>NC_045696.1:68943510-69614760 GCF_009834535.1 Camelus ferus
ACTCAGAAAACTGGATGGCTACAAATCTGATGTGAACACACCACAGAATTATCCTCACCCCAGTTCCCTGGCGAGGGTAGATGGAACAGATGGGAGTCAGTGAGATGTTGAGAGACAGAAGCCACTCAGCGGGGAGAAACAGCCGGGATGAGGGAACACCGGTGCCTCACAGCGTACAAGGAAGCATAGGCAAAGGAAAGTCCTTTGCATCTTCTAAACGTAAATAACATTGCATTTGTTTCCCCCCAGCCCACCTGCCTCACTCTGCAGCTGCACCTGTCACTATGATACACATACCGTCTCACATCACAGGCAGACTTTTGCAAGTGTATCCATTCAGCCAATATACACGTATGGAGCCAGTCGGGCCCCGTGCTAGGCAAGAAGAGCACAGGGTGACTGTGGAGGTGTCTGCCTCCAGAGGGAGGGAGACAGGTAAGGAGACACAGCTGCAGAGTGTGCACCGGGCAGAGAGGCCAGCCACCCAGTCTGGATGGTTCGAGGAACCTGCCTGGGGAGGCCTCTCAACTAAATCATGAAGAGGAGTTGTCGGGACAGACAAGAGAAGGGGATGGGAGTTGCTGCACGCAAGTACCTCTCTGGCCTTTTTTTGCATTTCCTGAAGAATATCTTTTTTACCTTATTATTTAGACAAACTTGATTTGTATTTCTGAGTGTAAAGACACATTTGATACCTTCCATAAACCTGACAGCTTCCTTGGATGTCAATTGTACGAGAAAGCCACAAAATCAACAGGTATATGATGCATCATCCCTTCTCTGTGAAATTATGCTCTAGCTAACCTCAAAAACAAGATGTCATTAAAACCTGTTGAAAGCTTCAGGGACATGAAAATGCTGATTTGCCTGCTATTTGTTTCAGGATGGACCCAAGCCTACAATGTGGACAAGAGAAATACACTTTAACCACACATCTGGTCAAAATCTGAGCTCATTACAACAGAGCTGCTGTGACCAACGTAAGGGGACAAAGCTCTCCCTTTTGTAGAGCAGAAAATGAAACTAAAAAGCAAGGTTTTTCTTTCCATTACATTTGTGGAGGGTCTTTTATACACAGAACTCTGTGCTAAATGCTCTTCAGGTGCTATAATCCCATTTCACACATGAGGAAGCTCGAGGCCAGAGACGTTAATTTGCCCGAAGAAGGCATCTAGGACGTGTTGGAAGTTAGATTCAAACCTACCTTTACAACATTTTACTGAGTATCAATTACATGCCAGGCTCTGTTCTGAGTACTTTTCAAGTACTGACCCATTTAATCTCCCAGCAAACTTACAGGGATCTACCACTGTCGTCCCTATTTTAGGTGAAGAAATTAGACAAAGAGAGATTCAGTACTATGCCCAGCATCACATCTTCCTGAGTCCAAAGCCGTGACAGACGCATGTGCAGTCGGGGGTGTGGAAGGAACAGGAAGGTCCGCCCTGGCCCACAGGTTCCGTGCAGTTCAGAACGGAGCTCGGCACTTTTGTGCTGCTGTGGGAGGTGGAGGCTGAGCATCAGGGAAGTGCCGTGTCCAGACGTGAAGGTTGTGGGTATTCAGGCTTGACCCTCACCATCAGCCTGCACGTGAATGTCCTTACAACATAAGACTTACTTTAACTGACTTCTAATTCAGATTTATTAGTTCAAATTTATTTTTTAATTTTATCTGTAAATTTTCAGTATGTATTTTTAAAAGATAGGGACTCTAAAAATACAAACAACTTAACCATAATATACTATTGTCACATTTAAGTAATGAACAACTCCATTGTATCATCAGATATGGAATCAGTATTCAAATTTCCCCGATTATCATATGTATGTGTGTATGTATATGCACACATATATGTATATGCACATATACATAATTTTAAAAAACAGTGTATTTATTCAAATCAGGATCAAAATGAAGTTGCTACATTGCATAGTTTAATATGACTTTTAAAATTCTTAAACTGCTTTTAATCAATAGTTTCCCAAGAGGGGGATTTTTGAGCCCTGGCACTGATTCTGACACCTGGCACTGTCAGGTGAGGTGTGGCTTCACCATCTATATACACAGATGTGAACACAGGCCCACGGATGCCATCTCCGCCTATTCACTCCCATTGCTCAACCGTCCCTCTCAGAAACACCCACTTCCTGATCTTTTATCTTTTCACTCTTAAATGACAGATGACCTTTTGAGAATCTTCTTTAAATATTTGAATACCAATCTGAAGGATGAGTTGAGCTGCCTGAAATCTCTGCCTCAGATCTTAACCCAAGAAGCTTTGTCTATTTGCTTGTCCTGGACCATGAAGGTAGAACACTGCTTTTCAATCAAGTGAAAGTTTGCAGCTTCGCTTAACTAGAAATAACCTGGATCTCACTTTGGAATTGGGAGGAGGCACGTTAGGATGTGGAGGAGCCCGCCCTGCCACCCACACGATGGTGTAACTTTGTGCTTTTCATGCCTGTTGGTTTTCAGAGGAGGAAGGTTGAGTGTCGATGGTAAGGAGGTATTTCCTGGGTAAAAATAGGAGCAGGATGTTATGAGACGGGGCTCCTGTTTTCACAAGCCTCTCTGTGCAAACAGCTGAGGGTTATAAGTTGCCACAGGTGGAACTTCTGTTCCTAAGAGCTCACTGCACACATCCTAGGGTGAGCTGGGAGAACCGGAAGTGACCACGTCAGGAAGGCAGTGATGTTCCATCTGCAGGAAGGACCTCTCACGATAAGACTCATATTGTTAGGTGGGCCATTGTACAACCTATGCTGCTGTTTACTTTGGATTAAATGCTCTAGCATTCCATGCTCGTTTATATCTTTATGCCCTTCTGTTTTGCAAATACCTCCAAGAGTTCTTCCTGTTGGCCATTCATACATCTTCCCCACTGCTACCCTTCTTTGCTTCTCCTAAGGTGCACCCTCCCCCGGCCCTGGGTACCCTTAGACTTACTCAGTTCCCCCATTACATGCACGTCCCATGTTGCACTGTCAGTATATTTTTTTGCAAGGCCCGCTGCACCACTGAACTCTGATATCCTGAAGCTTACTTCCCGCTACACAGGTTACACCCAGCTTGCGTGGTGGTTTGGCGGTTTGGGGTGGGGGGGGGGTCTGTGTGCAGCACTCTGCCTGGGCTGTGTTGGGGGACATGCAAGAAGGAGGTGGTGTGTTCTTGGGGAAACCTGTTTTCAGAGACATGAGACATGGAAAAGAGTTAAAAAAACAGTACAACAGGAAGGCAGACAAAATCAGAGGAGGCAGACAGGACTGGCCGACCTCCTTCCTGTGCAAATTATACTACTTGATCCTGGCCTATACAGTTCTTTACAGATTATCAAGCACATTCACATGTGTTCTCTCATGTCATGAACAGGATATCACTGCCCTCTGTTTTGTAAAAGACAAAACTGTGGCCCAGAGAAGTGAAATGACCTGCTGACGGCTATCTAATCAGTACTGGTAGACCAGGACTGGGGCCAAGTCTTCTGATTTTAAATCTGGTTTCCTTTCTTCCTGTCTCAGGTTGGTAACTTGGGGCCTGGAAAGGAGAAGGGACTCACCTGGAACTGCAGATGTGATAAAAGACTTTAGACAGTGCTGACGATGCCAAGCACTCTATGTGGTCAATGAATGGGGAGTGTTTATACAACCCTGAAACATTCATATAAAAGTCTGCTCAGTGAATCCAACGTGCTGGGTGATCCTCCAGCCCTGGAGGGGATTACGACTTCTTCTGGGTACCAGAAGAAATAATTATCTTGAGTTTAGTACTATGTAGCCCAAAAAAGAGAGTATTTCAACACTGGGATCACATCCAGCACAAAATGCTTTCACCCTACAGGGACTGAGGAAATCTCTGGCTCCTGTCTCCCCGTCTGCACTTGTGCAAGCCTCAAAGTAAGCTGACTGAGTGGCTGTCAGGACCGTGGGGACTATTTCCATTACTTTTTCTGTCTTTCCCAATCTCTCCCTTTACAAAAATGTGCTGAGTATGGACACAGCAAACAAACTATGGTTACCAAAGGGGAAGTGCGGGGGAGAGGTAAATTAGGAGTTTGGGACTAACAGAAACACATTACTACATATAAAATAGATAAACAACAAGGACGTACTGTATAATATAGGAAACTATATTCAATTTCTTGTAATAACATATAAAGGAAAAGAATCTGAATGAAAAAAAAATATATATATATATAACTGAATCACTTTGCTGTACACCCAAAACTAACATTGTAAATCAACCACACTTCAATAAAATTTTTTTTTTTTAATGTGCTGGGTAGACTGGACATGCCACTCTGTGAGCTTATATGCTGTTTCCCTGAGATGAAGCCATACTAAGCTTCTATCATTAGGGTTGACGTTCAGGGGAAAAAGGTAATCACAGCCTAACACCGTGAGAATACGCGCACGACAAGGAGCACGCAGAGCGGCTCAGGTCACAGCGCCCACCGCTGACAAGGACGCATGTCCACGTCTACATGCCTCACCACGATTATAAGCATCACTTCTGAGCGCCAAGTCTGCACTAGATTCTCCCTATTTTAAGTCTTCTGAATAACTCTGTGGGTTATTTTACACATGAGAAAGCTGAAGCTGAGAGCAACCGAGTGATTTTCCAAAGGCCACACACCTAGAAAGGGACAGAACCAAGATCCAAATCTCACTCCCCAAGTCTCGCCCTTTCTAGCATGCTGCTCCTCCGACCTGCAACTGAGGCCTTGTTATTTAACAAAGCCTTTTTATTTTCTAAAACATTTTAAAATAATTATTTTAAAAAAAAACAACTCTTGAGTTACCTAACTGAAAAGCAGACAAAAAACCCCACTCCACGATCCCATGGGATGACTCCTGCGAGTCTGTGGCCCTGTTGAGCTTCACGCCCAGTTTCCCTGGCATTCCCTTTGCTACTCCAGCATCTCTTGGCTCCATCGGACAGAACAGTAAATGACTTCTTTGTTTGGAATGACGGAAGTCCCAGTGACCTCATAACTGCCTCCAAAATAAAACAGGCCTTGTAAGACAATTTTTTTTTCTTAAAATCTCAAGTTCCTTGGGTTATTTATGGCAATTTAATAACTAAGTCAGACTGGCCCTTCGTGAAACTGATAGAGAATGTACCTGGCCCAAGAGCCAGCCAAACCGTGACCACAGGGACCTGACAGGAAGTTTGACCCTGGAATCAATTCCTTTATGAACTTGATACTTTTGACTCCTCATGCAGGTGTTTATCAAGTGCCTGAAAAGGAAGCCCCCACCCCAGGCTCGGTACTGTGGGGGTCAGAGTACCAGCCCACGGGTAGCTCCAGGCATCATGGGGAGTGGGTACGGGGCAGGTGGAAGAGCCATCCCGTCATAGGAGCCCATCCTCCACCATCCCCAGAAGATGAGGAGATGGGTGGTGCTGGAGCAGTTAGTAAAGGGTTCGCCTCACAAGTGCTGACCCGTAAGCAGTGGGACCCAACTGATAGCAGACTGAGTGCTTTGAGGGCAGAGACCACGTCTAATTTGTTTCTGTGTTCCCAGAAAAGTAGGCCTCAGATATTTGTTGTGGATGTTTTAGATCATAGTCACATACTGTGCTTACAATTTGAACAGATATTTATGGTTGAATACTGAAACTGTTCTCAGATGCCACAGCAGAATCTCAAGGGCGCAGTTTGAGGAACCTGGATTCCTGTCCTCAGAATTGATTGGGCCATTTGGGAGTTCAGGTGGAGATGAGGCAGATGGTAGAGTGGTACCCAAAAGGCTTCTCAAAGGGCGGGATGCACTGATGTCCCCAAAGATTCTAGGCAGATCACCCTCTGTCCTCAGAAGGGAGGAGAGGTGGCTGGGGAACGGAAGCCATGCTGGCTTCTAGTGTGGGAAGGTGAGCAGGGGCCAAGCTCTGTGCCCAGTGGAAGTCACTACCGCCCACGAGCTCATCCTGCCCCCTCCCCACCCCGAGCAGTGGAGTTATGGGAGGGAAGGAAGCAAGATGAATAAGGATCATCACAGAAGGCACCATGGCAGCTCACACCGCTGCCCAGCAGGGGACGAGAACATCAGGCAACTAGCCCCTGCTTCCAGGGGCCAGGGTCTCAAGAGCACACACGTCACCAGTGAGACCTGGGGAGGCTGGGGGAGATGAGCCTTACGTGTCACAGCTGTGAAAGGCCTACATCAGGCCATCCAGGGAGGGATGGCATCTTTTGACTGAACATGTGGAAAGAACCAGTAACAGAATCACCTACCCTGTGTGCCTCGTGGTAACTAACTGACTGGCTCTTTTTCTTTTGTGGGAAAGACCTTTCTATGAAGCTTTTAGTTGATACCATGGGAGAGGCAGGTAGGACGAGCCAGTTACCTTCTCCTGGACTGGCGGTGAACTGGCTTTTCATTCAGGCCAGGCATGTATTATCTCCTGGGTGGAGTGTGCTTCTAGTGCCGGCGCCTCATTCATGATTTGTTCACTCAGGGTGTGCAGAGTCCTTGTTTAGGACCCTGTCTGGACCTAGCAGCGTGGTAGGTGCCTGAGCTGCAGTGAGGACTAGCATGCTTCCTGCACTCTGGAAGGTCATACCCTCATAGAGCAGACAGACATAGAAACTGGGAGAGGGCTGCTGGGATGGGGTCTGCACAGAGTGCTGTGGGAGCTCAGACTGGCGGTCAGGGAGACGTTGGCTCCTGTACTAAATTACCTCATTGTCAACATGCTCTTAAGAACCAGTCAGACCCACTGGTTCTTTCCACATGTTCAGTCAAAAGATGCTTGTGGCCCCCCAACCCCCCTCGACCCTCTCTTTTTTAAGCTAAACAGTCTCAATCTTTGAACCATTTCTTAAATAGCATGGTTTCTGAACCCCCTACACTTTCTGTTCCCTTGCCTCTGGGCCTGTTCCCACTTGTCCACATCACTCTTAAAAACTCCGCAGTGTCCAGGTGTGGCCAGACTAGTATGGAACAGAAGACCGACTACACCCCTACCATGCAAATGTGAAGAGTTTCTGGTGAGTTTTTAGCAGCCTCATGCTGAGATCAGCTGAACTCCAGCTCCCCGGCCTTTCTTACACGTCCTGTTCTCTAGCTACGTCTGGCTGGGCTGCTGTTGCTATCTGGCGCTCACATTTTATCCTCCGTTTATCCTGGTGCATTCTCTCTTTCTACACTCAGCCTCTCCTCCAGCCTGTGAAGCTTACAGAGAACCTTGACCCTGGCACATGCAACATGTGCTCCTCCTCCTGGCTTTAAATCATCCATACATATGACCAGCACGCCTTGTCTAGGTACTGCTCTAAATCACAAGTGAGATAAGGACCGTCACAACAGACACAAATTAGCATTCTTTAGTGACAGTCATAGAGGCACTACATTTAAGCCAACTGAACCATCGTTAGTGGTTCCACACTTTCCATCTTGTTCATGAGAATATAAATCCTCAGCTATTGAGGATACAAGTAAGTTCATTGCCTGACAGAAGAGTTCTAAGTTAATTCTCATCATAATCGACATAAAGATTCTCTATGCTTCAGTATCACACAAGAATGCCTGGCCATTGAGGGGATACTTGGAATGGCCTTTAAAATATAGTTACTGGGAAAGACATTATCTTATGTAGTAAGACATTACAAATAGAGAAAAGCTACAGTACGTTCCAATATGAGCCTCAAATTGCAAGTGTCAGGTCATGGAACTCTAAGTCTTGTGTCCCAGGGTGAGGAGAAGCAGTGGGGATTTATTTAATAATTATTTTAAGCACCACAGTTATCACTTTTTTGTTTTTTGGGTTTTTTTAAATTTTTGTTTGTTTGTTTGTTTGGGGGGCGTAGTTCAGTTTATTTATTTATTTTTAATGGAAGTACCGTCCTGGGAATTGAACCCAGGACCTCATGCGCGCTATGCACATGCTCTACCACTGAGCTCCACCCTGCCCTAGTCATCACTTACTGAGCCTACCACGTGCACGCATTTTATGCAGGTCTTCTTAGTTATTGCCTGATGCTGATGGCCTGTAATTAGCCCTTTTGAAAACCCAAATGTTTCCCTCTCCCTGGGTTTCTTCCACTCTCTGGAAGATGCTGAAGAGCTCCAACAGCACTTTAGCAAAAACGTCTGCAAGTTTTCTCAAGGCCCTGGTAATTCATTCAACCAACTAACTATCCCTTTAGTAAGTAAATATTTCTCAAGATTTTCCTGAGAACAGGACGCTGTGCTGGGCGCTGGGGACTCTGGCTGACTTCAAGTAGCTAACATCTCTTAAGATTCATCCCTCTTTAGCCACGGGTCTCCATCCCCTCCCCCGGTTGCTGGCTGGGTGGCCTTGGGCAGGTTACACTGAGCACTGATACGATGAGCTTTATACCTAACGGGGACGAGTGGAGCGCGCGCGTGCTCAGCATAACTCTAGGCGCACAGGATACTTCATAAATAGTAGGGCCTTCCTTTCATCCTTTCCTATGCGCCTGCCAATGTCTTCTCAGAGAAGGCAGGTGTGAAATAGGAGTCTAATTGTTCTGCCTTCGCCCTGGACATCTGTGAACTTTACATCACTTGCCACCTTGGGGAATTAAGCATGTGTTCTTTGCATATCATTTTTTTAAAGGGGGAAAAAAAAAAAGACTTCGGTTCTTGATGCATTTTGCAAGTCATGGTTCCTCTTATTTCTTCCTTTCCTAACATATTCTATTTATAAAATTTAAAGGAAACAAACTCAGATTATTTAAATCCAACTCCCAGAGGCATCTTGGTATGAGATACAGCTCGCACAGCGCCAGCCTCTGACCGAGAGTCAAATGGTCTTTCTGCCACCCTTGGCCAGCTCACTTGTTTTATTTCCCTGGACTGGACTCGCCATTTGCTATAGTCTGAATGTTTGTGTGCCCCACAAGTTCACATGCTGAAATCCTAATCCCCAGAGATGAAATTACTAGGAGGTGGGGGCCTCTGGGAGGTGATCAGGTCATGAGGGTGGAGCCCTCGCAGACGCAATTAGTGCCCTTATAAAATGGGCCTCAGGGAGGTCCACTGCCTCTCCCACGGAGTGAAGACACAGCAAGAAGGCCCCAGCTGTGAACCAGGAAGTGGGCCCTCATCAGAACACCACCATGTTGGTACTCTGATCTCAGGCTTCCCAGCCTGAGAAATAAATGTCTGTTGTTTAAAAGCCACCCCGTCTGGCCTTCTGTTACAGCAGCCCAAATAGACTAAGTCACCATCCTATCCCTCACATCCTTTTGGGTAACATGTCATTCTAGTCACCCAAGTGAGTCAGCTGTAGATTTATCTCCTAAAAGCATCACCATGGTGCAGTACAGAGGAAACCAAAATATAACCATGTATAGCTGCTCAAAACACTGAGGAGTGTGTCACTAAGAGAAGTGCCACTTGCCCACAGTCAGGGGCTCCAAAAGCAACCTCCCTACATCAGACACTCTTGTTACTTTGTTGCTGTTGTTGATACAGTGAGCTGTCACTCAATTCTGCAGGATTTTATATTACAATCAATGAATACCCATGGTGGGCCCACTATGCGCCAGGCACGGAGTGAGGGGCTTGGACTCAGTAGCAGCTCTTGGCAAGGACCAGATATAATTTGCTCTATGTTCCATTTGCAGGGTCTGCATGTTATGTGCTTACTTGTCACTTCCCCACCCCCTACGGTCACTTCCCCCTCCCTCCTCACCCACCCACACCCAAAAGATCGGGTTTTTTTTTTATAGCTGAAAAAAAAATCCCTCAAACAAATCACTTCCTCAAACAACAACCTAATCTCTCCTTCCTCACAGCAGGGCCTCTTGAGATGATTACACCTCCCCACTTTCCACTTGCTCCGCAAATACTTGGAGTCAGCCCACATCATTCCACTGAAATTGCGTTTTTAATTGCAAAATCTAAAGACTCCTCTGTGGTGCCTACCTCAGTGAGGCCTTTCTGGTTCTTTTTCTTCAAACTCCCTGACAGGCCACCTCCCAGGTCCCCCCTCCTCCCTCCCTGTCTCAGCTCCTCTGGTGCCAGCCCTGAAATGCCCGCCCCTCCAGGGGTCCAGCCTCAGCCTCAGGGCCTCCCCTCCCTCAGTACCCCCTCACACACAGATGGTCCTGCAGCCATGTGGCCAGGGCCCTCTGGCACCTCCCCCAGATCACATCTTTTAAAAGAATTTAAACCAGACACCTGTAGAGAAACTTGACACTCTACATTTACTCATTTTTTTAAATGCATTAACCACTATGTGCTCAGCATAATTCTTAATGCTCAAGACACTTAACCAGATGAAGATCGCTGCCCTTAGAGCTTTACATTCTAGCAGAGAAACGAAAAACCATAAACGTCATAAGCAAATTACTTAGTATCGCAGAAGATACTAAGTGCTGGAGGAAACAAAGCAGAGCAGAGTATGGGAAGAGGAGGACCAGAAGTGCTGGGCTGAGGCAGGTTTCCATTTTTAAAAGGGCAGTCACAACAGGCGTCATTGAGAAGTGGACATCTGAGCAAAGAATCAAAGGTGGCAAAGGAGCAAGCCCTACAATCTCCCAGGAAGAGCATTTAACACAGGAGGAAGGCCCAGGCTGGAGGTGTAACTGTGGGAGTTATCAACACGGAGGGCCCTTTGCAGGTCCTTGATCAGCTGGTTGAGTTTTTCTCTACCCCACCACATGGGTGTTTACTCTGGAGCAAGAGTTCCTGGGTTTAAGCCTGACTCTACCACTTCTCAGCTGTATTACCTTAGCAGGCTACTCAACTGCTCTGATCAGGTTTCCGCACTGGTAAAACGGAGAATAACAGCTCCTACTTGTCAGAGTAATAATCAGGGGAAAAGAGGCAATTCATGTCAACTACCTTGCACATAAGCACCCAATATGTTAGTAATTACAATCCTCTCCCTCACCCTCTCCATCACTTACTATCTTGCTAAGTGGTATCTTCAATTTTTCCTTCTTTCTTACCTCATATTCAACTCATCCTTCATCCAGGGTGCTCCTGGATCACATGTTCATCCTGGTACCTCATTGCCCCCCAGAACAAGCCCTTAAAAGATATTGAATCAAACTCAACATGAAACAAAGTTATCATTTCTACTCTCAGAACATTTCTTAAATTTGTCTCCACCTCTCTTGTATCATTATTTCTCATCTGAGCACCCAATAAATTTTACTTAAACCTCAATTATAGCTCAAATAAAATTAAAATATAATTTGTATTTGCTTACATGTCTGTCTTCCCTTAAAACTGTAAGCATTTCAATCACCAAGTAATAATTAGCTCCACAGCCCTAGTGTCTTTGTATCCAGCGGCCAGACCATGGTTAAGTCTCCAATAAACATCAGGTGAACAAAGGAAGAAATAATTTTATTGGCTACCTATTACCTGCTAGATACTGAAATTCAACTACAACCATTACTACCTCTAATAAACCACAGTTCCTGCCCTCAAAGAGTTTTGAGACCAACTTAGTGCACCTGAGGCAGAAAACAAAACAGCTAATTAAATGTAATGAGATCAGGCTAATGAAAGAACAAGCTATTGACCATGTTTAACACAAGAAGCCCCAAGAAAAAGATTATCATCTTGGCTAGAAATATAAGACAGGTACTGTTATTGGAATGGTTATCTACAACCCGAAGCTCAAGAAGGAAGAGATGTGGGGGGAGGGTGGAGCTCAGTGGTAGAGTGTGTGCTTAGCATGCACAAGGTCCTGGGTTCAATCCCTAGCACCTCCATTGAAAAAAAGGATTCTTTAATAGAAGATGGAGAAGTGAGGCAGGCCACTGGGGGCTTCATCAGTGGTCAGGGATAGCAGAGAGGAGAAATGGCAGTAAGAGTGCCCAGCTCAAACCGGAGGCTTGAGTGCTGGAAGAAAGGATGGCAGATAAGCAATCAGAAAGGAGAGTGTGGTGGAGGACTCTCCATCTTAACTGGACTACTTGAATGATGTAAAATCAAAAAATAAGATCTGTTCAGTTATGGGAAATAAAGCAAGCCCTCAACTGCCTTCACCACTCTTGGACGATTTTTGTTTTTCTAACTCAACAGACCTGTCCATCAGAAGGGGCAATCTCTTTGTGTTGGCAGACAGAGACGGGGGCTCAGATGTCTTGTCCAAGGTAATACACACAGGTGGCCTCTGCTCTCAAGAGCGAGGTTGATTTAATGATGTGCAGCTCCTGCTCCCTTCCTCCCACTGCATCTTCCCACCTGTTTTCACTCCTTGTCGAACAAATTCCTGGCTCTCAACATGTATGCCACAGAGCCCAGCCGCTCGCAGGCACGCATTCCCCCACGTAGCTGGCCACCATCCTTAGCACTAATGGAGTGTCGCTGAGAGTCACTAGTAGCCAGAAATCTATCTGTGCTGCAGTCACCGGAAGATGACTCAAGAAAGGTCCCAGTAGTCCACATTCATAAAGGTTAGGGAAGACTTCAAACATGAACGTTGAGATCTGCCATCCCTGGGCTGCTCTGTCCACAGCTTTACCCTCTAGCACTCGGGTAACAAATCCCTAAGTTTCTTCCTCATCAAGAGAAGCCAAACTTTCTGTTATTCCAACAAGGCAAAATTATACAGGCATAAGAAGTTCTAACTTGTGAGTCACGTAGAGCTAGGTTTGAAGTCCAACTACACTGCTTGCTAGCTCTGTCACCTAGGGCAACTTGGCTGAATTTTGGTGGCCTCGGTTTATTCATCTGTACAACAGGGATAGTGTTCTTCCCTATATTAACAGGTCCTGGGGAGAATTAAATGGGGAAAGGAAGCACCCAGCCCACGATCAGTATTCAAGATGACAACTATTATCGTGTTTTTTTAGAAACAGAAGCATCCAAGGCAATCACTCAGTAGGATTCCTTCAGCTTTCAGCAGAGTCTTATCGACTGCTCTTAGTCTCCAAGAAAGCTGATGCTGAGTTTTATCATCAAGGTTGAGATTGGAAACAGAAGGTCAATGGACCAGGGTAGGGGCCAGGCCTTTCCTCTGGGCTCTGATGGGACAAGACTCCCCTCTTGTCACATATGTGCTCCCAGGATGGGCCTTGAGAACTTACAAGGACAAGATGACCTGGGGATACTGGTATGAGACAGAAAGACATCTGCCCTCCCCACATTTCAGCCCCTGAGAAACACGAAGCGCTCAGTGTCCTGGTCGCAGGACTGGGAGTCTAGAGGCTCGGAAGCGACCAAGCAGACCAGCCCAGGTTGCCCAGGACATGACGCAGAGAGCGATGGCCCCAAAATACCTATTCACTTTAGCCTCTGCCACCCCTCCCTCCTGCTTTCCCTCCCAGAGTTGGGATCCTTTCTGACTTTGCATAGCTGCCCAATGCCACCTCCACGGGAACCTTCACATGCCCAAGTCCTCCTCGGTGTGTGCGTGAGGAGGGCAGACCCAGACCGGGCTTGAAGCACACCCGATACGTGATGTCACCGACTGCTCTGAACACGAGAAACAGGGATCTTTGAAGGCAGTTCACTCCATCTGCAGAGAGTTCTGAGTTTACAGTTTTAGAACGTAGACTCACTGATCCAGAGTCTACTTCCTTTGACTTCTACCTTTAAGACCTAGTTCTAGGATTAATGAATCCTTTATTTTTTTTTAATGGAGGTGCTGGGAATTGAACCCAGGGAACACTGAAAACTATACCCTACCCCAAGACTACTGAATTCTTAAAAGATGGAAAATTTTGCATGATAAGGTATCCTTTTAATCAATTCATGTCATCACACTCACAGCTAATGTTTACTGAGGGCCAGCCATGAGTCACACCTTACAGGCAGGAAAGCACAATATAGTGTTTCCTGAACTTGCCAGATCTTAATAACATTCTGGGTACCTGTTTTAGCCACTGCTCCCCAGACCCTACACCAACTGGGCTGAATCAGACGCTTAACAAGAGCCCCAGGTGATTAAGATCAGGCAAACTGGAGGCTGGTGGCCTAGTGGATTAGGTGTGGCAAAGCTGGGTCCACTACCTGTAAAACTGAACCTCAGTTACATTATCTGTGACTTCAGAATGATAAGAGCATCCACCTATAGGGTATTCAGAGGAGTAAATGAAATGCCATAAGCCACTTGGCACAAGGCCCATCAACAGTGTCATCATCACTGATCCTAAAGACTCCATAAAAATAGCAACCCTGTCATTCTTGCTCAATGCCACACAGTTCGCAACTGAAGTGCCTGAGACGAGGATTTAAACTCAGACGTGACCATCTCTAAAGTCTAAGCACCTGTATCCAGCAGCAACAGAAGGAGGAATTAAATGGGCAGGAGGCCCAGTGGCACAGAATGACCTACCTACCCAGGTCCTGGCTCCAAACTCACGCCTGGACGCAGCTCACGTTGCATCTTCAGGAGCCACCACTGCGTAGGCGCCCCGGCCAGCAAGACGCCCCCAGCACCACATTATGAAAAGAAAGGTTGCCTTGGACTTCCCCCTGCCTCTGCTTCTACTCCTTCCCTGCATGCTACCCCCTCCCCTTCCTTTTGGGACCGTTCAGAACGGCCACTCTTTCTCTAGGTCTGCACCCAGCCCCGCCCTAAGGAGCTCCTCCCCTGGGAAGCAGGCTGCTGAGAGAGTCTGAGCAGCTGGCCTGGGGAGCCGGGCAAGCAGTGCTTCACTCCCCAGCCACAAGGCCTTATCACTTCACTCCTCTGGGTCTCAGTCTCAGTCGGTCTCTCTCTTTCTCTCACTCTCCGCAGTGGGGCTCATTTGCAGTAATGCTCTCGCCACACTGCCCGGCTCACCTGTCAACAATCAACAACCCCACGGCCTAAGCCTATCAGGTCTCTTTCTCTGAATCCTGTGACTTGCATTTCAGTTAAAGTGGGGCCACCTGTGACTCATACTTAAGTAATAGTTTTTTATTAGTGAGCCCCCATTCATTTGTTCACACAAATATGCCCCAAGTACAGGTGATACAGAAATAAATAGGGTTCAGTCCCTATTACTGAGGCTTTAGTGAAAAGGGAAGACACATAAATTGATAGGTGGAAAAGTCATGTAGGGTATTAAGAACCAAAGGCTGGGGTGGTGCTAACTCTGCTAGGGGAAGTCAGAAACAATCATGTTCATCCTGGGTTTTGAAGGATGAATAGGAGTTTACGAGGCAGAGAAAAGTATCCCCAACAGAAAAAATAGCAATGCAAAGGCTCAGTCATGAAAGCGGGACTGTGTGCTCAAGGAACGGTGAGAGGCTGTGAAGGGTGAGGGCATGAGAGCTGCAGTGATGGGAAATAACATTCAACAGAATTATCTGCTCCAGACGTAAGTGTATCTTGCCCCAGTTTATCCTGAAAGAAACTAGGATTGATGGAGGTTTCCTAAGCAAGCAAGTGATGTTGTTAGATTATTTTCTCTAAACTCATAGTTGAGCTCCAGACACTAAAAAGGAGCTTTGATGGGGCATGAAGTGGTGGAGAGAGGCCACTTCAGTTGACAGAGAAGAAGGCACCAGGGACCATTTCTCCTCAGCCCTGCACTGGCCTCCAGCCCCACTATCTACCCCACAAACCCTCGACCCAACTGACACTGAACTCTAGTCAAGTCCCCACTGGAATACCAAGTTCCAGAAGATGTTTTCAGAGCGATGGGAAGAGAAAAAGATGAGAGACAAAGGAGCTGGGACCAACTGCAGGGATAAACCAGAGGAGAGTGGGGAAATATTCTGTATCTGCTAGCTCAGTGTCCTGAAAGGAACATGCGCTTTTGGCCACGTAGACCTGGTTTCGAATCCCACCTCTACTCTTTACTACCTGCATGACCTTGTGTCATTCATTTGACCTCTCAGAGGCTGTTTTCTCATCCACAGCAAGGAGATTACAAGCCCTGCCTCAAAGACTTGTCCCGAGGAATCAAACTACATCACTTATTTCAAGTGGCCAGCATAGGGTTCACTGCAAGATGGATCTCTAGATATTACTAAACTGACTTTAATATGCTCATTTTTGTCTTACAGGGGAGGAGGCCATCAGGCTAAGAGACTTTCAAAAACATCAGGTCCCACTGAAGCACCGGGTTGGAATCAGCCCCATGAGACACTCACTGGGAGGTTGTGAATTTCGGAGTGAGACTCTGATACGTCCTGTCCAAGTCTCTCTCTGCCGTCGTTGGCTGTTTGCAGTTTCCATAGGATAGGATTACATTTCCCACTGGAGCCCCTTGGCCCAGGAGAGCTCAGGGCCCTGCAGCCCAGGGCTCACATGACAACCTGGCAGGGCACAGCCATTCCCGGCAAGGGCATTAATAATACCACGCCTTTTTCCACAAACTCTGGCAAACATTCTAAAGTGACAAGTAAAAACACCGAGTCCAAATTCTCCCTGGGACTAAGGGCAGAGGAGGCCAAAATAACTTGCCTTTATCAGGGCTAAATTATGTGGCTGAGCCAGAGTTCTGCTCAGGGGTGGTAGCCAAAGGAAACAGTTGAGACACAAAAGCTAAGAAATGTAGGGGAAACTTTCTTGCAGAATAAACTGCCTATGAGTGGTTTCAGTGGAATGTTTCAGGGATGCAGATGCACAGAGAAAGGAGTCCATGAGACTTGCTGGCTGAGGAGTGAACTCGGTTCTGGACTGCATCTCAGCAACAGCCCCCAAACACGGCAGCTGCCACAGGCAGCCCAGACACACCTGCGACAGGAGGGACGCCTTAGGAAGAGCAAGCCCACCCCTGCGCAAGGAGGATGACAAGCGGACAAGCAGGTCTCAGCAGGACCTTTGTCTCCTTTGCTTGTACTGTATCAGCACCAAAACCAGTGCCCGGCATCAAGGCACCCAGTGTATGAATGACTGAAGACACAGGTGGCGGAGGGAGAGCACGGCCTTCACCCTGTTAGTAACTATGCAAATCGAAGCCAGCCACCCGTTCTCTCAGAGCCTCAGCCTTCTCGTCAGGAGAATGGAATTATGACCAGTACTTTGACAGGTTGTTATAAGAATAAAATAATGCATGGAAAACCCCTAAAAAAGAACGCTCAGTAGGTAGCAGGCAATCAATAAACGGACTTCTCAGAATTAGACCTCGGTCGTCTAATGTAGAAGAGAACTTGAGTACCAGCTGTTGCCAATTATTGTTGCAGAAGCAGGGAGAGATTGAGAGGAACAATGAGAAGAGAATGTAAAACAACTGAAGGTGATAAATTAAAGGAAAGGAAGACTGCTAAGGTCACGAGCCGCCCTCTCTGCCCCACGTGGCCTTGGACAAGTCACGTACTTTCCTGGGTCTCAGAATTCTCTAAAATGGGGGCTTAGATCTAATCAGTGGTCTCCACACTGTGCTCCAGAAACCCTTGAGAGTCCGTGGAGATCATGAGGGGCTATCTTGGGATGGGGAGGAAACAGCCGGGTGGGCCCCCACGCAGCTTCAGGAAGCTTCCTAAAGAAGGCTTTCTTCTGAAAAAACACTTCCACACTCGGTCCTTAACCTTTTGAAAGTTAATGCTTTCTCCAAAGTCCCCAGCATCCTCCCAATTACCAGTTCTCCCCGGGAACCTAGTCTAGGACCCTTGCTCTCAGGGTTCTGCAAGCACAGGGTTGGCACCTGGTGCCTCCTTAAATTTTGCCCCCGAGGCACCTCACCTGCCTCACGCAGGTACCAGCCCTTCTTCAGTGCCCATACTCACTCACCTCCTCTGCATTTGGCATCTCCCTCGCTGGAAATCTCTCACCACTGCCTTCTCTGGCAGTGCCTTCCACGGGGACAGTGTTCCACTTCTTTCTGGCGTCTCTCCTCCCTCCTGGGCAAGAGGAGAGGGGCGGGGAGAGAAACGCATGCCAGGCAAAGGGGAAGCACGTCGTGGTGCAGGGGGCTGTGGAGTCTGGCTTTGCAGACAGGCAGAGTTTGAGGGCTTGGTTAAAGGGCAATAGGTAGACGGACAAGGCGGGTACGGACCCCGGGAGAAGACTCTGGGACAGAGATTTTCTCCCCTGTCTGGCAGAATCTTCTCTCCCATCCGCTTCTTTCCTTGCCCCACTGCCCCTGCCCGCATCAAGCCCTCCGAACCTGTGCCCACGGCCCGTCTCTCAGCTCACGCGAGATTTCTCGCCCAAGTCCACTCTGCATAGTCACGCCCCTCCTCGGAGAATTAAAATAGCATCTCCCACGTTTGCCCCACCAAGCGCCTCAGTCTAGCCTCCAAGCCTACATGCTCACCTCACCCCCAAGCCTCCGAGCAACACCCTGCCATTCACAGATGCACCCCGAAGCTGTATGCTACCTGATGAACTTCTACTCCCGAACTCTGCCCCCTTCAGCGCCCCCTTACCCCAATTCCGCCTGTCGAATCTTCGCACTGCAAACAGCACACCAATCTCCTCTCTTCCCAGATCCTGCATCCAGGCTTGCCAAAGCCTAGAGCTGATTGCAGATGGTGGGGAGTACGCGTCCCTCCCTCTGCCTGGCCAATAATTTCAGTGCAACATCAGGTATTGCAAAAGCAAGGCCCCTGCCTCGTCAATTAGGAGCCACAGGGTGGAAAACAATCACCTGCCCTGCGGGGGCCAGGAGACCCACACACGCAGATGCGTTACATTAACAGTGCGTCTTCAGGAAGAGGCTTGTCAGCCACAGCGAAGCTACCTTCTCCACTTGTTTACATCTCTTTATTCCCTTTTGCACCTAGCCCAGCCGTGGGCTCCAGCAGGCTCTCAGTAAATACTAATTGAATTAATTAATGAAATCCTTCTGCTGAGAGCACAGAGCTAATCCCACAAAAAATAATTACGGAACTATTTCCAGGAAAAATAATTTCTTGCCTTTTCCATTTGAAGATGACCCAACACATGATGTAAGTGTTCTAAAACTGGATTTTGGTGATGGTTGTACAACTCAGTAAATGTACTAAAAATCACTGAATTTATACCTAAAAGAAGTTAATTTCATGGAATATAAATTGTACCTCCATAAAGATTTCTTTTTTTAATCTTTGGGATGAATGCCACCACCATGGTGGTTCCCTGTGTTCGGCTGAGTAATAAGTTGACTGAGTCATGAACACATTCAGAAACAAAATAACAACAAAAAAAGATGACCTGGCCCTGTGAGGTGCGGCTCTGACCTTAGTTTCAGTCTCCATGGGATCAGCAGCAGCTGAGTGGTTGGGTACACATAACCCCACAGAACAGGCTGGGTTGCTGAGGTAGGGGAAGAGCACTGGGGTTGCCAGGCATCAGGTCAGTCTATAGTAAGGACACAGCAGGAAGTGTCCTAGAAGAAAGATCCTACAGACCATTCCATGTAGTCCTCTTCAGTAGATCAAGGCTAACGAATAAGACTCTAAGCCAGAATTACTTCCCGGAGGAAGCATCTTTCAGGCTGAATGTGGCTCACTCACACAACAGCACAGCACTTCCTTCACAGCAATCCCACAATTCAGGATTTTACACTGGGTTATGTTACTATCTAATTCATATTTGTCTCTCGCTGTAGACCATGTGCTGCAAGAGGTCAAGGACTGTGGCTCTGGTGCTCACAGTGCCTAGCACAGCAGCAAGCACACAGTAGGTGCTCATTTTAAAAGCTGATTGAATGAGTGGATGGACACTCTCCTTTGATTGAATTGGGGCATAATATACACACACCTCGTTTTCTTTCAGTAGCTGGTGTTCGTGATTGTAGAGGGCCCCTGGAGACATGAGGACCTCACTACACCACCCCTCAGCTATACACTAGGTATTGTTACTGCCTGATTTACAGGTGAGGAAACTGAGGCTCTGTACCTGGAACCCAGCCCTGTCAGGCCAGGAAGCCCACAAGCTTTCCCAGTCATCCCTGATGGGTGGGGTAGGGTGGGACTCCCTACAGAGCAAGGTCAAGGTTACTACTGCACAGGCAGGAGGTTGAGAGTCTGGGAGCCAGTGCAGTCACGTGCTGTCCCCCAAGTTCAGAGTCTCCATATCGTCCTCCTCCAGCCTCTTCCCATTCTGTGGGTGAGCCAGTCCCTAGTACACAGCAGGCTCAGAAAATAGGACTTCGCCTTCAGAGCCGGAGCCCCACTTACACCTGGACAGCCCATGCCAGTGCCGGCCGCCAAGGAACTAACTCCCTGTTTCCCCTAGAAATCTCTTCCCACCTACTCGGTCTCCCATCTCAATATCACAAAGTGCTGATGCCCCAGAGAATGCCCGTGGCAAGCCCGCCTCCCTCTCCTCCCTCAGGCTCCTCAGGGGAGAGTTTGAGGCCCTTCAAGTTCACATAGCAAGGTGAGTAGCACGCCAGGTTCTGCCTACCCAGCACTGAAACAGTATAGGTTAATGACCAAGGGGACGGTCTTGGGTGTCAGATCATCTGGGTTCAAATCCCAACTTACGCAGCCACATGCTAGCTATGAGATCTCACTGTTTCAGTTTCCTCTTTCATAAGATGGAGAGATTCATAATGCTTAACTCTGAGGATTGTTGTGGGGAGTCAATGAATAAATAGACAGAAAGCATTTAGTACCTGGTACAAAAAAAGTACTATATAATTCTTAGCTACCATTATTATTTTCCCCAGCATGTCAAAGCTGCCTCTCCATCTATACGTGAAAAGAAGAGAGGATCCTGAGTGTAGGGAGGGCTTGAGGCCATGGCAGCTTCCCTCGGCACCTCAGACCGCCAGACACTGAGGACAGGCCTCCTGGGTCAGCTCCCGAGGTGTCTCTGTCTCAGCTCCCAGTAAGTACCGAGGCTGGCACACTGGGACCGGGGAGGTACAGGGTGGAGAACTTACCCAACAACCCCATAAAACATCAACACTTAAAGGTTATTTGCTCATCTATGGGAAACAAGCAAACAAAAAAAAAAACCTCCCCTGGAAAAATACTTGGCTCTATAACATATCACTTTTTGGAGCCACCCAGGACAATGAAGACAGATCATGTAACTGGCTAACTAGATCCCCCAATACACGGGAAGTCAGACTTCCAAGGCAGCTCCAGAAACAGTGGGAGGGGGCTGTCAGCACTAGGTCCTTCTGCTTCTCACACTTAAAAAGTCCAAGCTGGGTCTGGATTCATACAGCCATCCTGAGAGCAGATAGGGTAAGAGTCACACAAATAGCCACTAGGGAAATGCAAATTAAGACCACCTATTAGAACAGCTAAAATTAAACTACGGCACCCCGAACCTGGCGAGGAGGAGAAAGGAGATCTCTCCTACATTGCTGGTGGGAACATGAAACAGTACAGCCACTCTAAAAAGTAGTCTGGCGGTTTCTGAAAAAGTTAAAAATACACTTGCCATATAACTCAGCAATTGCACTCCTGAGCATTTAGCCCGGAAAAACAAAATTTTATGTTCCCACAAAAACCTGTACATGATTGTTCATAGCAGCTTTATTTGTAACAGTCAAAAACTGGAAACAACCAAAATGTCCTTCAATAGGTCAACAGTGAAACTGTGGTCCAGCCATACCATGGAATATCCCTCAGCAATTAAAAAAAAAAAAAAAAGAGCAAATATCGATATTCTCAACAACTTGGCTGGACCTGAAGTGCATTATGATGAGTGAAAACAACTCAACTGCATTATGAGTGAAAACAACCCTGCCTCAGAAGGTTGCATGTTGTATGACTCTATTTACAGAACATTCTCAAAATGACAAAATTATAGGGATGAGGAAAAGGGGAAAGGGCTGGGCTGTGTGACAATGAATGGGAGGCACGAAGGAGACCTTCATGGGGAGGGAATATTCCGTATCTTGGTTGCAATGGTGGCTCCACTAATCTAAACATGTGAGAAAATGACATAGAAATTGACACACAGCGTAGCAACCTCAGAGTCCTGGTTTTGATACTGTACTGTAACCACTAGAAGAAACTAAAAGAAGGATACTCCAGACCTCTCTACTATCTTTGCAACTCCCCAAGAATCTATAATTGTTTCAAATAAAAAGTTACAAATAAATAAAAGAGGTGCACAGCCAGTAAGTAGGCCATCTGGGATCCCAGCCCACATCCTTCTCCAAAATCCCAGGCTCCAATCAAATGACTTACAATTTGGCATACACCAAGACATTCTATACCTCTGTGCCTTTGCACAAATAAATTTCTACCTAGACTGCCCTTCCCCTGCCTAGCTAACTTACAATTTTTTTTAAAACCCAATTCACATACCATCACCTCCAAGAAGCTTCCCTGACTCCCATCCTAAGATTACTGATCTTCCTTTGTACTTCCCGTGCACAGCACTTGTTCAACTAAACTGCAGTGATTAGCTTATGTGTTACTGTCTCCCACCATGTGCAAGCCACAGAATTGGAAAATATGTTTGCAAAATCACCAATCAAAAAATTTATCTGTAGAATATATAAAGAACTCTTACAATCCAATCATAAGAAGACAATCCAAATTTTTTCTTTAATGTGTAAAAGTTCTGAACAGACACTTACCAAAGGAGATTTGCACATGTCAAATAAGCAAATGAAAAGATGGTCAACATTACTAATCTTAAGGGAAATGCAAATAAAACCACGAGATATCACCACACATCTATTAGAATAGTTAAAATTTAAAAGATGGACCACACCAAGTGTTGGCAAGAAAGTGGAGCACCTGCAACTGTCATATGCTCCTGGTGAGAATATACACTGGTGCAACTACTCTGGGAAAAAGTTTGGCAGCTTCTTAAAAATAAAAATACACCTATCAGATGACCCAGCCATTCTCCACCCAGGTATTCACTGAAAAGAATGTATATGCCCCCACAAAAATTTTTTCACAACTGCTTATAGTGACTTTATTTTTAACAGCCAAAATTGGGAACAACCACAAAACTCTGTCAATAGATAAATGGGTAAACAAATAGCGGTATTTCCATACAGTGGGACATTATTCAGCGGTAAAGGAATGAACTTTTGATACACAAACATGGGTGAATATCAGAATGATTATGCTGAGTATAAGAGGAGCATATGCTATGCTATGCTATGTATGTAAAGTTCTAGAAAATGCAAACCAATCTATAGCAATAAAGCACAGTAGTGGTTGCCTAGGGATGGGAGGCAGGGCACAGCTAGCGGCAGAAGGGAGGGATAAGGTGAAGGAAGAAGCTTTGTGGGATACTGGTTATGTTCATCAACTTGACTAGTGGGGAGAATTCCATAAGTGTATACATACGACAGAACTATCAAGTTGTGCAATTTAAATATATGCAGGGTTTTGTCTGTCAGTTATACCTCAAGAGCAGCATGGGAAAAAAAATAATGGGCACCATTTAATAAGCATCAACTCTGTGGAGAGAATGTTATAGAAATAATTATTAATCTTCACTTAAGGGAGGTATTATTCAACCCATTTTACACACAAGGAAACTGAGTCAGAAAGGCTATGTATTTACAGTTAAGCCAGGCTCAAACCCAGATCAAATGTCTTCAAAGCTAACACACTTTTCTTTCCTCTGTGTCATGATGCCTTCCCACAACAGTGACTTTCCAGTATGAAAGCCACAAGTGATGGCCCCTGGCCCAGGCAAGACCTCTAGGAAGGATCTGAAAGGAGGAGGTAAAGGGCTGGCATCACTGGGATGTTAAGGCATCTCCAGCATGACTGTGATGACACTCTCTCCCTTCCAGGTCGCCATTCCACAAATTCCTCCAACAGCCAAACCCAGCCCATCACGGGTACTGGGCCAGACAGGCTAAGGCAGACAGGGGACTGTACCTTCTCCCCAGAACATTCTTCCTTCCGCAGCCAGAGTGGCTGGTGTGAAGGACCCTGACCAGACATTCAGAAGAACAGACTCCAGTTCCACTTGTGTGGAGACAGAGCCCATCACCTTCCTGGGCTTCGCTTCCCTCAGACGTAAGACTCGAAGGCCAACCAGCGAGCTTTCAGCCCTGATTCACATTCTGAGTGCCCTGCCAAAGTGAGCTTTTTCTCCATCTGAAGTTGATCAGGTGCCACAGATGTAAACAATTTTAGATTACCTCCAAAACTGTACACTCGGCTCCCTGTTAGCCCCAGCTCCACAGGCAAACACACCCACCCCGCTTGGTAGTGCCTGCCCAGATCACTCCCTCAGCCACTCTGCCTCCTCTCCTGGCCCTATCCCCCTGCGGGGGTCTTCCAAAGACCCTGACCCACCACTGGCTGCTTTGTTCCCCTGTTTTCAGGGGTCTGGGAACTCTGGGACACAGAGAGCAATTTGAGACATAATTTCTCCCTTTAGAATTCTTGCAGGAAAGCTTGGAGCTGAGCACTTACAGGATAAGCTATGTCGTGTACAGCCCTGATTAGGCAGCTCCTCTCCTTGTCCCCTGTCACATCCATATGCCCAAGGCTGGGCCAGAATCTCTTGCCCAAACAGGTCAGGATATTTGGCTGGGTACAGAGTAGGCTTTCAGGAAATATCTATAAAACTGAATTAAATCCCTCTCACCAAAGGAAAAATCTCTTACTTAAACATGAAGGAAAACCAGACAGATGTAATTCAGCACATTTCCCTGGAAAGAGTGCTGCACGCGGAGGCTGAGAAGACCCCTGCTTCTCACTGTCTGAGAGACCTGGGGCCAGGAGCAGCGGCCTCTCTGCCTGGGGCATCCCATGAATGAGGGGACTATTCGAAAGGATGCCATGGATGCTCCCTGCTCTGAAGTTGTCTTACTGAATGAGGAACAGCCCTTGGGATTTGAAGGGAACAGTGCAGCCTTTTGTAAAGCTCCAAGCACTTTGAGTTGCAGCTGTTCACACAGCTTCTGAGATGGAAGGATGTTCCCCTGAGGGAAAGGACCCTGTCTGGGGGAACTGGATTTGGGAACTCTCGCCCCTGGGGGCAAGGATTTGCTGTAGAGAGCATTCAGTAACATTGAGAAGCTGTGGAGGTCACAGACAGGCTTAGTTTGCATCTCTGTTGCTCATGAACTGTGAAATCTTGGGCAAGTAAGTCTCTTTTACTTCTGAGACTCAATTTCCACATCAGCCACACGGAGATAGAAATACCCACCTTATTAGGTCATTGCAGAATTAAATGAGTTCAGGCAGGCGGAACACAAGCACAGCCCCAGAATGCAATCAATGCCCTTCCCGTCCCTTCCTCAGAAGTATATCTGAAAGTCCTCAGATAAGATCTTCTCTGCTGGTTTCACTGACCTGGATGAGGAAGAGGACTTAATTCCAAGCACACCAGAGGGGCCTGTCATGAAGTGCACTGGGGCGGAGGCAGCAGATACAGGGCAGGGGCTGGGGAGGGGGAGGCAGGGCTGGCACCTGGAGGACACTCCCAGGTCCCCTTGCCAGTCACACGCAAAGGTTCAGTGATCAGGTGGCCTTGGAGCGGGGCCCATCCTGCCATCCTGTGTCCCTCCCTCCCCTGAAACACACACCTTCACCTCAGGGACCGATAATCACCAAGGTGTGACCTGGCTTCTTAAAATGCAAGTGTGAGACCGGATGGCCCCTTCCAATTTTATAATTTTCTGAACTCCAGATCTGCACAGTCGACCAGTATTTAGCTGATGCCTGGCCTTCTCCCCATCCCCTCCTTCAGGGAGAAGGAGCCAGAAGGTTCAGAAAGCAGAGGAAGAGGGCAGAGGCTGGGGCTCCGTGATGCTAATTTAATTAGCTCTAATCTGCTGACAGCCCAGCCTTGAAGAAAGAAGCTTTTGTTTAAAGTTCACATTTGGCAGGAAGCGCCCCTACCCCTCTGACAGTGCCCCCCTCCCCCAGTTGGTGCTTGTGAGTCAAAAGCTCCCATTTCAGTCCTGGCTCTCACATGCAGCAGCGGGGGGGCTTCCTTTTCACACTTTTCTGACTTCTTGATTTTTCCAGGAAGGAAATTTGCCCCAGATGTCGGTCAGTAAATGGAGAGTTTTCATCTGCCCTTGTGAAAGGGTGTCAGTAATTCACAGATTCTCCAAGAAGGGAGAGCCAGAGGGAGAAATGCCAGCCAGCTTTTCTCCATCAATAAACCAAAGGCTTAGCAATCAGTCAAAGCCCTTCCTTCCACAGGCAGGGAGATTCGCAACATGCAAAACATTTCATTTTCACTGTCTTGTGGGACCCCTGTTCATAGGAGAGGAAGCGGAGGGATGCACAGGTGGAGTGACTCGTCCCACGCCTCATGCCTCCCAGCCTGTCGGTGGCAGAGTGAGCACTGGAACCACTGGTGTGCTGGTAATTTGAATCTCCAAAACAAAAAAGCCCTAGTATATGGCATCGGCTAATTTCTGTGGTGTCAGTTTTCCCACCATGGCCAACTCAAGCTGCCAACAACTTTTAACAACCAGTTTGCAAAATTCCTGAATATTCAAACATCAGCTCTGGAAAGCCTCCAGACTAGAAGCGAGTTCTCCCCGCTCCCACTTGAGTGTTCTTTCTGTCTCACCTCTCTTCCTTCATGCAGGAAGAGCCTACATGCTGCGGAAGCTTAAAGAGTAAACTTACTGAAAACTACCTAAAGCGCTGGTAACAGGAGTGGGATTTCAGGCACGTTTTCTTTTCTGCTACACCAGTGTTTTTCCGAATGTCCTGTGAGCACATTTTACTTTTATAATCAGAACATATCTAGGTAAAGTCTGTGAATGAAAAATATTGCCAGCCACATCAGTTAACAAAGGATGCTGTGGTACAGCCACCCAGCCCCAGCCCTCCCAACCCCCTACAGTGAGCTGAGGGAGCTCAGGATGTGGAAGAACAGGATACTGGCCCTAGACAGCTGGGTGCATATCAAAGGAATGATTTCAATGAGCCCAGACCTTTGCACCTTCCCATACACAGAAAAGGACTAAATTCCTTAACTTGATATCTGGTTAACAGTAATCTTTTGATATTCCAACTACCTAGGCTTTGTTGCAAAAGCTCATATATCCTGGCTTCTACCTTGTCACTTTGGAACAGCCTCTTAGAGTGATCTGAGATGCTGTGTCCCAGGCTCGAGTCCTAATAAAATCTGCCGAATAAAACATAACTCTCAACTTTTAGGTTGTGCATTTCAGTCAACAAGTCATTTCTTAGTGAACTTAATGGAATGTTTTGCAATAACCTCCCCACATAATTTTTTCTCTCTCTCTCTCTTTTTTTAATGGAGGTACTAGGAATTGAACCCAGGACCTTGGCGTGCATGTTAAACCTACCCTCTACCACTGAGCTATGACCTCCTCCCCTCAACAGTAATTTCTTTCACTCTGTCTTCCTTGGGTTGCAGTTAAAGCGAGAGTGTGTGTGTATGTTTCCTAAAAGCTCGACTTCCCTTGCAGAACAGAGCAGGTACACCAGCATTAAGTATTCACCTGAATCTGATGCAGTCTTACCTGGAGGATAAATACATTCCCTTTGGAGTTCAAATTTTATCAGCAATTGAGAAAATACAACTTCCTGTTAAGATTCCAAAAGCCCCGCTCTGAAAAATCAAAGCCTCTTTGGCCACTAAATGACCTTGCCCCCGATTGGGTGGAGATGGAGGCAGATGGTTTAAACCAGAAACAACTGCCTTTTCTCTCCTGAGCCTGAGAGGAGGAGGTTCCTGCCCCCCTACAACAGGAGGCACTCTGCCCTCTCTGTCCTTAAGCTGGCATTCTAGGGCTCTTACCTCAGCTCTGGGACAGAGACCTTGCACCAAAGCTTGGGCAGGCTCAGGTGGGCCAGTTCATTTCAGCTGGGCTCCATGACTTCACTTCTCTCTCTGGGCTGCTCTCTGCAGATCTCAGCACAATTCACTCTACTCTGCCTGCAGGAAAAAGAAAAAAAAACGACAAAGCCAGGTTGGCAGCTGAGCACCAGAGGCACGTATGTTAATACATGCAGGAGGGTAAACACCCTTGCTCCTCCTGCTCCTGGCCTGGGTCACTCCTGCCACTTCAGAGCCCCTTCCAGAACCCCAGCCTCCTTCCCAGGGCTCAACCTGGCCATCTGTTCACCCAGGCCTACCCCTTCTGGGCCCGAGCAATTTCAGAGTGAGCTGCAGATTAAGCAAAGCAAACTCTACTACAATCACTTAATCCTGTGCCACTTGCTATTATTGGTTAAGAAAAGCAATAAGAAAGGAACAGTTCCAGCCCTAAGTCTTGGGTTTAGCTAAGGCTTGTGGGTAACTGATTTCCATCAACAAATACATCAGGCTTGCTCACAGTCTCCCTTTCACCTATTGTATGTTGTTTATAATGTTACAAATGTGAATACAATTTCTACTTTATTTGGGAAGCACTTTTAACTAAACCTAAATTTTCAACCTATATAATATTATAGTTGCCTCGGTGGATAGTGTTTGTTTTTAAAAGTAATTATTGTTTTTCCTAGTGCCAAAGAAACTTCTGTTTAATATGGAAATTTTAGAAAACATAATTGTCAAAAAAAAGGGGGGAAAAATTACCCACTCTTCACTAACCAAGATAACTACAGATAACTCACCCATCCTGGTTTTATTTTGTTATCCGGATTTTTTATGAAGATTCGATACAGCTAAGCGTGGTCTTCTGCAGCATCATTTTCATGGCTAGATTATATGCCCTAGACACTTAAGTCATCTTCAACTTTTTTTGCAAATTACAAATAGTACTTAAAATTAATCTGTGGGGGAAATACATGGTTATTTCCTTAGAAGTCAAACAGCAGGGTCAAAGAGTTTCCAAATTTCTCAGACTTTTGAACAGTCTTGGCGGGCTCTCTGGGACTACTGTACCACGTAAACTCCCAGCAACGGAGAACTATGCCCATTCTTCTAACGCTCCTCTCTTCCCCGAGTCCCTCCTTCACCCACACCCTTGCTCACCATGCGTTTCTAGTGGAAATGAGGGTAGAGAGTTCTGGGAGTCTGGGTTTTCATGTTTCATGCTCACACTCAGCCCCAAGTCTAAGATAAGATCTATGGTGAGAAAATGAGCTCATCAAGCTTGGGGAGGGGTGGTGCCTGAGGAAGAATAGGTAAAGGGGGAAAAGGCAAGACATCCACTAAGGAAGAGAGACAGAGCGGTAATACACAAGGACAGTGGTAATACACAAGGACGGCGTCCAGGAGAAAGAGGCCCTGAGATGCTAAGAGAAGCAAGAGCCGTCCAGTTAGAGCACAGATGCTGATGGGAAATGACATCAGATGAATCTGGAGCTGAAGTGAGCCATTTGAAGGGGTGGAAATGTCAAGGTCTCACAAAGAGTCAGGGCAGAACAATGCAAACAACAAAGGCATCAGGTGAGATGGAAAAATAAAAAGTCGCTTGTGGCATCTGGGCACTTCGCTGCTGTCTATAATTAATGCCAACAAACCACCAGGAGCCAGAGCCACTGTGGGGAAAGTGGGCCAGGCCAGGAAGAGTTCTCTACCTGCAAGTGGCAGCTGAGCTGGTTGCCACCTAGGAACCTGCCAGTAAGGAGCATTCCCCGGGGAACAGGAGCCACGTGCCCCTGGGGTAGGAGGACTGCAGGGCTGCTGACCCACCTGCTCTGTAACAGGAAGGAAGCCCCCACTCTCAATCTCTCCCTAGCCAGCCTCTCACAACCTGCTTTTTGCTCCAGGCCAAAGCTTCAGTGAGGAATGGATAATTCAGCAAGTAATCTGTCTAAATAGACTGAATGGATTTCTGTGGCCCTGTGACCGAGGGAAAGACCCTGGGGACCCTTCCTAGCTGACCAGCCCCCTAGCTACTCCACCCCATGCACCCTGCACTCCAGCCACAGCAATCTGCAGGCTAATGAGGAAATGCGGGATCCCATTAGTCCTTTTTAAATCCTTTGGGAGATGGCTTGCAGACCTCCCATATTACTCGAATAAGCAAGTCATTCTACCTGCCTACCACGCACTCACACACTTGGGCCTCTCCTGATGGACAAAGGGTGGAACTTTGACTTACAAGCAACTCACCAATAAATAAGAGAGTGGGACCAATCAGACACTTTCACTACTGCAACTATGAAAAAAAACTGTAGTCAGCTGCTGGTAGATCCGAGAGCAAAAAGGAAAGGTAATGGGCACAAGGTGAGAAACCAATGCCGGAGACAAGATCATGTGATGGGGCTCTGGGCCCTGCAGAAGGGGAGGAAGTTGGTCTCCTCAGAGAACAGGGCAGAGGCTTGGGGAGAGACAGGCAGGAAACCACGCAGCCCCAGAAAAGACAGATGTTTGGTGGCTTTCCAGTGGCTGTGAGGCTCACCTGCACTTCCTGCTTTCATTCCTGTGACAGCCCCTGAATTCCCTCCATAAAACCCTGTAGAGCCCCGTTTACAGGGGCCCCACCCACCTCCAACCCGCAGGAGCCCAAGGGAGCTGACGGTGAGACTAGAGGGGCCCCTCCCCGGATCCAGCCCACGGCTTTGTGATCAGGCTCTAGCCACCCATGGTGCCTGCTCCAAAGCCTTTTCTTTTTAACTTCCTTCTAAAATTTGTGGCTGAGTTTTTGATAGATGAAGCAACTGGAAAGGACAGTCCTAGACTGCAAGTGTAACTTGTACTTTGCAGAAACATGAGAAATAAACAACAGCGCTGTAGAGACTACACATTTTCCTATTGTAAGACTTTTCCATTAAGTGGCTAAATTAGGAGTTTGGGATTAGTGATACAAACTACCATATACAGAATAGATAAACAACAAGGTCCTACCATATAGCACAGGGAACTATATTCAAAGCTAGTAATAACCTATGATGAAAAGAATATATATATATATATATGTATAACTGAATCACTATGCTGTACACCGGAAACTAATACAACATTGTAAATCAATTATACTTCAATAAAAAATAAATAAAATTTTAAAGTGGCTTATACTAACTCTTCCTTTCACTCTATGAGTCTTAAACATTCAGCTGATCACAGGGACTCCCTGCAGCCCCCGTGTCCCTGAGCGCCACATATACTAATGTGCTTCTTTGCAGTTTTTTTTTTTAAGTTGAATTTATTCATTTTATTTTTTTAATTATTTTTTATGGGGGTAATTAGATTTATTTATTTATTATTTTTAAAATGGAGGAACTGGAGATTGAACCCAGGACCTCATGTGTGCTAAGCATGGGCTCTACCACTGAGCTATACCCTCCCCCAGTTCCTTGCAGTTTTAATACAGCACCCATTTAATTCAGAACTCCACTGTAATCTGTGTGTCTTCTGCTCCCGGACTTCCCGCCTACCCAGCTAAGGTCATTGGCTTGATATCAAGATGTGGTTTCACTACTTTCTCCCTGCTCCTTCCTCGTATTCTCTGCTTGGTCTCTCCCTGCCATCACTCCTGCCCACACTGTCCCCTCACCATAGAGCCCCTGGCAGCTCCTCAGCTAATCCCCTCCCTCCTCCATGCTCAGTCCAACCCCAGAAGCACCAGAATATGACTCTAGGGAAGAGAACAAACACATGAGAAGCTGCCTCGGCCTCATGAACACCCTTGTGCTTCCACCAAGCATTTACTTCAGATACAATGTATAAGGCCCTGACCTCAGACCAGAGCCAGGATTTAGAGATTCCATCAAGAACCAAATAAGTTCATAAAATGAGCCAAGAACGTATCCTAAGAACTCCATACCCCACCATCCCCAGATGTAAACATCCTCCTAGCAACACCAGCACTAAAGGGCTCAGTTTTAGGTCAGAGAATGGGTTAGCTTATCCCTGGCCCCAGGTCCCTGGCTTAAATGAGCAATGACCACAAGTCACACAGGAACTTTGGGGTAAAATATAATCCTGTTAACTCTGGATCCATTATTCCACATTATCTGGGGTATGAGCAACTCTTCTGATTGCGTTTGGATATGGGACCTAAGCAAGCTAAGAGCTCTCATCGATCCTTGTGCATAAAACATTCTAGCATCTGGGTCCCTACAAGTTTGCTGAGCCCTGCAGTCTGATCAAAAGACAAGGCACCCAAAATACAGTAAGAACTTCCGCTAAAACGAGGAGACTTCCTGGATTATTTCCTCCCCGGCCACTCCGCCCTGCCCCTTGTGGCTTATCTGTGGTAACTGGCCCCAGCATTACAGGATTCCTGTCCTAGACCAAGGGTTCATTCGGTGTTTCTTTCTTTTTTTTTCTTTTTCTTTACAATTTTTTAGCAATTACTATGTACCACTTTATGTACTAAATTACTTAATTTATTCTTCACAGGCCTTTATGAGGCAAGGAATGCTGTCTCCATGTCCAAAGGAGGAAACAGAGATTCAGTAACTAGCCCAGGCACAGAGCGGGTGAGCGACTAAACCAGAATCCCATCGGCTGGCCTGCCGTCCCCCCAGCGTTAGGAGAGAGCTGGGGCAAGCTCTTTAAAGAAAGGGACTAAAATTAAAGTGGGACTAGCTCAGTGGTAGAGCTCCAGCTTAGCATGTGTGAGGGCCTAGGTTCAATCCCCAGTACCTCCACGGAAAAAAAAAAATGTGAGTTGAGCACTGAGCACACACAGGCTCTGACAAAAAGAGAAGTGGCGTGAGAGCTTATTTTCAGAGGACCAGAAAAAGGAAGTTCTTCTGCCACTGCCGTAGGCAAACTAGCCGAAGGATGGAGCTCCTGCTCACTCCTCCAGCTGTGTTATGAACATAGTCTCTGCAGCAAACAATCACTCTTTTCAGACTGTGCTCATTTCAGGTGCCAATCTGGATACATGGGGAGACACTCAGGCCCTGCGCCACCCCTCCACGCCCCTAACTTCTGCTGCTCAGATGCAACGACTTTCAACTCTTTCGTCTACTTCTGGAGTTACATCAGTGAGTCTAGATACAGTGCCCACATGGCTCCTTTTTTCAGTGTTAGGTATTATCCACTGCCTTCCTATGACAGAAAATGAGGACTGAGCTCTCTTTTACTGCGTCCGATATACCTCTTCTTCCCACATTCTCCTAACAGCTTTATACCATTTTTTATTAAGTCAGCACTAGAAGTTACATTATTATGGCCAGATAAGTTATGGTTCACAGCTAAGCCATGGGGTCTTGTGGTGTGTGGTGATTAATTCCTTTTGTGTACACTCCTGAGTTGTTGTTTCTAGAGTCCACTATTGCCTCTTTTGCTAATTTGCTTAATTTTCTATGTACCTATTAGTAATTTAGTCCTCAACTTTCAACAGTTCTTTTTTTAAAAATTTTGGAGCTTTTCCCTCTGGAAATCTCTGTCCTTATACTCCAATCTGAGCTGGTTGCTCTCCGGCCTTAAAGGAAGAATCCATTTCTTCTGTCTTAATTTACTCCCTCATTTCAGAAAGGATGCTCAGAAAGGGAGGTAAAATAATTGATACCTCTCATACTGGAAAATGCCATTACATTTGATTACTGATTTGTCTGAATGTAAATTCTCTGTTGAAAAGAAATTCGTCTCAGAATTCTAACAGTATGGCTTCCTTTTTTTCCAGCTTCCTGTGTTGCTGAAGAATCAGATGTCTCTTCTTGCATGTCATCAGTTTGGGGTAGGTTTTTGTTTTTGTTTTTGTTTTTGTTTTCCTGTGCTTATGGGCTTTCCTTCTTCTTTCTCCCCTCCCCACAATGATATGCTTTGGCGTGTGTCCTTTTTTATTCTTAGCCATGGGCACTCGAATGCGGTTTTCAATCTAGACACCTCCGTCCTTCAGCTCTTGCAATTTTTCTTGATTGTTTCTTTGATCATTCTTCCCTCCCTTTGTCTCTGTTCTCCTTTCTTGTTAAGTCCTACATTCAGATGTTGAACTTCTTAGGATGATCCTTCCTTATTTTTCATTCCATAGCCCCCTCACCTTTTTTAACTTCCTTAAAGATTTCTTCAACTTTATGTTCTAAACCCTCTCCTAATTCATTTCTTTCTCCTTTCCTACTTTTAATTTCCAAGAGTTCTTTTTTATTCTTTGAATACTTTTATTGCACACTGTATTTTATTAATGGGATAGCTTCACTTGTCTCTATGACACTCGTAATTGTTTTTGTGACATTTTCTACTGTTCCCTATACTTTTTCTATTTCTTGTGAGTTTCTTTTTATGTTGTTGTTGTTGCTGTTGTTTGTTTCTTTTGGTTTCTATGTTTCAAACTTTCTTAAACATTGGGTGATCCTTAGCTGTCTTTTTAAATTTGAAAGTAAGACACTAAAAAGTTGACCAGAAGCTCCATGTGTTGGGGCAGAGCTGCTGGGCAGGTAGATCTTACTGAGGGGGACTGAGAATAATCTGTCCATTTTATTTGAAGAACCATAAATACCAATATCCTAAGAGGCCTTTTCTCTTGGGCTGTTAAATTTGATCAGAGAGACTCCACTAATCTCGTGACTAGGGAAATCGCATAACCCAAGCTTACACATGGTGGGAACTAACAGAAAAAGAAGGCTGGGGAAAGGGTGGGCTCACTGTTCAGTATGTAGACTTTTATTCATTCCCTCTGTTTCAGAATGGAATCTCACGCATGCCCTCCTCTGCTTGGCCTGCTGTGCCTGATCTTAATCAGCTCTTAAAATTGAGGCTGTTCCTAGAAATGTCCTTAAAAGAAATTTTAGTTACAAGAGAAAAAAAAATTTTTTTTAGGCGTAGTTTCAAATGCCAGACATTTAGGAAAGCATTAACACGGGGTCATAAACCACATATCAGGAATCTCTGGGCCAGAGTTCAGAATTCTTCATATTTTGGAAAAGTAATATTTTGCCTAAACCGTACATTACACAACACCCACAGCAGGGTCAGGGCAGTTCTCCATAATTATATGGATTAATGTTTCTACAGCAAAACAAATAAATATTTTAATTCAATCAGTTAAATAAGGATTTATTTAGTAACCTCACTTTAATCCAAATCAGGCTTTGCCACCAGATGGGTTAAGAATAAAATTTTTCACAGATTTGGGGATTTGGGAATTGAAATAAAGGACTGTATATGCAATTCTTATGCATCTCCTTCACCTCCAGACACATTTGGGGCATTTTCACAGGGATTTCTGTCACTCTGTGGGGCTGCCTGCTTGCTATGAGATGTGGAAAAAAATGGGGCAAGTTGAGATGTGAATGCTGGGAGAAGGCCAGTCTGAACAGGGAGAGAATCTAATGACATAGTCACTTGAAAGGTTTGAGTCCCAGTTCTCTGCCAGCTAGCTGTGTTACTCTGGAAAAGTTACTTAACCTCTCTGAGCCTCAAGTTCCTCATCTATAAATTGTGGGTTATTCCAACTAATTTTGAAGTGCCGTTGTGTGGATTTAATTGAATTTAGTCAACAATTAGGTATTGTACTTATTATTCCTAAGGCATTGCTCTAGGTCCTAGGGAAATGATCATGAACAAAAGACATGAAGTCCCTGCCCTCATCAAAACAACTTCCTAGTGAGATGAGACACAGAATAAATGGGTCAGATGACCATACATGTCATGAAAGAACCACCAAGAAGGATAAAAGGGAAAGACAGAGCCAGGTGTAACGGGGAGGAGGCAGGCACCAGACTACTATCTTACTTAAGGTGACCAGAACAGCCTTTCTAAGAAGATGACATTTAAACAGAACCTAAAGGAAGAGATGGAGAAAACAATGGGAATATGTGAAGGAAGGGTGTTCCAGCTGGAGGGAAGAGCAAGGACACAGGCTCTGAGGCAAAAATGGGCTTGATGTTTAAGGAACAAGGTCAGTGGAGTGAAGCAGAATTAAGAGGTAGGGAAGAGTAGGAAATGAAGTGTGGGAGGACCTGCGGGTTGGACCATGCAGAGCCCTGGAGGCCCTTTGAGGAACTTTGGCTTTGCAAAGTGAAATGGGAAGCCTTTGTTGGTTTCAAGTGCAAAAATGACACACTACCTCTGGCAGCCCAGTTATGAAACTGTTCTAAAAATTAGAAGTAAAGAGTGATCTATGGACCAGTGTGAGTTTAGTGGATCAAATATGCAGTCAGTTTCTTGATTGATTCTGCAAGTATGGCTGACGGGGTTTGCTGACAGACGGGATGCGGCATCAGAGATCAAATTCAAGGGCGACCGTACAGTTTTAAGCCCTAGCACCTGCAAAGATGGAGCTGTCATTTACTGAAATGGGGAAGGCTGTTTGAGAGAGAACAGCAGCAGTTCGGCCATGGACTTGGCATCACTGAGATGTCTGTTAGTCACCTAAGGACACTTGTTGAGTAGATGGTTGAATATGAGTGTGGCATCTCGGGGAGCAGTCTGGGATGGAACTATAAATTGAGAGTGGTCAGCATTTGGACAGTAGGAGATCCGCAGGGAATGAGGGAACAGAGAAGAGGCCAAGTCCAAGGACTGCTCTCTAGGACGCTCCAAAGTGAACGAGTGAAGATGAGCCAAAAGAAGAAACAGAAGGAGATGCCAGTAACAGAAGAGGAGAACCCAAGAGAATGATGTTCCAGAGCTAAGAGAAGAAACTTTTTTAAGGAGGAACAGGGTGATCAACTATATGAAATGCTACTGGCCAATCAAGATAAGGACTGAGATTTGACTATTGGATTTGGCAATGAGGAGGTCACTGGTGAACCTGACAGGTGAAGTTTCTGTGGAGTGATGGAAACAAAATACTGGTTAGACTGGGTTTAGATGAAAATCAGAGAAGAGGAACTGAAGGGAGCAAGTGCAGATGACTCTTTCAAGGAACAGGGAAATGAGACAGTAGCTGGAGGGGTAGAGGTCATCAGGAGAAGTGTGTGTGCATATGTGTGTGCGTAGGGGGGCAGGTTTCAGTTCAAGAAACAACCACCACAGAGAGATGGGGGGTGGAGGGGAGAGGGGGTGGGGAGGAGGCAGATAGGAATGGTCCACAGAAAAAGGAACATTGGAAAGAGAAGGGAGAATTGCTGGAGTCATGTCTTTAACTAAGGAAGGGAACAGGATGCAACACACAAGTAGAAGGGTTTAGTCTTACAAAGAAGGCAGAAAGCAGAATATAAGGGCATAGATTGGGGTAGAAAGGTGTGAAAAGCTCTCCTTGGCCATTATTTTCTCAGGTACATAGTAAATAAGTTTCTCAGCTGAGAATAGGGATGGGAGAGGAGGCGTTAAAATTTAAAGAGAGAAAAAGCTATGAAACAGTCATCTAGGTTGTAGAGGATGGCAGTGGTTCTCAACCAAGGCTGCCCATTGGAATAGAGAGAGCTTTTACAAAAGGATGCTAATACCCAGATCCACCGCACAAACATTTCTATTTCATTAGTTTGGGGTGGAACCCAGGCAGCAGTACTTTTTATAAAAATCTCCCCCAGGTACTACTAATGGCAGACAGAGCTGAGAACCACTGGACCAAGGGAACAGAGCAAGATGACCTGGCATCACCACCAAAGTCCACTTAAGGGTCATGGTCATGAATTAGAGTGGGACCAGTCAGCGCGGTGGTATGAGTTCAGTGAATGAAACCTGCTCTGTTTATTGTATCACCAGCTAAGTGACATAAACCATCCTTGGAGCAAATACAATTTAGTTTTTATCTCATCCAAATGATTTACCCAGTTAGTGTGTATCACAGGATTTTGAAGTAATTTGTAAATAAGTAAAATCACAAATGGATATCTTTGGGTATCAAGATTCTGGTTCTTGAGATATTGAGCACTGCACATGGGGTCACTGAGCTTCCCAACAACTGCAGAAATCACAGGTCACCGCTCCTACCCATACTCCCAGTGTCCCAATTTGATAATAACAGTTCTATGCCTGTGTTTCATGAAGCGCCCTCCAGTCCACACCACCGGGAGCGCATATTTCAGTAGGTTCCACGTTTGCAATTCCTGTCTGGTAATCTGCTCTACTCCCTCCAGGGAGATCCACCCTCGGTCCTAGGCCTGAGCCTGGAGAAATCTCTGTGATGTTAAGTGCCACCTCAACACCCTCTCCCCAAGTCCAGCCTGGCTGGGTCCCTGTCCATGTTCACCCAGCTGCTGGAAAAAGCCTGCAGACTCTATCCTGAACCAGACTGCATGGGCTTGAATACCAGCAGAGGGCAGAAACCTTGTGGGCTCACCTGCTGGGGGAGCCCCTACTGTCCGCTCCTGCTTCCCACTTATGGGTGAATCTACTGCCAAATCCCAGTTGTAAACCTCCCTCTATCTGCTGCTGCTGTCCCCCCCCCCCCGACTCTAACTGCCTCCCGCTGGGGTCTCACCTCCTCTTCCCTGACCCCCACCCCTGCCTCCTGCTCCCCTAGCACCATATGCAGCTCCCATCCATTTGGTCCTGATCACACATGCCTGTCTATCCCCCTAGACGGAGGCTCCTTCAGGAGAAACTGGGTCTCATGTGCCCTCATATCCACAGTGCCTACAGCGTGCCTGGCCCATCAGGTGACCAGTCACTGAGAGTAACCATTAACAAGTGCTGGGATGTTGAAAAGAGACACCATGTACTCATCGCTAATCACGTGCTGGCGCTAGGTTAAGCACTACATAGTATTCACACCAAGGCTACGCGGGAGGAATATTAACATAGTTCACAGATGAGAAACTGATGGTCGGAGAAGTGAAGTCCCCAGGTTCACACAGCTGACAAGTGGCACACCTGAAATTAAACCCAAGTCTGTCTGGCTGCCAAGCCTGTGATTTTTTTCCAAACCCCAGGACTTTCTGAGAAAGGTGACCCTACAGATGGTGAGGGTGGTGCCTCACAACTGGACGGGCTGGGAGACAAGGGTGGGACTCTCGAGCCCAGAGGCATTTCCCTGGAAGGCAGCTGTCATCCATCTCCTCCCTACCTGTTATTTCATCTCCTCCAAATTTACAGGCCAGAATAAGATGCTCATTGTGTAGAGCAAAAAAGGAACCGCCACAAGCCCTCTGGCAGGAAGAATCCTCTGGGGATTTATTCCCCAAACTGTCATTAACCACCCCCAGCTCCGGCCCTGGGCCAGCATCCTCCAACATCACACAATTGACAAAGGCAACCCCGCAGTCTGTGTAGACAGAAGATGATTCAGCCCAACTGCCTTTGTGAGAGCTGCCTCACTGCCTTCCTCCCTCTCTCACCTGGGACGCACCCTACGACCCTGGTTCCCAATAGAAGAAAAAGAAAAGCAGGGTCCCAAACCTGACTCCCCACCAGGGCTCGGCTCCACAGATCAGCCCAGAGAGCACTCCCTGTTTCATCGTGCCGCTTGTCTCCCACTTCCAAAGACAGAGGTGACAGGTAGAAACAGGACTGTCCGGGGGGGTGGAGGGGCCCACCAGAGCCCCAGGGTGTTTCCCCCGGACCCCGGGCTCCTGCTGACCCCCGGTGCTCCCCCACCCTGGCCTTACCTAGGGCGCACCTGTGCACGCTCACTGGTGGCTAAACGCATCCTGGTCTCAGCTGCGCAAGTGGGGGCAGCATCAGGAGGGCTGGGCTCGGTTCACCAGGCCTCCTAAGGGCTGGGCACTGCGCAGACAACCCTGTCCATGTCCCTGCCTTCTGGAAGACACTGTCTAACATGGCTAACTTCGCATTACATAGTAAGTACAGTGTAGGACGTGAAAGGTCTTCTCTTTGCTTTGGGTGCCCTGTAGTGAGGGACTCACCCTGAGCTGAAGGCTGAGCTCCAAGGCCTGTCTGGGCAGAGCAGAGACCAGCAGGAAGGAACTGATCTCTTCGTCAGTAGGGAGTAGCTTGGTTCTCTAAAACCGGCACCGCCGCTGCCCCACACACAACAAACACAACACACACAACACACACAAAAGGGCTTTTGGACCCCGGCAGCATGCCAGGCCCCAGCCCAGATCTTTGAGCAATCCGATCCTTCCTGGAGCAAATGTAAGTCACCTTGGGCTACTGTAGCCTCGGGATGAGGACTGGCTGCCTGTCCATCCTGCTGTGTCATGTCCCAGGCCAGTTTCTCTGGGGCCAGGGCCATGCCATGTCCTCATCAGTACTCCTGGAGAATAAAGGCTGCTCCAGACTCCCCTGACAGCTCAGTCCCTCCCGTCCCTTTTCCAGTCCACGAGCCCCTACCAGACAGACGTGGCACGGGCTTTCTCGCCTGGCAGCCCCAACATTCCTTCCTGCAGCCTGGCATGTCTGAAACACCCTCCTTGGCCCCGTATAAATCACCAAGCTGTTGACAGTCAGCCTGACTCCATCCACTCTCTGGCCCAGACTTTCCCAGCAACCAGGAAGGGAGGCAGGGGCATTCCGGCTCTGGCAGTGGGGGAGCCAGGCAGACAGCCTGCCTTCCCACCCCTCCCCGCTGCCTCCCCCACAGCCCCGGCTGGGTATCTGAGTCAGGAGAGCACAGCTTCTGGCCCACTGACCAAGTTGTTTGTTGCAAACCTGAGACCGTGTCCGTGATGGTGGGAGTTTTTACAGACACCTGTGGATGCTCCAACAGATGTCTGTAAGCTCTCAGATGAGCAAGGGGTGTGTCAGCAATAACAAACCCTCTGGGTGGCTCCTCTATATTTTCTCATCTTTTCACAGCTATGATCTAACTGGAACATAAAAACAAATCTGCCGGTTGGCAGCACCACAAGAATTATCCCCTTATTTGGATGAGGAAATTGGAGTCAGGATTGAGTCACTTGGGACCACACAGCTGCCGGACAGCAGAGCCTGAACCACAATTTAGGCTTTTATATTTACCTAAGAATTCACCTATAAAATTTACATGTAAAATCAATGGCTATGTTACGGGTCTATGTGTATGTAAATACACAAAACATATTTGCTTACCTGCTAAGATGTTTTTATATTTATTTGTATTTTCAATATTGTAGGTTTCCCAAAGGTGGCTGATTCCCATCTTCTGTGCATTACAAATCACAGCATGGGAGACAGACCGCGGGCTCCGGAGCGCAGACAGCTGGGTGTTCCCTCACTGTCTCACTGCTGTGTGACTTTGGGCAGACACATCTCCGCTTCAGTTTCCTCATCTGCCCAACAGGAACAATGACAGCCATTCTACAGTGTTGTTGGCCAGCCTAGACAGCTGTGTGTCCTACTTGGACTGCTGTGGGCACTTAATGAACAGTAGCTATTCTTTCATTCATCCTTTGTTCTCCAACCACAACAGATCACTCAGGGTTACCCAGACACGCCACAGACTTTCCCTCCTCCCGCCGCTCCCCCCTGCTGCCCCCAGGCCAGGAACGCCCCACCTCCCATTCTCCACCTCTCATCCTTCAACATCCAGTTCAAACTCTATCTCCTTTCCGAAACCTTCCCCATTGTCCTCGGAGCCCCAACACTCAACGGTTCACCTGCTTTACAAAGTGTTTTGTTCTGCCTATTCCGCCTAGAGTTCAGTGTTCACATACCTGACTCACCAACTTCTCCCTCAAAAGTCAATGTCTTGTTCATCTGTTTGTATCTGCCACCCCACTCCCCATTCCCTGAACATTAGTATTTAAGGATGCCTTTTAAACGAGCCTTAGTGGTTCGATTCATATAAGGCCAGCTCATTATTTTTTAAAATCAATCAATACTCAAAATTATACAGAGCTACAAATCACCCCAGATCCCTCTATCCAGGAAAATAAAAATAGATTCATATCGTTCATCAGCTGTCTCTCCATCCACATATGAACAGAAGCGTGGAGGATGGAAGAATGCAGGAAAGGATGGGTGAGGTTACTTAATAAAGTAGCTAGGTTTTTTTTTTTTTTAAATAAGTAAAATAAGGAAAGTACAGAAAAGTAAAATAAAGGAAAAGCTGAACTTTTAATAAATATTTCCCCATCAGAACAGACGTTATTTCCTTAAAGATCCCTCCAAGTTTAAGAGAAGAAAAATCAGTTGAAAGTTTGGAGCCATGACACTAACACCCTATTTAGACAGTGTGAACGAGGGGAAGTTAGCTCGTAACATCCCTCCCTCCCTCCCCCAGCTCTCCATTTCCATTATATCCTTTTTACTTCCTCACATTCTGTTCCTTAGTCTTACAACCCACCCACGCCGAGCTTTTCTCTATTTGGTGGATGAGAGCTCACCCAATGACCTTTTACCACGCCTTCCAAAGTATGCTTTGGACCAATCTTTTTCATCATCAAGTAGGTTTTCCCAAGAAGGGCTCATTGTGTTGTATTTCCTGAGTCCTTGCACTTGTGAGGATGGCTACCTGCATTACCCTTGCAAAGGGATTTGAGTGGAAAAATCTCCAATCACACTACCTTTCCCTCGCAACTCTGTAAATACTTCTTCTCCATGTTCTCAAGTTTTGCTTCTGCTACAGATCAAGTCTGAGACCAACATGGCTTTTCCCCAGGGGCAAAGATGAACTGCTCCCAAAATCCATTTTCCTCATCTTCCTTTTGATAACAGAAGACCTTCCCGAAAACTGAGTTTTAAGAGGGCACACAGCTTCCCAGGCAGAGATGTTTTCCCAGCTTCCTTTGCAGCCAGACGTGTCCATGTGACTATGTTTTGGTCAATGGAGCATGCGAAGTGATGTGTGCCTCCACAGATAGCCCAATTATCCTTCTGGAAATTGTAGTTGTTGTTGTTATTGGAGGTACTGGGGATTGAACCCAGGTCCTCCTGCATGCTAAGCCCGCACTCTACCACTGAGCTCTACCGCTAACCCCAATTACCCTTCTGAGGGATCATCTCATTACAACCTTCAGATCTCTGATTTTCTCGGATTCATTTCTTTATCTTTTTTCTCAGCATCTACTGTGATTTTCCTCAAGCCTTCCTTCTCTGTTAGTAATTTACTTTTCAGTGGATTCCACTTTGTCCTTTTATTAACTTTGTCTTGAATGATGTTGTTTGTATCCTCAATTTTTTCCTTCGCTCTTTAATTGCCCTTTCCATTTCCTTCTGTAGTTTCATCATTTTGTCCCTAAGTTCTCAATTGATTAGTTTTCAATCAACTTTATTTTGAAGAATTAATGAACAAATCCCCCTACTGCCTCTTCAACCCAAGAGCCAACTCCAACCCAGAAATTATCTTGGGACATGGGGAGAACAGGCTAAAGGTATCCCATTTATCACTGAGGGAGACAAAATACTATTACCCACATGCCATGCCTTCCACCTTCCTGATTCTCCTCATCCTCTGAGGGACAGACAGCTCAAGGCCTACCTGCCCTAGACTCTTCCAGCCCACACGACTCTGTCCCTCTCCAGCCCCCAAAGGGGTTCTCTGAACTAAAGGATTCACAGGTCACACCTCGGCTACTGAGTGAGCTTGGAACTTTTGAGAAAGGAGATGTATCTACTCCTTCTCCCTTGTTACATCTGGTGGGACAATAAAGGTTTTCTTTGAAGATTTCTGGGCTACTGATTCTCTGAATGAGAAGGAGGACAAATACTAGAACCGAGACCCAGAAGGTGCCTTCAGCAGCAGACCCACTTGTCCCCAGTTAATTGTAAGCTGGAGAACACCACGAGACAGGTGGAAGGAAGAGGATTCAGCAAAAGTATAACCTTTGAAAGATGAATAGAGAGTGAACAAGCACCTTAGCAAGTGAGACCTTCTCAACCTGTCCCTGCAGTCACCGTTGTGAGGGCTGAGCGGGCCTACATTCATGTTCAAGCACTTCAACTTCCTTGCTGTCTGATTTTGAACAAGTCACTGAACTTCCTTCAGGCTTTGTTTCCTCTTCTATTAAATGGGGGTGATAATAGTAGTGCTACCATAGAGAGGTTATGAGAATTACATTTGGTGATGCAAGTAATGGTTCCAGTTTCATCTTCCATCACTTCCTGACTTATGTGTTCCCCTCCAGGAATGTCAACCTGCCATGCAGTTCCCCTACCTATGCAAAGAGCCATTTTTCACCCCACACCTCCACTCTTGCAACCCCTTCTCCTTCACATGCCCTTCTCCCAGAGGCTAACAGCTCCTACCCTCTAAGACCCAACTTAAGCATCACCTCCTCCAGAAAGCCCTCCCAGACGCGTACATTCTTCCCAACCTCGGTGCACACCCAAATCATAATATTCATCACACAATATTATTAATATCCGCATGTCCACCTCCAACTAAGCTCTTAAAGGAAGAGAGCTGTGGGAATATTGGGGTCTATGTTCTAAAAATGAGCATTGTGCATGGGCTACAGCAGGCACCAAATGTTTGTTGAATGAATAAATGGACAAAGCAAGGACTCTGAGAAAAGAGGAAGAGGGTGATACAGAAAATTTGTATGTCTCTAACTTCCAAGGCTCTGCTAGTTACACCGAATACATGTGTCTATATCTACAATGTGTGTTCTTTAGGTAGATAATTCCCAAAGCTGAGCACACGATAGGCACTCAGTGAATATTTGGTGAACAAACACATGCTGAACACATTTCACAAAAGAAGAAATTCAAGTGCCTAAAAGCACAGCTGCAAGATAAGCCCTGAACAATGCCAATACTGAGTTCCATTTGCCAGCTAAAGGCATTTGAGGTGGCCGAGCAATGGCACCCATCAGTCTGTGGTCATGCTCACTACCAGTGTGTTTATTCCACTCATAACCAGATAATGAGTCAGGTGGATATCATAGCTTTAAAAGTCAGGAAAAAAAAAAAAAAAAAAGGCAAACCAGGCTTGATGAAAACAACTCTTACCAAAAAAGGGAAGAAGCAAATGTGTGCTGGATCCAAATGTCAAGCTATTCAGGCGTGGCTGTCCCATGAGTTCTTTCATTCACATATTCCTAGGGGAATGATAGAAAGCTTTCATCAGTCCCATAGGGAGAAATTCAGCCAAGACCGCAGTAAAATGCAAGGATGAAGCACTTCTCAGCCCCAAAGGACAGGGAATGATTAGCAGTGGAAAAATCTGTAACATAATGATGTAGGGCAAGAGCTACACCCAACACCAGCATCACTACTTGGCAGCAGGGAATCTTCGGGTGGTTCTCTACCCATCTCTGAAGCTCAGCTTTCTCATCTGCAAAATGGAACTGATGACACCAAGACACCAAGGCCACGAGGACTGAATAAGAGAACACATGTATTGTCTCATCAGGGCCAGGAGCACAGCCAAAGCCCAGAAGAGGGCAAACTTGCCATGTTTCCCTCACTAAGACTTGGCCAAGACTTAAGTCCAAGAGATCCTTTCTCATCCACAGGAAAGAAAGAGACAAGCATTAAACATGGTGGGTGCTGTCAACTCTAGCTCAGAGGACCTTTGAGAGGCTGCAAAGGATAGAGTGCTCCTAAAATTAAAGCTGAGTGACGTCTCAGGCCTGTGCTAGGGAAACCAGGAGACGGATGCAAATTTAGAAAGACTATAATAAAAAAAAATGTACAATCATCCTCCTGGGACATGTAGTTCTTTTCTGGTTGCCAGATTTCCTGGTCATCTAAAGTGTATGTGATATATTTATTCCTGTGGAAATAATTTATGAATATAAAGTCAAGCAGAGCTGTAGCCAAGGACAGAGCAGGAGGAGGGTTGCCAAGATCCCAGGGAAACAATGGTCTAAGCCTCCTTTGAAGGCCTCCATTTTAGTCCACCTCTTTAGGGCAGGTGAAAACAGCTCCAGTCGTGTCATCCATAACTTGTCCCACAGCCTCAGTCCCACTTTGCAGCTTTCTGCTTCTGGCCCGACAGTCATAGACTCTCAGAGTTGGAGGGGGCCTTACCAGGCATTTAGGCCAACCTCTCTGCAGAGCAGAAATCCTCTGACGGCAAAAAAGCTCACTTGGGACTTTTGCTTACATACACCATGGCCGGGAGTTCACTGCCTTGTGACCTAGCCTGCTCCACGGTTGGGCAGTTCTGCTGAGTAAGTTCTTCCTTATCTGCCATTCTACAGCTCTGTATTGGTTTTCCCCTTCCCAAATGCCACTCGGTGTAACTCTAATCATTCTCCCACAGGAAAAAAAGTGCCTCTTGTTTCATTCCTGCAGGCTGGAACGCCCCAGTTTCCATTTATTCCACCTCCTCGGTGGTGTCCTAACCCTCTGTCTTCCAAGCAGCCCCGTCTGGGGTGTGCTTCCTTGTATCATGATCTGTAGGACCCAGGGAAACACAGCACAGCCAGACAGAGGAGAGCTGGCACATTGCCTCCTCCAGAGCCTGCCGTCAATTCCTCCTCTTCTTCACATCTCTCTCCTCCCTCCCCATCACTCAAGTTCCAGTCCTCCCACCAGATCCCACTGACCTGGGAAGAGAAACAAATTAGGAAGAGCCAGGGACAGTGCAAGGAGGAGGAGAAGGTGATGACACAGCCCAATTTCTTGCACATGCAGCCTAGGGCCCCCAACCAGGCAGGCTCTCTCCAAAAATAATCTTCCATCCAGTGTGCCTCTTAGTAGCTTCCTGGGAGCCCTGCATTCCAGCTTTCTGGGGTGTGGTTCTCAGTGTCTCTGCATCCATTTTCTCACCACCCTTTCCAGAGCTTGATGGACTGACTTCATTTAACCAGGACATTTGCAACCATCATTTCACAGGTCCAAGATCAAAATACACTTAGAAATATATATTTATGGTGAGGGAGGGTATAGCTCAGTGGTAGAGTGCATGCTTAGCATGCATGAGGTCCTGGGTTCAATCCCCAGAACCTCCATTAAATAAATAAATAAATAAATAACCTAATTACCTCCCCCCCTCAAAAAATATATTTTTTAATGGAAATAAATAAATATCCATCAACAGAAGGCTGCTTAAGTAAACACATCCATGATACAGGATGTGACTATGCAAAAATCATCTGTATATACTGATATGGAAAGACATCCAGTGCATATAGTAAAGTGAAAAGGACAAGTTTGCAAAGATGCAGTTATACTGTAACCCATTTGCTGGGTTTTTAAAATGCATCTGCATGTAACCATGAATACATATGTAAATGCATCCAAAAGGGGCTGAAGGACCCACAACAAACTGCAAACAGCAGTCACTCTGCAGAGAAGTGACTGGGGGAAAAGACAAACGATGTGGGGCTAATTTTTTCCCCTATTTAAACATTGGAAAAGAAAACAGATTACATTTATTATTTGTGTGAAGAAGCCCCCTAACCTAATGTATAGTTCCCCCCTCTTACACTTTTTCCCCATCTGATGATCTCCAGAGCTGGAAGAGGCCTGGAGCTGCGAGTTGAGTCCCTGCGGTGGCACGCCCAGGGTGGCATGTGTCTTGCCCAAGGCCACACAGCTGGAGACCACAAGTCACAGTGCAGGCCCAGACATAATGGGAGTCCCAGTGGATTAAAGAGAGGACTTAAATTTAATTATTAAATCAAATCAATTTTTGCCTTTTAGTTGAGTCAAAAATTCCTTCTCAGTGCAACAGCAAGTGAGTAGACCAAGACTCATCAAAATTGGAGGGCAAAGGGGAGCCCGTGTCTTCCCTTGGAGGAAAGAGGCATCAGACAAGGTCTGTTTCTCAGGCGCGGCTGGCAGGGCCCTCCCTTCTCTGGGTTTCCTTGCCCTCACCCGTGAATCAGAGGGAAGTGGTTAAGTGAAAGAGAATGGGAGAGATTCACAAGCATGGGGTATCCTGGGTGCCCGGTGCTCATCTAAGCAATGACCACATCTTCGAATGAGACAGGCGGCAACACGACTTGAATGCATCCTGGTCCGGTCAGGCCTTCAGTCTCTGACCTTCATTCCGCTGACCTTCATTCCAAATGGACACTCTGCCTCGCAGGGAGGGAAGGCTGGGTTCAAGTCTGATTCAGATCCAACTAACGCTGAGATGCTTGGGCTGTCACACAGATTACCTCATTCACTACTCACCAAATTTTTATAAATGTGTTCAAAGAACTCTAGAAGTCACTTGCCAAAAGTATACAACTGGTAAAGGGCGGGGCTCTCATGCAAAATCAGGTCTCTTGACTCCAAATTCAGTGCTGCTTTTACCCATTTCTTCAGGACATGGGATAAAGCTGGTTCTCTCTCAATCTCACACAAACGCACACACGGTTCCATAACAGTGACAGCAGACAGGCTCCAAGAACAGCACGACTCAACGCCTCAAATATGCATCAAGCGATTCAGTGAAATATTTAGGGCTGTGCTGAAAAGATGTCTGGGATATACTTCGAAGTCATGTGGGGTGAAGTGTGGGGTTATAGATCAGCTATGAGTTCTGATAACTGTTGAAGGTAAGTGATTGTAAATGGGGGGAAGAGGGTATTTACACCATTTTTTCTACTTTTGTGTGTTTGAAATTTTCCACAATTTAAGACTTTAATAACGCATCAGTGCAAGTGATCATTTCTCTCTCCATTTGTCACCTGGTAAGAGGTGCCATTTTAATTAACTTCCTGCCTGCTCTCATGGTAAGAAAAAATATTAGGATTCAAAGTTACTGCAGCTTGTGAAAATCCCAATTATAAGAGCTATCACTCACAGAATGTTTCCTGTGTATCTGGCTCTGTACTGGACCCTTTACCTATGACTTCATTTAATCCTTACCATGGTCCAGTGAAGTAAGGGCTGTTATGCCCATTTTACAGAGAAGGAAATTGAAGCTCCATGAGCTTAAGTAGCTTGTCCAAGTCTATACTGGCAATAATTGGTGAACAAGCATTCAAATCCTGAATTTGACTTGTGCTTTTAATTTCTGCTGTTTCCCTCAATACATAATACTAGGTACTTTAAGACTTCACATTGGGCCTAAATCTACAAAGGTTTTAAAAAGATTATATCCTTTACAGTATGAACCAGTAATTCCAACTTTAGGATTGTTATCTTATGGGAATTATCTGGAATATGGAAAGAGATTTATTCACAAACATTGTTAATCATGGTGTCAATTAAAATAGGGGAAAAGTAGAAGTGGTTTGACTAGCCCACAGTGACCCTCGTCCAGGAAGCCTTCCCCACTGCTCCAGTTCGGGCCCCCCTCCACTTCCCTGCCAAGTTCCCACAACACCCTGCACTAGTCTCTTGTTACCCTCTCTCCTCCACTGAACTATGAGCTTCTGAAAAGCTGAGCTCTTCTTATACAGCTTTGGTTTAGAGCGGGCACTTGAGTATGTGAGGAATGAATTAGTAAATGACCCTGAAGTTGCTTATTTTAACACATATGTAAACTAAAAACCAGAATGTTGAAAGTAAATTGTTGGAAGTCACAGGGGCAGGACTAGGACCTAAGGCCCCAGGCAGGGCCCTTCTCTCCCCATTAGGCTTTAGGCTTCTTCTAACATGAAAAATAAAAATGTAAAAAAAAAAAAAAAAGGCTGGCATATGGATACATGAGGCAGGGAAGGGAAGCTGGAGGCACCTTTCTCTGCAGGCCTTCACTGAAACAATCACTGGAGTGATCAGATCCCACGGGATCACGTGACCTTGGAGATGCTGATATCGTGATGAATGAAAAGGCACAGCTTAATGTGAATGTAAACTGTGATATGTGTATATGACAAGGTTAAGCAAGAAAGCCAAGAGTTGCTGCAAACACAGTATGTTCTCTACCATTTAGAGAAAACAAATCGACTTAAAAAAAAAGTCAAGAAGGAAAGTTGCCAAATGTTAACAGTGGTGCCTTTGAATAATGGAATTTTTTTCTATTTCTCTATACTTTTTTTTACTTTCCAAATTGTCCTCAATGGGCATGCTGTATTTTTATAATCACAATGATAAATAAAATTTAAGTCACCAAATTGATTCTAAAGGCTTAGGATTTTCCAGTCAAGATGGTAGAGTGGTAGGACCACGAGCTTGCCTCTCCACGTGACTACAACAAACCCACAAATGAATGCCAAACAATCACTTTAAAAAAAGACTAGAACCTAGCAAAAAAGAGCTTCTGCAACTGGAAACATAGAGAGGGAACCACAGCAGGACCATAGGAGGGGCGTGCTCGCAATATAATTGGGCCCCATACCCCAGCTGAAGATTTGTTAAGTTGCAGAGGCTCTCCCAGAAGTGAGAGCTCTAAGCCCCACGTCAGGCTCCCCAGCTCGGGTCCCAGCACTGGGAAAAGGAGACCCCAGGACATCTGGTTTTGAAGGCCGGGGGTGCTTGGCTCCAGGAGCCCCACGGGACTGGGGGAAATGGAGACTCCGCTCACTTGGGAAGCATACATGGAAACACAGATGCACCAGGTCCAAGGGCAGAGGCAGTGATTTCATAGGAACCTGGGCCAGACCTGCCTGCTGGATTTGGAGGGTCTCCTGGGGACCTGGGGGATGGCTGCGGCTCACCAGGGGACACAAAAGCTGGTGACGGACTTTCCGGGAGTGTTCATCTATATGAGCTTTCCTGGAGGCTGACATCTTGATTGGATCATTAGCACCAAGACCCAGCCCCACCCAACAGCCTGTAGGGAAGCCTCAGGCCAAACAACATACAGGTGGGAACACAGCCACACCCATCAGCGGACTTCCTAAGCCGCAAAGGCCTCTAGACACAGCCCTACCCACCTACCCCTTGGTCCAGGACCAAGCTTCACCCAGCAGTGGGCAGGCACTGGCTTCTCCTGCCAGGAAACCTGCATAAGCCTCTAATCCAGCCTCATCCATCAGGGCTGATACTAGAAATAAGAAACAATCCCAAAGCCTGTGGAAGGAATCCACAAACACACAGAAAGATAGACAATATGAGGTGGCAGAGGAGTATCTCCCAGGCCAAGGCACAAGATAAAATCCCAGAAGACGTAACTGATGAGGAGATAGGCAATTTATCTGAGAAAAAGTTTAAAGTAATGATGGCAAAGATGTTCAGAGAACTCAAGAGGAGTACAGATGCACAGAGTGAAGTTTTTAGCAAAGAGTTGGAAAATATAAATAGACTAAATGAGGCAGAAGAATGGATCAATGAACTAAAAGACAGATTAGTGGAAATCACTACTGCAGAACAGAAAAAAGAAAAAAGAATGAAAAGAAATGAGGATAGTTTAAGAGAACTCTGTGACAACAAGAAGTGTACTAATATTCACATTATAGGGGTCCCAGAAAAAGAAGAGAGAGAGAAAGGACCTGAAAAATTTTTTGGAGAGTTAATTACTGAAAACTTCCCCAACTTGCAGAAGGAAACAGTCACCCAAATCCAGGAAACACAGAGAGTACCACACAGAATCAACCCAAAGAGGAACACACCAAGGCACGTAGTCATCAAATTGACAAAAATTAAGGATAAGGAGAAAATATTAAAATTAGCAAGAGAAAAGCAACAAATAACATACAAGGGAACTCCCATAAAGTTATCAGCTGATTTTTCAGCAGAAACTCTACAGGCCAGAAGGAAGTGGCACGATAGATTTAAAGTAATGAAAGGAGGAAACTTATAACCAAGAATACTCTATCCAGCAAGGCTCTCATTCAGACTTGATGGAGAAATCAAAAGCTCCACAGATAAACAAAAGCTAAAAGAATTCAGCACCACCAAATCAGCTTTATAACAAATGTTAAAGAACTTCTCTAGTCATTAAATCATAAGAAAAGAGAACAAAAAGAAGAAAGAGGAAAAAAAAAAAAAAGACCTATAAAAGATTGCTTTGGCTGTCCAGGGTCTTTTGTGGTTCCTTATAAATTTTGGAATTGTTTGTTCTAGTTCTGTGAGGAATGTCGTGAGTATTTTGACGGGGGTTGCGCTGGATCTGTGGATTGCTTTGGGTAGCATGGCCATTCTGATAGTGTTGATTCTTCCAAACCAAGAGCACAAGAAATCCTTCCATTTCTTTGTGTCATTTCAGTTTTCGGAGTATAGGTAACTTCCTTGGTTAGGTTTATTTCTAGGTATTTTGTTGTTTTTGATGTAATGGAAATGTTCATGCCAGTTATAAAATTCTGGTTTTTGAAGTGAAAAAAAAAGTGAATTAAAGGCTGCAAATGGCAAAATCTCCTTCTTTCTTATGCCATTGCATATATGTATGCTGCATCTTCATTATCTATTCAACTATTGATGTGCACTTAGGATGCTTCCATATCTTGGCAATTATAAATAATGTTGCTGTTAATAGCAGAGTGTATATATCTTTTTGAATTAATTCTTATTTTGTGGTTGGCTTTATTTGTTTGATAACTATGTAAGTTTAAAAGCTGAAGCTCTAAATGTTCTTAGAAACAATGAACAGTACATATATGTAATTTAAAAATACATAAAAAAAAAAGAGCTATCAAGCCATGAAAGGCATGGAAGAAACTTAAAAGACATATTACTAAATGAAAGAAGCCAGTCTGAAAAGGCAACAAACTGTACAATTCCAACCAAATGACATTCTGGAAAAGGCACAGCTACAGAGACGGTAAAAAGATTGTGGTTTCCAGCGGTTTGGGGAGAGGGAAGGAGGGAGGGAGGAATGAACAGATGGAGCACAAGGGATTTTTAGGGCAATGTAAATTATTCTGTAGTGGTGGCTACATGTCATTATGCATTTGTCAAAACCCATAGAATGTACAACATCAAGAGTGAACCCTAATGTAAACTGTGGACTTTGGTTGATAATAACGTGTCCATGTTGATTCATCGATTGTACGAAATATGCCACACTGATGAGGGATGTTGAAGGCAGGGGAGTATGTATGTGTGGGTGGGGAGGACTATGTGCGAACTCTCTGTATTTTCTGCTCAATTCTGCTGCGAAACTGAAACTGCTCCAAAAAAAAAAAAAAAGTCTATTAGTAAAAAAAATAATAAAAATAAAAATAAAAAAAAGGTTAATCTGACCTTTCTAGTGTTGACTTAGAAAAATCACCCCAGTATTTCAATGTGATGACACTGCATTGCTTACCATGTTACTATTACATATAAAACTCTAAAAAGTACATTTGTTGGAGTCAGACTATATTCAGTATACATGCAGACACACAAGAAAAATGTATTTTTCCCCAATTCAGTCCTAATTGAATAAATCACTGATACCAAGTCTAAGCAAATTCTCAAGACCCTAATGTTCCAGAGGATTACTGTGAATTTCAGCAGTGAATTGCTCCTGTCTTTTTTTTTAATGCAACCACGTACTCCCATTTGTAGAGCTCCACATTCTCCTTGTGGCCTTCCCTCTTTCACTCTCTCTTTTACAACCTGCTCTTGATTTGTCTCCTGAAGGGACAACCCTGTGCCCCCAGAGGTCAATATTGAGATAAATTAAATCTGTTTTCTGTGAGCTCCTGAGGGCAGTTTCTGAGGGGAGGTCCAAATGTGCTTGTTCTCAGCATGGGTAGTGGGGCAAAGAGTGAGTCTGATTCTGTGTAACTCTAGGCTGAGCACAGAAACCACCCCCCACTGCACCCCCACCTGCACATTTGTCAGTAACTGCAGAATGAATGACTTCAGACTGCACTCGCCTGGATGTGAAATTTCTGGGTTTGTTTTTTATTTATTTTTTACTAGATTTATTTTCCTTGGAGTCACACACACTTCACAACCACCAAAGACCTCCCGTTTCCAGTCAGGCAGACATTCACACCTCTTTGTGACGAGGATGGGTCTCTGCATTTGAGCACAGGGCTTCCCCTATGGGGTTATTCTCCCGCCATCATTCTCTACCACTAAAAACCTGGTGAGCACCCAACCCTGTCAAGAGGTCCAAACAGGCAGAAGCCTGTGTCATGTGACTTAATACCCATCTCAACCCCAGGAGATGCTTACAGGTTCCTCCCGTTATGTCAGTGTGGATGCAGCCTGCTGGCTCTCATGGAACATAGGAGAGAGGAGAGTCAACCAAACATGCTCCTTTGCCTCTAAAGCTCGAGCAGCTCCCACTCCACCAGAACATCGTGGGCAGAGACTGGGCAGGAGGGAAAACCCACCCCCAATAACAATAATATTCCTCACTATATCTACCACTGGGATCCACAGATTTGTTTAGTAACCAAAACTTATTTAAATCCTTAAGGAATTCATTCCCTGACTTAAAGGGCGTTGTTATAACAACCATCATAACTTTGACTTTACTCTGGGGTACCGACAAAAGACAAAAACTCTTTTGATGCAACAGTTTCCCTTTCATGAAAAGAGAGGCACTGAAAGCAGTCACCTGGCTGTGTGTCCTTAAGCAAGTAATTTCTTTTTGAGCTTCAGTTTTTTCCATTCAGAAAATCAAAGGATCTGGCCAGATGATTTCGGAAATTCCTTACAGGACTAGCATCCTGATGAGAACTATACCCAAGCGCCAAGTGTAATTATCACAAAAACAAAACACCCTGGAAACCGTTAAGAAAAGAAACAAGTGTAACTAGGAGATAAGAGGGAGAGAGTGAAACAGCACGTTGACTTTGGGGAAACACAAGACTCAAAGTGTTTTCTTGATTTTCCAACTTTTCCTCTGCCAAATACAAAAATAAGTAGCTACTTCTGAGGCACTCTCGTTTTAAAAATTTAATTACACAAAATCAATGAAAACAATGCTTTGTTCTGCCGCAAGCGGCTCAGGAGTAGCTCCCTGGCAGACACTTTCTTCCCCTCCTGCTTAGGCTCAAACAAAGGCCTCCTGGCACCGGGATGAGACGCAGAACATTTAAGTCTCCACAGCTGGCCCCGGTCCATCTTGAGGGGACCCGGCAGCCAGGAAAGAGAAATAACGAGGATTATGAAAGGCTGGGAGAGTAAGGAATTACTAAATCTAGCTTTTCTCAAATGAATAAAGAACTCTTGAAAGGGATAATGGAAGGGTGCAGCTTTCAATCTGAATTACTTCCTTTGTTTAACTCTATTCTGCCTAAGGCCACTGCCTTTCCAGCCAACCACGGAATCCGGGTTCCGACTTTGGTTGTCGGCAGGGCTGCGTGCAGTGTGGGAGTTTGGAGACCCATATTCAATCCTCTCTCGGTTGCTGATTTCACTTGGTTTAAACTTGGACAAGTAGCTGAACTCTCTTGGCCTCCCTTTCCCTGCCTGTAAAATAAGGGGGCTCACTGGATGCTCTTGAGAGCCTCAACAACCGAGGTGCAGGGCTGGAGGACCCCCAGGGGCAGGTTAATATGCTGGCCGCAGCCCGACCTCTCCGCAAGCACACTTAGGCGGCGGTTCCTCGGCTTTCGCGCACACCACCCACTCCCACCACCTGACCGGCTTCCTTCTGCACCCACACCATCACCTAAGAGGCCAATTCATGACCCGCCCACCGCACCCCACCCCCAATCTCACTGCTGCCTGAACAGGTCTGATGAACGAAAAGCTGAGCTGAGCATACGTAAGCAAAGGAAAAGCAAAACAAACAAGAGGCCTCTCCGGACCTAGGAATTTCTCTCAAATGAACTCGGATAGAACTAAAAATAATAGCGTCCCCACCTAGAACAAGAGGCCTAGGCTGGCCTTTTTTGTAAAAACGCACAGCAAGCCAAAAGGGGCCAATGACACCAGGGCAGGCTAGACGCGGGGACCTACAGGGCAAAAGCTCAAGCGAAACCCAAGACCGCGCTGGGCGCTGTTTAAATCAGACTGTTCTTTCTGCAGGCTGAGGAGGCGCTCGCCGTCCCCAGCAGAGGCGGTGCAGGGACAATGGTGCGCTAGGCACGGTCTTTTTTTGGAGGAGGACCCACAGACCCTTAATTCAACCTCCATCTCTAAGAAACCTCCGGGAGGTGGACGCGAGAGGTTGTCCAGGTCACATCAAATCATGCACCGAGGACACACTCTTAGCTTGAGGTAATCTTTTTGTAGCTTCCTTCTCGTTTCACATTTCCCTTTTTAAGTCGTGCAGTTTGGTCTGATGCCCAAGTGGTACCTTTTAAATGTCTCTGTCGTCCTCCTCCAGCAAGTGGCGCCCCCAGCACCGCTCCCTCCCCGGCAGTTGAGACAATGGCCGGGTTCCGCAGGGCGGCTCCTAAGGGCTTGCGGTGAGCCCAGATGCCAGGGCTGGGCGCACGTGCGTTTGTTATGGTGCCTGTGCCCCCACCCCTGCCGCGGGCCTCCGTTTGTCTGTCTGAAATCCAGCAGGCAAGATCTGAAGGAACCTGGACTCTGCAAAGCACCTCCCTCCCCTGTTGACGATGGGGTGGAGAAAGTGGGGTTCCCGGGGGCCGCCAGCACGTGGGTTTGTTGTGGTTCGCAGGCTGGCTGAGCCGGAGAGAAGCCAGGGCGACCCCTCGACCCAGATTAATCCACAGATACCCTCTGTCAAAAGGTGGCGGGTCCACGCGGCTAAGGCTGCTGAGGGGTGCTTAACGCGGATTCCCTGCACCCTAGGCGCGCCCTGGGCCGCGCCGCTCCCCTCCTGCGCCCCTTCGCTCCGCTCCTCCCCGGGGCCCGCGCCGCGCCGCCGCCGGCCGCAACCCTACTCACTCGCAGCATTCTCGGCCGCCGAAAGCGGCTGCTCCGCCCGCTCCGCGCCCCAGCCGTCAGGCAGCGGGTTCCCTTTGTTAGCTCCAGGCAGTGCCCCAGGCGTCTTCCTCAGCTTGGCCCGGCCCAGGACTCCCCTCCCCCGAATGCCTCCAGACTCCGCGTTCGGCAGCGGCCGGGGAGCCCGGGAGCTGGGAGTCCCACGCGGGAGTCCCTGAACTGAAGGTGGGTCTGCTGGGGAGGAGCTGGGGACGGGGGACGGGGGGTGGAGGGGACGCGGGAAAGAGGAAAGAAGAGTGTGGCGGAGGGGCGGGGGAACCTAACCATCTCCGTTATGCAAATAGTCGGGAAGGCTAAGTGGGTCCCCCCCTACAACCCCCTGCCACACGGTGCCCCAAACCGCCCCAGTCCTCTGGAGGTCGCTAACAAGCGGGCCTCGGGATTAGCGGTGCCTGGTTAGGTGGTGCACCTAACCCCCGCGTGATGCTGGGATCCTGCTCCCCACCCCCCAGGAGAGCTGGCCGAGGGGCAAGAGGGAGGGGCAAAGCAGTGGAGCAAGGGTCCTCAAATGCTGGCTCCACCTAAGCCGCACAGGTCCCGGAGGGTTGAATCCAGCACTCTCCGGCTTTTCATCCTAGCGAGCGGAGACTATAAATCCTGCCTCTGCTACTGACTGGCTGTGTGACCATGAGCAAGTAGCTTAACCTCTCTGAAGCCCCGAATTCTCGTGTAGAATATGAAACCAAAAAAAAAAAAAAAAAAAAAAAATCTATTTCACAGGGTATGGTAAGAACCTCCCAAAGTTGGGCGTGCTCAAAAACCGCAGATACAAAAGGGAAGGAGGGTCGGAGAGTCCCTACCGATGGAGATTTCCAGAGCAAGCAGTCTGCAGGTTGGTGGGTGGGAGGTCTCAAGTAGGGTGGTAAAGGGAGCGAGGTTGCTTCCTTCACTGGGGCCGATCTGAGGCTCCCAGGAAAAGGTGAGAGGAAGCCACTTTTTGAGCAAGAGCCCTCGCCCACACTGACCATTGCTGGTGGCCCCAGAACCACTTTCCTAAGACAGAAAACCGCCCTGTAGTAGGGCCAGAAGCTGCCTTGGTCACCATTGCAGTCCTCCTTAGAGAGTATATGATTACCAGAGACAATAATCATCTCCCAAAGGTCTATCGAGGGCCCACTTGGCATCTGGCTCTGTGGTAGGGGAGGGGAGACAGGGAGAGTGGAAAGTAGTCTGAGTCCCCTGGGAACACAAAGTTCTGTACACACTGGAGTGCTCCAAACCCAGGACCAGGGCTTTCTTTCCAAATCGAGGTGGCCTCTCCCCACCACCATCCTGGGAAAGGGGAGGTGGCATTCCTCATCTCATCGCCAACATCCTTCTTCCAAACACTGCTTCCCCCCGACTCCAAGTCCTGGACCCCTCTTGCTCCCACTGCTGGCCCTTTGCAGCTGCTGAGGATTGAGTAGAAGTGTGTCCCCTCCCCTAAAAGAAATATTCAAAACAAATTTTAATTGTGTCCTAATTCAGAGAGTGATGTCTTTATTAATCGAATTTCATGGTTTTTTCTTTCTGAAAGATGTGAGGTGATTTGTTGTGCAATATAGTCTATTGATTAGGAAATTGCCAGATGGTATTTATTAAATATTTGTACTAGTTTGAAAATAGTCTCTCTAAACCCCTATGAGAACAAGCATTAAAAAAAAATAAATGAAAGGTTATCTGTTGCATTACAGTTAATATATATGGTACAAAGAAATCTCAGTACAAAGAGCTCCAATTGGAAAGGATGAAAAGCAGAGTGAATTCACATCTCCATGACCACCTAGCTGTCTGTTCTTGTGTAAGTGCCTCACACTGTAGATCTGGCAAATAGAAGGTGCTCAGAACAGTAAAATGTGTGAGTTAACGAGGAGAAGCAGACAGACTCTTACAAGACTGTTTCCGGGAGGGTGCTACACAGACTTTATCCTGAGAAAACTGGAAACTTAAGATCTTGCGCAGGGGCATGACAGACCTCTTTATGTTTTACACCAATTCCTCTGACAGCGAGCATCCTGGAAAATGGATGACAGGAGCAGAGACCAGTATGGACACTGACATCAGTGAAAGTACAGCAGGTGCTGTGGCAAGGCCAGAGGGAATGAAAGCAGAATGTCCAAACCAGGGCTACCATCTGGGGAGCAGAAGCACTTTGCTTACTCTATTGTCTCTCCTCGTCATAAGACAGATGGTCGCCTTTACCCCACTTTATGGATGAGGAATTTGAAGTCACCTAGGAAATGGAAGAGCTAGAATTTGAACCCTCTTCTGCATTCATTGAAAGCCTTAATCGTTTCTGTCCTCAGCATCACTTGTGTGTCAACACTACTTAAGAACCGAGAATAAGAAACAGAGGAGAGGCTTTTCTAGAAGGTGGTCTAGTCCCCACTCCACAGTTCTTTTCCCCAGAAGAACTCCAGCCAAATGATGGGAAAGACAACGGACAGGCTCACTCTGGATTCTTGGCTCACAGGACCAAGGTGACCATGGATGACATTAAGCCCAAGAAGTTCCTGGGGCTCCGAGGCAGATGAGCAGGTAAGCAGGGGCACCCCTGGCCAGTTTCTAGATGGGGAGCAGCTGTGGATTATTCGCTCAAGGTGGCTATGTCTTCAGTTGGGGCCTCCTACCCGAGAAGTCAGAGGCGGGAGGCTGGACCACAGTGTGGGGGACCATCCTGTCCTCCCCAGCCTGTTTATGAGCCTCCTTCACCCATTGTCTCTGAGGCCTCTGCCTTGACAGCTGGTTTTCCTTAGCAGTATGAATACTAACTCCCCCTGCCCTGCGCTGACCTTCAGCCTTTGCCCATGAATAATATTTTAGGTGATGCCTTTCTCACGCATCACTTTAGGCAGTTTACTGGCTAATACAAATAATGCCCTACTTTTTAATGTTCATTTACAACAATCCACTTGCAAAGAATATTTTCATAGCACTCTTGAAGTGGAGGTTATTACAGAATCTGGTGGGAGGAAGAAAAGAGATGCACACAGTTGGAAATGCCCTTCTAAACCATTCATCACCCCGCTGTAGACGCTCACCAAAACCCTTAGATACCCTTAATGTGAAACCTTGAAAGAAAGGAAGGAAGGAAACACAAGTGAACTTATTTACAAAACAGAAGCAGACTTACAGACATAGAAAGCAAACGTATGGTTACCAGGGGGAGGAGAGAGGAGGGATAAATTGGGAGTTTGGGGTTTGCAGGTACTAAATACTATATATAAAATAGATAAATAACAAAGTCCTACTGTGGAGCACAGAGAACTATTTCAATACCTTGTAATAACATATTGAAAAGAAAATATATATATATATATATATGTAATTGAATGTCTGTGCTGTACACCAGAAATGAACACAACCTTGTAAATCGCCTATATTTCAATTAAAAAAAAAGACCCTTAGCCTTCCCAGTTCTTCTCTGCACCTTTCAGCACCTATTGTTCATTATAAAGGCGCTCAAGGTTAAAGGAACTGCTCTGTGGTCTATCTGCATCCCCTGACTTGGGCCTCAGTGCTGCCAATTTCAAAGATGAAGATACTCAGACACATCTAAGTCTGTAGAACCCAAGTCAGAAAATAGAAATAGAGTAACAGCATCTCTACTTTAAGCACCAGGGACTGCTCCTGCTGTCCCTACATGGATGGGCCAGTGGAGCAGGGAATGGGGCCAGGGGAAAGAACACTAGAGGGCAGAGGCTGGACACTAGAGACAGGCCTCGTGAGAGGACCACAGCCACAAGACGAGGAAACGGCTGGTACAGCAAGCAGTGGCCTGGTGGCTCTATGACCTCAGAGTGGGGAACGGGCCTGGTGTGATCAGGACAGGGGAGAAATGGACACGTGTGGGCGCATGGGTGGTTGGACTGTACATTACCCTGTCAGCTTCTGTCTGGCTCTGTCCTAGAAGATAAAAAGAGAAACCAAGTCTCTATTCTAAATTGCCTATGTTTTATTTTAGCAAATTATCTCTTGGTTCATAATAATTATAATTGCCATGTACTGACCATTTCCTGTGTGCAAGGCAGTCCCTGTGCATGTTCTCATTTAATCCTCACTTTAGGAAGGAGTATCTTTCTAGAACCCTAGAGTGCCTAAGTCATCTTGAGCTCCTTCTCCTGTTCCTGCCTTAAGGCCAGTCTTAGCAGGAGATTAATGCTTGGGAGCTAAGGGAATGTCTACAAATCTCACTCGAAGAACATTAAAAAGTGAGAGACGTCTTTAAAGAAGTTTTCTTAAGGAGACAAAATGGTAACCCAAACATCTTGAGGCAAGACTTTCTAGATACTTGCTTACAACACCCCTCTCCCCAAAGTTCTGCTCCTGCCAGTCATCCTCTCCTCCTCAACACCCCTCGCCCTCCTGTGATGCTCTTCCAGCCCTTACCCCCTTCCCAGGTCCTCCTCTGTAGATGCCACCCTTAATTTTAATGTTAATTAATTTAACCTGTAATTAATTTTAATTAGCCTTTCTCAGTGACTCCAAAAGATATAAGAAAGTGGGAAGGAAGCTCCAGAAAGAAAGAGAGGAAGGGAGGGAGGGAGGGAGGAAGGAAAAATTCACAGGACGATAGACCTTTACTTTTGCAAATGGCTTGCATATGCATTCGCCGACTTGAGCCCTCTTCAGGCTCCCAATGACCTGTGAGGTCGGTGTGCCTCTTTATTATCCTCATTTACAGATGAAAACTCTGAGGCGCAGAGATAAATGAGATGCTTAAAGCCCACTAGTGAGTGTTGAGCTGTGCCTTGAAACCAAGGCCTCTTTCCTTCATACTGCATCTGTCCCCAAGGCTGCAAAAGACTGGCCAAGCCTGTCAAACTATTGGTGACACTTCATAGGCTGCAGCTGCCCAAACTGTTGCTCTTGCTGCCCTGAGGGCAAAACTCAAAAACTATGCCCAGAAAGCCAGATGCACCGGCAATGGCAGGAAATACAGGAGCAAAGGAACTCTGAGGACTCAAAGATGCTTGCAATGAATTCCCTCAAAAAGGTCCAGGAAATTGGTTTTTCCCAAGGGACTTGTACCGGAACCAAAGTGGAAGCTGCTTCCTGTGTGTTTAAGACCTGAGAATGACCTTCAGAATAACCTACAGGAATGATCAGACTTTGCACAAGAGAGCTTGTGGGCCACTGAAATGTCTTTGAAATTAACAAGTCGTTTGAGGGTGGGGGGAACAGTGATTGATGCCTATTGGTGATTTGTCCCAAACCTGCCTCTGTACAGCCTCATGTTTTTAAACATCTATTTTTAATAGTTGCTTTTTTTTTTTCTGATTTTAAAGATAAAATTTGCTCTAGGAAATTTAGAAAAGTCAGACAAGTATAAAGAGGCAAAAGGTGGGGATGGTAGGGTCGGGGACAGGGCGGAAATTGTCATCCCATCAGCCACAAGCAGAATTAACCTTTTGACCTGTTTTCTCCCAGTTGTTTCCTGTACAATTTTCTTTCCATTGAGTTGAGATCATAATGCATATAAGGGATATCCGGCTTTTGTATCCTATTTACAGTAGATCATATGCAGTTCCTATGTAGATCGAACAATAAATGTATTCATTCACTTCAGCCCTTACTAGGTGCAAGGCAAACATTCTTAGGCAAGTTATTAGTGGCTTATTGTACTGTTTGTTGGCTGAAAGACAGTTTAGTTTAGTGGCTTGAGAGTACTGACTCTGGAGTCAGGCTGCCTGTTTGAATCCTGACTCTGCTAGCTCCTAACTGTGTGACCTTGGACAAATTAATTAACCTCTCTGGCTCTGTTACCTTACTTGTAAAATAAGAATAGTAGTATCTACTTCACAAAGTGGTTCTAAAGATTAACGAATTAATTGCATGAAAAATGCTTAGGACAATACATGGTAAGCACAAGGTAAACGATAGCTATTAGCAATATATGAGTGCAGCATGAATTATTCAACCATTCTTCTGCCACTGGACATTAAGGTCATTTTCAATTTTTCCACTCTGATAAATAGTCTTGCAATAAACCATTTACTGCATGCATAACAGGAGAAAAAGTGGATTGAAAGTCCATTGTGAAGGGACTTGAATGCCAAGATAAGGCATGAAGAATTAAGAAAGTCAGGATAAATGATCCAGGAGAAAAATGTTTCTTGGGAAGTAGCATCTGATGAACTTCAAGAGATGATATTTAATTCTACTTGACGAACATTTATTGAGCCCTGTGGGCCGAGAAAGTGTCTAGACTAGGTCAGGGAACACCCAGACGAATAGAAGACACCAAGATGAAAAAAGGACAGGTTCCACCCTCAAGGAGCTTTAGTCAGATTTACAAAAATTTCACAATTGTTACCACTGAGAGGATGCTTTCACCACGATATATTTCTACCTATCACCCGTGTGGACAGAGGTTCCAGAATGCCTAATTTCAAATGACCAATGCAGCAGAAGGTCCAAGCTCGGTCGGTCCTCCCTCACCTCCTCCTTGGGAAGGCTTTGATCAAGAATGCCTGCTTCATGCGTGCTTAGCATGCACAAGGTCCTGGGTTCAATCTCCAGTACTTCCATTAAAAAAGAATGCCTGCCCCACAGAAGGGTGGGACCTTAGGAATGGCGGCCACTGAGCCACTGAGCTCTGCGTATAGTGTCAGCACACTGTAAATGCTCAGAAAATAAAGCTAACGGTTACTGAGCACTTACCTGCCAGGTGTTACATCAAGCACTTTTCAAATATTGTCATTGAACTCGTGCAGTAACCCTACTAGGGTGATACTATTAATTTTATTATTCATATTTTATAGACAAGGAAACTAAGAAGTAAGGAACAACCAGGGTCACACAAACAATAAGTGGTGAAGATGGATTCTGAACAGAGGCATCTAATTCCTGACAGCAGGCTAGTGGCCAGTGTTAGGTCCTGGTGACTCGGACACCCAAAGGGTTATGCCACTGTTTGTTGTGATTCAGCCACGTTTATTTTATGCATCTCTCCCCCAAAGACAGCTGATATTCAATGAAAGAAAAGCTACACATCACACAGGGCACCAATCTAGGAATCAACGGACTGAACTCTACTCCCAGTTCTCACGATTTAGCTTCTAGACCTCAGCCAGCACACTTACCTTTACTATTTTTATGACATGAGGGCAATTGGACTAAATAAGTTGTTTCCAAACTTGGCTGACCTTTGGAATCACCTACAGAAATCATTTAAAGTACAAATTCTATTCTCCCCCTAGTGGTGCTGGGGTTGGATCCTGGGTATCTGTAATTGTTAGCACGCTCCCCAGGCAATGTTGATGATCAGTAGGATTTGCCGACAAATCACTGGGTTACTTCTCGGGCTTTTTCTAGGTTGTCCCAGAGAAGCTCCTTCACAGGTAAAAAGCCGCCAACCATGCCTGAGCATGTAACACTCCACGACCGGTGGAGCCTCAAGCAAGGAACCCTTTGCCAAAGGATTATGAGCTTTAGACTGCTGAGACTTGGTGTAGCCTCAGCCACTATCTCATTGACCATCATCACCAATAGTTAACTGATCATTACTAGCTGGGCAATAACCTTTCCCAGGTCATATTTCCCCATGGCTAGGGTAGTTCCTAATGTTCAGATGCCTCCTGGGAACCTCCTTCAATTTTCCAACCCCTCTTTGTATAGGGTTCAGTGCAAAACCTTCAGCAGCTTCCCATGAGAAACCTAAGTGTAGAGCTGTAGCATTCCCCTACCGGGAGCTGGTGGGGAGATTGGTGATCTGAATTAACCAGTAACTACCTCTGCTAAGGTCTAAGTGTGTGGGCAATTAATAATCAGTTGGGAACACTGACAAAGTTCAGTGCGGGGAGTAGCCTCTGAATGATGCAGCATTAGCCATCACAGCCTTGGGGGCTGTCATAAAGCTCTCGACTATCTAGTTCATTAATTAGCAAGCAGGTGGTCAATAAAGCTAATAACAGCCTGCACCTGTCTAACCTAAATGGCTTAGAGCATCACAAGGCCATGACCTTGAAGGACTCAGAATGACTCCATCCAGAAGGCAACAACGCCAGGGCAGGCCCACCTAGGCAGAAGATGTGTGTGTGTGTGTGTGTTTGTGTGTGAGCATTTGGGGATGGGGAACACAGGCACTTGTATTAAGTACACATTATTGTATTCAAAGTGTTGTATCAGCATTGGCTTGGGATCCCGTCAAATGGACTGTAATTCCAGGGAGGCAAGGGACAGCATCTATCATCTCTCTTTGGCAGCTCCTCTGGGAGGCCTTCCTCAAACTTACAGGAAGTATGAATACTAGGAAGCGCATTTCCTTGCCCAAAAGAGATGCAAAGTCACAAGTCCACATTCAGGAGGGATTTTTATTTGCAGAATCTGGGACTCATCTGGTGGTTGGGTTAGGAGAAAGGGGCACAGCGCACCTGTTTGATTTTAACCTACCCACTGAAATAGGCGTTTCGCACTTAGAGAACTTCCAAGGCACTTTCCTAATACGTCTTTCAATTGATCTCTATTTTACAAATAAATCAACTGAGACCTGGAGACCCAAATGTCCTGCCCAGGAGCACCTAGATAGTAAGTGGCAGGGGCTGGACTACATCCACATCTTCTGACTCTGTTGTAAATGCCAGTAAGGGGACACAGGGCAGCCCAGAAAGCATAGAGAGAACCAGAGACTTGAGAAAAAGCAGAAACGGCTGTAGTCCAGCCTCCCGTAAGGAGGACCCTGGGAGGGATCGGGGCCGCTCATTATCGCCCGCCTTCCCTCAGTGGTCAGGGACCATTAGGCTGGCTTTTCAGCCTGTCTCTTCAAAGGGCTAAGCAAAACATATAAAGTGATAAATGGAGATTGTAGAGAATGGCCAGAAGCCTGTGGCATGTTGTTATTGTGGTTGGGAAGAAGGAAGTCCCTCTTTTGAGATAGATTTGTGTGAAGCTAGACCTCTGATAATACATTTCCTTCACCCCAGGGTTTTGGCCAAGAGGGGGAGGTGGCTTTACTGCTTCTTTTTTTTTCTTTTTTTTTCTTTTTTTCTAACGAGGAGGCTTTACTGCTTCTTGCATCTCAGGAGATAGAAGAGATGGTAGTTCTTACCACTTGATTACTGAGGTGAAATAGAGCATGTTAAGATTAGGATCTGGGTATTCCAGAATGATCTGGGAGATAATAGTGACTTCCTCAAATTACTGAATCAGGAACTAAACCATATGGTAGTAAATCCTCACAAAGACCTGGTGCAGTGTGCACCATTAAATGTATTTGGAAAGGAGATAACAGAGGCTTAAGGAGTTTGAATAATTGGCCAAAGGCCATGTGTCTCGTAACTGGCAGAGCAGGGAATTGAACCAACACGTATATGACTTCAAAGCCACTCTTTAACCACTATGCTCATCAGTTTTTCCTTGGAGGCAAAGTGATGTGAGGGTGACCTGACTCATCTCCCCATTATCTTTCCACTAGGACTTGCTTATACCTTTTCATTCCTTCAAAATGCCCCATTCATCTCGCTCTGCCTGCATGAACACAATATCTCCTCTAAGGTCTCATTCAATCCTGAGCTTCTCCAGGAAACTTTGAGTCCAAAACGATCTCTTCCTGAGGGGGAGGATATAGCTTAGTGGTAGAGTGGGTGCTGAGGTCCTGGGTTCAATCCCCAGTACCTCCATTTAAAGGAAGAAAGAAAGAAACCTAATTACCTGCCACCCCCATCCCACAAAATAAAAAAAAAAGTCTCTTCCTTCTCTAAAGTCTTATTACACTTGGAGAATTTCCTGAACCATGTTTTTTTTCACTCATTAAATGTATAGCTGAATACCCTTTCAAATTAAATGTATTCAGTATTTCGTAGAAACCCTCTTTGTCTTAAAAAAATAAATCCACAGATCAGAACAAATTTTCCTGTAATGGATTCAGAGAGGTGATCTGAATCAGTTCAGATAGCTTTCTCCTCACTTAGCCATTTCCCAAACTTGGATCCAAGATCACAGGGATAAAGCAGTGGGGGTCCCTCCTGGCTCCATCCATGGCAGGAAATAGACGTGCTCCTCTTAGCTGACATTTTCCTCTCTGATCCCCTCTGAGGTCTTTAATAAAATTCCAAAAGGGCCGTGCCTCTGCGGTGTGCCTCTCCACCGTGTTGATGAGGCAGCTCATTCCCTAAATAACTATTAAAACAGTAGCTAACTCCACTGTGGAGGCACTTCAACAGGCTTTGAGACTGAGCAAAGTAGAGTTTGCTGCCTTTTGCTAGGCAGGTGGCATTTAGAAAGGCCATTAAGCCCTCTGAGCCTATGAAACGTGGGTCCTTGAAGGATCAGCAATAATGCTGTTATGCCAGGCATCTAATGGGTACTCAAAAGATGGAAGCTATTATAATTATTAGACGTGAACCCAATCAAAAAACATGAAAAACCAACACTTTTTTTTAACGTATGGCCAATTTTAAAAACACACACAAATGTTTATGGTCTTATGTAAGAGGCCTCCTCCTCTTCCTTCATTTTCTTCTTTTTCTTCTTTTAATCCCTTTAAGAAGTAAACATTGTAATTATGATTATCTACTGTTACAGCTTGAATGCTTGAGTCCCCTGCCCAAATTCGTATGTTGAAAAAAAGCCTATTAATGCCCAAAGGGATGATATTAGGAGGTCTTGGGGAGGAGGGTGATTAGGTCATGAGGGTACAGTCATCATGAATGGGATCAGTGCACCTAAGAAACCTGCTTGAAAAGCTCCCTTGGCCTTTCTACCACACAAAGACACAGCAAAAAGATGAACATTGTTGGACCAGACAGCGGGCCCACATCAGACACTGAATCTGCCAGTGCCTTGATCACGGACCTCAGCCTCCAGAACTATGAGAAATTTCTGTTCTCAATAAGCCATCCAATCTATGGTATTTTGTTACAGGAGCCCAAACAGACTCAGATACCTACTTTATAAAAAAGACACAGGTCTGCGAGAAAATCAGCACTGCTGTTTAGCTTCTAAAGACACCTGCTCACATCCAGGCATGTTGAAAGAGAAGCAACATGAAGACAACTTTCTCATGTTTAGCCCTGAAATTATAAATCTCGGGCTGAATCAGAGAGCTGGAGGGCACAGGAGGTCTTGTGCTAGTGGTTGCTCTCCATCATGTGAGAAAAACCTAAGGTATTCCTGGGAGATTTTACTACACTTGTAGGATGTCAAAGATGATCTTTTTTCCCTCACGAGACACCAGAGAAACCACCCCTGCGTGGCACAGTGATGGAGCACAAAGAAAATCTGGACTCTAGATGCTCAGATCTCTTTTTGCTACCTCCCATCCACCAGTTTAAAGGCATTACTGAGCAACCCTTGGGCACTAGCTATGTGCTTCTTGAGGGTGGAAGGCAGGAGACAGGGCCCCAGCCCTGCAGGGGCTCACAGGATGCAGAAGCAAGAGTTACCCACAGACAGCCATGAAGGAGCAGCTCAAGACCTTTATGATCCAAAACTTAGAGGGGCACCCAGGCTCTAAGTAAGCTCTATACTACAGGAGGTGTATTTGCTTTGCTCACTCTTCCATCTCTAGCCCCTACAACAGTCTGGCTGAGAAACATATATAATTCTTAATACAATTAATGGACTCTGGAGCCACAGTAACTGGAATTGAATCACAGGTCACCCAAGGAATAGCTGAGCAAGCTTGGGCAAGTTACTTAGTGTCTCTGTGCCAGTCACAACCTTCCCAAAGGTAAAACATCAATAGTATTGCAAAAGATGAAATCAGATAACCCAGTGTAAACTAATATTTTTAAATGTCAGCACAGAGTAAGTACTCAATGGACGTTAGCCATAATTATTATATAAGTAATCACACTATGAGAGAAAAATTATTATTTGATGAACATTTATGTATACCTACTTGATGCCATTAAATGATATTTAATGAATGAATGGATGGATGAATTAATGCAACTGAAATGAGAGAATAAAGGGAGTTTTGCAGGCTGATGAGCTCAGGGAAGGTTTCAGAGTAGAGGCCAGACCTGAGCTAGCATTTAAGGAAGTATAGGCTCTGACTAGGATGAAAGAGGAAGAAACAAAAATGTTTACACTTTCAAAAGATCTATTAAACAAAAACATGTTTAACGCTGATTATTATTTTTGTCTGCAAAATATTGGAAACAGCCTAAATAGCCACTAAGACAATCAAATACAATTTGATGAATTCATAAAATGAACCACTTTGACTCCATTAAAATGATACTTTCAAACAATACTTAATGACGAATATGCTCAAATAATAATGTTACCCCCCCAAACCACACACATTATAGGCAATTTGCATATAAAAAGAAGAAAAGGAAATTACCAAAATGTTAGAAGGAAGGACTATGGATCATTTTGTTTCTTTCAATCTTTTTTAATTTTTCAAATTGTCTACACTGGGCATGTATTATTTTAATACTTTGTTTTTAACTGTGGTAATGGAGAATATAAAATCGACCATTTTGACCATTTTCAGGTCTATAGTTTGTTTCTCTTAATGTTTTTTTAATGGGAGGGAGGTAATTTTAGGATTTATTTGTTTGTTCATCTATTTATTTTAAACAGAGGTAGTGGGGATTGAACCCAGGACTTTGTGCATGCTAGGCATGCACTCTACCACTGAGCTATGTACAGTTCAATTAATAATTTTTTTTTTTATGTCTTCTGGTATTTTTCTCGGGTGAAGAAGGTCCCCAGGCCTGGGACCCTATCCACAGAGTCATCCTCTCAGGGTAGCCCAATCAATACCATGGATGGAAACATGGCCTCTGTTGTGCCCAAACACCCAGCCCCTCTGCCCTGGTAAACACCATCATGATTTTGGAGCATGTAGCTGCCTGCTGAGGGTTGGCACTTTCGTCCTCCAGTGTGGGGAATCTTTCTTCCCTAAAGTCAGGGTGTGAACTGGCTTGTCGTGTCTGGACAGTGAGGGGCCTCCCCCATTCCCCATCCTCTTCATTTTGTCTGTGACACTGCTCCACCAAATACGGTTTTCAGGCATTGCTTCCAAAGCTCTCCAATCTGTGGAGTCCCTCTTGGGCTCCAGAACCCCCTTCCCTGACCGGAATTCCTTTGTGCCTCCTGGAAAGTATAAAAAGCAGGAATGTGGAGACTCTTCACCTAGTTCTGAAGGCTTTGCCTCATGCTGCAGCTTGCATAATGAATCACCGCACAAAGGAGAGAGAACACCTTGTGTAACAGAAGCCTGGCCAGAGGGAAGAGCTACCTGGCCACAGGCCTGTGTGTCTGCTGCATGCCCAGGTCCAAGGGGGAAATGCCAGCCTTGAGGTGGCCCTTCAGTTTTCCTGTGATTCTACCATTTCTTATATACATGCTCTTGTGTATTCTGGAAATTAAGCCCTTGTTGGTCACATTGTTTGCAAATATTTTCTCCCAGTCTGTAGGCTGTCTTTTCTTTTGTTTATGGTTTCCTTTGCTGGCAAAAGCTTATACATTTGATTAGGTCCCATTTGTTTATTTTTGCTTTTATTTCTATTACCTAAGGAGACTGACCTAAGAAAACAGTGCTGTGATTTACGTCAGAGAATGTTTTGCCTTTGATCTCCTCTAGGATTTTTATGGTGTCTTGACTTATGTTTAAGTCTTTAAGCCATTTTGAGTTTATTTTTGTGTATGGTGTAAGGGAGTGTTCTAACTTCAATGACTTACATGCAGCTGTGCAGCTTTCCTAACACCACTTGCTGAAGAGATTGTCTTTTCTCCATTGTATATTCTTGCCTCCTTTGTCAAAGATTAATTGACCATAGATGTGTGGGTTTATTTCTGGTCTATTCTGTTCCATTGAACAATATATCTGTTTTTATGCCAACACCATGCTGTTTTGATTACTGCAGCTTTATAGTATTGTTTGATGTCTGGAAGGGTTATGCCTCCAGCTTTGTTCTTTTTCCTCAGGATTGCTTTGGCAATTCTGGGTCTTTCATGGTTCCATATGAATTTTAGAATTATTCTAGTTCTGTGAAAAATGTCCTGGATAACTTGATAGGGATCACATTAAATCTGCAGATTGCTTTGGGTAGTATGGCCATTTAAACAATATTAATTCTTCCAATCCAAGGGCATGGGATATCTTTCCATTTTTTAAAATCAACTCCAATTTTCTTTATAAATGTTTTATAATTCTTAGCATAAATTCTTTTACCTCTTTGGTCAGGTTCATTCCTAAGTATTTTTTAATGTGATTTTAAAAAGAGATTATTTATTTACCTTCCCTTTCTGATATTTCATTGTTAGTGTAAAGAAATACAACAGATTTCTGCATGTTAATTGTATCCTGCTACCTACTGAATTCATTTCTCAGTCCTAGTAGTTTTCTATATATAGTATCAATCATCTGCATATACCCCTTTTGATTTGGATACCTTTTACTTCTTTTTCTTGTCTGATTTCTATGGTTAGGACTTGCAATACTATGTTGAATAGAAGTGGTGAGAGTGGGCATCCTTGTCTTGTTCCAGATTTTAGCAGCCAGGCTCTGGGTTTTTCATATATAGCCTTTTTTTTCTTTTTTTCTTTTTTTTTTTTTTTTTTTTTAGGTTTTTTTTTTTTTTGGTGGGCGAGGTAATTAGGTTTATTTATACTTTTTGAGGGAGGTATTGGGGATTGAACCCAGGACCTCATGCATGTGAGGCACACACTCTACCACTGAGCTATACCCTCCCCCATAAATAGCCTTTATTATGTTGGGATATGTTTCCTCTATACTCACTTTGGTAAGAGGTTTTATCATGAATGGATGTTGAATTTTATCAAGTGCTTTTTCTGCATCTATTGAAATGATCATGTGGTTTTAAGCTTTCTTTTGTTAATGTGATATCCAACACTGATTGATTTGCTTATGTTGAACCATCCTTGTGACCTTGGGATGAATCCAACTTGATCATGGTGTATGATTTTTTTTATGTGTTGTTGGATTCAGTTTGCTAATCTTTTGCTGAGAATTTTTGCATCTATATTCATTAAAGATACTGGCCTGTAGCTTTCTTTTTTGGTATTATCTTTGTCTGGTTTTCATATCAGGCTGGTGGTGGCTTCACAGAATGCCTTTAGGAGTGTTCTCTCCTCTTTCATCTTTTGGAAGAGTTTGAGAAGGACTGGTATGAGCTCTTCTTTGTATGTTTGTTAGAATTCCCCAGTGAAGCCATCTGGTCCTGGACTTTTGTTTGCAGGGAGTATTCTTCACTTCATAATCTATTTCATTTCTAGTGAATGGTCTGTTCAAATTATCTATTTCTTCTTGATTCAGTTTTATAATCCTTTTTGTTTTTTTGGCTTTTACAATTTAATGGTTTTTATAATTCCTTAACCTTAACATGGGAGCCAGACAGCAAGTAATAATAGCAAACATTTACTGAATATTTACCATATGCTTACTGTTCTAAGCTCTATACAAATATCAATTTATTTAATCCTGTCATAACCCCATAAACTAGAGTCTATTATGAGCCCCATTTTACAGAGGAAATGAAACACAGAAGTTAACTACCCGAAGCCCCAAAGACAGCAAGTCATGAAATCAGAATTTAAACCCAGGCTGTCTGGCTTCCCAGCTCATGTACTTCACCCCACCCTTCCTTACAGTTCATGAGCATGGGAAGTGGCCAGGGCAAGATAATAAGGGATGAGCAGAAATCCCGAAAATGAGAGTGGGGACGCCCCTATCTCCACCAAGGCATTGAGCTTCTATTTCTTTAAATAAACTTAGTGCAGCCAAGCAGAGCCCCTTTGAGGGTCAATGCGCAGACTGCTGGGCCCAGGTTGGGCCCTGCTTTAGAGCGGTTTAAGGAAGCAGCCAGTATCCCAACATCCCTTGTGGTGAAGCAACATTCATCTGAACATCAGTAGTCCCTTAGATTACGCTAGGTTTTTAAAAATTTATTGTTGTTGCTGTTGTTGTTTTACTTATAAACAACAGATTATGGAATATAACCTGATGGCTATTTTTGTTTGTTTGTTTGTGTATTATTCTGACATATAGGTCCACTGGGAAATATCTATAAATCATGCTCACAAGTAATTTACTTTTCTGAATTGTGGGAGTTGGGTCATTTTTTGCTTTCTTCCTGGTAATTTTCTATAGAATATATAGCACTTGGGTAAAAAGAAAAAAAATTGAGAAAAAAAAATGAGGAACTTGTGTGAGTTCACATGGCTTGAAGTTGGGATGTGAACTCATGTCTCCTACACTTTAAGAACCACACAGTTAATCATTTTGTTTTCTTACCTCCTGCACCCTGGAGTAAAGGAACTCAAAGTCTTAATGTGAGTAATAGATAAATATGCTAGAAATGATGATGTATTTGAAGTGCCTGACACCGTGTCCAGCAAATAATAGTCAATAAATATTTGTGGTTATCATAATGGTAATTATTATTATCATTCACTGCTACTATAGTACCTTATTAGAAATGCTATAATGAAATAAGTATATGATGGTAGAAAACGTAGAGGGCAAAATCCTGCTAACCCAAAAATGTAGTCAAGGAATGCTTCCTGGAAGAGGTGATGGAAGGTGACTTTTAAAGAGTAAGACTTAGCCAGGTAAGAGGTGAGGAGAGCAGGGCCTTCCAGGCAAGGGAAGAGCATGATGGATTAAAATAACTGGTGGTGCTGGATTGAATGGCATGTGGAAATGTGGCTGGAGAATAGGTGGGAAAGGTAATTCACTGTTAGATCAGTGATGACCTCCTATGCCACACTATGCTTAGGAATTCGGACTGCTTAAAGTCCACGGGAACCCCCTAAAGGGTTCGAAGCAGAGGAATGTCTCAGTAACATATGCCTTTCTAAGACCGAATTGGCTGCCATGTGGAGGACTGGTTGGAAGAGACAACTCTAGAGACTGGGTGCTGGTTATGGTAACTGCAATAGTCCGAAGAACTGACAGGCCCTAAGGCAGAGGCAGTTGGTGGAGAGCTGTCCAGGGCCGTGCTTCTCAAAGTGTGGTCCGCAGACCAGTAGGGGTCCCTGAAGCGCTTTCTGGGGAACTTTGAGATCAAAACTATTTGCACAATAACATTAAGGCAATATTTGGCTTTTTCACTGTGTTGACGTTTGCACTGATAAAACAAAAGCGAGGATAGGTAAAACTGCTGGTGTTAGGACAATCAAAAATTCACTGAAGTCCACTAACAGTCACACATTCTTCACCACCATGCACCCACAGAGAAGAACAAGTCAATTTCTCTTTAAAATGTCCATGATGAAGCAGTAAACATTACCGATTTCATTAACTCTTGACCTTTGCGTTCACCCCTTTCTAATTAACACTCATATGATGCAAGAGGAAGCATACATAAACCACTTCAGTTGCAGTAAGAAATAAAATTGTTGCCTCAAAGAAAATTACTTTTGCAAGTGAGTTGCAAGCCAGACTGACCACTTTTTTCATGGAACACTATTTCCACCTAAAAAAAACCCAAAAAAACAAAAACTAGTAAACTCATGTTATTCAGATTTGAATACTGGGGAGACATTTTCTTGAAATAAACAAAGTAAAACTGCCACTTCAGGGAAAACAACTTTTCCTTGTTTTTGTTTTAGTATTTGTTACTAGGTGTGCTTATTGCTGATGCTGAAATTTGAGTTTTCAGGCAAAAATTAGAACTCTGGAAAAACTTGTTTCCACCACTGTGAATGTGACAGCTTCCCAATTCTTTAAGATTTTTCTGATGCAGTTGTTGCTCTGGGTTGAACTGTTCCCCCGCCCCCCAAAAAAACATGTTAAAGTTCTATTCTTGGTACCTGTGAACATGAGCTTTTTTGGAAATAGGGCCTTTGCAGATGTGAAGTTAAGAGGAGGTCATACTGGATTAAGATGGGCTCTAAGTCTGATGACTGGTGTCCTTACGTAAAAAGAATTTGGATAAACAGGCACAGACAAACACATGAAAGGAGGCCACATGAAGATGGAGGGAGAGATTGAAGCGATGCAAGTACAAACCGAGAAACGTCTGTTCAGCAGCCGTTGCAGTGCTTTGTTACAGCAGCCCTAGGAAACTAATACAGTGGTGCTAACATCAAATGTGATTATTGGCATTGCAGAGGGAAATGTGTCAATATCTGAAAGATGTGCATTACTCAGTGAAGCGATATTTCTGAAAGCTCGATGTATAATGTCACAAAATCATGGATGGCTGAAAGACGCATCTGAAGTGTAAAATAACCAATAGATTTTAATAAAACAGTACAAAAAGTTTACTATAAGGTTTCAGAATTCACACTGCTGTGAAGCTTTAAGAAAGTAATTCTTGTGCTCTGGTGTAGTATCAAAGAAAACTATCTACAATTATCTGAAAAAGTTATTAAGGCACATACACACTCAGGACCCCGCAGGACAGCGGAGGTAGAGGTTAGGGTGATGTGGCCACAAGCCCAAGAAAGTCTGGATCCCCCAGCAGCTGGGAGAGGCAGAAAGGACCCTCCCCTAGCCCCTGTGACATCCTGATGTCAGAATTCAGGCCCCAGAGCTGGGAGAGAGTACATTTATGTTGTTTTAAGACCCTCAACCCCCACAAAAAAACCTCACTTTTCTATCTACTTACCAGTGTGAAGCTGGATTTTCTCCGTATACTTCAACTAAAATAATACATTGCAACAGATTGAATACAAAAGCAGATACGGGAATCCAGCTCTCTTCTGTTACGCCAGACATTAAAGAGATTTGCAAAAATCTAAAACAATGCAACTCTTCTCATTAGTTTTTTTGTTTGTTTGTTTTGGAAAATGGAATTATTTTCATAAAAATGTTTTATTCATGTTAATGTGATGGGACTACTGTTATTTTAAATAAATATTTCAAAATTTCTCAGTTTTAATTTCTAATACACTAACTATCTCTAAATACAGCTCATAGACATAGAAACTTTGGGGGTCCTCAATGATTTTTAAGATTGTAAAAGGATTTGGAGACCCCAAAATGTCACTAGTTTAAGAGGTAGAAACAATAGGATTTGGCAAATGATTGGTGGGGATTGAGAGAGAAGAGTTTTCTCCCGATGGGGAGAAAAGAGCAGGCTTTTAAGGAGCGATGGTGTGTTCAGTCTTGGAAGTGCTGAGTTTAAGTTGCCTGAGGGGTGCTGTGGTGGGACAGACCATTAAGCAAAGATCTGTGGGTTGGAATACAGCTGTCTGAATATAGTGAGTTCATACAGCTGCCGTAATTGAAGGCCCAGGCAAGAACAGTGTTCCGAAAGGAAAGAATTGCCCTGAGAAGAGGGCCCAGGATGGAGTCCAAGCTGACCCCAATTTGAGACACAGCGAGAGTGCCAGCTCGAAACCAATCTGAGTCAGAAAGAGCATCCAAGGGCGAGAGAAACCTCGCAGGAAGGGATGTCAGAGAAAGAGAGCAAGACAGAATTTTCAAGAAGAAAGGGGTCAATGGCAGCAAATGTATAAAGATACCCACCGGGTCGTTACTGACCAGCTAGGAGCAGTTCTAGGAAATAGAAGTCGTGGAGCAGCAGGGATGGGCTGCTCTTTAACGAGCTTGAGGTCAGGTGGAAGTTAGGAGAGTCATATGTGTGTGGGAGGACGGCCAGAGGAGAAGCAGAAATTCAAAATCCAGGGAAGTGACATATAAACCATAGGACAAGATCCCCCAAGAAGGCCAGAGGGTAGGATTTTCCAGTGCTCAGGAGACAGTGGGTTGTAGAAGGCCAGCCGGTAAGGGCTTTGGAACCAAACTATCTGATTCAGTCTTGCTGTTGCCATTTGCTAAGTGCAAGAGACTGAATGTTTGTGTCCTCCCCAAATTTATATTTCGGAACTCTAATCCCCTCTAATCCCCGATGTGATGGTAGGGCTTTGGGGAGATAATTAGATGATGAATGAGGGTAGAGCCCTTATGATAGGATTAGCACCTTTTTAAGGAAATAGAGGTTGCTCTGCTCCCTCCCTCCATCGTGTGAAGACACAAGGAGGAGACGGCTGTCGGCAAACCAGGAAACAGGTCCTCACAGATGCCAAATGTGCCAGAGCCCTGCCCTGGGACTTCCTAGCCCCAGAACTGTGAGAAGCATACCTGTGCTGCTGAAGCCACCCAGTCTATGGCGTTTTGTTATCACAGCAGGAGCTAACTGAGGCTCTAGAAAAGGGACTGGACAAGCTGCTCAAGTTCTCTGTGCCCTAATTTCCTCTTCTCAAAATACAGACAGCAATAGCATCTACCTTCAAGAGTTGTTTATGAAGCCAGCATGAGTTAATACACATCCAGGATTTACTGTGCTGCCTGCCAAATGGGAAATGCTTGACCCGTGACCGTCACTGCTGAGACTGAAGAAAGGGGAAATGCTGGCATCCACAGTCCAGCAAAGTTCCTAGAAGGGCTGGAGGGACAGAGTGGAGCTGGCTCCTGCCTGTTGTCCCCAACTTTCTCTGGAGTACATACAAGGTGGTGAATGGTCCAGCTGAAATTTAAGGAGGTTGGCGTAATTCTAAATTATGATTCAGTGGGACTTAAACACAAAATTGTTTTCTTTTTCAATTATTCTCTGCAACCACATTCTTTGAAGTCCTTTTTTCTGGTGTATTAAAAGGTAGTTTAAAACTTCAAACTCACCTGTATCAGAACTGGGATTCTGATGATGACAGATACTTCCAGTGAGGGGTGGCCAGGAGGGAGGGCGAGAAAGGAGAAGGTCACTCTCTGTAACCAGCTTTTGGGTCATCCTTGGTGTGGTCACTGCCTCTCTGGCTGACACTGACTGGCCCACCTGTCCTCTGTGTGGCAGGTGTCTGGGGCCAGGCGGCCATGGGCTCAGGTGGGAACTCTTCCAAGGGCCCCCAGATGGGAGACCCAGCTTGGCTCAACTAATCCATCCCACCACTGCTCTCATCCAGCAGCCAACTCCTCTGTTAGGTAACCTGGCCCATCTCACAGCCCTCCAAGGCAAGGTGCCAGCCGGGCATGTCCACTTGACCTTCACCAACTCAAGCAGGATACTCTGCTGTCTCCCTTTGACAATCCCCCATCTCTCCACCACCCTCTCTCCTCCTCAGGCTTGGTAGGGGGAGGGGGTGTTTGTGGTGGGTGCTGGGGCAGCAGGGTTGGTTCTCCCACCTCTTAATAAGCCCTGGAAAGACAGCTGTACCTAAATCCCCAGCTCTCTTTAGAAAGGGGGATTTCCACCACCTGTTGTTCTCAGCTGTGGTCCCTGGTGCCTGAAGCAACAGGAAAAGCCTCCCTCCACCTGTTAAATACCTGGTAGGAAGTGGGAAAGGTGTTGGCTGAGCTCAGAGCTGCAAGAGATGAGCTTAGATAGGTAAACAGGCCAGATCTCAAGTTCCTCCCCATCCCCGACCCATCATCACAGGCTGGGTGTTCCAGAAGTAGACACTGACATGGAATTTGGGTATGCACTATGTCTGGGGGGATTGACACCTATGAAAGAAAGAGGGAGGATGCAGAATCCAGTTAAACTGCAATGGAGGATTGTTGAACTGTCAAAGGCAAACAGCAGAGTATCCTGCTCGCCAAGGTGGGAAGCTCTGGGTCCAGGACTGTCTGTCTCTGTCTCAGATCAGGCACAGATGTCCAGGGCTCTGTACCTCCCTTCACTTAGTCGCTGGACACAGGCTGCCCTGGAAGGGAACGGCTACCCATGAGGTTACTCTACAGCTGAGGCCGAGGCTGACAGCACTGACCACTGGAGCCTGTCCACTGAACAATCCTGCAGCCAGACAGCCAGGCTCCCCTTGGAGGGGGATCTAGACCACGCATTTCCATGACTACCATCCCGTGCTCCCCTCCAGCCGCCCCCTAGCTTCAGCTTTGGGGGCTTTGTGGTCAAATCTGCTCTTTCTAGCCTGCCTCTCCCACTTCCGTACAATCTGACAGCCCAGGAGGCTTGCCAGCAGGGCTTTGGAGAAGGAAGCAGGAAGGTCTTTAGACTTTAGAAATGCTGTTTATCTGTAATTGTAGCTCCAGGCATCCATAATTAGGAAGGTTAATTTACTTCTAAAGAAATTGCATAACACCTTCTCCAGGAAGAGACGTTTTAAAGATTTTCTACTGTGCTCCGTGGTATCTGACTCCTACCCCCACTTGAAATAATCTAAAATCAAGAGAGCTGACCATCAAGAAGATAGGGGCGTCTTGGACATCCCCTTGCTTATTCAGATTTTGGGCTAAATCTGACCAGGTTTGCCCTTGCCCAGGAAAACTCGAATTAAATTAGAGGTAGGGTTTGAGGAATAGTATATATGATTATTTTCAAGACTCCTGGAGGATCATCTTAAGAATCCAGAGACCAGCATGTGGCCAGGTGTCAGCAGGAGCTCTGTAAATGTTTGTTGAATGAAACTTCTGCACAAATCTGACAAAACTTATTGGTGATGATCACAGTATTCAGTTAACCACCCCACCCCTGCTCATTCAATTCCTGTTAAAGGGGAAAGCAGATTTTATTTTTAGAAAAGTGGCTAGGCAGGCAGCTAGTGAGAGAGAGAGGAGGAGGGGAGGACTGAGGCATTTCCAGAAAGATAGTTTCTGATTTCAGTTTATGACAGAAAGTCTTATGGAAAAGCCCAGGGCTCTTGTTTAATTGTGGATGACCCTGAGTTCGTTATATTCAGTATATGAAGAGATGATGAGTTGCTAAAGAAAAAGAACAAAAAGTGGAGCATTAAGGGATCAGGACTGAGGGGGTGAAGTGGGGTAGAGGGAGGGAGGCAGGTGCAAATGTACATACAATGGCCAAGGTAGGTAGGTGTCCTTGAAGAAGGGAGTTGGAGAAAATCTCAAAGGTGAAGATCACTAGACATCTGGGAGAGCGCAGCCCCAGAGCTACAGGACAGCCCTCAGCTTGGAGCCTCCTGGTGCAGTTTGCAGCAACATGGATGCTCCTGGAGAATGTCATTCTAAGTGAAGTAAGCCAGAAAGAGAAAGAAAAATACCATATGAGATCGCTCATATGTGGAATCTAAAAAACAAAAACAAAGCGTAAATACAGGACAGAAATAGACTCATAGACAGAGAATACAGACTTGTGGTTGCCAGGGGGGTGGAGGGTGGGAAGGGATAGACTGAGATTTCAAAATTATAGAATAGATAAACAAGATTATACTGTATAGCACAGGGAAATATACACAAAATGTTATGATAACTCACAGAGAAAAAAATGTGACAATGAGTGTGTATATGTCCATGAATGACTGAAAAATTGTGCTGAACACTGGAATTTGACACAACATTGTAAAATGATTATAAATCAATAAAAAATGTTAAAAAAAAAAGAAAGCAAAAAGAAAAAATATTAACCACTGCTAATATTTTGTTGGAAATCTTTATAAATATCTCCCTAAACACATGCACATAATGTTAATTTTATAATATACATATTAAAATTTTACATGTGTATATAGAGAGAATATGCACATACTCCATATAAGTGTAATATCTATATATTTCATGTAAATGATATAACATTTTCACTAAAAATACAGAAATTTTTCATGTCAGTGACTATAGAACCACATTATCCTGATTACTGCTTACATCGTACTCTGTTTTGTTAGAGCTACTAGAAATTATGAACTAATTCTCTATTTTGGGCATTTAGGCTATTATCCAATCATTGCTACAGTGAACAACCTTGCATATTTATGTACATCAAGGTTAACATATTTTTAGTGGAATGATACATTTTGATTAATCAGTTGGCTGTTGAACTAACCTCAGGGTGACAAGCTCTTCCTGAGAAAGGACATGTAGTCATTGCCTATTAGACCCATTTTCCTCCCTCTGTCCTGGCACAGTTTTCAACATAAGAAATTTTTCCCTCGTCTCGTCCTCATCCCCAAGTCTCCCAGGTTTGTCCTGGGCCGACTGGGCAACATCACCCTCTCAGTGGGTAACAACGGGGATATCGTTGAAATTATAACTGGTACCTTTTCCTTCCCTCTCTGAGCTTTTGTGATGTTGTTACGACCTGAAATATTCTCCCTGGGCTGTTTCTTAGAAACACAGACATTTCACCCTGAGCTCCCAAACACCTGAGGCTTGTAGCCCCTTTCACCCGCCACTCCGCGTAACCGACTGCATATACATATTGAGGTTACTGTGTCGTACAGTGGATTCTTGTCATTGAAGAAGGTAACATCGAATGTGTCATCTAGTCACTGAGAGTGTCAAGTCCATTCAACGTCATCAGTAATTGGCATTTTGCTGGGTACCAAGATCTCCCCCTGTAGATCCTATTGTATGTCCTTGCAGTTGAGCCTCAATTTCCTCATCTGTACATGAAGAAGTTTGGGCAAGATGATTCCTGAAGTCCCTATTACACTTAAGGCCATAAAACTGAATGGACTCAGCTAAACAAACGGATGAGCACGTTACTTGAGGGCAAACTTCTTATGGCTTAATTGGAAATCAGAGCTATAAATTGGTGTGACCTCACTAACAGCTCAGGACCACAGAGAGAGAAGTGTCGCAAGGACATCTGGAGTAATTATGACAATAGCACAGCTGAAGGAAGCTCTGAGGAGACAGGTATTGAAGAGGTAAGAGGTGGCGAGGAAATGTCAGCCTCAGCCTATTTACAAAGAAGAAATTTTACCCTGTATCCTGTCTCCAGTTACATCTGCAAGGTTTCAGGTTCCCTGGGCTCTTCGCTTCGGTACTCTGTCCCCAGATCACCCTGGCTATATTTGAATTGTCAGTCTCTTTCCATCCTGCCCCCTACTCAGCGGACTCCCCTGCATGATTGGGCTAGAATGCAGTCACACAAATGAAGTTCCTCCCACAGAGGAACCTGGATACGGCAGTGCCCAACAGGAAGAGACAGATCTGACAGGAGATGATGGGTGTTTATATTGATGTTACCATACTTCGTGTTAAAAAGCGTACAGTACACTCAGAAATGAAGGCTCCAGGAAGGAGAGCTTAGAGTAAAGTTATAAATTACAAAGGATATGGAATTCTGATTCTCAAGATTTCATATGCCACCACCCTTCTCAAAGTGTCAGTCACTTTACAAAACTAAAAGCCAGTTCTGACTTGCAAGAAACAAAAGGTTGATTCTGCCAGGGCTTGATTTCCCTGCTCCCTCAGACTCTTCCATTTGCTTTCACTACCTACCTCTCTCATGGGACCTGGTCTCCACTAGTTTTGCATGTAGTCCTGACTTGAACTTTGGCTGTCCTTTGTTGACAAGTTGTATCACATCCTGACAAGCCTGATGGCTGTTCCAGTTAGCTAATGCTGTATAACACACTTCCCTAAAACTTAGTGGCATAAAACATTTTATTATGCTCACAGATTCTGTGGGTTATGAGTTTAACAAAGGGTACAGAATGGCTCTGCTCTGCTCCATGATGTCTGGGGTCTCAGTTGAGATGACTCAGATGTCTGGGAATGACTCAAATGGCTGAGGGCTGCAACAGGTTGGGCTGAAGAACCCACTTGCAAGATGATTTCTCAATTAATATGCCTGACCTCTTGGCTGGGATGGCTGGAAAGCTGGGCTCTGCTGGCACTGTCTACCAGAGTGCCTACACCTACATTCTCCAGCATGGCAATGCCAGGGGATTGAGTAACAAGGGAAATTTTGCTCTGAGGATGTAGATGAATCCAGAATGGGAAACTCTCCACATCTGGCTTGGTGCTATTGCAAGTCAATATCATGTGGGAGGAAGATAACTGTTTTTGATTAAATAAGACTAAAAGGACATAATAAGACATACACTTATTATTATTATTATTATTATTATTATTATTATTATTATTATTATATAGTGAGTTTAATGTGTCAGTTTCTGGTGTACAGCATAATGTCCCAGTCATACACACACACACACACAAACACACATATTTGCTTTCATATTCTTTTTTATTAAAGGTTGTTGCAAGATACTGAATATAGTTCCCTGTGCTATACAGAAGAAATTTGTTTTTTATCTATTTTTATATATAGAGGTTAACATTTGCAAATCTCAAACTCCCAAATTTATCCCTTTGCACTCCCTTTCCTCTGGTAAACATAAGATGGTTTATTGAGACATACATCTTGATTAACTCTTAATTGGAATAAAAGAATATAAAAGAGAAATTTGAGGATGATTGGGAAAGTTTGAACATTGAATAAAAGCCAATATTAATGAATTATTGCTCATTTAGAAATGAAAAATAATAAATGTAATCATCATCATAATAAGTATAATTTAATAATTTTTTCCAGTGTGCTTGTATGTACATAATCATTTTACCACATTTGCTTTAGTAATGGTTATATCTAGATCATATGTGGAGAATATAGAAGGAATAATTACAGTCTTCTTTCCATTTTTGTGTGAGCTTAAAATTTGTAATTAATTTGTAAAAAATGTACCTCATTGCATTTTTTATTGTAGTAAAATATGCATAACATAAAATTGATGATTTAACTATTTTAAAGTGTACAGTTAAGTGGCATTAAGTACATCCACTGTGTTGTATATCTCATTGTGTTCTTAATCGAATTTATATTAAGGTAAAATTAATATACAAAAAAATGCACTTTTTTGTATGTAAATTGTACATACATGTATGATGGAATTAGTTTTGAAAAATATATACTCCCATGTAACCACCAATGCATCAAAATGTAAATTTTCTTCATGTCCCTTTGCAGTCAGTCACTCCTTACCACCACCTTATGCAGCGATCACTGACCTTATTTCTATTACTATAGCACAGATCTACACCTCAAAATAAATGGAATCACATAGTATTTACAATTCTGAGTGTACCCTTTTATTCACTCAACCTTTTTTTAGATTGGTCTATGCTGTTGCAAGTATCAGAAATTTGTTCCTTTTACTTGCTGAGTGGTCATCTACTGCATGAATGAATATACAACAATTTGTTTATCCATTTATCTGTAGATAAAGATTTGGGCTGTTTTCAGTTTGTGGCTCTTATGAATTGTGAATAAAATAGCTAATGAATGTTCATATACAGAACTTTTTGTAGACAGCTGTTTTCATTTCTCTAAGTTATATGGTAAACGTATGTTTTACTTGATAAGAAACCACTGCTTTTCTAATGTAGTTGTGCCATTTTCCATCTCTAACAACAAAGTAGGAATGTTCTCACTGCCATGTAGCCATTCTGGTGTCTATGAAGTGGTGTTCTCCATGATTTAATTTTTATTTCCCTTATTATTAATGATGCTGAGTATAATTTCATGAGTTGATTGAACATTCATATACCTTTGTGAAGTATCTATTCATATTTCTCCCTTTAAACAAAATAAGATTATTTGTCTTCTTAATCTTGAGTTGTTAGTGTACTGACGTGTGGATCTAATTCTGCATTTTCTATTCTGACCTACTGACTCATATGACTAACCTCCTGCCAAGACCACACTGCCTTGATTTTTATAGCCAAATATGTCTTGAAATCAAGTAGTTTAAGTCTCCAATTTTGTTCTTTTTTTGCCAAAATTGCTTTGGCTATTCAAGGTCTTTTATATTTCCAAATAAACTTTAGAAACAGCTTGTCAAACTCCACAAAATGGCCTGGTGGGGTTTTGACTGTGGTTGAATCAAGTCTATAGATAAATTTGGGAAGAACTGCCATCTTAATAATAATGAAACTTCCTGTCCATGAACTCCGATTTTTTTTTCTAATTTATCAGCATGTTTTGTCATTTTTTTAAACATTTTTTATTGAGTTATAATCATTTTACAATGTTGTGTCAAGTTCCAGTGTAGAGCACAATTTTTCAGTTGTACATGAACATATATATATTCATTGTCACATTTTTTTCTCTGTGAGCTACCATAAGATCTTGTATATATTTCCCTATGCTATGCAGTATAATCCTGTTTATCTGTTCTACATTTTGAAATCCCAGTCTGTCCCTTCCCACCCCCCGCCCCCTTGGCAACCATAAGTTTGTATTCTATGTCTATGAATCTGTTTCTGTTTTGTATTTATGTTTTGTTTGTTTGTTTGTTTTGTCATTTTCAATATGGAGATTTTAAATAGTTTGATGTTATTACACATTCTATTTTTTAAATGACATCTCATTGTGATTTTAGTTTTAATTTCCTAGATTGCTAATAAGAATAACCACCTTTTAATATGTTTTTGACCAATTATGTATTCTTTCATATTTTGATCAATTTTTATAGAGCTATTTTAGTTCTTTCTATTTTCTGAATACTAATTTTTTATCATCAGTGATATGTGTTACAAATAATATCTTCCAATCTGTGGCTTCTTCCTTTCACTTTCTTTGGGGGTATTATCTGGTTAATAGAAGTTTTTAATGTCATTATAATATGATATAAATATCTTTCCTTTATTGTTTATGCCTTTTGAGTCTTGTTTATAAAATTCTTCCTTTCCTTGTATTTTCTCCTAAAATGTTTATGTTTTCTCTTTCATATTTAAGTCCTTAACTTTCTTGGAATTAACTCATGCATATGGTACAAAGAAAGAATTCAATTTCATAGTTTTAAAAATCTGTATAACCAATTATTCCAGCATCATTTATTGAATTAGCCACTGTTGTCCCACTGATCTGTGAAGTAGACTTCATTGTGAATAAAATTTTCCTGTATTCATGGATTCATATCTGATTGTATTTGTTTTTTTATTCCTGAACTAAACTACATTGTCTTAATTACTATAGCTTTATAATAAGTCTTATTATCTAGAACAACTTTTCTAACCATGTTCTTCTTTCAAAGAATCTTAGCTCTTCTCAGCTCTTTGCTCTTCTCAGCTCTTTGCTCTTCCATAAAAATGTTAGAATCAGCCTGTCAAGTTCCATGAAAACCTTGTTGGGATTTGACTGGAATAACATTGACTTTATAGATTATTTTGGGAATAATTGACTTCTTTATAAGAGTGAGCCTTTCTGTCCATTAACCATGTCTTATTTTCAATCTCATCTTCTGATCTTCATCAAGCAAATCATCAGGCCCAGAGGAGAAATTCAACATATTTTGTTGAATGGCTTGATTAATTGTTGAGTGGGGTAAACCTACCTAGGCACCTCTGGGAGCTCTTTGCCACTGCATTGCTACCAGGCAGTCTTATTTGCAATGAAATATCTCCAAGATTTCCTAACAGGGATTTAGTGACCCAGAGAACAGACACAAGGCAGGAGGAAAGGCGAGGGTAAGGGTTTCCAGGTGATGCCCACAGAAGTTTGTTGCAATACAGCGTTTGTTGACTACCCCCAGCTGGGCTTTGTGCGTTATCTATGGAGCACAACCCGTCTCAGCAGGCACAACCAGTTCAATCACGGTGTGTTTAATATTAACAGAGGAAAGGATGATGGTGGGGGAGGGGGTACTGTCAAAACCATTTTAAACAAAGTGGAAGTCTTCCACTGTGATTAATATTCAGGAAAACTGATAGAATCACTTTTATTTGTACTCTGGTGAGAAGGTAACCAAGTAAAGTGTTCACCTTAACCCCATGACAAATTGAGTTTTTACAGGTTTTAATACAGTGAAGCTTTAAGAACGGATTAGTAAACTTACTGCTTAACATTTTGTGTCAACAAATAGTTTGAACTCATGAATTTTCCTACTAGACTCTGGTTTATGACATGAACAATGTAACAAAAGCATTAAAAAAAACAAACAAACAAAAATACCCATACAATCTGCACATCAGAAAAAGGAGCTGTCAAATGTGTGATCACTTAAGAGAACGCTCTCCCCCTATTAAAACTGTTAATGGCTTAGGAAAAATTACAACATAAAGGAGGCAACAGAAGTGTATTCACTTCGGAGCATTTTTAGTCTTCAATCTTGGAGATGATCACTATACTAGTTAGGAGCTGCCTAACATTCTGAAATGAGAAATGTTTATTTCTGATTTTAATCCTCCTCCATTTAAGAAGAGAGGGTAACGTGCTGTTTTTCCACAAGGCTGTATGCAGAAACTTTATATGGAGAACTCAGTGTCTCCTTTTACTACGGGCAGTCTTGCAGGGAGTGGATGGAGAGCAGACCGATGGCTCGGGTTGGTCCCCCTTCTTCAAATCTTGAACCTCCCATAACCCACACATATCCCAAAACTTCAAAATCTCTCGTCACAGCAGACCTTACTGATTTCTCCTGCTGCTTGATTTCATATTGATCTCTGAGGGTTTTGCTCAGAAAAAGGAAACCATTAGGAAAGTGCTGACTTGGAAGGAAAACGGGGATAAGAAAAGGATGTTTACCCAGTAGAGGAGGAAACCAGGCTCAGTGATAAACTGACAAAGGGAAATGGTGCCTCTGGTTAATCTGGCCAACTGACTCTGCCGTAAACACTTCCTGCCCTTTTCTGAGAAACCATAATTAACCTGAAAATTTACTTGGATAGACTGAAAAGTGAATCAGAAATCTCATCACAATTGGGGATCAAGGCTCTTAGCAGCAGTGATCTACCCCCAAAGCGCTTCACCAACCAGCACCCATCAGCCTTAGAAGACATTTTCATCAGGCTCATGTGCCCATAAATTCTAAATTCCTCACCCGCTACTACTCATATCATCATCCCTCGACATATAGATAGCCCTGTGTTAAAATAACTCAGAGTACACTATGGAAATTTAAGATAAACAAATAAATGCATCAAGAGGTAATAATTCACAACACAGAGGTGACATCCGAAGATTCTCTTTAGTAAAACAGAATTCCTAGGAGGAAGTGGCCTTGCTGCAACTTCAAACGTCCCAATGTTAAGGAGGACACAGAGGATTTCCCTGAATGAACTGATATACACACCACTCCCTCAAGAGCACAGCCTGAATGTGACAGGATAGATAAGTGTGCCAAACCCAGTGATTGTTTATCCTCTGTGAATAGAGGTGAGACCCCCACCCGCACCCAACACACACTCATACTTCGCCTTTCACCTGGCTCCTTCCAACGTTCCAGATGGCTAAGCAGGAGAAGTTAGTCTATAATTAGGTAGAGCCTAACTTAACAAATCTAATACAAAAATATCTCTAAAACTGAATCTTTCTTCCTCAACTCAATTACTACTGCTTTTGTCTTCACCTTCCGGGACTCATGATCTCCAGTCTGGTCTTTCAACATCAAAATTGCCAGCAAGTGACCTTCATACAGTGCCAGGCTGATGTTATTCTACCTGCTTAGAAGATTTTTTGGCCTCCCATCACCAAAAGAAGACATTCAAACACTCCACCAGCTCTTGCCATATCCAACCTCATCTCTGCTCTTTTCTCTTACATATGTTTCTCCCCAATCATGTTAAACCTTGCCTTTTCAGCCCATTTATCCTTTTTCGACTTTGTACCTGCTCTAAACTCTTACTGGAATGTAGCAAGTTCCTTCTTATCTTTTAAGACCAAGTTCAAATGTTATCTCCAAAACACAAAATTCCTTAGCTCTCTGGCAACCTAAAGCATATTTTATTAATTTTATGGGAACAATTATTACATTAAGGAAAATTATGTGTGTTGTGTCTACCTTTTTTCTAGATAAATGTTTTCTGGATGATGGTAATGTTCTTCTGTGTTGTCCAATAAGATAGCTACTAGTTACATGTAGCTATTAAGCACTTGAAATGTGATTAATATTACTAAAGAACTGAATTTTTAATTTATTTTTATTTTATTTAGAGTAATTTAAATTAAAAAAAATTTGAAGCCACACATGGCTAGTGGCTGCTAAATTGGACAGCACAGTTCCTGCATAATAGTTGATGGTCAATACATTTTTGTTGAATGGATAAATGGATGAGTGGACATAATGTCACTGTTTTATACTTCAGGACTTTGTAACATATATAGTTGTTATATACGTCTTCTAGCCTAGGAAGAACACAAGGTTTCTCAAATGTATCTAAGAGACATCCAAAAACCATAGTGCTAATTTCAGAACACAATGAAATTGATATATTTAATTTAGGTTTATAAATCAGGAATCAGAAAATGTTACCATATTATATCCCCCAAATAATACATAGAGTATTTTAAAGATCACATTTTATCAGGATAAATCTTTTTACCAAATTAATGAGAAAGTTGAAACTGATCGTTTGAACAAAAAACCTTGGTATCAGATATTTGATGATTACATGTTTGTTTCCAGGACTGCACTCAGGGTCCTGCTGTGTTTCATCTTGAGGAAACGTGGTTGGAGTATTGAGTTTACCTGCGAGTGACGGTGGAGGTGGGAAGTTGGAGAATAAAGGAATAAGAAATGTCAGCAGCAGTAATAAATCACCCCTAAAATTTCATAGCATGATAAATCTTAATAAAGCTTTATCACTTACTCATGTCATAGTCTGATGTAAGTTGGGGATCTCTCCATAGAGGCTCTCTTCCAAAAGGTGGCTCTGGAATACAGAATCCTCCATCCTGTGACTATCATCATTCATCATTAACACTTTGGCCTCTGCTCTCACTATGGAGGGGAACACAGTGTGTGGGAAGGCACATGAGATACTTAATTACTTCAGCCTGGAAGTGGCCCCCTTTTGTGCTTACATTCCACTGGCCAGACCTAATCATGGGTCCAAGGTAACTACAAGGAGACTGGGAGATAGGGAGAAGCATGCAGGTATTAGTGAGTTCCAGTGGTCTCTGTCACAGTGCTTAAGGCAATAGCCAAATTCATCAAAATTACCCTTTACAATCTTTTTTTAAGAATTTTGAGTAGATCTGAAATAGTTGGCTTGTGTCAGTGGCTATATTGAAGAAATAATATCCATCTTTAGACAATGGATAATACTTAGCCAGGGGAGAAGCTCATGTCTCAGAGAGATAACTGAAGACCAGCAAAGGATACAACAGATTCACATCTTGGTTCTCATGTTCACTGGGAGGGTCATAACTCCCTACATATCTCTCTCAATAAATGTGCATTTTTAATGACACTGCACTATAATAGGAATAGATGAGGTGCAATGGTACCTTCTTTTGTTGTAGCTGGGACATCAGGGACATTTTTGTCTCTTAACTGATCAGGTTACTACTTTAAAATATCTTAAATCTCTACTACACTTGCATTCCAATGTCCCTTCCCTTTATTACTGAAGACAGGGAGTATGCTGTTGCCTGGACTGGGTCACAATTTCCATTTTCCAGAGAAAACACTCCCTCATTGAAAGCAGTTTGGCATGCAGACATGAACAGCATTGTAAATCATTCCTCATAGAATCATCCATCATGAAATAATTCTCTGAGAGAAAGTTTTCCAGTGTGGAAAAACAACTCAATAGAACTTTTTCTTCATTTGAATACCAGAATTCTTGCTTCCTTTTTTGTGGCTGTAATTTTGTCATGACTAAGGAAGACAGTAAGGTCTTTGTTATGCAGGATCAAATTTATCGTATTCATATTTACTAAAAATCAGTGTGTCTGCCAAGCAAGCGAGACTATGAACCAGATAATATCATGCTGCCAGTAAGTCAAAGGGAATGTGTGAATCTGAGAAACAGCTGCTACTTCAACTCTCAACTGAATACTGACTCACCCGTTGCCAGACCTCAGTTGGTCAACAGCTGTGTGTGTGCAGCAGCAGAATATTAAGGAAGTTTTCTACAAGCTCAAATTATAGAAAACAGTTAAGCTTTCATAAGCCTGGATTTTATGAAGTTTACTGTTAGTAACATCATTGAAACACATTCATGAATCTGTGAGGCATTCTTCTCATCTCCATTTTCTGGCTGTAATTAATACAGACACACCAGCCCAGAGTTGAGGTTTCCAAATTACTTGGGCCCTGACACCATTCTCCCAAATAAGCAGGCATTTTGCCCAATTTCTATCCACATCTGCCAATACGTTTCATTTCTAGGTATAATATTTATCCAAATAAGTTCCTGTGACACCCTGTTATAGACTGTATGTTTGTGTCCCCCTAAAAATTCGTATATTGAAGCCTAAATCCTCAATCTAACAGTATTTAGAAGTGAGGCCTTTTGGGAATTAATTAGGTCGTGAGGGTGGAGTTCTCATGAATAGGATTAGCGACATTATAAGAAGAGACAGAAGGGAGGTGATTACTCTCTCTTCATCATATAAGGACCCAGTGAGAAGACAGCCATCTGCAAACAAGGAAGAGGACCCTCCCCAGATCTGAAGACCATGATCGCACCCTGATCTCAGACTTCCCAGCTTCCAGAACTGTGAGAGATAAATTTCTATTGTTTTAGTCACCTGGTCTGTGGCATTCTGTTATAGCAACCCCGGCTGCTATGTTTGCTCCTTGCTGGGTCTTGCAATAAATGCTGCACTTTCCTCCACCACAACCCAGTGTTAGTAGTCCAGCTTTACTGAACACAGGCAAGCAGACCTAAGTTTGGTTCGGGAACAAAACTAAATTCAGCAATATACAAAGTATATACATGATCAAATGAAATTTATTCCAGGGAAGAAAGATTGGTTTAACATTTGGAAATCAATCAATGCAATTTAGCACATCCACAGAGAAAGGAAGGGAAATAATATGACTATCTTAAAAGATCTCCTGTCCCCTAAAAAAAATCTGCAAAAACACAACACTCATTCATAATTAAAAAATAATAACTCTCAGAAAACTGTAAATGGAAGAGTGAATGCTTTCCAACTAAAATCAAGCACAAGACAAAGAAATCCACTCTTCCAAGTTCTATTCAACATTGTACTAATGCAATAAAGGAAGAAAAGAAAAAATAAATGAAAGGCATACATCAGAAAGGAAAAAATAAAATTGATCATGATTCTGTAGACAAAAAATCCCTGATAGTCTACAATAAAAGCAATTAGAACTAGTAAGTGAGTCTATCAAGGTCACAGAATACAAAACCAATACACAAAATAAACAAAAATCAATTATATTTTCATATACTAGCAACAAATAACTGGATATTGGAATTTATTTAAAAAAATGCCAATTTAAAAAAATGCCAATTATAATATTTAAAACATGAAATACTGAAGAATAAATATAACAAAATCTCTATAAGATGTCCTGAAAATTCAATACCATTTGATCCAGCAATTCTACTTCTAGATATATACCCAAGAGAAATGAGAACATACCCACACCAAAAAGTGTACATAAGCATTCAAACATAGCAGCATTATTTATAATAGTCAAAAAGTGGGAATAACCCAAATGCCTTTCAATTGATAAGTGGGTGAATAAAATGGGTTTCTATCCATACAATGGAATATTATCCCACAATAAAAATGGATGAAGTACTGATATATGCTACAATATTGGTGAAGATTGAAAACATTACGCTAGGGAAAATAAGCCAGTCACAAAAGGTCACAGGTTATGAGTCCATTTACATGAAATGTTCATAATATGCAAATCTATAAAGAGAAAGTGGATTATTGTTTGCCTAGAAGGGAGGTGTAAGAGATAAGGCTGAACTGAGAGTAGAGAGTGACTGCTAATGATTACAGGTTTCTTTTAGGAAGAATGAAAATATTCTAAAATTAGATTGTGGTGATATTTGCACTAGAATATCATTGACTAGCACTCTACAATCAGTGAATTGTATGGTATATAAATTATATCTCAGTAAAGCTATTTAAAAATCACAGGAGAAATTTTTTTCTTAACATTGGGATAGGCAAAAAAATTCTTAAAAGGTTACAGAACATATAAAGAAACTACAAAAGAAAAAGTTATAAATTGGACTCCATCAAAAGTTTTAAGTTTTGCTCTTCAAAAGACACCATTGAGAAAATAAAGTGGCAAGCCAGAGGTTCGGAGAAAATATTTATGATGCATATATCTGAAAAATGACTTGTATTTGTTATGTATAAAGAACTCTTACAACTCAATAATAAGACAAACAACCCAATTTAAAAACAAGCAAAACACACAGACATTTATAACAGCTTTATTCATAATTTCCGAAATTTGGAAGCAACTAAGATACTCTTCAGTAGAAACGGATACTGTGTTACAACCAGATAATGGAACATTATTCAGCCTTAAAAAGAAATAATGATCAAATCATGAAAAGCCATGGTGGAATCATAAATGCATACTACTAAGTGAAAGAAGCCACTCTGAAAATGCTACATGCTGTATGATTCCAACTATATGACATTCTGGAGAAAACAAAACTACAGAGACAGTAAAAAGATCAGAGATTCCAAGGGGCTGGGGTAGGGTATTACTAGGTGGAGCAGAGAGGATTTTTAGGGCAATGAAAACACACTGTATGATACTATAGAAAGGATGCCCTGTACATTATTGTACATTTGTCCAAATCCATAGAATGTACAGCACCAAGAGTGAACCATCATGGAAACTATGGACGTTGGATGATTCTGATGTGTCAGTTTGTTTCACTAATTGTAACAAATGTATCACACTAGTGGTGGTGTTGATAATGGAGAAGGCTATGCATATGTGGGAACAGAGGGTATATGAGAAATCTCTGTACTTTCCTCCTTAATTTTGCTTAAAAAGATTAAGTCATTTTTTTTTTAATGAGCAAAAGATTAGGGACTTCACAAAAGAATATATACAAAGAGCCATTATGCACACTTAAGAAGTTCAACCTCATTGGCCAATTAGGAAAACGTAAATCAAAACCAAGATGAAATCTCACTTCACACACACTAAAATAGCAAAAGGAAAAAGACTGAAAATAAGTATTGGCAAGGACGTGGAGTACCTGGAACTCTCATATGCTGCTTGTGGAAATATGAAATGGTTCAACTACTTTGGAAAAGTAGTTGAACATTTTCTTAAAAAGTTAAATTTTCCCTTACCACTTGGCCCATAAATTCTACTTCTAGGTATTTACTCAAGAAAAATAGCCATATATGTCCAAAAAAGATACACAATGTTAATGTACACAATGTTCATAACAGATTTATTCATAATAGTCAAATACTGGAAAAGTCTCAAGTGGTCACCAACAAATAGCTGGATAAATAAATTGTGTTATATCCTTAGAATGGAATATTACTAAGCAATGAAAAGAAACAAGCTACTGATGCAGCAAGCAACATGAATGCTTGCATGGGCTAAGACTGTCCTGAGTCTTGGCCTCCAGCAATACCTACTTACCTAAGAAGCCTTCAGCTGCTGCACACATTAGACTAGCAGTTCCCTTTGAGGGAAAATGTTACACAGAAAGCCTTGTGGGTGTAATGGTCACCAGATCCCCATCATCACACCTAACACTGTGCTGCTGCAGAGATGCCCACTCTCACGTTTTTGTTTTGTTTTGCTTTACTTTGATTTGGACTTTTGTTTGTTTGTTTTTGAGGATGGGTCAGCAATTTAACTCAAAACTTGATTTTTTCCTGTCATAACTCAGGACTTAGTATTTTTATCCACTAGTATGAGCTTTACCTCTAACTAGCTTTTTACCTTACTGCTAGGTTTTACACTTCCAATCTTTAAAACTATGTATCATTTCCATTTATGGGAATTACTGCTTTTTTGTTAGTTATTTAATTCACTGGATTTGGTTCTTGAGATTAGGTGCAAGAAATGACATATTCATACTGGTCTCACTAGTCAAATCTGAACAATGCCTTTTTTTCCTTCATTGAGGAGAGAGTCGGGGTGGAAATGGGTGGGTAGTAATAGTTTGCTCCTAAAAACCTTTTTTTTTTTCAGTTTATATAAGTGATATTTGTTCGTTATTTTAAAAAAGTGTATTTTTCTCTAACCATCCATCTTTCTTCACATATTGGAAGCAATCTTTCCTGTGGATCATGTATCAAAAGTGATTCAGGTGGAACTAATTCCAAGCACAGATTTTCTCTGATCCTTCCATTGTTAAGAACAAAGGAGAGTATATGTCCATTAGACCAAGGTGGGCATGTGACACAAACAAGATAATCACAGACCTACAGAGGGGTTTGATAAATATCCATCAGAAAAGCAAAAAATAAATTTAGCTCTGGTTTAGAGAGCTGTAAGAATCATGGAAGTAGACGTCTTTTTCAGCCATCTTCTCTGGTCTCACCTTTGCTCTAAATAATTGAAATGCATAAAGCTTCTTTTATCACTTATTAAACTTTTTAATCTGCCTGTTCTTATGCCAGGAACACTCTGTTTTAATTACCATAATTTTTAAAATCTATTTTTCTTTGGGGGGGGGTGGTAATTAGGTTTATTTATTTATTTATTGAATGGAGGTACTGGGGATTGAACCCAGGACCCTGTGCATGCTAGGCACGCACTCTACGGCTGAGCTATACCCTCCCCCTAATTACTATAATTTTATAATATGTTTCATCATCTGGTAATGCTAGCTGTCAATCCCACCAATAACTTACTATTTTTTTTTAATTTGTTCTTGTTTTGTCTCGCTTGTTTGCTCTTTTAGATGATCATCACACAAGCAGGAAAAGCTAATACCTCTGAAAATTCACCAGCAGCAACAGAATAAGAAAAGGAGTGTAACAACAAGTTATAAACTTCAAAGTGTGGCTGTTGAGGAAGGAGACAAAAGATTCTGACAGAGCAAGGCACAGCTTCTAATCCCATTGCCCCCTCCTGCCCACCATGACCAAACCCAGGAAAGAAGTGGATTGGACAGATTCCTGAGATCGCTCACTAATACTCCCCAACCTGCGGTTAAACAGACTCAAGAAGTAAGCAAGCAGCCCAAGGAAACACTCCTCTGAGTATGGGCCCCATCTTCAAGGTCTCAGTAGAAACAGGAAGAGCCCCAGGGTTGTGTGAGGAATCCGGAGGTATCCCACCATAGAACAGGATGTATGGCCAACAAGGTGGATTAATTCCTGGTACGAGACAGTTAACATCATTTCAGAAAAGAGAGTAAAAACTCAGGTTACTCAACGAAGGCCACACAGCCCCCGGGGAGGTCTGCTCCTACTCTTTCTGCCCTCCGTCTCAGAAGAGTGAATAGAAAACATGACTTTAGCTCCATCCTGTTGCTTGGAGGTGAGACCTGTAAGTGTCAGGGATGGAAATAATGGAGAATTCATTCTCACTGTCTTAGTGAGAACTGAAGATCTTGAAAGACCTGCTCACATTCAATACAAGCAAGTTAGAATCAGTCGGGTAGACCACAGGAAAGAAAAAGAGAAACACAACATGCCAAAGAAGAGCCAAGAACACAGTCTGGGAGGAAAAAAGATATACACCAAGCAAACATTTTTAAAAATACTTCCTGCAAGTGCCTCTTCTGTGGAAGACTGACAAGAACATGAATAAAATAAGGCGCATCTCAAAGATAAGAGGTAAAGCAACAGAACATCCAGGACATTGTTAAGTAAGATTAATGAAAGCAGTCAGACTTGTTTTGTACCCAATTTTGATGAGGATGCATTTTTATGTTCTACTCTTTACTGTAATGCTGGATGTTGTTTTGAATGTGTTATACTTTATTATGTTAAGGAAATTGCATTCTATTTCTAATCCATAAAGTATTTTTAATAGCAAATGGTTGAACATTGACTCAACCTATTTCAGCTGGCATAAACAAGCTATTTTGTAAGATCTTTATTTTTCCTTGCATCACACTTACAAAGAACCTCAGTGCAGTCCTCCAAACTTGTCCACATGAGTGATGAGTGAGACGTTTCATCATACTTCCTTTTAACAACCAGACTTTCTGTCATATAGCAAATTCAATGACTCAGTTTTTCAAACGTAAGTTTTTCCACTACTGTTATTCACAGGATTGCTGCCATTAGGGCTACAGGTTGTATTAATACATTATTCTTCAAATGTCTTGAAACTAGAAAGAATAAAGGGCCAGGGAGTTGGGGTTCATTTTTTCTACAAGCATGAGCTGTAGAGTCAGGCAGCTCTGAGGATGAATCTTTGCTCTACAATGTACTAGTTGTAGCTTTGGATCATAACTTCATTTCTGTAAGCACCAGTATTCTTCTTATCTGAAATTGGGTCTATGCTATTTAACTTACAGGGTGTTATAAGGATTAAATGAAATAATGTATTTCAAGCAGGTACTTCAAAATGATAATTATTATTATTATCATGATTTTTAAAAAGTATTGTGTCTGGCACATAATATATACTCAATAAAAATTTACTGAATGAATGAATGATCTCTAGAACTAATCCAAAGATGGAATAGGAAGTTTCTGCCCATAAGAGATTTCCAAGCTAAGAAATTAAGTGTCAATAAAATAAATATAAATGAAACTTGAATCCTAGGTTTGATTTCATGGGGTATAATGACTTAATTCTGTTATCTTATTAATAAGTATTCTTCCTAACAAGAACTCAGTCTGGTACCTGGGCACAGTTGTAGACTAATTTCTGACTTCTTGTTCCCTTTGGATACGAATAGTAGAAATCAACTCAAGCCAGCTTAAGTTAAAAGAGAAAATTGTACAAAAATCTGGGAACTGGTGTTTCATGTGACCCGTGGGCAACTGAATGCCAAGAAGGACTGGAACCAAAAAGTGGAAAGCTTCTGAGAAACAGATTTCTCTCTCTCTCAGACTTACAGTTTTGTTTCTCTCTAATCTTGTTTTTTTCTCCACAATTGGGCTTCCTCTATCTCTAGACTACAGGGCAGTAGGTGGCCACCCCTGAAACTCAAAGCTACATATTTTGCTTCCATCCCAATTCATATTCCTGGAGGAACTCTGGATGGCCCAGCTTGGATCAAGCACACGCCTGGATCCATTCAATGGCTTCTAGGAGAAAGGGATCAGATTGGACCACAGGGCTGCCTGAAGGGGTGGCCCGCAACGAATGGAGAAATGGAAGAGCAGCCAGAAGTTGTCTGCTTCACCCAGTCACAGACTGACCCTTAACCTGTTTACGGCCCTAAGTCTAACCACAAACTGAGCTGCACATAAATCTTAATCCTAGCCCTGGAATTCCACTTACACTGATCTTGTGAAACACGTATAACTAATAAAGTGAAGTGGTCTCTGCATTTTCATTGCTTCACTTATTTAGGGGGGAAATGTGGTCTTTACATAGTGAATTTCATTCAAAATCATGTTTACTTGCTGTAAAATACCTGAGTGAACACTAAAAAGATCAAAAGAAAGAAATCTAATTCTTTCCAAATCTTACTAAACACCAGTATATTTCCAAACATTCCTAAGCAAAGCACTGTATGAGTAAAATTTCTGAATTTGAAGGTAAATATTTCTGCTTTGATGCCTGTGGTGGAGTCATGCCGACTGCTTTATTCTCTGCACAGCAACTGATGTATTCTCATCAGTCACTCCAGGCACAGGAAAAATCAGAGACTAGGGTTATAATCAAGAATTTACTTGGTCCCAGACTCCCTTGATCAAGGAGTTCTTGATACCCACCAATTTCTTTGTTCAACAGTGGTCTGTCTCAAGATTGGGCTTATTTTCTTTGATTTCCATTAACTTCAGGGTAATTTATATGCCTTCTTGGGGCTCCTGCTATGTCTCAGTCCCTTCCCTTTTTTCTTCTTCAGAAGTATCATGGGACAGGGATGTCTGGTATTAGCCAAGGCAGAGTAAGCCAACTGTAGTCTACCTTTCCCACAGATGACAACCAAAAACTCTAGACAAAATGCAAAAACAAATACCTGAACAGCCTAAAAAGTAAATAATAGCAGGCAGATTAAAGACTAAAGTCAAAACTTGAATAACAACTCATAGCCTGAGTGAGCTTTACATGATTTTGGTTTTTTTTCTCTTTGTCTCATGGATTTGACCTGAAGGCAGGCCAAGTCCTGGAATTGTGTATTAGACACTGTTGGAAAAACTCCAGGGGAAATCACCTCTTACTAACCAGAAGACCAGGGAAAGCAACTCCTGCATGACACAGAGTAGAAGAGAAATCCCACTTTTTTTCACATTCACATTTCTCTTTTCTCTCCTAGCTCTGCCCTGAGATCAGCCCCAACCACTGGGCTGCATTGCCACAGCAGCAGTGGCAACATGAGCTAAAATTTGCCCCCTAAAATCATAGTCTCTCTCTGGCCAAGAAACCAGTGAAATGGACCAAGCTGTTCAAATAGTGTGGGATAATTCTTGCTACTTTCTTTCTTTTCTCTTGCTGCTTTAACCCAAAAGACAGCCTCAGTCACACAGGACAACACAATAGTCCAAGAAACTAAAACTCAGAGGAAACCTTAGCTTCTTGCCAATAAGAACCAGGAAAAGGAGGGTCCCTGGGGGCTGGAGAATACAGGGACATGCTAGAGAGGAAGGAGCTGGAAAAGGACATCTTCTAATTCTGTTTGGGATCCCACATAAGTCCCAGACTCAACCCCCAGAATAGACATACAGTACAGACCCAAAGAAGCATAGCAAAGCCTTCAAAAACTAAATGACTAAAGTCTCAGACTAAACTTTGAGTGGTGCCTGTGACAGATAGATACAAATAGCACAGCAAAGGCTTGAGACCCGAATTAGCATTGGAATCACCACCCTTAGAAGGTGAGACACAGCTTGGTCTCTGAACCTAGGCCAATCAGTCATGTGCTAACACAAGCAAGCAAAAATCCAACATCCCCTAAAGGATTTTAACAGAACTTGGAATTCCATAATATCCAAAATATTCTGGATACTATCCAAAATTACTCAATGCATAAAGAACCAGGAAAATCTGACTAATATTCAAGAGAAAAGATAGTCACCAGATGCCAACCCCAGTATGACCTCAAATGGAAACATGAACATTCTTGAAATAAATGGAATGATAAAAGTTCTCATCAGAGAAAGAGAATTTAAAAAAAAAAAAAAGCTAAATGAAAAAATTTTAACTGGAAGACACATATCTGAAATTAACAATTCATCAGATAGGCTTAATTGTAGAACGGAGATGACACAGGAAAGAGAACTTGAAGATAAATCAATAGAAATTATACAAGAAGAACAGAGAGGAAAAGATTGAAAGCACAACCCTAGAGGTTTGCCAATGTAACATTCACGTTATTGGAATCTCTGAAAGAAAAGAGAAAAACAAAATATATTTGAAGAAATAATGGCAGAAAACTTTCCAAATTTGGTGACAGATATGTTTATAGATTTAAGAAGCTCAATGAATCCTAAACAGGTTAAGTGCAAAGAAAACCACACCCAGACACATCATAATTAAACTGTTGAAAATCAAAGGTAAAGAAAATATCTTGAAAGCACCCAGAAGAAAAACGGATAAATTACACACAAGGAAAGCTATGACTGTAGGTATCGCGTCAGAAACCATGGCGCTCAGAAGACACTGAGACATCTTTAAGGTGCTGGGAGAAAAATAAGTAAGTAAATAAATAAAGTGTTGTAAGGAAAAAAACTGCCAACTCAGAATTCCATATACAGCAAAAATACCCTTCAGGAATGTAGGCAAAATAAAGACATTCTCAAATGAAAGAAAACTAAGAGAATTCACCACCAGCAGAATTGCTCTAAAAGAAATGCCTAAGAAAATTCTTTAGGATGGGGGGAAATTATACCAGAGGGAAACATAGAACTTAAGGAATGAAGAAAAAACAAAAGAAATAATGAATACACATATCTGGATAAATAGAGTATTTTTGTCCTCTTAAATTCTTTAAAATACGTATGATTTTTAAAATATGAATAATTTTGAAAAAATACAACATTGTAATATTTCATTGCATACAGATGTAACATATAAAATGACTATAATATAAAGGGAGTAGGATAAAGGACTCTGTATGGTTATAAGTGTCTATATTTTACTTGAAGTGGTAAAATAGTGCTTCCAAGTATACTGCGAAAAATTAGGTATATATGCTGTCATCCCTAGAGTAACTACTAAAAAGTATCACAAAGACATACATGCCAAAGAGCCAGTAAGTAAATATTCGATGATCCAAAAGAAGTCAAGAAAGACAATACAGCAGAGGGGGCATATAGAAAACAAACAGAATGGTAGCCTTAAATTTAACCATTGAAATTTTGTTAAATTTAAATTGTCTAAACAGCAATAAAAGAGAGACATTTTCAGACTGCATAAAATAAAAAGATCCCACCACACACAGTCTGTAAGAATACACATTTTAAATAGAATAATACAGAGTTAAAGTTACCTGATGGAAAAAGATACACTATGTAAACAGTGATCAAAAGAAAGGTAGAGTGCCTATAATAATAATTTCAGACAAAGTAGACTTCATAATAGGGAAAATTGCCAGAGAAGAAGAAAGACGTTATATAATGATAAAAGGGTAAATTCACCAAGAAGACATAATACTAAGTGTGTATGTATCTAACAAGAGAGCTCCAAAAATGAAGCAAAAGTTGACAGAATCAAAGAGAAATAGACGACTCCATGATTATACTTGAAGACATCATGTGAACATTAATCCTAAAACCTTTATCACAATTTGTCTCAGGGGGGTTTATGTAGATTGGCGCTCTGTGTTTCCACAAAGAGCAAACCCTGGTCCAGAGAGATTCGAGTGTGTGTGACACCGTGTCCAGTGCTGTGAGGATCCCACCCTCAGCAGATGTGGGACTGTGAGCATGGCTACTTGTGGAAGTTTTAGAAAAAATCAATAGTAATTTTCCAGTGGTATCTCTTTGAGAAACCTGAGAAAATTCAAACATAACATTAAGAGTTTGTTGTGGAAGTTGTTGTTTTTGCATTCACCATCCATTCTCCCACTCTGCTGTGTCCAGAGGGTTTGCTTTAAGGAAAATATCACTTCTCTAGCTTGAGCCATAATCAATTAAGTCAATAAGTATATTCCATCCTAAGTCCAGTGATTGGTCAGAGACGAGTACACAACTCAGCCGGAGCCAGTGGGATGCAAGGACACAGTTGGTGGGGCTTCTGGAAGACAGAGCTTCCTCTCTTCTCCTGGGGAACAACCAGGAAAGAGGATATCCTTTTGGCCAGCTGGTGTGGTGTGAGATATTTTTCCATTATGCAAGAGGACACGGTTTTTTGTTTGTTTTGTTTTGTTTTGTTTTTGCTCAAGTTTATTTGAGTTGGGTTCTTTGTCATTCACAAAATAGATTCTTGATTACCACAAGGCTTACTCTGTCAACCCTTTCTAAACCCCATGTCTTTCTGCAAAAATGAAAACAAAAGCCGCATGATACAAATGCTTCTACTTTTAATGCTGGAGAGTATCTTTACTTATAGAAAATAATGACATGCAAGCATTTTAAAAGACAAAGCTTATATGTAGAAATAGTAATCCCTAATGAACAGCAATACATATATAAAAGGAAATCATTCAGACTTTAAAACTGTAAGCAAAAAACTAGGTTTTTCATTTCCATACTTATACAGAACACTATTTGCTGCTTTTGCAAAAAAATTTGAAAAGCATCATTCAAGCTGTTGTCTCCTGAGGGGATGTTTACCACCATCAACCAGCTTCTTTTTTTGAGGACTATTTGACAATTAAAAATGTATATATTTAAGGTGTACAATTTGATGATTTAATATGATATACATTGTGAAATAATCACCATAATCAAGTTAATTAACATATCCATCACCTCAAACGGTTATCATTTTCTTTTTTCTTTCTTCTCTCTCTTTTTTTTTTTTTTTTTTTTTTTGTACTTAAAAGAATAAGAGTAGATTTAAGAGGCCCAAGTCTTCCCAGACCCTGCTGGTACTCAAAGTAAAAACAGTTTCCAAATTCCTTCATGGGTTTTGTGTTGCAAGCTCAAGCTACTTCCTTGAGGGAAAATCCTCTAAGTGTTCTGGAAAGCACAGTCACTCCTAACCTCAGTGGCAAAGATTCAAGTTATCCAGTGGAACAAAGACTGGGTGTTTAAAATCAAGAAGTTCCTAAAATGAAAATGTTTTTGTAGAGAAGGATTGGTTATATGGAGAGACTGAAATGAAGTAAATTCTGGGTAGATGTCAGGTTCGAGAGTCTGGTCTCTGGCATTTATCAAGGACCTGCCAGGGGACTCGGGATGAAGCAAGCACCGTTCTTTCTGGACAGTTGGCCCTGGCCTGGGGGTGGATGTCTCCCAGACCCAGGACTCTCATCCAGGTAACACGTGGAGGGGCACAGAGTGCGAGGAAGGCTTGCAGAAAAGAGACATCACATTAGAGAAGCTTCTTGACCAGGTGGTCTTGAGGAACAGGGAAGATTTTAGCATGTGGAGATGGGGCTGACGTTCAGGGCCAGACAGAAGAGCATGAGGAAAGACAGAGAAGAGGAAGTTCAGGGTAGTGCAGGGGCCACTGCATAGTCCACCTGGACTGGGACCTAGTCAAAGAGGCACCTTCCCTGAGGAAGCTCTGCCGGGGAAAGGGTTAATGCATGGTGAAGCCTAATTCAAAGGCCCCTGGGTGAGCTGGGTGGGAGGCCCCTACCAACATCCCCTAAAAAGCCATATACTCGTTAAAAAGGGCACAGTATACTGGAAAAAGTCCATGGCCCTGGGTCTGAGTTCTAACTCTGCCACTTAATGCCTGTGTGACCTTAGGCATTCACTTAACTCTCTCATCCTCAAGAGGTGAATAGTATCTTTCCTGTGCACTTCACAGGACTGGCATGAACATGAGGGAAAACAGTGGGCACAGAATAGCACTGTCAGCTACTTTCTTGTCATGTATGTGAAACTCCCCAGTAAATGTTTTTATCCCTCTATGACCACTTCATAATAGCTCCTTGAGGCCAAGGGACGTGCCTTCTTCAGGACTGTCCTGGGAACACAGTGTATGATTTTTTAATAAAGGTACTTGATAAATGAATGAATGAATGAATGAATGCAAGATGATCAGAGCCCTCCAACTAGATAACAAAATCAGTCTCCTAATGAATTGAAGACCTGTGGGCTCTCCTTTGACTTAGGGCCGTTTGGCATGGTGGAGATTATGAGTTAGTGGTGCTCACTCGGTGTCGTGGTAGAGAAGGAAGCCGGTGAAGGTGGAGTCGTTGATATTGTCTGCATAGACCCCGTTATTCTCTCCATCCCCGTACACTTGGAGCCAGACCTCTTCACCCTTCTCCAGATGGAGAAGCACAGAGCCAGAGGCCTGGTCCACGTTCTTGTCCTGGTACTTGTCATAGGTGAAGAGCACGGCCTTGTCCCTCTTGTAGAGGCTGACCTTCACGTCCTGCAGGTAGACTGTGATGTGGTAGGAGAAGTAGTACAGCCCGGGAATGTTGCAGTGGAATTTGCCAGTGGTGCTGTCATAGTGGTTTTGCTGATTGTAGAAGATCTTGGTAAAGCGAATGGGAACGTTGGGGACGGTGCTCCGGGTCTCTAGTCCTACACTGAATGCTGAGCGGTATACATAGGCACTTTCTCCAGGTTCTCCTTTTCTGCCTGGGATTCCTGGAAAGCCTCGGGGACCTTCAATCCCAGTCACTCCAGTTTCACCAGTGTCACCCTTAAGACCAGCAAGACCTAGAGAACAGGAAGGAAAAAAAGAGAGAAAGAGAGAGCAAGAGAGCCAGAGAGAAGAAGGAAGGAGGAAAGAAAGGAGAAAGGAGGAGAGAAAGAGGAGGGGGAAGGTGAAGTATGTTTAGAAAGTGTATTCTGGGAGCTCCAGCAAAAAGCTCAAGGGGCACAGGGGGCCAAGGGGCTCCCTGTCTCAGAACCAGCTCTCCATACCCTACTCCTGGAAGACAGTCCTTCACGTGCATAAGGGCTCTGGTCCCCACCCATCTCTGCCCCTGTTATCAGGTGACCTTAGCCCCCCACGTCTGATTGCCAGAGTCTTGGTCTCCCCATCCCTTTCTCACCAGGGACTTGAGAGAAAGCACAGAGGGAAGTGGGTCCTAGGATCCCAGATCACAGGCCCTCTGTGGAGTCTGAAACGTAGTTAGTCCCAAGAACCTGACTCTAAACAAAACACATTCTATGTGTATTTTTTTACTCCATGTCAGGCCACATCAAAAAGCTCGCTTCTTCCCCGAGCGTAGGACTGTCAATCACTGCTGCCCTCGTGCTGTTCTAGGAGCCCTCCCCCTCCTCCACTCAGGAGAAGTCTGTGATGGAGGAGGCCCAAGACTCTACTCTTACCTGGATCTCCTTTCTCGCCCTTCTCACCATGGGCGCCATCTCTGCCATCTCGGCCAGGGATCCCATTGTGGCCAGGATGCCCCGGGATGCCCACCATCCAACCTGCGCAGGCCCCCTTGGGCAGGGGGTGCGGGACTCCGGGCCCTTCAGTGGTTTCCAGGCCGTGACCAGGCAGGGCCAGCAGTAGTAGAACAGCTCCCAGCAACAGCATCCTGGGCCCTGGAATTCAGATCTGCACCATCAGCCTTGAAAGAGCGGATCCCACCCAGCTCACCTAGACAGACCCAAGCAGGACTCCGGCCAGCTCTGCAGGGTCCACCTCTGAGACCTGCTCTCTCAATACTCACCTCTTCCAGGAAGACTTTCCTGGCTCTTTCAGCCCACCTTGAGCTCTCTCTGCCCTGAAATTTGTAATATTTAGCATAATTCTTTGTGTGTAATCCTTCCTCCACCGTCGGCGATGGTGAGACAGGACTCCTCCAATTTCTTCATATCTGAGCTTAGTACTACGCACAGGGAAAGCTCCAAGAGTCCGCTTGTCAGGAATTCACCCTTGAATTTTCCAAGAATGATGACTCAGATGATCCCATTCAACTCTAACCAACTTCCCGCTCTCCGGCTCCTTCCTCTTTCTTCTCTACTTCCCTTTGCTTCATTTTCTATGCCTGTTCCTCCTCCTTTCTCTCCCATTCTCTTTTCTTCCTCTCCTGGGTCGCATGTAAGGCCATTTGGTATATTACACATGTGCACACATATTCGCTCACACACACGTATTCACCTTACACACATATGCACACAATGCACATGCATATACACACACAGCCTTCATCAGCAGAGACACATTATCCCACGAGAATATCCACTGACCCTCTGCCTGGGCCACTCTTAGCTGCACCTCCTCACCTGCCTGATCCTTACACAGCCTTCAGAACATGATGGGCTGTCGTCTTTTAGGAAGTCCTCCGGGTCCTCCTTCCCCCACTCCAGGGTGCTATTCCTTATCTCCGCTCCCCAGCGCCCTCTCTTACCTCTAGCATGGCACTTCTTGCATTGTACTGTAGTTCCCAATTTGCTCACCCATTTCCCCCATTAAACTACAAGCACTGGGAGGCAAAGCCTAACCCACTACCAGCACAGAGTAGGGACTAAATAAATATTTTTATAGGAAAAAAAAAAAAAAAAAGAGCAAGAGAGCCAGAGAGAGGAGGGAAGGAGAAAGGAAAGGAGAAAGGAGGAGAGAAAGAGGAGGGGGAGGGTGGAGTATGTTTAGAAAGTGTATTCTGGGAGCTCCAGCAAAAAGCTCAAGGGGCACAGGGGGCCAAGGGGCTCCCTGTCTCAGAACCAGCTCTCCATACCCTACTCCTGGAAGACAGTCCTTCACGTGCATAAGGGCTCTGGTCCCCACCCATCTCTGCCCCTGTTATCAGGTGACCTTAGCCCCCCACGTCTGATTGCCAGAGTCTTGGTCTCCTCATCCCTTTCTCACCAAGGACTTGAGAGAAAGCACAGAGGGAAATGGGTCCTAGGATCCTGGATAACAGGCATCACTAAGACCCTCTGTGGAGTTTGAAAGGTAGTTAGTTAGCCCCAAGAACCTGACTCTAAACAAAACACAGTCCATGTGTACTTTTTTTATCCTAAAGACTCGCTATTTTTCATCATTTGCTTGTCTCTTATAGATTTCACAAAGCCTCCAGAATTGAGTTTGGCTTCAGGAGACAGTTCCTCTGAGAGAAAAGACCCTGATTGGCAATCTTACCCCCAAAGACATGCGTGGTGCTTGGAATCCCACTCTTACATGCCCATTACCGGGGGCCCTATAATGCCCTCTCCATGGGACACAACCAGCTTCTCTTTCATACATACAGATATATGAAACTCATCACATACATGGTAAGTTTATGTATACATTTATATATATACATAAATGTTATATAGAAATAACATGTTTATATATATGCTCATCTTTCATATAAACATATACTTGTGTGTTCATTAAAAATAGTAAGATAAATACTTTGGGAACTACAGAAAACAAAACAATCCCCATTCCCAAGAATCTTTCTTTTTATTCTGAAACATGGTGGAAATCATACTTTACATAGAAATTTTACTCCCCTATTTTTGCCTTGCCATTTTCCAGTTTTTATAACCATCATTGTAAATGTGCACGTGCTAGTCCAGCAAGTGGATATAGCCAAAATATACTTCAACATTTCCATTTTGTTGAACTTTGAACATATTTCCATTTCAAAACATTATTTTAAAATCTATAAGAAACATCCTTAGGCATATAGCTTGTCCCCAAATTATTTTTCTGCTATGACATGTTCCCAGAAGAAAAATTTCTGGACCAAAAGGGACGAACATTTTAAGACTCTTGATGCATGTCCCCAAGTTATGGTTTGTCCCTCTGTCACTCGGCAGTACAGTAACGCATGTGTAAGACAGCCTTTCTGAACTGCACCCTCACCAGCTTCGGACAGAATCATCACAAACATTTTGTTGTTCTTAGTTTAGTGAGCAAAAGAAATGGTACCTCACTGCTTTGACCATTAGTGAGTTGTACATTTTATTAAAGGCCTATTTCCTAATTTAATTTCCTCATTTATGGTAGCTCTGTTAGTGTTCTTTCTCATTTTATTAGGGACACAATGTGCTTTTTGAATTAATTTATATCAACACTTTGTCATATGTGCTATGACAACTACCTCTAATGTAAAGATTATTCTTTTGTTTTGTTTGTCCTGATTTTTAGGTGACAGAAGTTTTAGTTTTTATATAGTCAACTCTGTTGATTCTTTTTTTTGTTTGTTTTGCTTCTAAGTGTTAAACTGTTCTTATCCATAGTAGAGTTTTGGTAAATATTTTATTTTCTTCTATTGTTTGGTATATTTTAAATTTCACTCTTTAATTCATCTCTGATATTTTGTTTTGGTGTGAGCTGTGATCTAAGACAACAAGTGACTTCTTCCTATTTGAAGACGTGCTGTCTAAAAGACACCTTTAATTAAGTTAATCATTCCTGTCTCTATTGATCTGACGCATCGCTTATCACATGTCAGGTTCTAATATCATCTTATTCATAACGTGAGAACTGAGCAGAGAACAGGGGCAGCACAGCAACTGAGACACGTGCGTATTGATTGGATGCTGCTCAAGGCACTCTCTCGCCATCAACATGTACCTTTGTCGCCCCCTACTGGCTTTGGAGGGCTCAAGGGGCATTCTCAACAGCTGCTGGAAATGAAGTGAGAGAGAGTTTAGGCTTGGCTTGTTCTAAGATAAAAAGAAAGAGGGAAGTTAGACGAGAAGCCAAGAAAAGACCAGTCAAGCCCCTTTTGTATTTAAGGAGTATACTTGTTCTGAGACTTTTAAGGCTGCATATGTCATTCAAATTTCCCACGATTTGTCACCTCCATCCTTTCCCCTTATGGGGTTAGCAATAAAACTCCTAGGACCACAGAGAGGCTTTGTGCTTGCTTTCTCCAGAAATGAGCAGGGAAGAATGTATAGACTGTGTTCTTTTCCACAGGGAGACAGGAGGAGAGAATCCAGAACACGAGAATTGGTGGAGGCAGCTACCAAGGGCCTCAAAGATAAAGGGTGACTGGGGGCTTCCTCCAACCATTGGAAGGAGTATAATTTTAGGTCTCTAGAGTTCTCTGGTTCCTCCTCCTCTTTTAAAATCAAGATTCTATTCTCCCAGCCCAAGGAAAGTCATTCGGTCCTCAAACACTTCAGTGGTATGGACAGATTTCTCCACTCACAGGGGCAACCAGTCTGGGTTCCATGACAGTGACATAGGGTGGAGGTACTGGAAAGAGGGATTGGGGTAGATGGACACTCAATCCTAGGATGTTTCTGATGCTAAGAACAGATTCTGACTGAAGAAGAAGGTTGTCATCTAACCGAGTTCTGGATGGAAAAATCAGCAATTGATAACAATTGAAGGTCAGTGCAGAGATGCTGAATTCTTGAAAAAATTTATTACAAAATTATTTGTGCTCTCTGTTTAGATATAGCAATTATTATATTTCGATTTTTGAAAGACCTCTTTTTCCATAGGGAAAAACATTATTAAATGAAACTGTAATCTAAGACTATAATCTAAGACTCAGTTATGCCTATAAAGAGACCATTTACATGAACCATGAAGCTAAATCCCAAGTACCACTTACAATTCTTTGTCTTTGTAGAATGCCATTTGTAAGTCCTCACCTCACTCGATATCTCATTTAATTCTCACAACAATTTTGAGAGACAGAATAAGGGAGAATTTGTTCTCACTTGTAACATGTTTCAGCCATACATTTGTTGGAGGATTAAAAGGCACAATCCACGTAAAGTACTTAGAACAGTCCTGACATGTGTCAGTGCTCAATAAATGCTGTCTATGACTGTATCCATTCTAGAGATGAGAAAAGTGGGTTTCAGGGAGGTTAAGTGACTTGTCCAAGATTCCAGAGCTAAATGTAGAGGAACTCAAACTATCGGCTTCCAAAGCTCAACAATGGATCCTTAGACATAACCCAAAGGAGGAAAACAGCATCAAGGTCACATATCTGCCTATTCCACTCCACAGGATGGGGCGTAAAAGAGAAAATAGTGTAAAAAATCCTCCAGATTATGATGCAAGTGGCCTGGCTTCTAGTCCAGGCTCCACCATTAACTCACTGGGTGACTTACCTGTCCCTAAGCCACCTCCCAGACCTCAATGCTCTTTGCAGGCAAAGGTGATTATTAATGAATTGTTACCCAGCCTATTTCACAGTATTGTTGTGAGAATCAGTTGACTAAAAGTATGAAGATGTATTTTATAAACTTACGAAGTGTTCCACTCTGGATCCTAAGGGGCCATATTATGATCTCTCATTTTCATATGTTAAGTTTATGAGAAATTCCACTTTGACCTGCTGGAATTTCAGTAACAATAGCAGAATCTTGTGAAATGCAAGGATGAGGTCTCCCTTGGGACTGGCAGGAGACAGAGTGGGATGGGGGAAAGAGGTCACCAAAGCCAGTGCCAACTCCTCCAGCTGGAAAGGGCACTAAAGCCCAGATCCTAGAGTCCCCAAGAACTGAAAGGGACCCCAGAAATCATCTCACCCCTGCCCTGCTTTTACAAAGGGAGGCTAAGGGGAAAGAAAGGGATATATTTATTAGAGCCTCATTGAAACTAGCTCTCACACTAGGAGCTTTCACACATTACTTACACTATTTATTATTTATTTCAATCTTTACAAGAACTCCAAGAAGCAAGGAAAATAACCCCAACTCTAGAGAGGGGGAAACTGAGAGATTAAGGAGATGATCCCTGAGAGATTCCCAACCTGACTTCCAAACCAGTGAGCTTCCTGTCACATTACCCTGCTGCTAAATGGGCTTCTCAGACTCAGCTTCTTAGTCTGCTCCATGAGATCATGTTTAAGAGGAGGGACACGAGAAGACTTGAAGTTGGTAAGGGTACTTGGAAGTATAAATTGCATAAAGCAGTTTCAAACCATATTTCGTTTAATCCTCCTGATAGCCCTGCTTTTGAGTCCACTATAGAGAAGAATCTGAGATTCAGAAACCCTCAAGATGCTGACTTAAGATCTTGTAATTTTTGGATTGAATTAAATGAAACTGCCATTTTTAAAGGTCAAAAATGGTAGAATATCAGCAGTTTCACCTGATACAACCTAATAACAGATGGCAGAACCAGGAATCAGCTAGGTTCAGCCTGGCTCCCAGGAGGATTTCCTGAAGGCTTTCACTCAGCATGCCTGGGTCCCAACACACACACACACACACACACACACACACACACACACACACACACACACACACACACACTCTCTCCCTCTCCCTCTCCTCTCTCTCTCTCTCTCTCTCTCTCACTTGTATTCCCAAGGAACTGGTAAATCAGAGTACTCCTCCACCACATTTTTGGGATCAGTCTCTCTCCATGTGAAAGAATTCCTGATAGAAAGCTTCTAGTCTAAAACTCAGCGGTGACCATGGAGGAAGGAGGTAGGAAGGGATAAATTGGTAGTTCGAGATTTGCAGATACTACTATATTTAAAATAGACAAACAAGTTTCTACTGTACAGCACAGGGAACTATATTCAATATCTTGTAGTAACCTATAGTGAAAAAGAACATGAAAAGGAATATATGTATGTATATGTATGACTGAAACATTATGCTGTACACCAGAAATTGACACATTGTAAATTAACTATATTTCAATCTTTTTTAAAAAAAGCCTTTTTTTTTTTTTTTTTTTTTTTTTGCTTGTTTAAAGGAAAGAAAGAAAGCTTCTAGTCTTCAAAGCTTCTACTTCTGCTTCCTGACCTCAGCCAGGTGTCTGGGGCTATTGATCTCCCGGCTTGACAAGGAGAAGGAGGAAGGTGGCCTACAGCCACCTCAGAAAGGACAAGAAGCAAGTCCTGTGTCTCTCTTTACAACTCCTTGAGAATTGAGGGAAGGGGGCAACATGGACTGCCCACTAAGCTGTGGGGCTCCCTTTACACTGCTCTGCTTCAAGGACAAGGCTGACACCCTCATGCTCCTCTAGGCATATCATGCCAGCATGAAGGCCCTCCTGCTCCCCAGCACTGTCGGGAGGAGCCTGCTTTACCCCTAATGGGAGGAGTCACCAGGAGTAAGGCGGCTGTACTCCTGGCGAGGCTTGATCCCCAGACCAGGGGCCGGGGTCCTCTGACACCTGAGGGCAGGCCTGATCTCTAAAACCCCTCCCACTCCGGCCTCTGCGACTGTAACTGAAAACAGCCAGGATGCCTCAAATGCCGCTAGGGCGAGCAGGACTGGGCTTTGCAAAAGCAAGACAGAGTCAGTTGTTTTTGTCAGAAGATGTCTGCTACAAATAAGATTTTTCATAAGCTCCCAGCATATACCAGGTCCCTCGCTCACTTCACCTCGCCAGAACTCCTCAAGCACCCTGGGAGATATCCCCGCATGGGTGTAGACACGCACGTATCTACAGATACCCCCACGCCCACAGAGCGCGACCGTGCCTCACCCACCTTTGTATCTCACCCACTCTACCCAGTGTCTGGTCCGTAGAATCTGCTCAATAAACGTTCCTGAGTAGAATCAGGGGTAGAGCTAGATTCCAAACTCAGTCTGAGGTCGGCGCTCGGGCTTCCCTCAGGCTGCCTCTTCGTGAGCTTTACTTTCTCTGCCCTCTGCGGTCAAGCTGAGAAGTGACTTGTCCCCTTCTCCTCTTATTTAATTGGACTTTACTGCTGGGCCATCCCTCTCACTTCACTGACCTCAACCTTTTCTTTGGTGAGTCTTCTTAATACACGTGAACTGGGCAAAGTTCAGGATGGTCCCAGGCATTCTGACCAGAAGGGACAGTCCCTTTTCTGTTGGAGCTGTGGGAGCATCAAGGAAGAAGCCGGAGGCCTGTCTGCCTCCGCCAGTGCTGCCCCCACCAGGGTTTTGACTGTATCCCTCCCCACCCCGCTACAACGGGAAAGCGCGGGCACACCCCAGCCAGAGGCTCCGTTGCAGGGCAGCCATCTTCACCTCCAGCCTAGAATTTGAATCAATTGTCCTTACCCTCAGTTGTGGACTCGGAGCCCCAGACTGCCGTCAGGAATGGAGGCAAGGAGGAGATGGCCCAGCCTCAGCAGCTGGTACTCATGGAGACAGGCAGTCCCCGCCCCACAGTTGTCCCTTCTGATTGGCCAGCACAATGAGAGCCAGAGACCAATGGGCGGGCCCCGGCCCCTGGCAGATGCCTCAGGTCTCCGCCCCGCGTAACCTGGTGCAACCCAGTTTGGTCTTGGGAAGCCAAGTGGGGCTTCAGTCACAACACTCATGTTTCCAGACCTTGGCCCTTATTTTTGCCTCTTACAACAGCAACAGAAGACAAGGCCGAGGGTCAAGACCAGAAGGAGGAAAACAAGATATTTCCTTATGTAAAATGAATTGCCCACTGGTCCAAGAGGCCTCCCCCTCCTCATTTGCGCTAATAAGTCTGGGGCACCAATTACCACCATCACACTCCTGCTCACTGTGCATGATGAAATGTGATATGGTGTGGTTTAGCCACTGGCCTTTCAGAAGGGGGAACAGTCAGTGGGAGCTGCAATATAGCAAGAAATACAACAGCAAGGGATAAATCCAAATCCCAGGGACTAGGAGTTTGAGATTTGCAGATACTAACTACTATATATAAAATAGGTAAACAACAAGTTTATACTGTATAGCACAGGGAACTATATTCAATATCCTGTAGTAACCTATAATGAAAAAGAACATGAAAAGGAACATATATATGTATATGTATGACTGAAACACTATGCTGTACACCAGAAATTGACACAATACTGTAAACTGTACTTCAATTTAAAAAAAGAACTACAACACATCCTCTGCTTTCTGGCCTGAACCCCAGATTAGAGAAAGAGTTTGTATGTTAATTTTGAGAACTGAGGTGAGGGGATGTTTCTGGGGTCAGGGCCAGATTAAGACCTTTAAAGGCCCTGTATTCCAAATGAGTTTGGAGTCCCCACCTGTGTGTGATTCAGAGTCAATATATCAGAAAACATATTAAATAGGATAATAGAATACCATCTTTCAAGGTTTTTCTGTTTCCAAAATTTTGGATAAGTTTTTGAAAACTACCTTTGTATGTATGTATGAGTCCTCATTTTGCCAGCACCTTAAATATATGCCTGATCCACCTATTGGTGAACCCTGCTCTGGGCTGGGAGCAGCATGGAGGACCAGAGGCTGTAACCCACATGGGTGTTCCTAGAAGGCTTAGGCTTAAAATGGCAATATTCACACCTTGGACTCTTTCATAGCAAACCCACATTCTGTTTTTGAAGGGCAGGATCACAGCCAGTTTCTGCAAGCCACGAATTCTGATGCATTAAATCATGACCCCAGCAAGGGCTCCGGATGCTGGCACCAACTCCTACAAGACATTCAGAAACAGAATGTTCTCAGGCTGAGCAAGTGTCTGCCTATCCCTGAATACCACCTCTACTGGCCACACAGAGCCTAAAAATCTACCAGCAAAGTAAAGTGAAAGTCTAAGCAAAGGTCTTGGTCTCCTGTTATTATGCAAGTATTTCTAGAGAAGTCACAGTAGGTAGGCCTTTGAGATTGGAGCCATCATGAGTCTCTTTCCAAGGGCTCAATGGCTTAGGTGAGGGACTTATGAAAATGACGTTCTAGATAGTTTACTGGACAGACTGGACTGAGGACAAAAGACAGAGAAACTGCAGCAACTCTCAATTACATCATTGCTTTATTTTTACTGCAGCATTTCTTAATTATTTGGGGTTTGTGTTGCTATCTCTCCTTTCTAGAACATAAATTTCATGAGAGCCATGCCTTGCCTATTCCATGTTTTATCCCCAAGCCCCAAAATAAGATCTGGGACAAGATGGGCAACGATAAATGCTGAATCAAAAATAAGGGAGTGATCATATTTAATCTTCCCTTGGAGACAGCTACGGATGTCTCCTCTTTTACAAATCAAGTGTCTGGAGTTCAGTGAAGTAAGTGACTTATCCAGGACAGAGATCCAAGATTTGAACCTAGTCTGTTCAACAACAAAACACATATGCTTTCTAGAATGTTATGTCCCTCACCCCTCCTAATAAGACCCTAAGATTCATGCACATACTTCAGGGCAGCTTTGGGGTTGGCATAAAAAGTATCTTATTCCAATATTTCTGATCTTATGGGAATACAGCTGGTTACAGCAGGCTTTAACTATTGCACAAGATAGAATGACTTTAGCCCCCAAATCACACTAACACTGTGCTGGTCTGACTGTCAGCCAGTGACATTGGGAAGGCCTGTCATTCTGAGGCCTCAGGAAAATCGCCATTCACCACAAAGGCCGTCTTGTGGAGAGAGGCAATTCAGCGGCATACTGGTTTAGAGACTACAACTGAAAAACATTCAGCCAGTGATGCCCTGAGGCTAGTCTTTTTCCCAAAACAGAACTGTTACTACCTCGAGTGGAATAATCAAATGTGATCATTTCCTCCAGGGTATCATGGCTACTGTTCACTCCCCTGTCAGCATGTGAACTGGGATATTGACACAGTAGGTCACGTGATTTGGTTCCCATAAGTATGGTTAAGTATTGCCATATTCTTGCTTAATTGTGATTTTTTTTTAAAAAAATAATCTCAATCAAAATAACTACACATAATCACTGTTTTTGAAAAATAATCCAGAAGATCGGAGCAAGACAAGAGAGGAAGCACATGCTGCAGCCTTCCACTCCGTCCCAAAACCCCTAGAAATGGAAAAAAAAAATTCTTTTATTTCTTCCAAAGTCTTGGCTAAAATTGTACTCCATCCAAGGCAAACTCAGATACTAATTTTAAGTATCGTACTTTGAACTAACAATAATCCGCTTCCACTGGGAGGGAGGCCTGTTCAGATAAGCAACCCTAGACTTGTATCTTTGAGAGCCTGTGATGTTGGACCACTCGTCATATCAAAATACTGTAACTAGTCAAGGAATTTCCCACAATCACTTTGGAAAGGCTGGAGATGCAAAGGGAGGGAGATGACATTGCCCAGAGATCAGGAAGTGGCTGCTGCCCCTGGGCTGTGCACCTGCACACCCTGCCTGTGCTGCTGGAGCCTCCACAACTGCCCTGAGAAGGAGCCTGGCCACTGACACTGCCCAGGGGCACAGCCTGAAACACCATAGCTTCTCCCTTTCTCCCCCTTCAGTCTTGCATGATTGCCTCCCATTTGTGGAGTCTAACTGGAACTGATCCAGCACGGGAGTCTAGGATAGGTCATTTGAGACACCCAGCTTCAGGAATACAAAGGGGATACAGAAAAGTGGATATAAGGCTAAGTACCAACAGATGGGATCTGACATAAGCCACAACTTTAATGAATAGAAGAATTTACACCCAATTTACACCCAACTAATAGCATAAAAAAAAAAAAAAAGGAGAGGGGGTAAAACTTAAAAATATAAGTATAATTATTATATTTAGAGAGATAACAGGAAAGAACATACCTGAAAATTAAATATTCTGCCACAGTAGGAGGTAAAAATAAGTTTTTCTTCTTTAAGTCATCGAGCTTGTGGTGCATTGTTATGGCAACCCTGGGAAACTAATACAGGGACTGAGAGCCAGGCAAAGATTTCTTACACATGACACCAAAGGCCTGAGCCATTCCAGAAAAGGATGGTAAATGAGACCTCACCACAATGAAAACTTTTGCTCTGCCAAAGACCCTGTTCAGAGCTAGAGACTGTGCAGTGCCAACTGGTGCCTGCTGAGGCCCTGCGGTCCCCCAAACTTCCAGCCCTTAGGCATCTGATTGCTCCTCTTCGGAAGATAAAGTCCTGACGGGTGTCTGCCTTCGCAGAATTAACAGCCCTGGGGAATGGCTAGCCTCACCGTAGCTCAGGCTGACTTGTCCAAGCCCACGTCTCCCCCTTATCCGAATCATAAATTCCATTACCTTGTCTGTGTCAGCCCATGTCTCCATCTTACTGGAGTCATAAATCCACTATCCTCCCATGTACCAAAGCCCCTTACCTCACATATAGCCAATCAGAAAGCTGTTCCCCTAGCCCTTTGTGTTCCCAGCCCCATCCTCAATAAAAGACCCTGCACGTTCACACTCGGTGGACACACAGACAAGAAGTGCCTACAGTGTAGCCTCTGCTACAGCTGCCTGTAGCAGAGAACCTATTAAACTTTCCTTTGTTCTTAAATTTCTCCGTGCCTTTGGTAAATTCTTTTACCAACCCGTGACACCGGCCCTCCATGAGTCCCCCAACAGACCGGGAGAAAATATTAGCAAACCACACATCTGATGAAGAATTTATGTTTAGATTATTCAACAAACTCTCAAAATGAAACAGTAAAACAAACAAAAATCCAATTAGAAAATGGGCAACAAACATGAAGGATATTTCATGAATATCCTATATCCTATTATATACGAATGGCAAACATATGAAAAAAGTTTTCAACATTATTAGCCATTAGGGAAAGGCAAATTAAAACTGCAGTGAGATCACTACACACCTACTAGAATGGCTAAAATTAAAAACAGTAAGAAACACCATGATAGGGGGTACATGCCATTATACTGGTAACTATACATTTGTCAAAATCCACAGAATGTATAACACCAAGAGTGAATCCTAGTATAAACTATGGACTTTGGATGATAATTTTTTAAGGTGGGGAAAATTTTTTAAAGATCAAAAAAAATAGCAAGAATACTAAATTTGGGAAAGGACACAATGAAAATGGATCACTCATGATTTGCCAGTGGGAATGGAAAATGGTACAGCCATTCTGGAAAATTGTTTGGCAGTTTCTTAAAAAATTAAGCAGCAGTCCCATTACTGAACATTTATTCCAAAGAAATGGAAACTATGTCCAAACAAAAACCTATACATAAAAACCTGAAGATTTCTGTACATGTAATCTTTGTTCATTTGCATGAGTCAATATTTAAGGTAAATTTCTAGAAGTGGAATTGCAGAATCAAGGGGTGTGCATGTCTTAAATTTTGATAGTTGTTGTAAATTGACTTTCAAAAATTCAATAACAATTTATACTGCTTCCAACATGGTATGAGAACTCCTGTTTCCCTGTACCCTCACCAATATTGGATACTGTCAAACACCTAAATATTTGACATTCTAATAAATCTTTTTTAAAGTATCTCTTTGATTGTGTGTGAGGAGGGTATATTTTTATACATTTATTGGTTATCTGTATTTATGTTCCTATGAATTGTGTGTTTATTTCTATTTATCCATTTTTCCTACTGAGTTATTTTTAGTAATTTTTAAAGTTCTTTGTATATCAAAGAAATTAATCCTTTGTTATATGGTTTGAAATTTTATATATCTCTTGCTTTTTGAAATATATTTTATACAAAAATGTTGGTTTCCTGTTAGAAAACTATATAATTGGTAGTTAGGTATTTTTTTTAATTAAAAAAATTTTTTGGAGGGAAGGTAATTAGGTTTATTATCATTTTTTTTTAAATGGAGGTACTGGGGATTGAACCCATGACCTTATGCACCCTAAGCATACATTCTACCACTGAGCTATACCCTTCCCCCTTGTTTAGCCTAACTTTTTAACATTTTCCTTTTGCCTCTAGAGTTTGTGTGTTGCCTAAAAGATATCTCCCATTTTAAAGTTATTCTTTAAAATATGTTTTCTTCTAGATGCTCATGATTTCTTTTCCTTTCAATTCACTATTTGATTAACCTGTAATAATTTTGTCAAAAGGAGAAAGACCACCCATAGAGTTAATCAAGGGATGTTTATTCAAAGCTTTCTATTATAACGAATTCACCACCATCATTTTCATTCTAGTAGACACTGGAAGGGGACTGAAAGGAGGGTGAATTTTATAGACTGAAAGGAGGAAATCCTAAGACAGTCTTTGGTGAGTGTTCTTTTAGGCTGGGATTTTCTATTTCTAGTAGGGTGGGATTTTTTTGGAAGTGCAGAAAGCTATCTGAATGGCTTTCAAGTACATTTGGCAGTCTTTGGTCCACAATCTACCTGTACGTAAGTGGGGGCTTTCAAGGCTGGGTAGGGTCATGTGAGTTTTCCTGATTCAACTGAGAGAACTGAGCTTTGGATTCTTGCATAAGTAATTCTTCGTACTTTAAAAAATAAGGTAAAATCCAGCTTAATTTTTTTCTGTATTCTTAGTGAACTCAACACCCGTTTTAATACACATTTATCTTTTTAATTCTAATTTTAAATGTCTTTTTCATACATTCACTTTTCAAATGCATTGGGGGTATCTATTTCATAATTCTCTATTCTGTTCATTGCATGTGTTTATTCCTCAACAGGAGTATGTATCCTCATGACCAATGAAAGCAGCATGATGCAAAGCTCTAAGTTATAACTATTAAAGTCATATCTGAAAGTTTATCCATTTATAAAGCTTCATAATACCATAGATATGTAACTGGGAGAGTGTGTTTAATAAAACTTTCCAACCTTGGAAAAAAAAAAAACTTTCCAACCTTGGACTCTGACATGGAGCTTGGCATACAGGAGGACTCCATATATAATGGCTGAGTCCAGAAATGCTAGTGTGGCAATGAGAACTCTGGACCAGGAGTTGCAAGACATGGATTCTAGTGTCTGCTTCGCTGCAGGCTGGTGGGGTGACCATGATACATATGAATGGCCTGGTAGTTGAGAAATGGCCTCCATTATACGAACTTTAATTCCTACCCTTTCTTGAAGATAGGAGTTACCATATGACAAACTTTTGCCCTGTAGAATATGAGAGAAGGTGATATATGCTACTCCGGATGCATCTTAAAATATTACACATGTGATCCTTCAATTTATTCCCTGTCTGTAAACAAGGACACAGATATGCTTGTGACCAAGTTTTGTGGGGGAAGGGTTTATTTTTTAGAACTATATATCATTTTCCCCCCAACTTTACAAGAATTATTGACAAACATAATTGTATACACTCAAAGTAGACAATGTGATGATTATATATATATACACATATACATATATATACATACATACACATTGTGAAATGATTACCAAGATTAAGATAATTAACACCTCCATCACCAAACACAAGTAACTCTCTTTATTTGTGTGTGGTGAGAATATTTAAGATCCACTCTCAGCAACTTCCAAGTACACAACACATATCATTAACTATAGGCCTGGGACACTGTTTTGATCATACAAACAAAGATGATGTTTTAGCAGATGGTGGAAAAATCAGACAAAAGAAACCTGGGAGTCCTGAATGACCGTGTGGAGCAGAGTAGTTTTCCTATTGGCCCTGGACTGGTACCTGAGATAAAAATAAACCTATTGTTTAAGCCATTATATTGTTGGGGCTTTTGTTGCAGCAGCTTACTATTCTACATAGCACATGGTATCCCACAAAGGAAATAGTTCTGTAAAGAGTCTGGGAAATGAAAAGGGTGATAAAAGTATGCAGGTTTCCTTACTACAGGACTTCTCTGCACCTGGATAAATGCTTTCTTTTTTCCTATATTGCAACTTGAGGGAGAAAATTGCTGATCTCTGCTATTCTCTTTCTGGTTCTGAAAAACACATCTGGAAAATGCTGATTGAGATGATTTCTATTTCCTCTAAGTATTGCATAATGCATGGCTAGTGTCAGGATGCATTCCGATTACCACTAAATTTTACAGAATCAAGGCTGTCTTTAGTCCAACTACTTCAGTTGGAGCATGTTATCTCTAGGGGACAAGAGGCAATATTATAAAACCATAAAGAATATGAAAAATTCTTCCAAAAATTTTAGGGGATTTTGATCTCATTGTTCTATATTCTTTCTCATCTAATCAAATAGCCACACAGCAAAGGGCTTCTTTGTGGACACACTATTTTGTTTTCCTGAATTCTTCAGTGATGTTCTTGAGACTCATGGGAAATCTCCCCAGGTGTTTGCTGACCCACTCCATTCCAGGAACGAATCAGGGACCCCAGGACTCAGCCAGATCCCTCATCCAGTGAAAAGTTAAACTCAAATCAATTCCCAGATGAACTAAATCCAAAACTAACTCTAAGACTAAACAACGCCAGAGCTCAGGGTGCCGGTTATTAGCCATGATCTCTCAGCTCCCCACCCACTCTTGTGCCCTCTGCTTTGTGGTTGGGGCATTTACCTCCTTTGTCAGATTCGTAGTGTCAGGCTCAGCCAGGGCAAAAGACCAGAGGCTGAAGGAAGGGAGGGAGTTATGCTCCTCCCTGGGTGTCAGCATTCCCCTAGCAACTGGCCTTCATCCTGAGAGTCACAGTTGGTTCCAGTAGCTGCAGTCTGCCATTTCCCCAACACTTCCACAACCAGACTCATCACTCCCCTTCCTCCAGCACCAGCTGGCAGTGCCGCCTCCCTAGAGTTCTGCAGCCATTTCCCAAGTCCATCTTTGACTTCCTGGGGCACCTGTCCTAATGAAAAGCCCTCCTTCTCAGAGGGCTACCCCCAGCTATGTGGGGCCACATCAATCTCTTCCCTTTGTTCCCTCAGCCCTTGAGCTGGTAGCTGCTTCCTGTAGTTAAAACCTCCATTATATTCCAATATATACTTTCTCTGTGCTAATCGATATGGGGTCTCTATCAGTGATTGGACCCTGAAAGTTATTCTGTAACTAAGTAATCTTGAAAATAAACTTTAAAACTTAGTAAGTTAAAAAATTTAAAAAAGAGGGAATAACTGACAATAAATACAATAAATAGCTGTGAAGATAGCTTAAAACTAAATAGGTGAAAACCTATGACAAAATTTTCAGAAAATAAAAACAAAAAATTAAATAAGTCTGAAAATATAGTTCAAAAAATAAATAACTAAAAACTAAATAATTCAAAAACTAAATAAATGTAAAACTATATAGCTAAAACTACAATAACTAAGAGTCACACTGAAAATGACTCAAAATTAAGTCAAAAGTTAAATAACAAAAATAGACAAAAACAAAACCAAAAATAAATAAATCAAAATTACAATAATAGAAAACTAAACTCAGACGCTAAATCTAAAAATAATTTTAAGTAAATAATTCTCAAAACTAATTCAAAAAACAACTGGAATAACTAAAAACGAACTTTGAAAAAAGTAACTGTGAAAATAAACTGAAAACTACAAAATTAAACAACTATTAAACTAACTAGCTAAAAATAAATGAAAATACAGTCCCGCTGGCTGGAGAGCCTCTCGGGCTCAGGAGAGCCCTCCGGGGCGTGGTCCCCGCGAGGTCTACACCCTAGCCTCCGTGCTCGCGCAAGTGAGTCTCGACCGACTCCGCGAGGTCTGCGCCGAGTCCCTGCGCGGGCGCGGTCGCGTAGCGAACGGCTTCAGGTTCTACGACGGGTCTCCAGCCGAGACCCTGCGCTCTCGCGAGCGCGTGTAGAACGTCGCGGGGTTCTCAGCCGGGCGGCGCGGGGAGAGCTGGGCGCCGCAGGCCGACATAGGCTGCTTCTTCCGCTGCGAGAAGATGGCCCTGTCGCCCCTGGCCAGGGAGGCGGATCCGCAGGCTCCGAGGCCCTTTGCTATTTCTGCTTAAGGGCGGTGCCGGCCTCCGCGCCCACAGCAGAGTTTTCCCCGGAATGAAGGCGGCCGGGGCGGCCACAGCGGCCGGAGCAAAGCCTGGTTTAAATCCTGGTCCTGGAACTTGGAGCGGGGAGGGTGGAGGGCAGGGGGACGGTGGAGGAGAAACTGGCTCTGGGAGATGCCTCCAACCTCCTCCAGATGTGACTTGAAGAGCCTCTGCAGTAACCGCCAGAGACGCCTCTTTAGGGCGGCCATCCAACCTGGATCCCCTTAGACCAGGAGCAGACATTGAGGAAGGAGGGATGGCGGTCTCGCTGGAAGGCTTTTTAGGAGGAACAGAGCAGCCTCGCCCATAACCAACTTCTACGTGAACGGAAGGGCTGAGTCTCCAGGGGCCGTGGCCTCAGTACTTCCATACATTGCAGGGTGCTGGGGACCCCAGAACCGTCCTCCGGGAGGCCGGGGGGTGGAGCCGGGCCATGAGGCCTCATCAGAGAACACAAGCAGCTGGGGGTGGGCGGGATTGGGAGGCCACGTGGGAACGGAAAAACCTGAAGACGAGTTCCGGCCACTACTCGCAGGGTAAGTGGCTCCCGGGGTGAAATGATGACATGGTGCTGGGGCTGCTTTCCCCTCTCTCCTGCGGATCCTGCAGGTTGGGCCGGGACTGGGCGGTGGTGCTTCAGCCGGGCCCAGGGCTGGCACAGCGGCGCTCCCGCACACCTGGCGGCGGGTTGACTACGTTATTTTGGGGTCATCAGGGCCATTCCCTGCCTCCAGACAAGGCCTGAGCTGGAAAGAGTACCAACCCTTGAAGCACTGACAAGTCCTAGATGCCACTTCCCTGCTGGGGATTGTTAGTGCACGTGGCCCCCTTGGCTTCTGGTCCCACAGGTGAGGGTGGGGGCCCCCACTTGTCTAGAGCGGGGCATTTTCTAATGTCATAAAACAAAATACAGAGTTTATATCTTGACGTAGGGTACAGGCACATGCAGACACATATTAAAACAAGTTTTACACAATATTACCCTCACTGTGATTGATACCCTTTAACAGTTTGTGTTAATTCACTTTTTTAAAATGCTGGTCCAGATCCACTGAGTTGATTTTATGACCTACTAATGGGTTAAACTCACAGCTGGAAAAGCACCAGAGAAAAAGAAGCAGAAGGGAAATGGTAGGGACATGGGAAAGGAAAAACAGATAAAGAAGAGGACAGGGAGGAGAAAGGGGTTTTGTGGGAGGTGGTGAAAATCACGCAGATCCCTGCCATGATGTCCCTTTGAGGCCATCTGCTCTAACACACTGCCTCCCACTCTGTGTGCCCTCAGTGCTTCCATTGGACCCTGGGCTACATGGTGGCAGACACAAAATCTCTGCACTTCTGGAACTCCTATAGCTCCTAGTCGAGGAATTCTTAGAATCAGACAAAACCTTAGAGAACATTTCTTAGTCAAAGCTTCTCGTTTTCCAGGGGAGGAAACTGACTTGAAAGTGCCAGCCAGCCAGCCAGTGATTATTCATCGCAGTCAGGCCCTCGGCACAGTCATGATTTGTTCTTGACAGGTCACAAGCATCACTTTTTCACCTAAAAATGAAGATAACAATATCAATTTTAGAGGTTTAGTATTATGTACGTCCATCAAGAATGGTGCCTGGCCCCATTTGTTTATTTATTTATTTTTTGCTTTTGTTTCCTTTGGATCAAAAAAAGAAATTGCTGTGATTTATGTCAAAGAGTATTCTGCCTGTGCTTTCCTCTAGGAGTTTTATAGTATCCGGTCTTACATTTAGGTCTTTAATCCATTTTGAGGTTATTTTTGTATATGGTGCTAGTGACTGTCCTAATTTCATTCTTTTACATGTAGCTGTCCAGTTTTCCCAGCACCACTTATTGAAGAGACTGTCTTTTCTCTGTTGTCCTTGCCTCCTTTGTCATAAGTTAATTGACCATAAGTACATGGGTTTATTTCTGGGCTCTCTATTCTATCCCATTGATCTATGTGTCTGTTTTAGTGCCAGTACCATATTATTTCGATTACTTTGTAGTATGGTCTGAAGCCAAGGAGCATGATGCCTCTAGCTCCGTTCTTCTTTCTCAAGGTTGTTTTGGCTATTGGAGGTCTTTTGATCCATACAAATTTTAAAATGATTTGTTCTAGTTCTGTGAAAAATGTTACTGGTACTTTGATAGGCATTGCATTGAATCTGTAGATTGCCTTGGGTAGTATGGTCATTTTAAGAATATTAGTTCTTCCAGTCCAAGAATACAGTATATCTTTCCATCTGTTTGTGTCATCTTTAATTTCTTTCATCAGTGCCTTGTAGTTTTCCGAGTACAGGTCTTTTACCTTCTTAGCTCTCCAGCTGCAGGATATGTGTATCATTTCATATGCTGCCAAATAGACCCTTTAGCTTTCACATTTGGTCTGGAATTGGCAATTAATCACCCTCAGTCTTTCACTGGCTTTCATTATTTAATTAATGAGGCCCCCCCAATGGCCATCCAACTCCAAAGTTCTTATAGTTACTGTTTCCTAAACATCTGGGATATTGCATCTGTTGGGACGTTCCCTTCCACTGGCATCCCATTCCTGTTTGCCACTGGTGAAAGTTTTACCAATTGCCATACATTCCAGGGGCTGTCCGTGCACCACTACCGCCAGAGATGGGACGCTCATTACCAGAAGGCTGGTAGATGATCCAACTTCAAAATTTCATCTTTGAGTCTTTTTCTAAGACCACGTCTTGTAAGAATCCTATGGGCTGAATTCTTTAGGAAACAGATTCTGAGATTTTGAAGTTTACATACAGGTTTTTAATTAGTTGGTAATTCTTGGGACCAAAAGCTGAGAGGGGTCAGAGAAGCAGGACTGGTCAGAGGTTGTACTGTGATGCAAGTGCTCAGAGATCTGGGGCTGGGACAATCCATGAATTGTGCCACATAAGGCAAAGGGGCTAAGACTTTATACCTCTCCTAGTCTGGTCCTTGGAGGTGGGCTGCCTCAAGGAAGGACTGAGACTTTGGGCAAAGTGGCTCTGTTTGGCTGAGGACAATTGCTAGAGAGAACTAAGCTGAGAGCTGTCACCTAGGGAAGTGAGTGTCTCAGTCCTAAAAGGTGGCACACCAGAACATCCACTGCACCTGCATTTCCTTTTTTAAAATTGACACAGTCACCCACTGTCTAACTCCTCCCACTCCTGACAGCAGTCTTCTTTTATTTACCATCCAAGTCTTTTCCTTTTCTAGTGGACCCATACATCATAATCCAGGTACAGTTCTGTCTTGGCAACACACTAAGTAAAGTTGTACTCAACTTTTGAAAGCCCTTTTATAATAGTGAAAAAACTTCACAAATCTCCACATAATAGTAACTGAATGAATATCCGTTAAAAAACAGTAAAGACAAATTTATTAACTGGTTTTATCACATGTGCACCCATGTATAATACAAAAAAAACACTACGTATTTAGATAATGACATTTCTTGTTCTGGTGACAGAGATAGTACTTCAGGCACAGATAAACTCACAAAATACCTGGGTTAGAATGCTACCTGTTAGTTGTGTTCAAGAATAGAATGGCCAGCTGAGGGGGCAAGTGGAGACTGAAATACAGGCGAGGCTCTTCTAATCACTAATTCTTTCACTCCATCAAAAGGCTGAATATACTGGAGGAATATGGGACATTTTCTAAACCAATTGCTCAAACAGTCTACCACTCAGGTCTTTTTTTCTACTTAGGATAAAGGCACCTCCATGCCAGCCTTGCACCTGCCCAGTGACTAATACAAGCTTTAACTCCAGAGTCAGTCCCAGATGTGGATTCTGGCTTTGCTTATTTGCCGTTAACCTTCTCCATCTAAGGCTGAGTCTCCTTTGTAAAATGTGATTATATCTCCCTCTGTGTGGTTCAGGTGTTTAGGTAGCAAATGAATACCACCTACCTTCACAGATCTTTGGTTTATAAACTGCACTGAGATATAATTTACATACAATAAAATGTACAAACAGTAAATGAACATTTTGATGAGTTATGACAATGTAAACCAGTAACCAGATAGGTAACCTGTGTGCTTTTTATCCTATTCAGAGATTGTACTAGGCCTTGCCTGTGGGAGTTACAAGATAGCATGAAGCACCCTTAGTTGATTTGGTTAACCCCTTGATTAGGTTAGGCCTGGAACGTATGTACTCAGAGCCCCCTACATCCTCTGCGTAACACACATCTATCGCACTGCCTGTCACCCTCCTAGGCTGTAAAGCTACCTGAGGGCAAAGACCTTCCACTTGTTCCCTGCTGTATCCCCAGAATGTATGGGCATTCCATAAGCATTTGTTGAAAGGCAGATGAATAAACTTACAAAGTTAACAAAGTATCATGTCGAGTTTGTGCCAAATAAAACTTGGTCATTCACTTGGAGAAGACCCAGATCAACCTTGCGGGTTACGGTAATTAGTAAAGGCCTGCAGTTAAGGTAATATTTCAAAAGGGTCCGATTTCAAAAACATTTAGGAAAAATCCAGAGCTTAGACAAATGCATAAAGTTAAAAAGGGTGGCCTCGAACACTTGCCTAGAGCACACACTGCGTGCACCCTGGTCCCAGTAAACATTATCAATCATTTAACTTTAATTGAGCGTCTGCGCCACCAGATTTCTGGTCAGGGCTCTGGGATGAGCTGACCATAGCTGCACGGCAAGATCCTCCCTCTTACCGACGGGCAGACACAAATAGAGGTATAAGCGATATGCACCCAAAAGGGCAAAGAAAGGCATCTTCAGAGATCGCTGCCCTTGAAGCGCACACGGTTTACTCCGCGACAACGAATGGGAAGGGAGAGGACAGGGATCTTCAGCGCGCCCTCTTCTGGCGAAGGACAAACGCCTCCCCCGTCATTTGGGGGGTGAAGCAGGTTGCAAGCCAAATTGTGTCACCGCAAAAATGCCGGTGACCCCCCCCCCCCACCATGGCTGCCAATGAATTAACAGTACGGTACAGGTTCTACAGACTCGTACCTACAAAGAGAGAGGACCTCCGGGATCCGAGGCCCTTACGAACCCTCCCCCTCCCGAGTGAGCACCCGTCTAGCCCTTCCAGCTCCGGTCGGCTGAACGCGCCGGTCTGCGGCCCCAGCGTCTCTTCGGGGACGGCCGCGCTCAAGTTCCCTGGCCCTGCAGCATCCGGTCGGAGGGATGCACGGGGACAGAGTGATCCGCAGTGATTCCTATCCAGTGTCTACATCCCTAAAAGGCTGTATCTCGTTTGCTTAAATACCACGGAATAGGAAGAACCGGCTCCCTTAAGGTGGGGCGCTCTGGGCACCGGAAATGACGTGTGACGTACTGCGTATTCCCGCCCTCCCCTGCGCCCGCCGTTCGGTGGCGGGAAAGTGGGGCCTGTACTGACGGGGGAGACAATCTTAAGTGTCCTCGGTCGGCGGCTCGGGGCCTGATATTTTCATCTTGGGGGACCGAGCTGAAACTTCGAGACCTCCTCGCCCTTCCCCTGTCCCGGAAACCCCAGGAACGAGCCGGCGGCGTCTTCGTTCCGGAGACGAGTGACTGAAAGGCCCAGGCAGTGCCCCGGGAACACGCACGGGGAGCCGGGGAGAACAGGTGACCGGCCGGAGACATTGCGGGGGTCGCCTTCGCCTTCTCTTCTCCCTGTGATATTTTCCATTGCCGTCGAAGCGCACACAGGGGCTGGACCAGCGCTCCGGTCTCGCCGCCTTCTACGCATTGCGCACCCCTTCGTGTAACGGTGGCTCAGCGCAGCATCTCTCAGAGCCCTGCTTTGGGCGGTGTTACTTTTTGGCAGCCTCTGGCGGGGATGGAGTAATCCAATAACGTTAAAAACCTTATTATTATTATTATTATTTTTAATAAGTTTGCACTAAACCTTTAGTGTTTACAGATACTAACAACTTATTTGATTTATTGATTATATACGCATATGCCAACCACAGAACTGTTGTTTACACAATTCTTTCATTTAACTCAGTTGCCTTACGAATAGGCCTTAGCTTATTTTACAGAAGGGGAAACTGAGTCTCATACGTGGTAATACAGTCACCAACTCTTAACGGCGCGTCTATCATGTACCAGTCACTGCTCTAGGCACTGGGAATACAGCAGTGAAGGAAAATATAATTGCCACTAATGCTGGGAATTTTCAGACAAGCTCTCTCCTAAAACAGCCTTCTACTGCCTGGAAGAATGTTCACCTGAATGTTAGTCCTTATCTTCTGGGTGAGATTTTGTGTGAATTTTTAAAACTCGCTTTTCTGCATTGTTTTGATTTCTTCAAATGAACGTGCTATCAGAAAAAAAAAAAAAGCTGTTTCCAATTTAACGGGAGTTCCCTCCCCTCCTCGTCAAAAGAGCTTCTGAAGGCAGTCATGGGCTCCGCCAGTAAAATAGATCCTTGAGTGGAGCTCTAGGCCCAAGAGAAGTGGATGTTCTCATTAGTGGTCCCAGTACTCCTAATTGCTGAGTCCATTCCAGGGTCTGAGCTAGAGTGAGGCCCATGACTAAACTGGAAGAGACTATCAAGACCCATGTACACTTTGGCCATTAATGCTATCATATTTATCAAAAAGTTTGGAACTCAAAAATTTTTCTGATGTGAGATTTATCTTTGTTCTATAACTCCCTCACTATAAATAGATTTTAAATTCCTTGAGCACTTTGGCCTCTTTTATGTCCCTCTAGCCCTCAGTACAATGCACGCAGAGGATGCCAGGTCATGGGGTGATGTCCTTTATTTAGTAAAGATTTATTGAGTATCTTTGCACAAGGTTAAGTGTGCTTTCAGGCTTTACCTCCTCATAATGGTTTCAAAAGAACTTTTCCTTTTCTGTCTTGCACCTGGTCAGGGTGAAGTAACCATGCAGGCATTTCTAAAAGGCACATCTATCAGCACTAAACCACCATTGACCAAGGATCGAGGAGCAGCTGCCACTGCCAGAAGTAGTGGAGAGAACAAGAAAGCCAAACCTGTTCCATGGGTGGAAAAATAGTAAGAATGTTTTGGTTATGTTGAAATAGTTAATAAATTACCTCTCTGACAGGTTTTGATCACTTTTTTTTTTAAACTTAAGAGGGGGATGATTTACTCATTTAGATGTTGTCCTTGAAAATCACCCAATTATATAAGTCATGGAACCTTGGAACTGAAATGTACCTTAAAATAATCTAGTTGAATTCTCTTAACTTATAGATGGACTACAGCCTTCTCTGTAACTCAGGAGTGCGGTTTTAGGGGCTGGGATACAGCAGTAAAGAGAACAAAATTTCTATAAAATGACTATAAGCTCTTGGTCAGGAGTTCTACTTAAGTTCAGATCTATTCTTTTCATTACTCATAGCTGTAAATTGTTGAGTTTTTGCTTGTTTATACATTTTTGGCAAAAACAACATCTTACGTGGCACTGAAATTTCAGCTAAGTGAAATAATAAGCAGTTGTAACTGTTGGTGTATCCTGAGTTATTGCCAAAGGATTGCAGATTACTACTAAGCCGTATAAGGCCCTCACAAATGTTTGGCGCAAACAGTACTTTTACAAGTGGGAAATTTCACAAAAATCTAGACTCCTTCAATTAAAGAAGTTATACAAGGAGAAAATTTAGATTTTCAGCCTTTCAGGAAATTAGGCAGCACTAGATGCAGTTTCTCGCCTGACTACGCTTAGATGGACTTGAGTACTGCTTCCCGTATTGGAAAGGTCATATGTTCTTCACCACAGTCCTACTAGTGTCTCTTGCCTTACACTCTGCATTCATCACTCTTTTTATCTGCCTAGCCCTTGCAAGTATTTGAATATGAAACCCTGATTTATAATCTACACTGGTTTTCCTAGATAACATTGTCTGACATAAAATCCCTGCCTAGCATTGTCCTGATTAATTAGAAAAGTATAAATCAAAGCAAAGCTTTTGATTAGGTAGCTAAGCATAGAGCTTTATCTTAGGGTTGGGAGTATAACTTAGTTTAGCATTATTTGTTAATGATGTAAGACAAAAATTATTATACTCCCTATTGGTTAAACTTGTTATTTTGTTAACCCTCCATGAACTGAACAGATGTGCATTTTTTTGTCCAGTTAGGTGATAGAGGAAATTGGTATTAACCAATTAACAACATAGTAACATATGTAACTATATTAATCAAAATTGTTACCTATCCTGAGGTTCCTAAATAGGTATCCCTTTTTAGCTTAGGTACATATTGTCAAATTCTAGGCAAGTGTTCACTTTACATTTTTAACCAGTTGGCATTTGTGATGTTACAAAATAAAATCCTTTTGCATAATTTTTGTAAGTATCATAGATGCAAACAGTGCATCTGAAAGAGTGAAAAATTAATTCCTTCAGTATATATTTGTCTAAAGTAAATACAAATGGGGTTTCTACCTGCTTCCAATTATGAAAGTTTCTTATTTCATTACTGATGTAAGAGAATTGTCTTTGGTATTTTAGTGAAGAGAGAGACTTCTGTGGCTACTATAATACACAAAAACTTTTCTCTTCCCCCCCCAGTCGCCCAAAATGTGTGGATGAAGTTGCTTTCCAGGAAGAAGTGGTTGCAGTGCTGAAAAAGTCTTTAGAAGGAGCTGATGTGAGTAGCAGATTTAAAACTTAATTTATTCACTCTCTTTTTTTTTTATAGCCTCCTGCCTCCTTTAAATACAATTCTGTATGTACAGTAAGCCCTTGATAACTTTATACAGTGGAGGATTAGTTCAACAAATATTTGCTGAGCATCTCTTCTGTCCTATGGCATTGTTATAGAGTACTCAAGTGGAGCCCATTGAGCAAGACAGGCTGGATCTCTTTGCTCATTAGCTTTTATTTTGGTGGGGAGAGACAGAATAAATATGTAAGCAAAATAAATAAGAGAATTATAGATAATGATAGGTACTATGAGGAAGAGTCAAAGAGTCTTTGAAAGTATAATTGCTCACCTAATTTTAGGATTTGGTTTGAACTACAATACAAAAAAAAAATTGAGCATTTAATTCTGCTTATAGCATTATGTCTCCTGCTGTGATATGTAGGATAAAATGTCCTTGAGTGACTTACATTTTAGATTAACTCAAAGATAAGATAAACCCGTATGAAGAATTAGAAATTTAAAATTGTATGTGATCAAGTGCCTTAGGAGCTTAGTGGAGGAGCAGAAACAGTTGCAGATGGAAGTGGGAAGTCGGGTGTTTGCTTTATTCCCAAGATTTTCTTCCCTCAACCTGGCTGCTTTGAATTAGAGGTTCTTTGGTTTTTGCTGCCATTGTTCTCTTCCTGAGGTTACATAGTAACAGTATATATTTTGAAAGAAGCTATATTATATAAAACTTACAAAACTATTGAAAATCTTTTTCTTTACCAGTATCTGTTTTGATTTGATCCAGATACCTTTCAGTTTTATATTAGTATACAATTTAAATTGCATAATAATATTTATAAAGATTGCAGGACATGATGTGTTTTAAAAGGTGAAAGATTTAGATGATCTGAAGAGAAACCAGAGTTTGACGATGTATTTTAATTGCGAGTATTCTCAACTCTTCAGGCAAATGTAGTGGGATTATGATCCACTTACTGAGTTTAATTTATGAGGCTGAATTAAGAACTTTCTTCTTTAACCAGTTGTTTAATAATTTGTGTTTCTTTTCAGGCTTAAGTTTTTTAAAACTTGAAGTAAATTTTTTAACTCTAAAGAGTAAAGGAAAATAATTCATTCCTTGATTTACTTTAAAAGTTTTGAAGTAGAATTATAATGAGACATGTTTTCAGAAATCAATTTTTAGGACTAATATTCCACATACAGTTCTTGAATGCACCATATATATTATTTAATAATTTTACTGTGTTTTAAAGTATTTAAGTTATTGTATGTAGTAATTACATGGATGAATCATTACAACTACTGAGGTATGCATGGATCAAAATAATGGTTTTAAAAATGAGGTGTTTTTGTTTTTAAATGGTGAATCTCATAGTTTGTATCTTAAGCTGTATGTTACCAGTGTAACAGTAATATATTTATATGTTAGTTTATTTATTTGGCATATGCTGAGTACCGCAGGAGATGCTGAGACTATAGATGTGAATAGAACAAATAAGGTTCTTGACCTTCTTAAGCTTACCCTCTAGTGAGGTAGATAGGTATTTTACAGTTAAACCCAATCACTAAATAAATAATGATAAATAATTGTAAATTATGTCAAGTCCAACAAAGACTGACAGGAGAATGACAGCAGAGACCCTCTTTAGATTGGGATCACAGAGGGCTTCCGACTTGTAATGCGGTAGAAGTTGCCAAACAGAAAAAAGGAGTCAGACCTCAGCTCATGGGAGACAGCATGTGTATAGGCCAGAAAGTGCTTAGCGGTTGGAGACCATTGTAAGTTGGAACTTAGAAGGTGAGAGAGGTGGCGAGCAGATGATGGACATCCTTATAGGTTATGGTAAGCTGGTTGATTTTTTTATATGTCTGTTTTTGTTTTTCTAAGAATATGAAGCTAGTGAATAGTTTGAAGTAGCAAGCAGAATGGCATCTGATTTCGTTGAAAATTAATGGATGGGAAGGGGGAGGGTTAGACAAGAGTGGAAGCAAATAAACTGTATTGCTTAGTTTTCTATGTGCTGAGATTTCCATACGTGAAAGGACATACTGAAGAGTTTAATATATTTGTTAATCAGTAGCACAGAGCAGTTGCCTGTTTGATAGCAGCCAAGCCACCTTAAAAGAAGGTAACTAGTTATTTAATCTTATCCTTTCTTCCACTGATGAAATCTTGCTGATACAGGCGGGCATCCTTACAGGATACATAATCATGATGTGGAGCTCTGCCAGGCACTTAATAGATGCATGGGTTTGGGGTTTTTTGTTTTGTTTTGTTTTGTTTTTGTTGTTGTTGTTTTTTAATGTTTCTGTTCTTGGAACTTCAGCCTATGCAAAGCCCTAATAGGCCTTTTTCAATTCTTTGTCCTCAGTATTGGCCAAATCCAACTGCTCCTTTGGTCTGTGTCCCCTTTGAAGCAGCTGACATCTTTACAAAGTATAAAATCTTGCCCAGTCCTAAACGAAGGTGTGGGATAGGGAACTGACAGAAGCCTGGGATTCTCTTCAGAAATAAGAGGTTTTTAATTCCAGCTTTGAAAACCCCACCAAAGTATTAGATGAGGTATAGAACAATCAAATATAAATTCAGTCTAAGATATTAATTAGAAAGACATTTTGGGGAAAAGTAATAGTATTATGTGAAAGAGCAGGATTTAGTGCTGTTATTACTATGATACCAGTTATATTAAGAAATCTTTGTATTCAGATATATATGCCCTCTCTATTAGGGAAGTCATTGCAGTCTTCCATAACATTTTTGATCATCATTTTCACTTGTTTGTGTCAGAATTCAATTTTAAAGAAATAAAATTTAACTTCTACAGCTCCCTAATCTCTTGTTTTATGGGCCACCTGGAACTGGAAAAACATCCACTATTTTGGCAGCAGCTAGAGAACTCTTTGGGTAAGTTGAAATCTCTCCCTTTCTCCCTCTTTTTAAAGACCTGACACTGAAAATTTCTGGTACTGCTTTTCTTTCTCTAAACCTTTGTGTTTGGTTACTCCATGAGGTTGTTGAGTTTACTTTTACTTCTGAATTTTTAAATAATCCAGTAACCTATTTCCAGTTTCTCCCCTCCAGTAAATTAGCTTGCCTATATCTTTTGAACATTTATTCTGAACCTTGTTCAAATGTTTGAATGTACCACAACGCAAGGAGCCTTGTCATTTTTTTCATCACTTTAACTCTTTCATTATGATTTTGGAACCCAGAGGAGCCAAACTATCTCCTGTCACACTGATAGTTTTATCACTTTCCTAATGATCATGTTCACATCTGGGTCATAGAATTTCCTGCGTTTGAGGCTACTGACAGTGCACCACCCCTTCTTGAGTTCTTCTTACTCTGGACTACCCAGGGCCTGCCTGGAGTGGCTGGGCCAGCTCCTTGCCCTCAAGCATCCTGAGTATAAGCAAAGTGTGTGGTAGTTGATGTAGTATGATTCCAGGTACAGCAGAAAATCTCTGTGAGCCACCTTCTTAGAGCCTTCCTCTAGATTAACTATCTCGGCTTTATGTCAGCCCATGTCTGATATCCATGCAACATACACCAACATAACAAAGGCTATCTTTAATTTAGCAAGAATTTTTATATCAGGCATATGGCCTAGGGGTACATCTGAAATCCTATACATGAAAATAATTAGATGCCTCTGAAACCACCAATTATGTAAGGATAATTAGTTCTGTTGAAATGTGAAGGAAGACAAAAGGGGAAGCTGCTCTGAACCTAGTATTTTATTTATTATTAATTTGATAGCAACTTTTGTTTCTCAAGAAAATCTTAAAAGAGCTTTTTTGATTATTCTGCAACTTAATCAGTTAGATTTGTTCTGAACTAGCTTTAGCAATGTAGTCATAGTGAAACTGTTAAGTATAGTTATTCTAGAAGAGGTCAGTCCAAATTGTATAATTTGTAAAATATTCTTTTTAAAATGTTTGTCTTGTAGAACTAAAAGAACTTATTTTAATTATAAATTAAATAGTATATGTGGTTTTAAAATACCAAATACATGTCCAGAGATTTCTAAATGTTTATGCGCATAGAAAAATGCTTAGGATGTCATGCTGTTTAGGAAAAATAAAGACTAAATCCCAACTTTTGGTTTTTGTCTATTTAAAAAAAATGTATGTAGAAAAATAACTGGAAGGAAGTTTTTGAAACAGTGGTTTGGCAGGGTAAACCAGTTGTTTTTATTTTCTTTTATTTTCCCACAGAGCTACTTTTAATCTTCTTTTTTTTAAACTAACTTAAAAAACCGTCCATGTTTTAGTCCAGTAATTTTCCTTATAGCAAGCTACTTTATGAAAATAATTCAAAATATGCTATGTTGCAGCATTATTTGAAATTGCAGCATATTTAAAACTACCTAAATGTCTTAACAATAGAAGGATGCTAAATAAATTAAGTAAATGACGGTATAGTCATAGATTGGAAAGTCATGTGGCCATTATTTACAGTGGTTATCATGACATGGCAAGATGTTTGATACAATCCAAACTGGAAAATTGATTTAAATTTTAACATGTTATGTGATATAATCTTTTTTTTTTAATGCATGGGAAAAAGAAGTTAACTGAATGCATTTGAAAAAGAGAAAATACAGAAATAATTATGTGCCTTCTATCCATATTGTTTACTAGGTGTATTTTAAACTACTGAAATATGTACAAATGTTAAAATATGGTTTAAACTTGGGTTACATACATGCTCTATGATGTTTCACATTTGTTTCGTTTTCACATAGGCCTGAACTTTTTCGATTGAGAGTTCTTGAGTTAAATGCATCTGATGAACGTGGAATACAAGTAGTTAGAGAGAAAGTGAAGAATTTTGCCCAGTTAACTGTGTCAGGAAGTCGTTCAGAGTAAGTAAGCTCATCTTCCCTTCTCTATATCATGTCATTGTATTTGTTTAAAATACATGTTTCTGTCAAATTTCTAACTCCTTTTTTATGTAAGATCATATTTTCTTCTAAACTACTTAAACCTAGAAAAACCTAGAAATGACCTTTCCATTATAATAACTAATTTTAGGTTGTTTAGCTGTCAAAGTTTTTAATCAATATTTTGTCTAAGGAGTATTTATTAATCAAATGTGATGGTTTGTGGTACATTCGTAATAAAAATCCTTATTTTTGCCATTGTGTTATTAAAAGAAGATCTGTCATATACCTTAAGATTCAGTGTATATTTCATAATTAGGGTGACCATATATGTCCTTGTCCAAACTGGGATACTTTTAGAATGAAAGAGAAGATATTATTAATAATTAAAATAGGACATCCTGAGTTCAACGGGGATGTTTAGTCAACTACTTACACTCCTTAGGTGGCAAAGTTTCAAGATTAAATTTTTGGTACCTGGCATATATTTAAATTTTTATCAGAGCACACTTAAGAATTTGTAGAAAGTGAATGATTCAATTTTTGATATCTACCTTGGACTGACAGTATATATAAATCATATACAATAAGGGATTTAGATGAAGAACAAATAACTCTTACAACTCAATAATAAAAAGACAACCCAATTTATAAATGGGCAAAGGATCTGAATAGACATTACCCAAGGAAGATATACAAATGACCAATAAGCACATCGAAACGTGCTCATCAACATCATGAAAATAGACATGACAATAGAGAAATGCAAATCGAAAACCATGGTAAGATACCACTTTAAACCCACTAGGATGGCTACAATCAAAAAGACAACAAGTATTAGCAAGGATGTGGAGAAATTAGAACCCTTGTACATCGCTATTTGGAATGTAAAATGGTGCAGCCACTTTGAAAACAGTTTGGCAGTTCCTCTAAAAGTTAAACATAACTACCATATGACCCAGCAATTCCAGTCCTAGAATATATACTGACAGGAAATGAAAACACATATACATGTGTACAAATGTTCATTGTAGCATTATTCATAATAGTCAGAACACGGAAACAACCCAATAAACATCAACTGAGGAATAGACAAATGAAAGGTAGTATATGCCATACTATTTGTCAGTAAAAAGGAATAATATACTACAGTGTGGATGAACCTTGAAAACCATTATGTTAAGTGAAAGAAACCAGTCAAAAAAGACATGTTGACAACATATGATTTCATTCATATGAAGTATCCAGAAGAGGCAAATCTGTGGAAATAGGCAGTAGAGGTTCCTGATTGCCTATGATTGGGAACGTTGGGAGAGGAGAGAAATGGCTCCTCATGGGCACAGAGTTTCCTTTTGGGGTGATGGGAATGTTTTCAAATTGGGTTGTGGTGATATGTGAATTATAACTCCTGTGTGTGTCTCTAAATCAGTGGGAAGCCATGTCCTCCTTTTAAGATTGTTATTCTGGATGAAGCAGATTCTATGACCTCTGCTGCTCAGGCAGCTTTAAGACGTACCATGGAGAAAGAGTCTAAAACCACCCGATTCTGTCTCATCTGTAACTATGTCAGTCGGTATGTATATTGCCCTAAAAATAGATGCTAGGCAGCCTTATTTTGATAGCCCCAAATAGGGAGAGAAAAAAATTTTAATGTTTTAAGCCTCCATTAGTTTTTCCTCCATCAAATCTTAATTTGTTTTTGATAAAAATGAGTTATTTGGGGGAGATTCTTCTTCAGACATTGACTTGTTTTTTCCAATGTTTTACAGAATAATTGAACCGCTGACCTCTAGATGTTCTAAATTCCGCTTCAAACCTCTGTCAGATAAAATTCAACAGCAGCGACTACTAGACATCGCTGATAAAGAACATGTCAAAATTAGCAATGAGGTAATTACTAGTTGTTTAACCATTATTGTAATTTCTAATTCCTTTGATGAATGCCTGTGAAGAAGCCTTGAAAGAATCAGATGTGTATTGCTACAATTTCTGATGCCAATTCTTCAGGCAAAGTTAAGGTAAATGAGCAACAGTTGGAATGTCTAGAATTGCAGGTTCAGCCTTCCTTTCTGTTGCTATTAGAAGTTTATTTTCTGTATTTCAGGATCCCAAAGCTAGGGCAGATTTAGTACATATAATGCAAATTCTGCAACAACAAATCTCTGCATAATGACAAGATACTCCACTTGTCATTATTAACAAATACTCTTAAGAACTAATTTGGTATGATGAAATTCTGGTACACTGATAGATAGAATATATAGGCTCCTTAGTCACTAACAGAATTTAACCATAATTTTCATTTTCTTTGCTATATGTAATCAAGAAAATAGGATGAAAAGTATGGAATTTCTCTTTTCTCTGCAAATTTCTTTCAGAGGCCAAGAGCTCTCTATCCTTCTTTGGGTGATGCTGTCTCCATGAATTCTGCCACTATAGAACTGATAATCTTCTCAAAAATGGAAAGACTTTGTTTTTCCCCCCACTAACTCTTGGCTAAAAACAGTTTTTTACTTTTTTTTTTAATTAAAGTCAGCCTTAATTGGCCAAAATAGGTTAAAAAACAACTTTTTTTCTCTTCAGGGAATAGCTTATCTTGTTAAAGTGTCAGAAGGAGACTTAAGAAAAGCTATTACATTTCTTCAGAGTGCTACTCGATTAACCGGTGGAAAGGAAGTCACAGAAAAGGTGATCACAGATATTGCTGGGGTAAGAGCACTGCATGTTCTGTAATTTTTAGTTGGCTTGTGACTTTTACAAAATTTTATTTCAGCATATGCATATATATATACACACACACAGAATGCTTATTATGTGCTGTCTTAAGTCTGTTCAGGCTGTTGTAACAAAATGTCATAGGCTGAGTGACTTAAAAATATCACAGTTCTAGAGGCTGGAAGTCCAAGATAAGGGTGTCCACATATTGTCTGTTGAGGATACACTTCCTAGTTCAGTAAACTAGTTCATCCATGGCTTTCACCTCCCTGCATCCTCCTGTGGCAAAAGGGAGCTCTCTGACCCTTTATATAAAGGGCACTAGTCCTATTCACAAGGGTCCACTCTCATGACCTGTAATCACCTCCTGAAGGCTCACCTCTAAAATACCATCAATAGTGATTTTTAACATGAATTTTGGGAATTCATGTATTGGGGGAATATAAACACTTAGTCTGTATAGCATGTGCCAAATACTATGCTAGGGACAGTGTAATAAGGGAATAACCTGAGAGTATTATGCTTCAGGCAGGGATGGGAGTTAAAATCACTAAAGGAATTCTCTTGTACCATGCCCTTGTCTGGATGCTCCCCTCAGGGTCACTGCCACTTCCAATCAGTATCTTGTTAGTGGCATCTTGGTGAAAGGGAACTCCTCACCCACTGACTAGCGGGCTCAAATTGGAGAATGTTTAACACGTTGATCACAACTGTCACCCAGTGGCAGTTGTTTTCCTCAAGGAGAGCTTATTTCAGGTCCAAGTTTGTAAATCACCTTTTTGGATCCCAAATATGAGCGTTAACACTTAAAAAGCTGACCCTTTTCCAGTTCCTTGCCTTCCCAACTCTGCATGGATTCAGCATCAGCTAACAGTTCCATGCTACAGGCCATGTGCCACTTCATTGAGCATGGAACAGAAGAGAGTGGATGGGCACAAGCTTGGTTGGCAGAAACTGTTATCTTTCAGGTAATACCAGCAAAGACAATTGATGGAGTATTTGCTGCGTGTCAGAGTGGCTCTTTTGACAAACTAGAAGCTGTAGTAAAGGTAAAGTGACTTTACTAATTTGGGGGAAGGGAAAATTAAAACACAATCATACCAAAATCAAGTTTTTGTTGTTACAGGACTTGATAGATGAGGGTCATGCAGCAACTCAGCTTGTAAATCAACTTCATGATGTGGTTGTAGAAAATGATCACCTTTCTGATAAACAGAAGTCTATTATTACAGAGAAGCTTGCTGTAAGTAGCTTTTTCTGCATTTCAGCAAGATCAACATACTGAAAGAAAGTTTTATTTACTAACCTTTCATTTTATTATAGGAAGTAGACAAATGTTTAGCAGACGGTGCTGATGAATATCTGCAACTGATCAGCCTTTCTGCTACCGTGATGCAGCAATTAACTCAGAATTGTTAAACCATGTGTTTTGTAAAATGATTTTTAATAAAATGACCAAAGCACCTTTAAAGTGAATATACAATTTATTTAACATTCAAACTTCATTAAGACATGTGCAATATGGCAATTTTACTGGGGTTTAACCCTACCTAGGATGATTGCTTGCTGGGGCTTTAGCAACAGGGTCCAGTTCACACTTAGCACTAATTAAATACTTTATTGAATAAATACAATACCAAACAAAATGCATTCAAATGCTTTCTAAAAAAATCAATTTTAAAGGCCTTTCTATTCAGGCTAATGACAAACACAATAAAGGCAGATATGCTAGTTTAACATAATTGGCTGATTTTATACAGCACTTATATCTTTTAGTCCACAAGTATATTATTAAATGATAGAGAACATCTAATACAACCATTTCTACAGAACTAGGAAATAAATTTCTAAGAAAGAAAGATTTTACAGACCCCATCTTTTATACCCAACCCCAACAGTCTAACTCTAAAGAGGATAAAGCCAATGACTTTCCTCACAAGAGCTCACGACTAATGTCGCTTTGCTATCAAAATCTGTATTTCTGATCCGTTATGAGCATTGAGACAAGATTCAAATATTCCCAAAGAAAGAAGCACAATGCACGTTGTGATCGCCTATTCAGCAACAGCGAGCACTGCATTCAAAACTATCTCATCCCAGGAATTAAATAAGGTCTGCCACATTCATTGGCATTTCCTCCACTGTAGTATTGTAGAAAGTCTCAATGTCACGAAGAATCCTCTTGTCTTCTTCAGTAACAAAGTTTATAGCCACACCTTTCCTCCCAAATCGACCCCCTCTGCCAATTCTGCGTAAGAAAAAGAAACCAACAATTAGAATATATTATTTCTCACATGCTGCATGAACTAATGAACATGATGATCCACTTGTTAACCATCAGCTGCTGTTTACTTATCAAGGTTATAATTCGTGCGTGCTTCTAATTGGAGCACTAGCTGCTAATCAATATCTAGAGAAAAAAATCTTCCTTTCCAGTTAGTGCCAGAAGGATTCAATCAAGGCTTGTCTGGCTGCAAAATGAGATTTTATCAGGTGTCTTGAGCATTATTTTTTTTTTTAAAGTAGATGACAGTATTGTTTGGGATAGCGAATTTAAAGCCCATACCAAAGTGGGCCAGCCAAGAGCAGATGTCAGCCTGGGACAGATGTAAAACACCAGGGATAAAACAAAAAGAAGTTATGTAATCCATTTCGACGCATTTCTGGAACTGTAAACACAAATGGTGCAAGGTTAACTATTGTCTAAAAATTACAACTTTTTTCAGTGGGAAAACAAGTATTTGGTATGGTGACCTGATCACTGCCTTTTTTGCTCAGTTTCACACGTTATAACTCAAGTTACTCAAACGTGTTTACCTCCAAAACAGCTTTCTAACCTTCCTGACAAACCAGACAATACAAACCACCTAGTAAGCTAATATACAGAATGCCTTGGCTGGAGCATCTTAAAATATCAAATAATCATGACAAAAGAAAAACAAATATAAATACCGACTCGCTCTTTATTCAAACAGTGTGCTGTTTCGCTTATGATTCCACGTCCTAAATTACGTCAACGCCGTTTCTGAGCGCCATCTCGTCATCAACTGCTGCTATCGACTCCTGTATTTTTTAAAAAGTCTTTTTTTACATCATATAACAAAGTACAATTCCAATTTATTTAGGGATAAAGCCACTATAGCTAAACCAGGGACTGCTCAAATTGCTACCAGACGACACCAAGAAAATCCCAGCTAGAGGAATCACCGAGAAAGCACATGGACACGAGCATCAGTAAAAAATTAAGCTCAAAAATAAGCTAAGACCAACAGATTTAAAACAACCTGATCTGTATGTCTGGAGTCCACAATCTGGGCAACATTCACAACTGTTTTCCCACTCTGTATGAGCAATCTTCCCAAGGATAATTTACTTACACCCTACCAAGAAGTTACTTTGTCTTTCCTACTCGATTCCCTGATTTGAGGTTACCTTTCAGGCAAATCAGTCAGTAGAAAAGCAAAATACGAATTTTATCAATATAGTAGTTGTAAGTCAAGGTACCATCTACTCACCTGTGAATATAGTTTTCACGATTGGTAGGTAGATCATAGTTTATAACCAATGACACTTGTTGCACATCAATTCCACGAGCCTGAAATACAATGGGGTATGATGTTCAAATTCTAATTTTAAAAAACTAGACAATTATGTAATGTAGGCCACAAAATAGTAATGGACTATACTAAATGGTATAGCCCACTGTGGAGTGTGGTCTTTTCTTTATTCTCCCAAATAGCCCTAAGTTGGTAAAGGTTATTTAAAAACCTTCCCCCAATACAAACTTTTGGTAGATTACAAAGAGCAGTAAGATTTACCAACAAGTCAGTAGTGATCAGAACACGGCTTGACCCTGATCGGAATTCCCTCATGATAACATCTCTTTCCTTCTGGTCCATGTCACCATGCTGCAAATTAACAAACCTTAAATTATTATCATGATTTAATTCACATCAAATCAAAATATTTTATCAACATGTATGAGACCAAGCGTCCCTGGCTGCTACAGGAGTAAAGCAGACAGGTATAGTTAAGAAACAACTTTATTTTGAGCAGGGGGAACGACAACACAGCACTTACAGCTATATTGTAGTCTAAATCCTGCTTTAATGAAGAGACTTCAATTATCATTACTAGGTTAGACCATCTCTTACCAGAGCAGAAACTGTGAAGTCCCTGGCATGCATTTTCTCAGTAAGCCAGTCCACCTTGCGCCTTGTATTGAGAAAAATAACAGCCTGTGTAATCGTCAGAGTCTCATACAAGTCACAAAGTGTATCCAACTTCCATTCCTACAGCATTTCAAAGAGAAAGTTTAAGTCATTAAAATCATCGTTTCTAACTTCCATTCGTTAGAATTTCATTGTTAGATTAAAGATATATTGCACCAAATCTTAAGACAAAGGACACTGGACATTAAGAAAGAGGTCCACCCCAGTCTTTACAATCTAGTGCAGTTACTCTTCTTCTTGTGTGTACTCTGCTAGCATTATTACAAAAACCAAGATGTGATCCTAGTTTCTATAATTTTAGCACAGTGCTTATACAAGAAGGTAAAACAAAACCTGGCTACATTTTTATGTTTAATAATTAGACAAATTACCTCTCTCTCAACATTAATATAAAACTGTTTGATTCCTTCAAGGGTCAACTCTTCCTTTTTCACCAGAATTCGAATTGGATCTCTCATGAATTTTTTGGTCACTTCCAACACATCCGTTGGCATCGTGGCAGAAAGCAACACAACCTTAAAAACAGTGATTCTGTTGTCACACATCACACAAATAATTAGCACAACTTTCACAATAAGAAAAACAATGTTTGAGACCAAGCGTCTCTGTTTTGGCATGGAATTGTGCTAGACAGAGATAGTTATGCATCAATTACTTTAAGCAGGGGGAACGACAATAGAACACTTCAGTTGTATTGTAACAGTACCTGCATTAAACCTAACCTCCAGCTATAGAAGAGTAAGTGCAATCAAGCTCACCTGAATACTTGTATTTAATTTTTGGAAAATCTCATAGATTTGATCCTTAAACCCTCGGCTCAACATTTCATCTGCTTCATCCAAAACAAACATTTTGATCCATTTTGGAGCTGTTAAAAATAAAACCATATTATCATCTCTAGATTCTCAGGCATGCTATTTATAATATGAAAACCAAACTATACTCAATACTTACAAAGATATCTTCTGTTTAACATATCAAACACTCTCCCTGGCGTACCAACAACAATATGTGGTGCTTCAGCCTGCAGTTTTTGCATCTCATTTCGAACATTGGTTCCACCAATGCAGGCATGACAAGTTGCTCCCATATAGTCTCCAAGTGCCAGAATTACCTTTTGGATCTGAAAGCCAAAAGCCTTAATTATCATCCAATAGAACTACAGGCTTTTGTGACTAAACTTCCAAAGCAAAATGGCAAATATCTGGTCTGCAAACAAGCTTTTATGCATGCACACCACTTAACTACTTCCAAGCTTAAAATGCAGACCCATCTAACTGCCTCAAGATAAACTTCACTGAAAATGTCCTGTGCCTTGTCAAACTTGGAATTCTGCTGCCCCAGCTACCAACTAGGTTAAAGAATGAAACATTTCCTACATTTTTCACTGCGTAGGAAGGTGTAAATAGCAAAACAAGCTTCTCAACTGCAGTTAGAACAGTTAATGTTCTTTTTCTGCAGGGTACTGCGACTTGTATCTTGACCTTAATAAAGCCTACAGGTTTATTAGCAAGATTTACTTCAAAGCCAATACAGCAGTGAGCTTTGAAAACACAGCATGCAACAGATGCGTAACAAACTACTGAGACAGTCAAATAACATGTCACTGCAGTTTTCATGTTGCACAACTGCATTCAAACTTAAAAATGGGAACGGACCTATCCACCCTGAGCAGAAACCTTCAGTTTGTCAATCTGTTACACAACCCTGCAAACCATACCTGAACACCCAGTTCCTGTTTAACTTTCATCAAAATCTCCCTGCATGCACGGACAGTTAAAAGGAGGGCTCTGTAGGACCAATTTATACTAAGCTTTAAATTCTTCACAGTTGTGAAACCTGAAACCTATGCAACACGCAAGCAGTTTTTTTCAACTACACTATCAATACCTGTTGAGCCAGTTCTCTGGTGGGGGCCAATACTAGTGCTTGGGTCTCCTTGAACTCAATCTCCAACTGTTGCAGGATGGAAATAGCAAATGTGGCTGTCTTGCCAGTACCTGACTGAGCTTGAGCAATCACATCATACCCTAAAAAAAGTAGGATACATATTTACCGATCCCACATCAAACCGTCACTTCTAGTTCACACCATGTATTCCATTTGGAACATGAATTATGCCCAAATAATCAAGTGATCAGCAATGAGTATTCTCTTCATTTCAGGTCAGTCCCGAAAGATGATTGCCATCATTTCACTTTGAGGAATACAAATAGGTGCTAGTCCCCCAGAAGATAAGTATTTTCCCTTTTATGGTCCAGCTGTACGCAGAACAGTGAATTCGATTTCAAAAAGTGCCTACGAATTCTTTTACCTTTAATACACGGAATAATAGCTCTCTGCTGAATAGCTGATGGCTTCTCAAAACCATAAGCATAAATGCCCCGAAGAAGAGACTCCTTTAAATTCATATCGTCAAAGTTATCAACAATTTCATTCCAGTTGCTCTGAAAGTTTAAAAAAAAAAAAAAAAAGAATAAATGGGATGAACCAACCCACCTTTCAATAATTTCCAATTCTACACACATTTCTTACCTCGATGACACCATCGGGGTCCATTCCCTCTGGGCCGCCATGTTCTCTGCTGACAAAAATACTACAGTTAGGGAACATGTCTTCTCCAATCCCCCGTAAACTGCACATTAAGGGGATGTGCCCTTCCATTACCTGTCTCATCAGGTCGCCTCCCACGCACGTGTACACTTGCCAAAGAGGCTGATGCTGCGGGGCACACAATGTACTGCGCGCCTGCCCCAAGCTTAAGAACTCGGGACTCCAGGAAAGGCCCCACGGAAGCGGGCCCTCCCCCCCAGGCCCGAGCGCCAGGCTCTCCCCTCCCGGAGCCCGACCGTCTCGCGAGAGCTCCACGCGCCGAGCTCCGCCCCTAACACTGCGCAAGCCGGGGTGATTGACGCAGGCCGAGGCCTGCCGAGGGCCATGCCAACGGTTCGCCGGGACCCCGTTGCCGGCGCAGCCCCACCCGGCCTCTGGCCGCAGCGACTGGGCGCCGCTGCCGTCCTACCCCCATCCCACCTACATGTAGTCCAGCACTCCAACTCCCGCCCTTGGCCGCGAATAAAGCCTTAGGCCCCAGTTTCATGAACCGAATGCGGGCTGCGCCACGGTTTCAACTAAAAGCCGGGCTCGGCAGGGCAGGGGCCGCTATTTTCAAGCGCCTCTGGGAAAACACACCTTTCACTACCTCGTTTCCTACCCTTATCTCGTCTCCCCACAGTCCCAACCCTACCCATTATGGAAGCTTCTCGAAGAACACAGGGGTACTGTGCCCCAAGGCAACGCCTATGAACCCGGGGTTCCCTGCCTCCTCGCCAGTATCCCAGTCTCCCCCGCCATCCTACAACCTTTGCTACAGAATACCGCCACCAAGAAAGCCCCATACCTGTTATAATCCGCGGAGCCACCAGACATGATCCGAAGAGCCACTCAGCGCCCGACTGAAAAGACAGCCGGGCCGCACCACCCGTTTTTTATAGGCTCGCGGCCGGAACCCGTTTTCTGCGGAGGAATTTCCCCGTCGGTCTTTGGCCTGCCACAAAATTGTGATCCTGGGGTCCTTATCTCAGAAAATATCCTAAGCAAAGCGGCGGGAAAACCCAAGTTTGGTTACCTGTCGATATCACAGGCTGCCTGTACATCCCAGAACCCTGGGGGAAGGTTGGAACTCTTTGCTCTGCCGCGGAAGAATATTGCAGCAAGAAGTAGGCAGACTGCGTTCCCCGCCCGCCCTGCTCCTACGGGGTTTCCACGTCCCTGAAGCAGAGGCGGCCGGGGCGCCGGGCCGGACCGGGAGGCGGAAGGCTGGGGCGCGCCGGGAGCTGGGCCGCCCCGGCTTCCCTGCGGGCAAGTGTGCCGAGCTCGCCGTGACCCCGGGTGCTCGGTGCCGGAGGGGCTGGCACGTCCACGCTCTGCCCTGGAGGGGAATCGTGTTATTCCGCCTGTTCCCACGCTACTTAAGGAGAAGGAGCCGCCTGGCCTTTGGCCCGAGCGTTTAACATCCATTCAGACCTTAAAAGTGTGAAACTCCTGCTTGGGAAAATGTCGGCCACCCAGCACGTCCCAGAAGAGCCGGTTTACCGTACGCTGCGCAGGGCGAGAAGCAATGTGTAGTGTCCTTGGCAGATGTCTCCGGAGTAGCCAACTCTATTCTCATGTTGCTTCTGGTCTTCTCTCGCTCTCCTAAAAATAATGCTAATTTTAACGGGTGTAAGAAATGCCTGATAAAAATCATTAATTTTTGCAAACAGGGGTAGTTTTCCTATTAAGCAGAACTTTAAATGGATGCTTCCGCCGCCTTAGGCTAGATAGGTTTCGGATCTGGTCATTTTTTTTCCCAAAAGGCTTTTTTTTTGAGTTTTAATTGCTTATACAGAATGAATGTTGATTTATTGAAATTGAGCGGAATACAACCCAAGCCTTGCTGCTTAAATAAACTGCATGATTCTTAAAGCTCCAGAGCTTTTCAACAGGAGCCATAACCCAAGCCGTTAATAAAATATGCATATATGTTTAGTCGTTTAACTTTAAAATACAGTTCTGCCCACACTGCAAGATATCACGAATACTCAGGAAAACATTTTCTCGTAGATTCAGACGACCAACCTAACGCCTGATAGCTGGAAAAAAATGACTCAATTTTCTGTATTTGTATATTGTACTTGATACGATATTTGGTTCTAAATACTACATGTATTTTTTTCCAGAAAATCATTTACTTATTTGAAAATTGTTGTCATGCTGGGATCTGTGATAAAAACTAAGACCAAGATGACAAAGCGGACTTGGCCCTCAGTCTAGTGATGCTGCACCTTGTCCAACCCCCCATAGTGTTCAAATCCAGATCTGGGGTGATGCCAGACGTCTTCTGAGAATAGAAGTCAGAGATCCTTATTGTCTCATCCAAAACCTACTAAGAATCTCCTGGCATCCAAGAAGCTGAAGAAAATACTAATTCAGAAAAAGTGGCCAACAATTTTGTCTCACTTAAGTCTATCGGGTGAAATCAATCAACAATTAACGCCTAATTGTAGAATGTTTTCTTTAGGTTTAGGACTACTGTTACCTGGAGGATTTCCAGAGTCTTTTAACAGGAAATAATCAAGGGCTAAACTCTGGTTTAGGTTACAACTGCTGAAGGGTTTTCAAGGTAAGAAGGCTTCCTAATCCAAAATTGAGCAAAAAATCCAGATCCACATTGCCTGCAACTCTAAAATGTATTTCTGATAAATGTTATGCTTACCATATTTGCATGTGCTTACTAAATAGCATTAGTAAGTAAAAAGTGAGATAAAGATCCAAACAAAACATACATATTTACAAAGTTTTGCATATCAACACGGAGCATACTCTTTCACTGTTAAGATAAACTTCTACTTACCTGAGACCTAAAATTAGATAGCCATCTCTAAGTCAAATGCTTCTTTGCTAACCTGGAGCATGTGAGGCCATTTACACTGCAAAGGATACCAGAACTCAGATTCTTCCCTGTGGGAGCCACCTAATTTAGTTTTGCTCATCAAGAACCTCAGCTGACAATTGTAAACCCACCTAGCAGTTGTAGGCCAATGTTCACCAGAGGAATCAAGGAATTCCTATGGATTTGTCAGCATGACATGGAAAAACAATAACAAAACCTTAAAAGAGTATCGTTTATGTTTGTAGTGATGTCTTCCTATAGAAAATATTCTCATCACTCAGGGAGCATTGTGTGCCATGTTGCTGATCTTAACATTATTTTAAGGCCATCAATTGGTTTTAAGTGATAGCTACCCATTTAAAGCTGTGTCTTGGTAAGTCATTGATAGGCAAAAGTTGGTTAAGGTATGTTTTTGGAATTTGAATTCATTTATTACTTATTAATGTCATTTATTATTTAGTAAACACACAGGGATATGCTGTCCCTCCATCTGTAATTTAAGACTTTTTAAAAAAAATTGCCTTGAGCTGGATGAGAACAATAGTGATCACTTCTTCATTATTCAGTTGCTGGAAGAAATTAGAGGTTAGATTCTGCGCAATGTAGGCAGTGTCCACTGAAGCAATTTGGAGGGTGGCACTCACTGCCAAATTCTTCACAATAATTTTAAAAACCATTTGCATGAAGATAGGTAAAGATATTAATAGAGTTAAAAAAATGGGAAAAGTTGAGGAGGACCATGGAAGGGGGCTGTTGAACTGTATCAGGACTGTTTTATATTCATTAATCCAAGGTTATTAAACTCTATTGTATTATCAAGATATGGAGGTTTTTCTAGCTCTACTCATATAAGGACTGAAATAAAAATACAACTAAAACCATGGTATGTGTACAAATCAATGGGAAGACCTCCTGGAAATGCAGATGCATGTGGACTCCACCCTCCCAACCCAGATCCAGTAGATTGGTCTGAGGTAGGGTCAGCTTTTTATTTTGGAAAATTCTTAACCTAAAGACAAGTTGCAAGAAAAAGCAACGAACACCAAATGTGTGTCACACTTAACAGTTGTTAACAGTTCCCTACATTTGTTCTCTCTTATATTTATCTGAGTTTTTTTCTGAACTTTCTGAAAGTCACAAACTTAGTTAGTAGTGACACTTCACTCTTAAAGCTTCAGCACTACGTCTTAAAAAACAAAGATGTTATCCTTCCGTAAAACCACAAAAATACCTTATATTCCCAAATTTACTATAGATAGAATAATAACTACAAAATGAACTATATTCAACGTTTCTCAAACGTCCCAATAATTTACTTTGTGACCTTAAAAAAAATCTAAGATTTAATCAATGATCACACGTTATATTTAGTGATTTATTTAATCTCTTTTAATCTAGAACAGTATTCTTCTTTGGGGAAAGAGATTTTCTCATCAGAAATTCTATTACATCTACATGTGTATAAAATTTGTGTGTAGGTGGGTGTGTGTGCACACACATGTGCTTGCGTGTCTTATGACCTCATTAATCTTGTTTGGCTGTTTTTCCTGTCTTTTATAACAATAGTGTTTTTGAAGATTCCAGACCTCTTTGGTTTTGTTTCTCTGTTTTAGAATGTCTCACACTTTGAATTTGTCTGATTGTTCCCTCACTGTTAGATTCAAATTCAACATTTTTGGCCAGAATATTACATGTAGGTGGTGAAGCATCCTCCCCAGTCCCTCAGGTCAGGAGGCACATGGCATTCCATTGCCCGTGACCCCCGTATGATTTTGATTCAGGTTAGTCTCCAAACAATACTTTGACAAAAACCTGCTTTTAAAACCTTTTGAAATTTTGTGTTTTATTTGAAGTCATGAAACTGTCAGAGTTCTGTATTGTCAGCTCTAATCCTTTCTTTGAACTGCTAAAACCTTCAACAACAAACAAATAACTACTATGGTATGTAGCACGGGTGCTGGGTCCTTGCAGCTATCAAGGAAATGAAAAAGGCACAATTCTCACTTTGGATCCCACTGAGAAAGTAAAATAAGCACAAACAAACAACTTAAGAGAACAATTCTCAATTGGGAGATCAAAAATAGAAGATTTGATACTACTCTATGGGAAGACACATACCCTTCTGATGGTGGGAGTTGAAATTACTGTAACATTCTTGAGGATATTTTAGCAATATGAAGAATTAAAATGCACGTCCTTTTGTTGCCGATAGAGGCAACCAGTGTTCCATGTTCTTGTCCCGTCCCAGAAAGAATTCAGAGACAAGATGTAGTGGTTAAAAAAAGTAAAGTGAGGATTTATTAAAGGATGGATAGTACCCTCTCAAAGGGAAAGCGGGCAGGCTCAGTGAGTGGCTGCCCTAAGTTTCTTTGGCAAGTTAGCTACATAAGGTGTAAAAATGAATGGGCGGAATATTCATTGGGGAGGGAAGGGTTTGGGGTTGTATTCCCTGATTATCATCCCAACTCCACCTTCCCAAAGGGAGGAGGGATTTTTGTCCTTACTTAGTCTGGATCGGAAGTGTCATGGCGTTGGTGCATAATGGGTACTTCTGATCTGCAAGGTTAATTTTATTGAAATGAGGGCATAATGAGCAAAAGGTTACATTCAGACACTGAAAATTCCTGCCTTTTCTCACCTTTCTTTGTTCTTCTCCAGGCCACTTGTCACCCCAAAAAGCATGATCCCTTATCAACCCAAAGGTTCCTGCTTTTCTTTCTTTGCCCAGGGACCCCTGCTGCTTACATGATGTGTGGTTTCCTGCATTTGGCTTGTGCCCCTCCTTTCTGCCCAATTCCTGCCATTTGGTCTGTGTCCCCCTTTCTCTGCTCATATCTAGCTACCTGCCTGCTCTAACACTTTGACCCAACAATTCCAGTTAGGAATTTTACCCTGTGCGTATAATAGCCCAAGAACCCAGAACAATACCCGCCTCATCCACCTCTCTTCCTCTTCCCCACCCCCACCCGCCTCAATGAACATTCCTTTTCTCATTATTTTAATAGGCAACCTAAATGTCTATCAAAAGGAGATTGGTTAATGAATTGTATGCCATGTGTATTACTTAGCTATTTAAAATAATAAGGTCCACTTCCACTTCTGGGACAATAAAATAGACACACTTTTCCCTATTTCTCCTGCTAAGTACAACTAAAAACACTGCACAACTGCACATTACATTTAAAGCAAACACAAGAACACTGAGAGGTGAGAAAAGAAGACAGTCTGACTAGGAAACTCGAGACAGACATGGTGGCGAGTTTCCTCAGTTTTCCTCCTACATCATATATCCCCGATTGGAACTGAAGAAGTCAGCAAACCAAATAGGCACAGACCAAGAAAAGGTCCAACAAAAGTCTGCTCTCTCTACCCAGAGGCCCAAGAAAAGAGGCATCCTAGGAAGAAAGAAAACCTTTTGACAACAATCACTCTATTCCAGCCAAACACCACAGAAGAAACTGTGGTCCTACCCACAGCCACGCCAGCAAAGGCCAAACAGGGAGCCTGTAATTCCCACCCCCAAACCCTGCAAGGCTGTGATGGGGTGCCCTGACATCCCCACCATGACTTCTATGTGGTCACAGGAGACCACGGGGGAGCCTTGACAGCCATACCCACCAGGCAGTAACCAAAGCAGGCTTCGCTCTCCCACTGGGGTGGTGTCAGAGGAGGCTGAATGGCAATTAAAGACATTGGGACTTTCTCCATCACACCATGGCAATGGGACCACCTTTATAATAGGACTAGTGTCCCTATAAGAAAAGGAGGAGACCCAGGGGTGTGAAAAGCACAGAGGAAAGGCCATGTGAGGACACAGTAAGAAAGCATTTGTCTGCAAGCCAAAGAGATAGGTCTCAGGAGAAACCAAACCTATAGACACCTTGACTTTGGACTTCCAGCCTCTTGAACTTCGAGAATATAAATTTCTGTTGTGTCAGCCACCCAGTCTGTGGTATTTTATCAAGGCAGCTCTAGCCAACTAATGGATGTCATTCTTCAGGTTCATGCAAATCTAACCATGTCTCCCTTAATATAAAAGATGTGTTAGAGCAGTGACTATTTTTTCATTACAGGGATGTCTCCTCTATCAAATGACTAATAATAGGTTTACTTAAAAATGATTTCTTATGTGATTTAAAAATATTTTAAAATTTATTTAATTAATTAATTTATTTAAAAGTTTGGGTTTTGGGGGGGTAATTAGGTTTATGTATTTAGTATTTTTTTTAATTTAGCAAGGTACTGGGATCGATCCCATGACCTCATGCATGCTAAGCATGCGCTCTACCCACTGAGCTATACCCTCCCCTCTTATGTGATTTAACTTGTAAATATTATGTCACTTTCTCCATCCCTTTTATCTCTTAAAATTTATGTGTCCTCTTAGGATTAGCTCAAAAACCTCCTATTCCACTATGTTCTTCCTAATTACCCTTAAAATGAAGAGATTTCTTTCCCTGGACTCCCATTGCCATTCTCTTGTTTCTCTCTTATGTGCTATTCGTCATGTCCTAGGTTATAGTTTAGTATAAGTGTTTCATCTCTTCTAAACTGTAAGGATCTTGAGAGGAGGGGTTCTGTTTTCTCGACCTTTGTGTCTCTCACCACATGAAGCCCAATGCTTTGATGCTTGTATTACATTCTATTGCTGCTGTAAGTAGTTACCACAAACTTAATGACTTAAAACAATACAGATGTATTATGTTACAGTTCTAGAGCTCAGAAATCTGCAATGGTCTTACAGGGCTAACATCAAGTGGTCAGCAGAGCTGTGTTCCTTCTGGAGGCTCCAGGGAAGAATCTGTTCCTTGCCTTTTTCAGATTCTAGGGACTGCCCACTGTCCTTGGCTCCTGGCCACATCACTCTTCTTCCATTATTGTCACATCTCCTTCTCTGACTCTGACCCTCCTCCCTCCCTCTTATAAGGACTTGTGGTTACACTGGGCCCACCTAGATAATCCAGAATAATTTCTCCACCTGGAGATCTTTAACTTAATCACAACTGGAAAATCTCTTTTTCGTGTATGATAACACAGTCACAGGTTTGGGGGATTAGGAAGGTAGACTTCCTTGGGGAGACAATACTCTGCCTGCCACAGCGACCAACTTTGTTGAATAGCGTATAAAGTAAGAACCAAGAGCAGATAGTAGAGACATTATTAGAATAGAGCTGATCCAGAAACACTTCTAAGAAGTTGTGAATTTTAATCCAAAAACGGCAAAATGATTTTCTTGCTTCTTTTATTCTTAGGTCAAACAAGCTGATGTAGAAAAGATTGTTTTTCATTGCTGGCTGTAATTTTTTACACATAGAATAAGCCCTTAAATATTTTTGAACGAATGAGTGAATATGTGGAAAAAATAAATAGTAGAACTATGAAGATGAGCGGATACTATCTAAGTCCTTCCAGTGATTTGTAATGTTGATATGCTGTTTTAATTTCTTTTGAAGAGTAAAATGACTCCTTGCTATTCATAATAAAAAAGGACACATCTTGGTGTCCCCTCCCGCTTATGGACATTTTAAAGGACATTTAAGCGGGGAGGGTATAGCTCAGTGGTAGAGTTTGTGCTTAGCATGCGTGAGGTCCTGGCTTCAATCCCCAGTACCTCCATTAACTAACTAACTTAATTAATTAAAATTTCTTCGAACCCTATCACATTAAGGAACTACGCTCAGTGTGGCAGAACATTTCTTCCTGTTCACTGACCTATCAGTTGCTTTGGTATTATTACTTCTATTGATGTTGTTTGTATGGTAAATTGGCTGAAATTTGAAGCGGGGCCTGGAGCATGGGCTAGGTGGTGGGGGGTCCTTAGAACCACTCCTTGCATCTGAAGCTGGAGTGCAGTCGATGTAGAAGTGGAGCAGGAGTTTACAGACCTCATTTCCTTGGAATGAATCCAGCCGTTCTTCAACTAGTCAGGCTGCATGATTTTTGCTATACTTGAGTACCATCTGAATGGTTTCCCTCATTTTTTATAAGTCAATTTGCATTTATGTCGCTTGAGTGAAATCACAAATTTAATTTGTTAATCCTGATTTAAGTAATTACCTAACTCTCCAAATAAATACTGTGTGTCAATATGCTTCATCCAAACTTTTCTGACCATTTGGGATACACTATTTCAGAGAGATGGTAGACTTGCAAAATCTGTCGTATTAGCCAGACCATGACAGAGGCAAATTAGATCTTGGTTTCCAGCTCTGAATTCTGAGTGACAGGCCAGCTAAATTCTGACCAGCTGGATAAATATTAATCATCAGTTGCTTCTGATGAAAAAAAAATTTAATTATATTAATAGGATGTCAACAACAACAAAAGACTCTCTGCCATCTTCCTGACTCCCATCCAAAGGCTGAGGCGGTACATGACCAGCTGGTGCTCCCTGAGACTGTCTGTTTGGGGGGGCCTTCTCTGAAGCGAGAAGACGGTCAAGGCACATTGCCCCTTTGCTTACCAGAGGCTTTTATTTTTATTGCCCTTTAAAATCCTTTTGAAAAGTAACTTTAAAATTTTATACTTACACTTGATCGAAATAAAATAAATTACATAGGCTATAATGCCATTTAATAAGCTTCAGAGAGGCAAGAAATCTATTATGTCAAGTACCTGAAATTTTCAGAGTATTAGGCTGATTGTTATCTTCCGCAGTAAGTTAAGAAGTCAAGGATCAAGAATGTGTACAATCTGGTGATGACGGGAATAAGCAGACCAGGCCAGTGGAGGAAACGTCTTATTTAATTGTAATTTATGAGGCTCTGTCTCTAGTGATATTCAATAAGAAACGACACATTTTTTTCCTGAGATGGCCACTGCCACTTCCCTGTTTTCCTGAGCTGATCATTCATATTTAAACTCCCTTCTACTGCAAAGCAAATATAACTTTGCAGCATTTCTTTAACCTACAGAATAAATTTGCAGTAGAAAATGGAATTTGTTCACTTAAATTACAGTTGAACTTTAACAGCCTTGATTTAAAATGACCTATCTTTCTCTATAACCTGACGTCTCCACTGTTAGTCAGTGAAGAAACCTGAGACCATGTGTCTAGCTGTCTTTTTTGCTGACTGTATAACTGTTTTGGTTTTTTTTTTTTTTTTTTTTGAACAAAACACGCATCAGAACCTGGTTCCTGGACGAGATGATGCTGTGGTAAACTCGGTCGGCAAGCTCTCTCCAGAAGGCAAGGAGATGTTCGGGACTGAACTCCCCGATGTACCAAAGAGAGGAAAGGCAGAGGATCCTTGTGACCTTCAGTGGGAAGCTTCCCGTTTTTCCTGCTCTCTCTAATTTAGGAATAGCTGCTGAATCTGTTAGACTCACTGCAGTAGACAATGAAAGGAATATTTATTTAGTGAACTAAAGGAGGTTCTGAGGATAAAAAGCAGAGTCAGGGAGTGCATTTCTTTTATTTTGGGGGTGGGGGGCGGTAATTAGGTTTATTTATTTATTTATTTTTAATGGAGGTACTGGGGATTGAACCCAGGACCTCATGCATGCTAAGTGTGCTCTACCACTTGAGCTATACCCTCCCCCCACCCAGGGAGTGCATTTCTATGTGAATTTAGATTAATCAGCTCAAAGGCTATCTTATAAGATAGACATACTTGTGGAATCACTGAAGGGATAGACTCTCAACAGAGTACAGACGGAGGCACAAGAACTACATTTTCCTTTGGGGCACCTATTTTCCAATGTGGGTTGCCTTTCTTCTTTGCAGCCACCTTGGTTCCTGGAGATAAGAAAAACTGTGGAGGGATTGGATTGCACAGAGATTACATGATTTATTTCAGAAGGCTTGCATTTGAATGCATTCCTTGAGAGAACTGAGATAGGAATTCCCCCGGGGAGTCCCTTAGGCTAACTAGTGTGAATTGAGGTTTCAAAGCTTCCCAGGCAACTCTGCATAGTTTGGGGATCTGGGTGGATTTCACAGGCTCCTAAGGGCATCAGTGGTCCCACCTTTGCTCTGCCCTGCCCACCTCTTTCAAATGGGAACCTTTGTTCTTCTATATTAAAGTCCTGATTTTTGGTTAAAGTTAGAAGATTGATATTTAACCTCCATCCTCTTTTGAAAGCTCACTAAAATAATAGTAAAAAGTCTTGCTGAGAAGACTTAAACACTCAAAAAAATTGGAAAAGAGACAACAGCCCACAAAGCTTCTTAAATTGGAAAGCAAATGGGAAAATGATGAGAAAATTCACAGATGGGAGAAAGCCGAGTCCAAAACTCAGAGTTAGGAAGGCTGATAAGCAAACTCACTTACAGCGTAGAACAACCAGAAGACTCAGGAATAGGGAGCACCATGTTCCTTGGGACGTGGGGATGTGAGCCTAAAGCAAAACGTGAACACTGTTTGGAAATCTGTTGAAAAAGCAGTTAGCAGCTGCCAGAGCAGAGGAGCAAACACATCTCTGTGCTCGGGCCCCTCCAGACCCTGCTGAGTTCCAGCAGGCAGAGTTAGTGCCAGTGTTCCCAAAACCAGGGTCAGGTGCCTTACACACAGTGAGGCCAGACAAACTGAAACGTTGAAGTTTGGAGCAGAGAAAGGTTTATTGCACGACCAAGCAAGAAGTATAGGCCGTGGCTCATGCTCAGAAGACCGAAACACTAGCTCTTTGCCGGCCTTGGTTAGAACCCTGTGGCTACAGAGAAAACTCAGGAATAAAAATTGAGAAAGAGACACTTCAGGCTGAAATTACTAGCAATCCCCCCAGGAAGGAAAGGAGGGAAAATAAACACACGGATCAGAAAAGCCAACAGGCCAGTTAAGTAAACCTTAGAGTGACCAGGAGATCCAGAGTTTCCTACAAGAATGGGGACTCCTTGCATGTAAAGTGGTGAGAAGAGTCACGTGTAGCCAAAAGTAATTGCACAGGGACATAAAGAAGAGTGGCAACAGTATCTCCAGATGCTCATAAATGTGCAGGATTCACACACTACTATTCATGAGGACCACCCCAGATCCAGGAGCGAGCCCTGGCCCTGTCCTTATGGAGAGGCCCTTCCACAGGATCCTGGACACAGATGGTGGGACAACGTCTTTGCCGGTCTTCCCCGTACACAGGTGACCAACCCCCCACCTCCTGAGTACCAGCCACAAGGCTGTGCCAATCATACTCCTTTTGGGGAGCTGCTGTGCTCCCCCGACACATAATCTATATGGAGGAACCTCAGGTACCTGGATGTGAGCCCTGGAACATGAATCCTCCAAGGTCAAGTACATTCCTGTTTCCTACCTTTTTCCTAGCAACCCCAGCCTCCAGCTGCAGGCAACATCCTCTGACTCTGATTCAGATCCTGAACTGAAAGGAAATTAGAACCTGGATCCCAATTCTATCTGAAAGACAATGGGTTAGTACAGTTCTGGACACTTACGACTCTTTCCTTTCCCAACCCAGTGTAATGAGGATAAATATGCAATTAAATCAGAAAAAAAGAAAAAAGGAAAAGCAAACTTCAGGAGTTCCTCCCCAATTCCATGTAGTTAGGCCACTTTCTCTCCTTTACTCTGGCTCGTCTAGAAGTTTACTCTCCAAAGATCATAAAATAGCAGGTCAGGCTCTAGAATGAAGGCCCTCATGAAGGTATGCTTGAAATTTGGTGGTAAATGTAGAAAACTGTGGTTTTACCATCTCGTTTTACCTGGGGAAGGGCCATGCTCACACTCAAAGGTCTACCTGCTACTCTATGAAGAGGGTTTGGCTGCACCATCGCGGCTTACTGTCCTCTTCTATTTGCTGCTATGTCACCAGGCCTGGCCAAGACCTACCATGGACACATGCTGGACAACCTATTCTGTTACTGTTGGCACCAAATTGAGGGTTCTGTTAGGGCCATATTAAGTTTGACATCAAGCAGGGGTACTGAATAGGCAGTTATATACATGAGTCTGGGGACCCAAGGCATGTGGGTAAGCATACAAGAAGAAATCAGGTCATAAGATCTTAATTTAGGAGTCACTGGCACATGAATGACATTTAAAATCACTGGACTGGATAGTATCACCCACGGAGTAAGTGCAGAATTATAAGAGACTGGGTGGCAGACTGAGTCCAGAGGTACTCAACATTTAAAGTTCATCAAAGGAGAAAGAGTCTATCAAGAAGTCTGAGGAGAGGCCATTGAATTAGGAGAAAAAAGAGGAGAGTGTGACAAACCAAGAGAATAAAGAGTTTCGAAGAAGGTGTGCTCAACTGTTCAAATGCTAATGAGAGACTGGATATCTGACTACTAAGAATTGATCACCAGGTTTGCAGGATGAATGTTTGTTGGTAAGGTTGACTGGACCAGTTTCACTGGTGGGGATAAAAGCTGATTTGATTTGTGTGGATTAAAGAAAAAATGGGGAATTAAGTGCCACGTGTAGAGGACTGATATGTCTGAAAATCCACCTGTAATAAAGTCCAGATCTGCTAGATGCATTACAATAAAGTTTATTTTTAAATTCATAGACGAACTTGCAAGGCAAAAGGGATATTGCAGATATACAAAATGAAGAAGTGAATATAGGACCAGAAAGCATGTAGGCTGACTCTACGGCTACCTAAGGGTTTAATTTAGGGGCTTCCTTTTTAAAACATCAACTTTTTAATGTGGAATAACTTTAGGTTTGCAGAAAAGTTGCAAGATAGTACCCAGAGTTCCTCCGTGTACCCTTCACCCAGTTTCCCCCGTTGTTAACCTCTTAGACTCTAGCTCCTCACAGAGGTTTGGAGTTTGAATTTATTTTACCAATGAATTCCTCTAAACTCCAAGCCAAGAACATACCAAAAAAATGTGTCCAAGTTCAGTGAGATCCCAAGACTCTTGGTGAAAGTCAACAGAGGATGGATCTGCCAGGACTCTTCTTCACCCAGGCACAATGATTTCTCTCAGGAAAAAGCAAACCCTGCTACAGATCATGCTTTGATCGTAATCGAAACATACATGGAAACAACTCACTGTGTTGAAAGTCAGCACTGACAACAAGCAGTAGGACTCAAGTGGCCATGAACTTCAGATAACAGAAAGACTAGCTGAAAGAGAACATGAAATAGAGCATCTAAAATGACTCAGACATTGAATAACTGAATCCCGAAGAAAAAGACAAGGCACTAGAAAAGAACAATCTGGAAGAGGGATGAGTGGGTGGGTGACCAGAGCACATCCTCCTCTCTAGTCTCCCCCCTCCCTCCTCCCTTGTCCTCTCCTCTTTCTCCTCCCTCTCCTTTTTAACCACCATAAATGTGGGAGAAGAACCAAAAATCCTTTTCTAGCTTAATAAAGAAAGTTCACAAGTATTTATAACTAAGAATGACAACAAGCAAGAAACTGAACTTTAGATGATAAAGGTGATGAGGAATAATCATCAATTTTTCTATGGCAGGACAATCAGACTAAGACAGAAAGAAAAAAATGATATGCCCCGCTTTGTGATGGGCTGTTCCCAATGATCCACGTGCGTGTGCATTATATGTGAACCAGACCACCTCAAAGCAGGAGGGTATAATCAGCTTTGAGAAAAATGGTCCCTTTCTTCAGACACCAGCATTGTCATTTTCAGATTAAGATTTATTTTTCATCCCATACAGGGGATCACTTTGACCAAAGGCTGGCTCCGGACATGCGTAAGTGATCAAAACATCTCCGATGAACTAGATGCACAAGGCTAACCTGTCAATATAATGCATGTAGTCTTTGTCTCAAGAATGTATCAAACTGCATCTCTAACTCCTGACCAGTGGAATGGTTCTCAGAACTTCTGAGAATCTGTTTCCTTGGTTTTGTTTGAATAAAGTTCTCTTTTCCTCCTCAGCTTGATTGTTATCTGATTTTCCATCCACAAAGGTAACTTACACAAGATATAACAACAATCTCTGAACTAATGTATTTCCAACTTACTAACGTATTTCCAGCAATGTATTTCCAGCCCGTAATTCCCTGAAAGTCTACCTATCCATTTATTTATGTCCCTGGTCTCAGGGGAGTACAATCTGACAACTTGTTTTTGCTTACAAGATTTTATCCTCTGTGATCTCAAGATCACGAAATATCTCTGAGGAGCGCTTTAATGTGTAGGTGTTTGCAGGGATCACTTCCACTGTGCCCACCATGTTCTTCCCTATCCTTTGTGTCACGATCACTTTCCTCACTTACGGTGGTAAGTTCACCTTCACAAAATTCCTCTGGTGCCTAGAGTCTCAAGAATGGCAGTGGTGTCAACATTCCCAGGTTGGGGGTATCTTCTAACCACATCCAGTTCCACTGCTAGCAATATCACTTTTCCTTGCTTTGCTGCACTTCCATTTTTCTTGGCCAATTCTCTTTCTGTCATCCATTTCTGTCATATGTCATGTTCAAGTTTCTAAAGACAATTTAAGATTTTAGAAAAATATATTAAGTTGGCATTAAAGTTCAATATAATACTATTTTAAAACTTTTATCAGAGAGATCCTATAAATGTATACAAAGGGTAGTGGAGAACTCTACAGGTTCCCATAAATTGTAATATTGTCTGAAGTTTTCAAGACCGGTTTCTAATGATGACAGTCATTCAAATAAAAACTCAATCCAGTTGTTTGCCCATATTTTCTGTTTATATAGTTTAAGCAATAATAATTTATAAGGCAATTATTTAAAATTTTAGAACTTTAATTTAGCATTTTGTAAAATGCTGAATTTCTCACATGAAATAAAATGCTATGTTTGTATTTTTATTTCCTGCATGGCAAAACCAGGAGAAGATACATAGCTATCTTTCACAGCTAGAATATATAAAAGAATTTATTAAAATATCTGAGTAGTATCACATAAACTTGGCTTATATTTTACTTTTTTAATTCATGTATTTTAAAACTAACATGAAAACTCTATAAGTCTTGGTTAAAAGGAGTTTTAAAAGTCTTTTCAGTTGGAAGTTGTGTCTTTATAATTAATCATTTCATGAATGAAATGGGTCTCCTGCATTTGTCTATCTTTTCTTTCCCTTTTTATAACTACTCATTGTTGGCTTGTCAATTTGCCTACCTCTGTTTTTCACGTTATAAATAAGAGGGACAACAGGTCACTCGATGAAAGTTAAATTTTTCTTTTTCTCCTCTAAAAACGTTTTTTGAGAATGTTTATATTGGAAAGTAATAGATATACTATTTTCAATTTGTATTAATTTAGTTATCTTTATTTCATAATTTACATGTTTTAAATTTTATTTTGGTCAGAGAGTTAACTCTCATCTATACTTAAGCTTTTCCACTTGGAAGTCACCTTGTCCCAGGGAAAAAAAAACCCTTTAAGTTTCAATTTTCTGAAGACTAATATTTACTTGCTTGATACCTTTCTCTAAGCCCCAGAGTGTCGCTGCACTGCTGGGCACACAGAGTGACAGCCAGCATTTACCTTTACTCATAGTGGGAGAACTCTCCCTCAAGCTTAATGCCTCACTTCTTTTTGAAAATCTTTACAATCCTTTCCTTTCCCCTAGACTCATAACATCTTAGTAGTCTTTTGTAACCAATTATAGGAGCTCCACTAAATTTGAGATATTTTACTGGACTTTATTTTCTAATTTCCTCCATGGGTGAGTCGTCCTGTATAATTCAAAGGCTTCTACCAAGGAAGGCTCTTGTCCTCTGTCTTTTGTGGCATAACTACGCTGGTCTTATAGAACAGAAAACTTTTACTGCCAAAGGCTTCATTAAGGCCAGAGGGTCCCTTTTGGGGGTCCTACATCCTCCTGGGTACAAATGGACTTTCACACAGGAAAAATAATCACAGCCAGATAACCAAAGGAATCAATCAACTCTTAGGCAAACTGAAATAATATAGCAGCCCTGTAGGAACAAGGAAAAGAAAGGATGGAAATGTATTCTTTTTAAGAAGAGAAAAGTGCTTTCTCCCAGTGGCGTTGAGTTTCCTAAAAAGACCTTCACTTCTGTGTTTATCCTCTGGAGGGCAGCATTTCCCCATAGAGGACGAAAGATACCCTGGGGAAAGGTGATGGCCACTTACGGTCTTTCATGCCTTGTCTCATTTTACTGGCAGTGAGGGAAAACTTGCTTCCTACTGGGGCTGGACTCTCACAAAGAATCCTCACTCACCTGAGTGAGATTGAAGCTGACTCAGCTCTCACATGTAGAAACACTGATTAAGAAAGGAAGGACTATCGTGAGTCAGCTCCTAGCAGATGGGTCTCCACCCATTCTCTGGATCCACATTTGTGATATTAGCCACAGGCAGTCCAGTAACAGCAACAACTAATACCATACTTCCTGAATGTCTTTACCTCTATAGTTTTTCAACAATGTATCAGTATTAAAAGCTATTCATATAGTTATTACAATTTTGGATGAATTTATGAAAATCAAATCTATGGGCATAAAAAATGATCATGAAATATGTTGATTGAAAAAAAATAAGATTATAGTGGGAGGGTATAGGTCAGTGGTAGAGTAAATGCTTAGCATGCGCAAGGTCCTGGGTTTAATCCCCAGTACTTCCATTAAAATAATTAAGTAAATAAATAAACCTAATTACCTCCCCCAAAACAAATTTAAAAACTTTAAAAGAGGGAGATATATATGTTATAGTCACATCATGATTTCCTTTCTGGAATACACATACCTACAGATAATTGGAGAGAACATTTCTGGAAAGTCATAACCAAAATTTCAACAGTAGTTTCCTTTGGCTCGTGAGATTACAGTAGTTTGTATTCTCTGCTTTACCTTATTCTGTAGTTTCTAAATTTTCCACACTAAACATTAAAGTATGTACTATGAAAGAGTATACAAAAAGCAAGAAGACATGCTGGGAACCTTAGAGAAAAATTAATAGTGACTTTCAACATTAAAATGAGTATTTAAATGTGAATAGCCTCAGTCCTACATTTTCCTGTCATGTTCTGGCTTTTATTTATTAACATTTATCTAGCATATAAAACTAACATAACGTCACTTTGGGGTGGATAAGATTTCGGAACTGAGTGGTAGCAGATGTTCAAAACAGAGACAAAATGCAGGAGAGAGTCACCCACTTGTTACCTTTTCAGGGCGACTCTCAGCAGACGTCAGTGCCTGTAACTCTCTCCTTCTCCTCTTGAACCATCGGTTCTATGTTGCCTCATTATAGAATTTTAGACTCTTGGAGGAGGCTAGGCCACACCTGTCCGCTTGTCCTGCCCTCCTACCCCTCTCAGAGATCCTTCCCGGAATAATTCGAACTTCAGCCTCTTCTTCAGCATCTCCGGGAATGTGGGCCTCGGTACTCTTGCCCAAAATGCTCCCCCTCTTTGTCTGCCTGGAGAGTTTCTACTCATCAGTCAATATTCAAATGAGGTGCCCAGTTTCTGTGAGGCCCATGTGGTGCAGTCTTTGGTGCTTCTGAGTGTGGACTGTGTGGTCGGAAAGACCTGGATTCAATCTTTCCTCTCCCCCTAACACCTGCTGTGTGATCTTAGCCAGCTTATCTCACCTCTAGGAGCCTCAATTTTCTTCCCTGTCAAATGGGGTTCGCAGATGTACGGGCTTTTCAGGTGGGGTCCGGCAGACGGAAAGCAAAAAGTGGTAACTGCTGCTGTTCGCAACATCAGTGGTTTCAGCCCTGACCTGCATATTAACACCACCTGCAGAGCTTTTAGAACATGGTTTAATAGGTCTGGGGTGATTCTCCTAACAAGGTATATATATATTTTAAAAGTTGCCCAAGTGATTCTAATGTATAGCCTGCCAGGTTGGAAACTGAAACTAGTAGCTCTGAAAATATGGTACCTGGACCAGCTGTACCAGCATCTCCTGGGAACCTGCTAGAAACTCAAGCTCCAGGGCCCCGCCACAGGCTTACTGGATGAGAAGCTCTGGAAATGGGCCCCAGGAGTCTGGCTTCAACAGGCCTTCCAGGAGGTTCTGATGCATGCGGAAGTCTGTGAATTGCTGCACTAGATTCTAAGCCAAGTAAAGGGGACAACTGTTTGTCTTGTTCAATGCCATATTCTCAGGGCTTAATGCTGTGCTGTACGCAAAAGCAGTTCAGTTCAATTCAAGAAATGTCGACTGAGCACGAATTTTCTTTAAGGCACTGTGCCTCAGCCGGGCCCTGGGAACAGATGCTGTATGAGACAGGTGCCCGTCCTCTCAGCCTGCTTACAGCCTCTCAGGCTCGACGCTTCCTTCCTGCCCTCACCGCCCCTTAAAGACACCTCTACCTGCTATTGTCATCTTTATGCTGATTTATAGATATTTTTCTATGTCTGTGTCCCCCATTAAACTGATCCCCTTAGGGCAGGAATGGATTTTACTCATTTGCTTAGGAGATGCTCAAAGGCAGTTGCATTGCTGGGCCTGGCTCTGCATTCAGAAGCAGTGGAATGTGTCCCCCTCATGAAGAAGGATGGGGGGCAAAGCCTGGTGTGTCAGTCAAGGTTTGATTAGGGATGCAGAACCACTCAGGATTACGGTACAAGGGGTTTCTCTGAGACATTGGACTTTACACTCTTGTGGCAGGAGCTTAGGAAGGAAGATCCAGGGAAAAGGAGTTGGAGGATCAGAGAAAAGTGACAAATCAGCCTTCCTCAGACACTGTGGCTTTGGAAAGCTGGAGCTTTTAGGGAAATCGGGACAAGCACCTCCAGCTGCCAGAGGGACAGCGAAGGGGTTAGTGGAGAAATTGGGGAAGGCTGTTGCCCTGGTTGGCCTAGTGTGGCTGTAGGTCCACGTGGCCAGGGATGGGGTGGGAGTCACATAGAGAATGGGGGATCATCATTCCTGTAAGCCTTTGTCTCAAGTATTTCCCCCAGAACTTCTTCAGGAAATGGATGTCATTTGGCTGATATCTGCTTAGTGATTCCAGGCTGCTTAATTTACTGAACAGAGGTAGTAATTTATTTTTAAAGATAAAGTGATTAAGTGGGGGAAATTTATAAAGCTAAACATTATACATTTTATTTTTCATACATGTTTGAAGTACAAAACTGTGGAAACCATTTGTAGGACCAAGTTGACATGCCCATTGTATGCTACAAGAACTCTTCTGATCATGGAATTTTGATTAAAGTGCACTAAATGATGAAAAAAAAAAAAAAAAAAGCAGGGGAGGATGAGGCCAGGCAGGGCGCTCAGCACCTCCGCATCGCAGCCCACTGCATCTATCCCATGAATTCCAAGAGCAGTGGTTCCGCTTCCTTCCATCTTCTGTATCATATATGAGTTTCTCCTCTGAACAACTCTAGCCTAGAGCCATACAGCAAAGGCACTTCTTGGAAACATAAGTCCTGTTTGGCCAAGCTGACACAGTACTAAATCACCCAGCTGGTAAATATTACTTACCTATAAATTAGTATTTATATTCTTTCCAGGAGCTACTGTTCCACCCATTTTTAACAGGCACGATAGAATAGTGATATTTCCAGATGCTCAATAGGGTAGCATCTCCAAATGCTATATAGGAAAGATTAAAGACAGGATTAGGGGAGAGTTAAAAACTCCGTGGTAGAGCACATGCTTAGCATGCACGAGGTCCTGGCTTCTACCCCCAGCACCTCCGTAAGAAAGTTAGGGGAGCTGTTATAACAAAGGACTGTTGCTGGATTCAGGTTTCTCATTCAGTAGTAGAAACAGAAGTTAAGGTTACTTTCAGAGGATAATTTATTTCCTTTATGTTCTTTTTGACATAAGGCATCCTGTAACTGCTGATTTCCACAGGTTTCCCACCAGCTTAGTCCATGAGTATCTAATGATACTCCCCTGTTTGCGTGGCCAGTGCCACAGATACCAGGATAAATAAACTGATTTGAGGTGGGATGGAGTAGTGTTTATACTCCATCTGTGTATTGATTTCATATGCATATTCAGTTACTGAGATAATTTAAATTATGTATATTTGAGGTCAGTTTTTTTAAGTGAGTTACTAGAAAGCACATACCAGCTCCCCATTTCCTTGTTTGTGTTAATGGCATCACCATTCCCTTAGGTCCCTAGACTGGAAAACTTTTTGTCATCTTTGATTTATTCCTGTTTTTCATTCTTCATACTCAGTAAGTAATTTGTTCCCACGTCTTTGAAATTCCATTCATACACATCTTGCACTCTCCACTCTTACTGCAACAATCCTAATGAATGTAATACTTACAGTCATCCGCGTGTCCATCCACCCATCCATCCATTTATTCACCTATCCCTTGTGAGTTTCATAACTCTCCTATTTTCAAAAATATTTGGAAGAGTTAATAAAATAGAACCATGTGAAACCAGATAAAGAGTAAAAAGAGAACAGAGAGGGCCTAAATCAGTTGTTCTCACCCTAGGATGTATTAGAATCAATGGAGAACTTCTGAAAAATAGTTACACTGAGGACTGTTTCCAGAGATTTGGATTCATATGGCCTAGAGCTCCCTAGGTGATTCCACTGCGCAGCCAAGCTTGTGAAACTGTGGAATCAGAAATGAGGGAGTAGCTATTACCGGTCACTTGACATGAGCTGATGAGAACATTTGAGTTCTGAGTATGGCTGCAAAGGCAAAAAGGAATATATGCTGTGTTAAACACATTCCATTGTCTGACAAAACATTTTCCCCCCACAGAGTTAAACTCTAAAAGTAATATATTGCGTATCCCTTAGTAATGCAAGAATAGCTACTCTTTACTGGGTGCTTGCCGTGTGCCAAGCATCATGCTAATTAAAGGACTTAACATTCTGAAGTCTCACAACACACCTCTGATGTGAGTATATCACTAACCTAGTATCTTGGATAAGGACATTGGGGTCTTGAGAAGTTAGATAAATTGCCAGCTTTTGGACTCAGGCTGTCTAAATGCAGAACCCTGATTCCTTTTTTTTTTCCTGCTTAAAATTTTATTTTATTTTATTTATTTTTGTATATATTTTTTTATTGAAGTATAGTCAGTTTGCAATGTTGTATCATTTTCTTATGTACAGTATAATGCTTCTGTCATACATGAACTTACATATATTCGTTTTCATATTCTTTTTCACCGTAAGTTACTACAAGGTGTTGAATATAGTTCCCTGTGCTATACAGTGTGAACTTGTTTATCTATTTTATATGTATTAGTATCTGCAAATCTGGAACTTCCAGTTTATCCCTTCCTACCCACTTCCTCTCTTGGTAACCATAAGTTTGTTTTCTATGTCTGTGAGTCTGTTTCTGTTCTGTAAATAAGTTCATTTGTCTTTTTTTTTTTTTTTTTGAGATTTCACATATAAGTGGTATCATATGGCATTTTTCTTTCTCTTTCTGGCAGAACCCTGATTCTTAATGACTTCGCTCTACTCCCTATCATGTGAGAATGCTGAGCATTACCTCCAATGCAAGCTTCACAGAAGACTGGAGATTCTTGTACAATAAAGACTGATGGTAAATAATTCAACAAAAGCATTTTTGCAAGGTGTTGAAATAGTATTTTGCTTTCTGATCATCTCACATTGTAGAGGGAGACACGGGGACTTGTGGAAGGCTAGATTGTTATCATATCCACTGGATCCTCTCAAGTCTTCTGATAGGAGCCCTGGAGCGGCCTGACCCCTTGCCCGAGGTAGAGCACAGAGCACTGGCAGAGAGGGTGGAGCTTGAGTACAGGACAGACTGGATGAAACCAAGAAGTATTGTTTTTCAGAACCAGGCTTAGAAGCAGGAAGTGGAAGATGGGGTATAAAGCCAATTAGGTCATCCTGCTTGAGGTGCTAGGCCTAGACAAGGTGAGGGAAGTGGGTTAGGTTGGACAAGAGGAAATTCCTGCACTGAAGAGAAGCACAGATGGATGAGGCTGTGTGGTTCCAGAGCCAAGGTCATGAACGTGGGTGTGCCTTTGGTTCGGGAGTGGGAGGAGGGTGCAGATATCTCAGGAGAGTGAAAGGTAGAGGCTGGGTCACAGGAGACTCATGATAAAATATATCTGACAAAGGTCTGGGGTGGAGATACCTCCAGGTGTTGAGTAAAGTGAGAACTGTAGATTTTCTATACCAGCTCTGAGAGCTCATTCTTCTGTTAAAATATGGATGGTCTGGAGACACCTGGCACACAGCCTTCAGTCCAGTCTCATGTCACTCTGATCAGTGCTCCAGGATCTTCAGAATAATAGGTATATAACTCTTTTAGCACATTTTAGCTCAAGAAATGTAAAAGGTGCTCTACTACTGCCCACTTTGATCAAAACTCCCACTTGGGATAAACAACAAGGTCCTACTGTAGAGCACAGGGAACTATGTTCAATACCTTATAATAGCCTATAATGAAAAAAGAATATGACATGGAATATATATATGTACACACACACACATATATATATAAAAACTGAATCACTGTGCTATACATCAGAAATTAACATATTGTAAATTGACTATGCTTCAGTAAAATAAAATAAAATAAAATAAAATAAAATAAAATAAAATAAAAACTCCCACTTAGGCTTTATTTTATCTTTCCAGGTTGGTCCTTCTGCCTCTTCAACATCTTCCTGTTACGTTAGTCAGGTTCACTGCTCCACATATGATCATGGCTTGGATCAAATGTTGGTTTCAAATGCTTTAGTCTTGGCTTCCCAATGTGATTGTAAGCTGTTCGAGGGAAAGCATTTATATCTCTTAAAATTGATTTCCCCTCATTTGCCTTGAGGTTCCCATAGGCTGAATACGTGACCATGAGTGGACTAGAGATGAGTCAAAGCACCTGGTCACCACACGTGTGCTCTGAGCACCTGGGCCCAAAATGTGATCAGCCAGCTGGCATTGAAACTAAGGCTGACAAAAAAGGATGCTTACATCAATTTCTGTCAGCTTATTGATGGTATCTTTGTCTTCCTTTGTAATTCTTTAAAATGACTGCAGATTTCTCTTCATTGAGTTTCTCTTCAATTTAAACAGTGCAACGGAGTGGGATGTTTTAAATAAAAACTCAGTATTAAAAAGAATTAAAATAAAATTCCTCTTTTTCTCAGGACTGACTATGGTAAACAGTCAGTGCATGCCACTTGACTTCATTATAGTTTATCCTGAGCAGTGTTCAGAACAGCCCCAGCCACAGTGAACTATTTCATAAGGGTTTTGGATAGAGATAATAATCATCCCAGAATCAGAAATCATCTTGACGTGTTTTGTGTGTGTGTGTGTATGACAACACTGATGATAAAGACTTGTGATAACACGGGGTAACAGAGTTCAAAAGGTCTGAATGTGAATGCCAGCTTGGTCACATATTAAGTTTGTGACCCTGGGTTGGGCTCTGTGAGCCAGTTTCCTCGTTGTAAAAGAAAGGTGACCACGGGGGCCTCAGAGTAGTTGTGAGAATGAACTTACACACCAAAAGGAGCATTTAATACCTGTGTTTTATGACAGAAAACAATCTAAATCTCTTTTTTTCCCTTCTACTGGTTTTCTATTTGCTCCTTTACCTGGATCAGAAAGATAATTTTAAATTTTCTTTAAAATTTTTTAAGACTAGGTATTTTCTGCTAATGAGAAGTTGGTAGACATATTAACAAAAGATTTTTTTTTCTTTTTCAGTAATTGTCTGGATCAATGGATAAAAAATGATAATAAAACGAGACAAATTAATCTCAGCTTTGTGCTGGGGATCAGGAGAAGGAGAAAGGAGGGAAGGGAGAAAGAGAGATTGGTGGTAGAAACATGACCCACTAACCCTCGATTGAGCATCCGCGATGAGGTCTCTGTGGTACGGAAGCCCCACGTAAGGGACACTGCCTCGGCTGGCAGGAGCCTCAGAGCCTGAGCACTGGCTCTCTGATCAGCTGGATTTTGCTGCAGGTTGAGTGTGACTCAAAAGAGACCACTGTGAGTAAACCAGGAGGGAGAACATCAAGACGGAACTTTATTTCGCCCAGCGACAGAGTGATGAAATGGCGTTCTTCTCTATTTAACCTCTCTCCCATCTTCTTGTCCTTCCACGCGGGGCTGCTGACAGAGCTTCCTGGGGCTATTGTGCCAGGCGTGGAGATTCTGCCCCTGGTCAATTGACCTCACTCTCAGGTGCTGGCTCTGCCCCTGCCTCCCATGGTTGGCCCTTGTACTCGCAGGACCTGAGGTGCCTCTGTAAGTATAGTAAAACTCCGTTAATCGGATGTTCTCACTCAAACAGAGGAGAGTGAAGCAACCAGTTGACAAGATGAGACTTCTTCCTGACATCACTGGTTCTTTATTTGAAAGTACAGATAATATTTGAAAAGAAAGAAAAACTCAGAGGCTCAAATGCATCCAATAAATTGAAGCAGCAGTGACACATGCATCCACAGGTGTGTGTCACTGTCTAAAGCCCTGTCTTGTTCCCCAGGCAAAAGCGCAGCAAGGGTTATACAGTAGATGCTCCCCTCACATTGGAAGGCAATGAAAGATGATCTTTTGCAAAAGTCAGTATTCTTCAATGTTGTAGCAAAAAACAAAACCAATAATAATGTGATTAAAAAGTGAGGCCAGAGAGGAATTTTTTAAAATTTCTGAGCAAAATTTGCATCACATCTCATGATATTTCCTTATCAATTACAAAAAAAGATTCCCTTCAGCCCACCTGCCTTTCTATTACTTCCTCTGCTCTCCATCCTTATCATTAAACTCAGAGCTGCTAAAAACTAAGGATTACTCAGTGGAGCCTTGGCAACAAATAAACAGAAAGCTCCTATTTGAAAGCCCTGCTGCAAAGTGTAGTTAATGAGTAAACAGAAATTACTGACTTTTGAGAAACCCTCTCACCCAGAAAGGGAACTATCAGAATAATTTTGGCAAGTGGGAGTAACTGTTTGCCATAATTAGCCCATTTTGGAAACAGAAAGCCAATGAATGTTCTTCCCCTGCCCTCCTTTCGGCTAATCTGTCTTTCTCATTTGTTGTCTCTCTGTGACCTCTGGAGGTTTTAATTATTATTTTTCCCCCATTAAGAAGTTCAGCATTCATTCTCTTGACTTCCTTTATTTTCACATGTGTTCCAGGACCAGATGCCACACTTTATTCAGAATGTCAAGAATCTTTCTATGAAAATGGATGACGTACGTTTTAAGGTACACATTCATTATCAGAAAAGCAAACTGCAGTAGGCCGTGCAGTAGGTCACGTTAGTCTGTCCGTTTTCTGTGCTAGTTAAGACAACTTGTGGGGAAGACTCAGAAAGGATTTCGAATTCTACAGTTTTATGTCATCCCTAGAGATTGATGGTGTCCCCATCGGGAGTCTCACCATTTCTCTCTAGGCTGTCCTGAACGTTCATGGTTTTTGTTGCATTATATCAGGATATTTGGACAATGAAAAAAGGGAAGGATGCAGTGTTAAAGAAATACCCATGACTGCGTAAATTAATAAACAGCATCAGAGAGACTGAAATCATGAAATTCTTTCATCTCCACAGTGGGATTCACTCCATTAACTGGTTTCCAGGGGCGTCCAGGACATTTGGGGGAGGTTGTTTCTGGAAAATCCGAAATGAGCCCAAATGAAAGGCCATTTGGCTCTATCTGTATTTCAGGGATCCAATCATCATCCTCAGTCGCTGTGGGAGGCGGTAGTGTATTAGGCATCACAGCTGCAATGAGATCTGAGTCCTGAAAGTCAGGAAGGGTGATGGCTGCACCTGGCTGGGCTAAGGAAGGGAGGGGTGGCCCTTCAGTCTTCTCTTGTGTCTGTGGAGAAGAGGTAGCACTATCTTCATAAAAACTTGCCAAATGCTCTGGTCTCCAACCATTGTGTTTTCCATTGTTCTTTCCTTTATTTTTATGTTTTCCATGACCATGACCATGCCCGTGTTTATGTCCATGGGCTGGGCCATGTCCCTTTGGATGTCCATGGGCTGGGTCATGTCCCTTTGGATGTCCATGGGCTGGGCCATGTCCCTTTTGGTGTCCATGGCCAAGGCCATGACCCTTTAGGTGCTCAGGGCCTTGGTCATGCTCATGTTTATGGCCATGGCCAAGGCCATGTTTTATTCGCTTTTCATGGCCCCCGCCATGCCCATGAGTGGGTCTTTGTTCTTTCCCTGAATCCCACTCTTCATCTTGTACAGGTGCCATGGAAGTGTGGGGTGGACTTACAGTTTTTCCTTCTTCGGTTTTATTCACTCCTACTGATCGAAAAGGCGAAAAGCCTGGAGGCCTTTTCATCATTGAGGTCTAAACAGGAAATATTAGATGAACACATTACTGTGAAAGTCACACTGTCAATGAAGAAAGGAAGGGGACCTGGCAATGCTATCTCAGTTTACAGTGGGGCATGTCTTTGCCAGATTTTAAATACTACATTAATAGTTCAGAAAGGATGAGAATGAATATTTTTCCTCTTTTGATTGATTTTATAATTTGGGGATATTGATTATTGTTCTTCATAATATGATAAACTGGAGAATTTTTTCTTTATCTGGGAAAAATTGGATGGTTGAACTACATAACCTCTAGAGTATCTTCTAAGCCTATGATTACATAAAACCATAGCACATTATTTATTAATGGATACTATTTCTATTAGCACAATTACTGCTTTTGTCCAAAAACTAACTGGCTTTATGAACAGAATATATAGGGAGCATACATATATCCACAATCACTCTGTTGAGCTAGGACACATTAGAATATGTTCCCAAGCTTGAAACACAGCCTTTGTATAATGTTTGTGTTAGGCTATATACATACCTACACATGGCAAAAGCCTAAATCAGAACAAAGGGGGCAGAGGCAACCTGCATCAAAGAAAGGGATCTATGGATGATTTTCTGCATACATTTTCACTACCTGCGGGAACATGGTGGTTGGAGGCAGTGTTTGGTGATGAAAAGAGCATGGTGTTTGAAGTCAGACAAGCCAGACCCTACTAGTTATCAACATCATGGTGAACAGAGTGGGCTCTGACTTGACTTAGATCTGAATCTGAGCACCACTAGCTTCACTTTCCTCATCTGTTAAATGGGAATAACAGCACCCGCCTCAGAGTTATCAGGAGGAGAATATATGTGAAGTCCTCAGTACAGTGCCTGGGATGGCAGAAGCACTTGATACAGTCATTATTCACCCTGGGACCTTAGCATCTTTGTAATTTTTAGTGTCGCCACCGTGACAATGGGAAAAGCATTATTTACCTCCCAGAGTTCTTTTAAGAATTAAAGGGAAAAACAATGCAAACTAATGCTTCTTAAACTTGAATGTAGGTATGAATCCCCTGGGGATTGGGTTAAAATGCACCTTTTGATCAGGAGATAAGGAGTGGGATCTGAGACCTGCATTTCTCCCAAGCGCCTTGGATATAAGCAGAGCACCTCGGGCACACACTGAGGTGCACAGCTAGTGTTACTCTTTGGCAGGAACTGCATTTCACTAAGAGAGAGCCTACTGACTCATGGGACACTGACAATGTGCGAGAAGTGATAAAGAGGATTTCTGCTCTCCTTTCTACCGTAAAAAAGAGAGATCAGCACAGAAATGTTAGCCTTGTTATTTTAAAAAGACAGTCCCCCAACTCATTTAAGTAATAGGTCCTTTTCTACCCCAAAATATGGCTTTTTTAGAATGAGCAATTAGAAGGTAATTAGAATCATACCTTTGCAAGTGATTCACAGTTGACAGTAGGGTAAATTTTTTTCTCCCAAGGTACCACAAGAACGTCAGATTTACAGTTTAGAGTTTGCTATCCATGAAAACAGAAGCCAAAAGAGAGAACTGTGTTATTCATGAGATCCACAGACAAGTACAAAACATCAGATATCTTTCCAGGTAGTTACAGTTGCATTACTACTCACGCCATGTTTATTGATCTCACAACTTTCGGTCAACTCTTCATTACTTTCCTTGGAACATGTGGTTTCTTTGGCTCTGAACACAATAGAATATTTCATTCCAGCCACCACCTGGAAAATTAATTAGCACAAAGTCAGAGCTTATTTAAAATTGTATAACAAATCATATATTTTACCCTAAGGGCTTCTAGGGGACAATATTGAAATTTTAATTATATGCTGACCAAATGAGGGTTATACCCCAAAAGCACAAATGTTTGACAAGAAAACTTTCAGTCTGTATGCATGTCTAAAATATTTGGCTATTGGTTGGTCTCATTTTCTTTTCTAAATGGGAAAAGAAAAGCATGCTATAATTTTCATTTTTATCTTTTTCTGAGTTTTATTGTTTAGCAGCTGCAAAATTCACTAGTAACTCAAGGGCTCAAGTCATAATAGAATTACGAAGAGCTTGAAGAAAAACTTAGACAATTTATTTTATCTTTTGCTTGTTTGTTTTTTGGGGGCACCAGGAGAGGAAATTAGGTTTGTTTATTTATTTATTTATTTACTTATTTATTTATTTAATGGAGGTACTGGGGATTGAAACCAGGACCTCGTGCATGCTAAACACGCACTCTACCACTGAACTATACCCCCCTAGACAATTTCTTGAAACACACTTTGTCCTGCCAAAGCTTGAACAGAGAAATACTGAGTTAGTGCCACTGTAGAAATTGTGGATCAAATTATGTGATGAGGAAAATTATTTGGATTTTCTAGCTTGCTTCTGCTAGCTTTTTATATTAAGAAACTATTTTAATTTCTAGCAACAGTTTTAATCATCATGCAATGCTATCTTCCATTAAAATTTTGTGCCCCAATTTTTTTTTTTGTCCAGAAGAGGCACACTTTATCTACTTAAAAAGTAAGTCATTGTGTTTTTTTCAAAAACACTGACTTCAACAAAATCCCAAGCATAGTTTTTTAAAAGTCATATTTCTTACACACTTGAACAGTATACTTCATAAAAATGCTTTTAAATTACATGTACAAATATGGCCCAATTTCCAGGCCAAGTTAGTTAGTATTTCATTCTAGGATTTAAGTGTGTGTGTGTGTGTGTGTGTGTGTGTGTGTGTGTTATGAACTGAATATATCCTCCCCAAATGCATATGTTGAAGCCCTAACCTCCAAGGTGCTGGTACTAGGAGGTAGGGCCTTTGAGAGGCAATTAGGTTTAGATGAGGTTATGAGGATGGGGCCCCCTGATGGGATTAGTAAACTTACAGAAGAGAAACAGAGACTAGAGGTCTCTCTTTCTCTGAAATGTAAAGACTCAGTGAGAAGGCAGCCATCTGCAAGCCAAGAAGAGAGCCCTCACCAGGGCAACACCAGGGTTTTTGGACTTCCCAGCCTGCAGAACTGTGAGAATAAACTCCTGTTGTTAAGTCATCCAGTCTATATTTCGTTATGATCACCAGAGCAGACTAACACTGTGTGTGTGTGTGTGTGTAATACTATGTAGCTATCAAAAAGAATGTATTACACATATCTGTTGACCTAGAGGGTTGACCATTATTGAAAACATGAAGTTCCAGGGTGATAGTATAATCCCATTTTTGTAAAAGCAAACTGCAACAGTCTTCCTTATCTCTTCATGATTTTTTTCTTTTTGTTTTTTTTAATTTTACTTTTTTGGGGGGGGTAATTAGGTTATTTATTTATTTATTTGTTTGTTTATTTATTTATTTTAGAGGAGATATTGGGAATTGAACCCAGGACTTTGTGCATGCTAAGCCTGTGCTCTACCACTTGAGCTATGCCCTCCCCCTTTTTTCATGTATATATATATATTTAATTTATTTATTTTTTAAACATGAAGAAAGTGTGGTGGGAGGAGGACGAGGGAGAGAAAACAGTCATAAGAAGAACTAAACTCCTCCTCTACCTTCTCTGGTATTGTTTTGCAGGGTAAACACAATAAAATTTTTAAGATAAATTTGATAATAAACTTTTTAAACTCCAGCTGTGTATAAGTTGGGCAAGAAGGTTCTGAAAGGGTTTTAGGGTCTATACTTTGGTGATAATGAATTTTCTTGCTACTTTCAGAGAATACCTTAATTCAGTTGTTTTTGATGCTCCCGTTGATCAATGTGATGTTGCCTAAGAAAGCTGACAATATATTGCAAACCATAGCTGTTGACGCAATTCTCTTTGGGGTCCAGAGGGGAGGAATAAAGCAGACCTAATACCATCTTCTGTTTGGGGGCCTCAGAATCACACCCCTATTGCCATTCTTATCACGTGTCATTCTCATCAGAAGTCTTCCCTGTTTAAATCCATCCTGCCCAAGTTTTGTTTTTAAAGTGGAGAAGACTGTGTAGCAATACAATTTCCAAATGTGTTAAAACATTTAAATTAAAGAAATAAAACAGGAATATAGAAATAATATTAATTGACTTTCAGGATGATAATCTTTCTTAGGTGAAAAGCACAGGAAATAAACCTAAAGGAAGGGGAAAATGTCTAAATTTGACTAGAAAAAAAGGAAAACTGATTGTCAAAAACCACAGTAACCAAAGTAAGAATGCAAACTGGGAAAAATATGAGGTAGGGTCAATATTCTTACACATATCAAGCCTGACACTAAAAATAAAAGGACAAAGGACATAAACAGATCTTGCAGAGAAGTTAAAATGGTCATTAATCCTGAAAAAGAGTTTACTTTCATTAATAATCAAGGATATGCATGCATCAAAAAAACAATGCAACATGATTTTTAACCTTGCACACTGGCAAAGATGAAAAACAGTGATAGCCCCTTGTGCTGGCCAGATGTGGGAAGTATCACTGCTGGTAGGAATATAGTTCAGACCAAGCCCATTACCCAGTGTCTTATACCTAGGCAGTGTGAATGTAAATTGGAATAATTGCAAGTAATTTGGTGATTCGTCAGTTTGCATCAAAAGTCTTAGACTGATGCAAATCCCCAGTGCCTCCATTAAAAAACAAAAACAAAAGAATTAAAAAGAACTCCTCACAAAGATACTTTAAAATTGCTGCCTTAGTATTCCATTGTATGGATATGCTAGACATTATGTGATCATTTTTATATTATTGATCATTTGGACAGCTGATCATTTTTTTTTTTTTTTGCTTCTATAGTTAAAGCGGCAATGAATATAATTCTGTTTAAAGACTCCTTCTATTTTAATTTCTAGAAATTCAATTACTGAGCCCAAACTATGAACTTTTTCAAATGAGATTTTTTTCATAGATTACAAAGATCATGTTGGTTTGCTGTAATAGTTTGGTTCTCTTTTGATTACTTTTCATTAGCTTGTATTTGGGGAAGCCGGTTTTGAGGTCCTGTAATAAGAATGTGTCCGTGAATACGTCTGTCATATGTGGTTGGAGTTGGAAGGGATTTGGGCTGTTCTAACCCAGCCACTTGCTTTACAGATGGGGCCACAAAGGCTAAGTGAATCTGAATGACTGCCCAGGGTCACCCAGGATACAAGTGGCTGAGGCTGTAGCAGAGCTGGGTCTCCTGACCTCCAGACCAGATACTCCTTATCCTCTGTTGACAGGTATGGAAAGAGAGATGAACCCTCAGAGGGTACATTTGTCGGAGGGAATGGCATCCCAGGCAGGGAACAAATGACATGAAGATGAGTGTGTGAAGAGGGTCTGGGTGATAACTGGCTGATGTGGCTGAGACTAACACACTAAGTGACGCTACAATGAGTGATGAGTCTAGAAAGGCAGAGGATAAGTCTTGCTTTTCCTAGCCCTGAATTTTATTAATTAGATAATAGTTGCTCATATTTATATAGCACTTTGGAGTTTGAAAAGTGATTGACATACATTGTCTTATGTGATCCTCCCTGTAATCCTTTACAGATAGAAAATGGAAAAAATGCTTTAAAAGACTTGCCTGAGATCACACACCAGAAGTGCACTGATGTTGGGACTTGAAATTCAAATCTACCGGATCCCGTTTACCAGGTACACAGTTTCCCAATTCAGAGCCAAGATCAGTGGCCAAACTAGTAAGCAATTTGCCATAGACTATAATATCACTATTTTTGTAGTATGATTTACAGACCTGTGCTGTTGCTTTTTCCACGAAGTCAATCTTGAAATAGAAATTTCCATTATTCTCTGCATTAAGCTTTGCAATAGAGTGATTCAGAGCCTCCTCCAGCTCTGGGCTGTCGACAGGTATAACTGTGGGGCAGCCAGGGCAAATCTTGCCAGGTGGTTGTACAAAATCCTCCCCTGAAAGAGGCAGGTTTACATCAGCTTGTGCACTGAAGGAGTCGTCTAGCCTAGTACCTTTCCCAGCATCCATTTATAGAGGGCCATGTGGCAGCCCAAGGCCCAGCAGTAAACAGGTGAAGGTTGTATGTCAGGCTTTTACTGTCTCTCCTCTTTTCCTCCCCAAACTTTCCTCTGATTGGAAGTTTCCCTAAAATGTGTCTAGGGAAACTTTAAATTAGAAAGTGTTAGTGCCTCAATCAATAAGCCACACTTTTCCTAAGTTTTTATATTTTTGATGGAAGCTGTAAAAAGCAAGGCTTAACATAAAGGAATGATTTTCTAGTGGGGAAATAGTAAATCCTGAGATTCTGTTGAGCAGGCAGCTTCAGTGATGCTTCATATCATGCAATGTAGACAACTATCTTCCAAGTATTCCATGTATGAGAAAAGCCAACGCTTGGTATAACAAATACTGACTGGACCTTAAGCTTGCATTCCTCCCCCACCCCCTGCCCCATTAGAACATGCAAGAAAAATAATCTTTAATTGAAAGGATTTTATTGTCAGTAGTTAAAAATGAGATACTGCTTCCCTAATTTATAATACCTGATGCAGACACACCTTGAATACAAGCTGACATACTGAAGGCCAACTTTGCCCAGAAAATAGAAATTCTCCCTTCTCTCACCATATTCTGTTCTGGGCACTTGCAGAGCAGTCTCAGCTGCACCTGCTGTAGCACAGGGGGGCAGAGATGGGGGACGGTGTTCTTCGTAAGGTCTGGGGTCATATAGACTTCATGGCACATCATGAGAACCAAAGCACTGTTTCTATGGAAAGACCTAGCCAGTTGTCTGGGACCCACATGCACTATCAGAGAACTAACGTGAGTTATCCCATACCTGGATAAAGGTTACATTTCTGTGACAAGGAAGCAATTCTTAGCTGAGGATCCACATGTGCTTTATCTGTACATTCACCAATATCCTGGTTTTTAAAAAGCATATAAGAGTATATATTAGGAACATTTTTAAAGAACCTTTAAAGTAAACGACTAGTAAAATTAAAAATAAGATGTTGGCTCTGCAAATCATCACATAGAACAAACCAATACAATGCATAATCTAATTGCAAAAGAGAGAATAAGAAACAACAAGGGAGTAGCATCAACAACAACAAATACACACACACAAGCACACAGACATGAAATGAGATGCCAAGAATATGTAGTGCAGAAATAAAAATCATATAAGTGAATGGGTAACATTTTCTTTTAGCAAGGCAAAGACTTTCAGATTAAGTTAAGGACAAAATCAAAGTATTACATCTTCAAGAATAACAGTGTATAATAAAAAAGATAAAGAAAGATTACACATAACGGATGAGCAAAGCTATATGAAACAAATATGAACAAAAATGGAGCTAGAATATTATTGATATTGGACAAAGTAAAATTCAAGGTAACAAAAAACTCATAAAGGTAGAAGAAAGATAATTTTATTTTTATCTAGAAGCATGGAATCAAAATGCATAAAGCAGAAAATATATGAATAGAAATGGACATAAATAATTGTGGTGGGAAAGTCTAGTATACAATTATTATACAACAGGCAAAATAGATAAAAAAATAAATAAGATCATAGAAGACATGACTAACATGATAAGGATTAATTTCTATTAATAAAATGCCAAAATTAACATCTTGGTGTCTGAATTTCTCATTTTCTTCCCATATAATAGAATTCAAGAAGTAGAATGACTAGATTAAAGGGCTGGCAGCCACTTCTTGCTGAAGCACAGCCTTCTGCTAAAACACACGTATGCCTGGGAGGATCAATATGCCTTAGCCATCTCAACATGCGCTAACTCCTGCCACCCGGAGACGCTCTCTTTTAAAGTAATTTTGGTTCATATAAGTAAGAGAGAGAATCCAGATGTGTTTATTAAAGGTAGGGAAGGGAAGGCGAGAAAACCAGCAGAGACAAGTTGGAAGTGAGGGACAGTCCCAGGAAGAGCTCGGGAACCCCATAAGGATGTTGAGCACGTAGGGAGGAAAAGGAGGTAGGAAAATGTGAAGACATGAAAAGACAAACTTGACTGTGGCATCATTTTGTCTCAGGCTATTCCTAGTCCCTGGTTAGATCTGTAAATGCTTATTGCCAGATGTGCTGATTCTCCCACTAGGTGGGTAAGCACCTTGACCGGTGATGTGAACTTCAGATGGCCAAGTAAATGTGAATATGAACTGGTGACTGTCATCCCCAATTTTAGTGACCGAGTCTTCCACCACAGCTGAGAGTTCCCACACTTGGGAATACTGGGCATGAAAAGCTAAGAACTTTATAATTAGATTTTTGCCTACTTACAGCATTGGAAAGGGACTTGCAGTCTGGAGTTAAGAATAGAAAATTCTCCTTGGAACAATTAGTTTGCACAATTGAGTAAGTAATTTCATAGTTCCATCCAGCCACCACCTGAAACGATTTGGGATTGAATCCCAAAAGGGCAGTTTAAACATTATGTACAGTGTTAGGAGGAGCTTAGAATACTGCCTGGCATTTCATAAGTGCTCAGATATGTGGACTATGATTATTACTAGGCAAAAGTCATTACCTGAATAAATATTGAGCACATTATGACTCCCACACCCTTCAACACAGCACATACACAAACATACATTCACACACACATTGCTACACATCTGAAAACAAAAAGCAATTTATAAGATAGAGTTACTCTATCTCCTTAAGTAAGACCTAGCAGTATTTCCTCTGCCAGGTAGCAGGAAAAAAATGATCTGTTGAATTTTGTGAAATATTAATAATGCTTTTCTAGGTGGATAAAGAAAACTTTGAAGCTAGAGTGGCCTTTACCACTAGGTTCCCAGACTGCCAGGCAGTAAGATTTCTCCTGCTTTATCTGGGGAGGGTCCCACCCTGATAGCTGGGTATGGACAGAACTGAGTAGAACATAATCTTTCATGAAGGCAAGTTGGAAGTCCAGTTAAAAGCAGAGGAATGCAACAGACCTAAGGGGGCCACTCATAATTAGATGTTGAAATCCAAAGGGTCCAGTCAACTGTCGGTAAAGGCTTCATGAACTGAGGCAATAAGAAGACCAGATTTATAAGTATTTACTTTTTCTTCTGATGATACAGAAACTATAATTTAGAGGATACCTAGCAAGCCGTGCCATCCTTTGTAGGTACAATTTAATATTTGGGGCAATGTTTGCCTCATGATAGCTAGGAGATGATAGTCTTCTTAAAACCCTAAGGCCAGAATAACTTTTCCATTCCACCATCTCTAGGAAGAACATGGAATTCTGACCACTCGTTCACTAAAAACAAATCTCAAAGGAGGGGGTCTGGTTAGTCTCCCTTTCCACCTTAACAGATCACAGTATTCGAATCACTTTGCCTAAAGAGAAAGTCTGCCTCCAGAGCTAGTCGTTTGAGAACATGGAAGAATTCCCTCTCACTTGCCATGGAATCATACTTTTTTTCCAGCCAATGGTTTATTTTAGGTAATGAAACCCTAAGCCAAAAAGATCTAACCAATTTTAACATTACAATGAGAAATGAAAAATTAAAGAACAAACCTGTCTCAAGGCGCTTTTTACTTCTCCAAGATCAAAGAGGTGCGAATGATCAGTATTGTTGTTAAAATGTTGAATGGCGTGTTTCAGAATGGGTTCCAACTCAGGGTTCGTGGTTGATATGGGGTGTTCGCAGCCAAGACAGTCATACTGGGTGGTCACCACAGGGCCCTCGGCTTGACAAAGAGCAGGCAAAAGGACAGCATTAATGAGCGAAACTTGCATTCAGATACATTGCCCTGAGTAAGTAAGATAATTTGCATGGCCCTGATACCCAAACTCTCCAGTAAATCCTAGTATGCACCAGAAAAAGAACACAAGACTGCTTCTGAGTTGGAGGGAGAAACCTATGATTCACCTAGGGACATCTTCCATACGTACCATTGTGCGTAATTATTTTAAATTTATTTCAAAGTCATCTTCCATGACAGAAGTGATACATGAATTTATCCTCAAAAAAATTAAAACATTACAGTTATATTATTTCTTTTTCAGTGTTAATTAAAGTTCCTTGAAGCCTGGCTCAGGGTATAATATGTTTGGTATCAATTCCAGTCCAGCAAACATGTATTTTGCATGCCTTGAGCTGAGCTAGGCTGAGTGGATACATTTATTCCTGAGTCGTGGCCACCGCCGTGAAGGAGTCGAGCAAAGTCGAGTGGGAGAGACAGATCTGATGATGGATCATTTCAATGTAATTCGGCAAGAGCTTGGAAAGGCAGAAGCCCAGAGTGAGCCCCAGGAAGACTTTCCTGGGGAGAAGAGGCTGAGCTAGGAAGGGTGAAGAATGGTCAAGGTCAGCCTCACAATCCCAGGTGTGAAGCCTGAGAAGAAGGATGGATGGCTCCTGAGGAAGCAGGGTGAGTCAGGGACAGTGGTGTGGGACATGGTGTACACACATCTTACCAGAGCTTCATGGGGAGGGAAGGGTGATCTGAGGTCTGAGCAGTCACAGGAGAGTCTTCTGCTGGGAAGCCTAGGCAGGGATTACCGTCTTTCAAGGTCACGGGCTCCCTGGAGACTCTGATGTAAGCTATGGCACCCCCTCCCCCCAGGAAAGTGCAGTACTCACAACTTTCTCCACTTAATTTGGGGGATTCCTAGACCCTCTGAAGTGAATGAAGAATGGGAAGCCACTGAAGGGGTTTTAATAAAACAATATATTGCTCCGGCAATTCTGGATCTTTTGTGATTCCACATAAATTTTAGGATTATTTGTTCTAGTTCTGTGAAAAATTTCCTGGGTAATTTGATAGGGATCGCATTAAATCTGTAGATTGCTTTAGGTAGTATGGCCGTTTTAACACTCATTCTTCTAATCCAAGACCATGAGATAGCTTTCCATTTCTTTAAATCATCTTTTATTTCCTTAATCAGTGTTTTGTAGTTCTTAGCATAGAAGTCTTTCATCTCCTTGGTCAGGTTTATTCCTAAGTATTTTATTTTTTTGGATGTGATTTCAAAAGGGATTGTTTCTTTCCTTTCCTTTCCTTGGTAACTTATGGTTACCATGGGGGAAAGGAAGTGGGGAGGGATTAATTGGGAGTTTGAAATTTGCCGATACTACTATGTATAAAACAGATATACAACAAGGTTATACTGCATAGCACAGGGGACTATCTTCAATATCTTGTAGTAACCTATAGTGAAAAAGAAAATGAAAAGGAACATATGTGTGTATATGTATGACTGAAACATTATGCTCTACGCTGGAAATTGACACATTGTAAACTGACTATACTTCAATTAAAAAAATGTAAAATATATTTTTAAAAGAGTGAGTCTGTATCAGATTGTGAAGTAATGTTCATAACAGGCAGCCCTGACCTGCAACACCTGTGGCGCAAAATGGGAAGTACTGAAGGAGTCCTAAGCCCCTTGGCCCCGGGGCGCTCACTACCGCAGGATGTAAGATCCCAACAGGATCAGGAAGCCAGTCGAGCTCTGCATGACTGCCCTCCTGTCAGCAGTTCCACACAACCCCCCTGGCAATGGCTTCTCGGCTTTCTCTCCCTAAGTATGTGTGTCAGGAAAAGATTTACTTGGTGGATATTCATAGCTTTCCCCTCTCCTTTCCTTGTAGCTTTGAGGTTGAATCGGGGTAATGCGCAAAATTAAAGAACTAGAGGGGCTCCCGTAGGAAAGGTGAGGAAGAACAACAACAACAACAAAAAAAGATGAACACAGGAGGTGAAAGGGGAGATGAGAAAAGACCCAAGGCTGGGTTGCCCGACCTCAAGGGCAGCGCCCACTGGAGTAAGAGGAGAGATGCAGCAGCCTTTTGAGGGTGAGAGGAGCAGGGAAAGAGGCAAACTCAGTTGTGTGAGGGGTGACAGAATGACTTCCCACCCTGCCCCAACATGTCTAGGAAGATGTTTTTAAAATTAAAATAAAGATTTTATATTTTGAATTCCAAAACACATCTGGCCAGAAAGGTTTCAGATAAGGGATTGTGGACCCAGTGGTAATTTCTGAAGTCATGGCACAGAGTCTTTTCTCTCATAGTCCATAAGCACTGTGCTCTGGATAATGTTAAAATTTGCTTACTAGATGGAGTTCTTAAACTGAATAATAAAAAGCTACTCCTATTCCCTGGCCTCCCTCCAAAAGATTTTAATTACTTGTAATCTCTTTTCTGTTTTGGACTGTTTTTCTTTGAATGCAACTTCTTGCAAGAGCAGGAACTTAAGGGATGTAGTTTTTGTGGGTTCCATCTAGACGATTAAGGCCGGAATAGAACAGTTAACGCTGTGGGGAGGTTCAATAGTGTGGCTAAAGATGCCGTTCTGGAGCTCACACACTAAAACCCTATCCTGCAGAAGGCCAACTCCAGGATGGCTTTGTGACTGACATCACCTAGCTGTGCCCATTCTTCTGTGCCTGGTGCCCCTGCCACAAGAGTGAATGAGCTAATAGGGATTATATCTGTTGATAAGTTGCTCCATACTTCAGTTCCAAAGGAATTTTGTTTGTGGAGAGCCAACTTTATCAACTCTGCTAATTACTAGCTATGGGGTCACAGGCAAGATACTTAACTGCTGTGGGCCTCAGTTTCCTCATCTGTGAACTGGGGACTTCTTTTTTAATTGAAGTATAGTTGATTTACAATGTTGCATTAGTTTCTGGCATACAGCATAGTGATTCAGTTATACACACACACACACACACACACACACACACACACACACACTATATATATATTCTTTTTCATTATAGGTTACTACAAGATATTGAATATAGTTCCCGTTAATATACAGTAGGACCTTGTTTATCTATTTTATACATAGTATTTAGTATCTGCAAAGCCCAAACTCCTAATTTATCCCTCCCCCCTTTTCCCTGCCAGAAACCACAGGTTTGTTTTCTATGTTGTGAGTCCTTTTCTGTTTTGTAAATAAGCTCACTTGTGCCATATTTTTTAGATTCCGTGTATAAGTGATATCATATGATATTTGTCTTTCTCTGTCTGGCTTACTTCACTTAGTGCGATAATCTCTAGGTCCATCTACATTGCTGCAAATGGCATTACTTCATTCATTTTTATGTTTGAGCAGTATTCTATTGTATATATATATATACACACCACATGTTCTTTACTTATCTGTTGGTGGACATTTAGGTTGTTTTCATATCTTGGCTATTATAAATAGTGCTGCTAAGAACATTGGGGTGCATATATCTTTTCGAACTAGAGTTCCCTCCAGATATATGCCCAGGAGTGGGATTGCTGGATCATATGGTAAGTCTATTTTTAGTTTTTAAAGTAATCTTCATACTGTTTTCCACAGTGGCTGCACCAAAACTACATTCCCACCAATAGTGTAGGAAGGCCCCCTTTTCTCCACACCCTCTCTAGCATTAATTGTTTGTGGATTTTTTAATGATGGCCATTCTGACTGGTGTGAGGTGATATCTCATTGTAGTTTTAATTTATATTTCTCTGATAATTAGCAATACTGAGCATCTTTTCATGTGGCTATTGGCCATCTGTATGTCTTCATTGGAGAAATGTCTGCTTAGGTCTTCTGCCCATTTTTTTTTCTGCCTGTTTTTTTCTTTTTTCTTTTTTAATGAACTGGAGATATTAATACTTGCCACATAGGGTTGTTGTGAGGATTAAAGTTAACACAGGTGAAGCGATTAGAACTTTGGCTGGCAATAACTGCTCAAGAAATGTTAGCTATCATTACTTTTATCCTGATTATCATTAATGCTCTACTATGCTTACATCTTCAGGTGAATCATCTAGTTCATTCTACAAAAAAGCCTGCAAAATGGAAATTACTGTGATCTCCTTTTACAGGTAAGGAAAAAGGAAAGTCAAGGAGGGGAACAGCTTTGAAAGATTCCAGACCAGATCTGACCTCAAGGTTTGTGCTTTCCCCCCAACTAGGGTGGTGCCTGAAATTGAAGCCAGTTCTGTGCCTTTTGCATACACCTATTACAGTGCTGCTCTTGAGGAAGAGAATCAGGACAGCGCCAAAGCGATGACTAACATGAGCCTGGCCCCAGCCTCAGGACTCTGCTGTTCCACCCCTCCAGCGCCCCCACAAGGCTGTAAATGGCATCACAACTGCTACCCTCCCGGAGGGCTGCGTCTTTGGCGCCACACACAGTAAAGTGTCATTTTCCACCCAGAGCAGTGCCACCAGACACATCAGCTACCTGGAGTAATCTGGCAGGTCTGGGTAGCCACGGAGAACTTCATATTCTTTCTCTTTGCCACTGTCACTGTGCATTCTCCTGTGGCCTAAGAAGGAAAAAAAAGAGAGAGACTATTTATCTTAATTTTCAGACGAAATCCACCCAGTACTATTGCTAACTCTGGCTTTGCTTCTTTAAAATTTGTCAAGATTTTTTTTTTCTAACAGTTTCAAGACGTGAGAATGAATGTTTTGCAGCCTACCATAATTTTATACAAACCGCTGATATTCATGAGATTTTGGAGGAGTGGTAGGATAAATGGTGAGGTTTTAAAATATGAGTCTTTGTTTTGAGCCCTGGGGATATTTTTCTCCAGGATGTACACCAGCCTGTTAAACTCTCCTCTTAATTTACCTTTCGACGTCAATGTTCAAACTGTGACCAGAGCAGGACTTGTGGGGCCTTCCAGGGTCAGACCCCTCCCCCATATCCTCCGCTGTAGCTCCTCTCTGAAGAACCCAGGTAATCTTATCTCAAGTATATTTCCTGAGTTTTTCACATGCTAAAAGCCACCAAAGGGAAGAAATTAACTACTTGATGATCCAGAGCACTTGGCCTCCAGAGCTTCTGGCGCCTGGGGGCTGATATTGTTGATCACCCTATTCCCTCAGCATCAACCAGAGAACTGTGCATGAGCGGATCAGTACCCTGCAACCCACCTCCCTCACCTGGCCTTTAAATTGTTTTGTTGAAACCCTTCAGGGAGTTCGGGGTTTTCTTGGGCTTGAGCCATCCCATTTTTCTTGCTCCGTCCTGCGATAAACTTTTCTCTGCCCCAAACTCATGTTTCAGTTTGTTTGGCCTCATGGTGCATCCGGCACACAAATCTGCCTTTGGTAACAAAACTGCATCCAAGGTGCCAGTGTTCTGACTCCCTGGACTGTGAAGAGGGTGGCTTGCTTCCTGGCAGATACCATCACAGCCTCCCTTAATTAAGTCCAAATAATCAGCTGTGCTGTGCCACACAGGTTAGACATTTGGTTAGGACAGCCAGTGTTATTAAAGCAAGGCCCTTTGCATAACGGATCTCATTTCTTCCTCCAACTACCTGATGAAGTCAACTTTCTCTCTCTTTATGAGCGAGCTCACAGGTTCTGAGTGGTCAGCTAGTTGGAGGTAGAGCAGGGTTGGCACTCAGGCCCACGCAGTTGAAGCATCCACACTCTCCCTCACCAGCTCAGCCCAGATCTCAGCCCAGGTATCGAACTATTGTCTCTCTGGCGTCTGGCCCACATGTCCCAGTTGGTCATTGGAGTCCTTTTCTTATGGGAGGGCTTTCTCCATGTTTAACTGCTGGCCTCTCCATGCCCCTTCTGTGTGTGTGAGGATGCAGACATCAGGTGTCTGACTGTTCCACACAGTTGAGGGTTCACATGCGTCCCTCACAAACAGCTCCACGTATCAGTCACCCCCACCACTGGCGGGAAAGCCTGGCATGCTCTGCGGAGAAGAAGAAGCCTGGGAACCTCCCACACACTCACAGCTTGTGCAGAGTCTTTGTAGTCACATTCCTGCCACGTTTTGTCACTTTGAACAGGACAGTCGCCCTCCTTGATTTGGTACTTGAAGGAATAAAATGTGTCAGGATTATCCTGAAAAACAGCAACCAAAAGGGATCATCTGACCCAAGAGCAAATTATTCGAGTAGGACCTGGGGCAGTTACAAATATTTGATCCTGATTTGATTCAATGAAGGCAAAAGCATTTATTAAAAATATTGAAAGTCTATAAATATTTACTTGGAAGAATGTCCATAGTTTACTATTTACAAGTATATATATATTTTAAGTTACAAAGTAGTATCATAGTACTAGCCCATCTTTGTAGAAACCAATTTATAGGTAAACACACGATTTTTAAAAGTCTGGAAAATTATGCAGCTAAGTTGTTAAAATGTGTGTCTCTCAGCAGTAGGAGTAAAATTGTCTTTCACTTTCTACTTTAAACAAACATTCCTGAATTGTCTACTTTTTAAAAAACAAACATATGTTATTTTTTCAATTAGAAAATAAACCAGAAACCTTTTTTCATTAAAAAAGTAATAGTTATCTTTGGATGATGGGATTAATTTTGGGTCATATTAGTATTTTAATTTGCTTTGTTTTGTTATTTATTCTAGCATGTCATGGAATAATAAGTAAAACTTTAAAGGTGCAAAGGGGCTGAGTTAGATAATCTTTCAGATGCAGCATCCTGGCATGTCGGAGCAGCCAAGGACCTGGGAAGTGATGATGTCCAGCTTCTCACTTTGTAGGTGAGAGAAAGGGGGCCCCAGGCGGTGAGGCCTGGCTCAGGCAGCGCCCCCACCGTGTAGAGGCGGAGTCAGCCTGGGTCACAGGCCTCCTGGCTGGAGGGGCTGTGTTCTCACTACAGGATTTGCGTCTAGGAGGTGATGGTTCACACATGATAGTCTCTAATATTCCTTCCAGGTCTCAGAGTTCAATAAAACCTAAGTGGTCATGGCATACAGCACACAGCAAAGGAAAGGTAAGGAGTGATTCTGTGGACACATTAGAATAAAAAACCCCATTTGCTGTGGATGTCAGCCAATAAGGACAACACCAGTAAGCCATTGCTTGAGAACACCAGGACTCACACGACCACACAAGCTTGTGAAACAGAAAGGCTGGACTTTACTTTCAGAAGAAAAAAGGAAAAACCAACATGTCCCCTGGGCTTTTTCCTTTTTCCTCATAATGTCAAATGGCTGGAATCTTTTTCCACCTAAGTAAACAATTGCTTAACTATCACAGAAACATAAAATTTTACAATGAAATTCATTTAAACAACTATGGAAAGACTTGTATTTCTTGAAGTCACACTCCCTATCAGGATTTGTTTCCATCTTGAGTGCATCAGTCAGTGATAAAAAATACTAAATCCCAAGTGGAAATGGCTGTCACCTTGATGCATTCAGCCATACGGACTTCATGGTAGTTATTTCGTCTTATGCAGTAGAGCCAACTTAATCTCACTTCTGAGTCCTCTTAGACCTACCTCCCTTTTCTGTAGCTTAATTGAGGAATAATTGACAAGTGAAAACTGTATATATTTAAGGTGTACAAAGTGATGAATTGACACACATATACATTGTGTAATGATTACCGTAAATAAGCTAATTAACACAAACAAGCTAATTCTCACCACCTTTATTTTTGTGGTGAGAATACTTAAGATCTAGTCTTTTAACAAATTCTGAGTATACAATACAGTATTATTAACTATAAATCACTACGCTGTAGTTTACAGCTTCAGGACCTATTCATCTCATAACTGACAGTTTATACACTTTAACCAGCAGCTCCCTATTTTCCCTGCCTCCCAGTCTCTGGCAATTACCATTCTACTTTCCATGTCTGTGAGTTTGAATTTTTAGATTCCACATGTAAGTGAAATCAGAGTATCTGTTAGATCTGTCCCCTTGGGCGCTCCCTCCCCACCTGAGGTCTGGGGGTCTTCATATTTCAGTCTAGATTCGGTCACCCAGTAAATCCTCTTGCTGCAGCCTCAGTCCCTGGATTCTCCTACTCTGTGTAGTCCTTTTCAGACTACTCCATCTACCTTTGTTTCATGTCACCCTAGGACACTGCTTCTCTGATCACCCAGGAAGACAATCTTGGTGACCCAAGGATTAGCTATACCCCTGCCTCCACCTGCAAGGCCAGAGAGGGGTGCTGGTCCTTTCTAAGAGATGTAAGCTTCCCTTTGATTATCAGTTCTTTGGTGATTGGTGTGTATGTGTGTGTGTGTGTGTGTGTGTGTGTGTGTGAGGCCTGGACTCTGAGTGACAGCACAAATCCCAAATGACTTCAAAGTTAATCACAGTTCACTCACCGTCTTCCTGACCTCAGTTACACGATACAATACAAACTGGTTGCCACTTTTGTTTTCACTGTTGTATTTCCTGAGAGCACTGTCCACAGCCTTAAATACATCCTGGTCGTTGCAGTCAATTTCTTCTGAGAAGGGCTCCTGGGTCAAACTTGGTAGCAGCCTGGAGCAAAGGAAAAGGATGGCGATTAATTTCATGATTTAACAGTCTCCCTCTGGGAGTTTCACCAAGAATTGAGAGCCTGATTTAGATGCTGATTTTAACTGTCTTCAGCCTCTGTCTTCTCCTGGCTCTCCTCTCTCTGCCACAGCTCTGTGAAGCCCTCGTTTTGATTGCTGCTGCCTTGAACTATTTGCCCAATTCCAAAAGGACAAATGGCCCTGCTGGGGTATCTAAGCAGATTTTGGGCTGAAATGTTACAACACTCGGGTTGTTGACCTGCTTGTTTGTATTTGGGGAGCATGTGAGAGCAGAGAGCACATTTCCCAGTGATTGCACAACCTTATCTAGCAAATCAGAGCAGACTCTAATTAAGGAGGAGAAAAAAACACCAACCACCTCTGTTATTCCCTTGTGACTTTCCCAAAGCCATTTATGAAGGTCACTGCATGTGACAACAATGCAACAGTGAGTACAGTGTGCAAACACCTTTCAATAAAATTTCTTTGCAGGACAGCTAGCTGCAGAGAAGCAAGCTGTCGGCCATCATATTGCATGATTGTCGCCACACACAGGGACATAGTGAGTGCTGGGGGTCCCACACCAGGATAGTGGTACAGCTGAAAATAAATTATGGACATCCTCTCTGGTCTTGGCTAAGCCAGCCTCTCTCCACTTAATTGCATTAGTTCTAGAAAGGAAAATGCTCCCCAGGGTGGAGGAGAAAGGGGAGAAGCATTAGATGAGATGGGCTGGGTGAAGCCCTGCACCCCCAGTCCTTGTTTCTGGTTTGTGGATATGGGTGTCTTTCATTACCAAGCCTCAACCACCTTTTTGATAAGAATCGACCATCTGGGGAGAGGTGGTGTAAGAGTAGCCCCTGGTAGATGTTTTTCCTCAAGTCTTACCTCCCCCCCCCAAAAGATATTTGACTACTTTGTTGCTGTTGATAGGGTCTTTAGCTTGGCAGTTCAGTCTCCGTGAGAGCCCCTGGAAAAGCAGGATCAGTGCGGGCTGAATGGTGGCCTTGCAGTAGAGTGGCGGGAACATGAACTTGGCAATCAGTCCAAGCTCGATTCCCATCTAGCTCTGCTACTTACCTGCTCTGTGATTCTGAACAATTCAGGGTCATATAACCTTTCTGAGCCTCAGTATACTCCTCTGTAAAATGTAGAAAATCATAGTATCTCAATGGATTTTTTGAGCAGTGAATGAGGTAATATATATACAAGCCTGGTAATTAGTTCTTATAAATTAAATCTACATTTAGAGTGGGATGGCTAAGAATCCTTGACTTACTGAAGCTGTTTCAGGTGCATGGTGATGGCAGAAGGTAGATTCCAGTGTGTGTGTGTATGGGGGTGGGGGCAGGAAAAAAAGCTAAGCATAAAAGGAACTCGTGTGAGTTCATAGGCTGGGAAGAAGGAGGGGCCTGCAAAGATGGAGAAGCTGGAGCTGGGAGAGTGAGGAGATAGCTGAGAGTGCACAGTCCAGGAGGAGGTGGAAAGGAATACAAGGCTAATCATGGTGGTGTTGTTAAGTGAAGACTCAAAAACTGTGTTGTCAAACCCAAGTTCATGTGCCCAATGTACTGTGAGCAACCCCCCCACCCCCCACCAAAATGTCAGAGTTTGGATCCAAGAAAGGTTTATTGGTTGAGGAGGAGCCAACCTGGAAGATGGGAGACCTAGACTTGTCTCAATCCATCTTGCTTGCTGGCTGGGGCACAAGGCTTTTAAAGGCAAAAAAGGTAAAGAGGAGGAGATATTTGTGATTTTCAAATTCCCGATAAGACCTCAGTTGCAAGACACCTTGTGATTTGATGTGTCTTTGATTATGGTGACTCATCTATGTGTTTCTACAAAGCAAACTAGCAAATCATGCTTTTGGGATCCCTTAACTTCTTTCTAGGAGGGGGCAAAAGCAATGGCTGAGGCATTTTATTAGTTACTTAGAGCTTTCATTATGGTTCGGGAGCTTCAGTTCCTAACTGACCCTCCCAGTGTCGTCAGTTTTAAGGCCAGCTGGTGGAAGCTGCAGGACAGTTTGGGGTCATAAATCGAGGCATTAGTTTAAGCTAATAATCATGGAAAAGACTATGTTGGGCTTGCTTTTCCTTTGTTTCTGCATTCCCTTACATCCCTAGCCCATAACTGTTTGATTCTGCTCTTTGGAACTCAGGGAAGATCTAGGAGACCAAAGAAGAGGTAGGCAGAGGACATTGGGTCTGGGGTGGTGTGTCCCGGGAAAGCCCCAAAGGGTCCTGCTCGGTTACAACAGGACTTGGCAGTGTATACAGGAGTATAAAGGATGGGAAAGAATGTGACTTTGAAGGACACTGATCTGGGTTCTAATCCCAGTCCCACAATTTACTAATTATAACAAACATTAAAGAAACATTCATATACATTTTATATAATGTAACCAAAAAATCTAGAAAAGGAGCAATCAATGGTGTGTGGTCTAAACCTCTAGCACAATGTAACATCCCTAAAGCGGGAGTTGTTTCTTACTCCGTTATTCACCTGCAGAAACTGTGTTTGCCTATTATGACTGCTTTTAACTGAAATGAATTGAGAGCATTCAGTTCTATATTTTCTGGGTAATATTTTTAATAACTCAAGCAACCTTTGAGAAAAGGCTTTATAAAAATTATAAAACACTACACAAATGCTTCTGCCACCACTACCGCTTTTTTTAGAGAAGAAAGATGAAGCCCAAAGAGGTTTAATTACTTTCTTAATATCTTGTAATCAGTAAATTGTGGGACTGGGATTACAACCCAGATCGGCCTCCTCCAAAGTCACATTCTTTTCTATTTATTACATTGCCTGGATACACTGCCAACTCCAGTGTTTTAAATTTCTTTTTTAGTTTTATTGAGAAATAACTGGCATACATCACTGTATAAGTTTAAGGTATACAGCATGATGCTTTGATTTACAAATATCATGAAATTATCACAATATTTAGTTAATATTCATCATCTCATACAGATACAATAAAAAGAAAGGAAAAAAAATTCTGCTTGTGCTGAGAACTCTTAGAATCTATTCTCTTAACAACTTTCCTATATATCACAGAGCAGTGTTAACGAGAGTCACCATGTTGTACAAGCACCCTGGTACTCACATATCTTAAACTGAAGCTTGTATCTATTGATCACCTTCTTCCAAGCCCTGTTTTTGACTCCTCACTTGCAACATCACCATGATCAGCCTTGTATTCCCTTCCACATCCTCCTGGACTATGCCCCTTCAGCCATCTCCTCACTCTCCCAGCTCCAGCTTCTCCATCTTTGCAGGCCCCTCCGTTTTCCCAGCCTAAGAACTTACCCAAGTCTCTTTCACCTTTAACTTTTCCCCCCAACACCTCACCCATCCCTTTAGAATCTACCTTTTGTCATCACCACGCACCTGAAACTGCATCACCAAGTCAAGCAGAGAGAATCTAAAGTCTTATTAGCCTGTGTCTAAATGCTTGAGCCCTGATTTGGGAAGAAGGGAAAAGAAGGAGGATTCCAGTATAGAAAAGATTCCTTTGACAGTGAAAATGAATAAAGAGAAGTTATCTGAGATGACAGAGCCCCTAGCCTGGGGAGAAGCTATGAGAAGAACAGAAGACTTCTGAAGCAGAGAACACCTCTGCCCTGCTTTCTGGAGATGTCGCCTGGAAGGCAGCAAGATCTCAGGGAGAGAACGCCATTTGGTATCTCTTGGCAGTCATTTCTGTTAGTGGTCTTACAGAGACTTCGTATATCCCCAGTTTGATACAGAAGTAGCAGATAAGCTAGAACTAAAGAGGGATGTGAACATTTCTCAGCAGGGGGACCTGGAGGACCAGTGATAAAGAATCAGACCTCTTTCTCATGCCCACCACCCAAACACCGTGGCACCACTTTGTGAGCAGAGTAGCAGGAACTCCTACCACTCCCTGTTAGCTCAGTGAGGATGGCAACCTGAAATAGAAATTAATTTATTCTTAAAATAAAGTGATATTTTCTGTGCACCTGAATTTATGGTCACGATTCCTGCTTGTAGTCTTTTTCGCAATTTACAGCACGAGCTTTGTTTCCTTCATAACTGAGTAGAGAACTTGTTTTTCCGAAAGGAAATTGAGAGGACTAGTAAAAACAAGTAGAAGAGAATTTGGGTCACTTTTATCGGATACTCCTTTAAGTGAGAATACATCCCTCCTTGGCATGCCCCGCTGCAGCATAGGAACTAGTAGAGGAAAGATTCTAGAATTAAAGGAGGTAAGTCCAGGAAAGAAAGAAATTCTGAGGGTCAGAGATTTGCTCAAGTGGTATGGTAGTCAGTGATGGAATTAACTTCTAATCTGTAGCACTGAGATCTTTCCTCTTCTTTCTGTTTGTCTCTCTCTTCTCATGCTGTTTCCTCTCCCACTCACATTTTGCCCCATCCTTAGTATGAAAGTAAGTTTACAATCACTTGTAATTTTGCATTTATTACTGGTCACATTTTATTTATGGTTCTAATTCAGAACATGATTCATTTTGCCCCAATCAAGGACATCAGATTTTATTTTAGAGATGTATATGCAAAAAACTTTGAGATGTGTAGAAATTCATTGTTGAATGTCCCTGGACATGATTCAGAGGCTGATTGAGGAAAGGGCTGAATCTCTGGTTGTAGGGGATTATTGTGGTTTGGCAATGAGAAGCTGGGAAAATTGGCTCCGGGAAGAGGAAGAACTTCACCTGTCTTTAGTGGAGGGAGTCGGTGAACATATCCAATTTGTCTCCAATGGAAGGGAAAATGTCCTTTACCTGGACCTCTTTCTCCTGAGTGCCTAGGCGGTGGGCCACGGCGATGGTGGTCTTCGGGACCTTGGTTATGGGGTGGTGGGTCACAGGGTCCATGGTCATGGAAATCATGGCCATGGGGATGGTGTCCATGGGGATGGTGTCCATGGGGATGGTGTCCATGGGGACGGTGTCCATGGGGGTGGTGTCCATGGGGATGGTGTCCATGGGGACGGTGTCCATAGGGATGATGCTCACTTGAACTATAATTATGAGGGGGTCCATGGGCCCCATTGGTGCCAAAGTAAGGGTGACGGCATCTTAACTCTGGAGGGGGAAATGGTGGAGGAGGTCCTGCTGGAAATGGTGGAGGAGGTCCTGCTGGAAATGGTGGTCTGCCTGAGTGACTTTTGCCTTCTAGAGGAGGTGGGCATCCAAATTCATGTGGCTTACAGGGATGACGGTGACCTCTAGGTCCACCAGGCTTAAATGGAGGCCTGTCAGCAGGAGGATGTTCATGCTCACCAGAGTGGAGGGGATGGCTCAAATGGTGCTCCTGGTGAAGGACACAATAAAGTGTATATCATCATGTAACACAAAAGAAGTTAGATGTTTAATTTAGACCAATGGCTCCCACACTTTTAAATTCTACAATTAATTTTAAAAGTAGGATACCAAAAAAGGGTTCCTCAAATTCTTATCTAGCCAAGTTGGCATTTTAAATACAAACAAAACTATCATCTACCACCATCATTATTTCACAATAGGAATAATATCTTGGTAACCGAAGAGTCAGAAAGGTAATCTCAGATTTAAGGATGGTCCTTTTGATGGAATAAATGTCATCTTCTTCTTCTTCTTCTCATTTCAACATAAACTGGTGAAATTATACTATAGAATGGTACTCATCTGTGGACCAACATTTGGGAAACTAGTGCTTTATAATTTATATTCTCAAGAGAGTTGAGGCTTTATGGTAGAAAGATCTCTTTCTAAAGGATAAGCATGTCACCTCTTCTTATTTCTTCTTGTTTAGATTTTAATTTTAAAGAAATTTATGGAACCATGTTCAAACCTGTTCTCTTCCTTTTTTTTTTTTTTTTTTTGGTTTGGTACATGGACATTTGGATCATGGTCAGTTTTTGTTTGTTTGTTCTTTTTGCTGATATCAAAAATACTGTGAGAGGGAGGTATAGCTCAGTGATAGAGTGATGCCTAGCATGCACGAGGTCCTGGATTCAATCCCCAGCACCTCCATTAAATACATAAATAATTAACAAACAAACAAACAAACAAACAAACCTAAGTACCACCCCCTCAACCAAAAAATAAAACAAAACAAAAACAAAACTCTGTGAAGGATATCTTGGTTTAGAATAAAGCTGTCTGGGACCTATGTAAAATATTGTTTTGAATCTTATTTCATATACCTTTATATAGTAAATTTTAAGTTCATTCATTCTTCTTAGGTTCTATGCCTATTAATAAAAGCCAGAAATTATTAAGAGTCAGCCCTGGAGTCCTGACTCCAAGGCCACTTTCAAGTTCATCAAAGGCTGCTTGAATTGGTTATGATTTTACTTTTCTGGCAAATATTATCCCTCCCCAATTCTTAGAAAAAATTTCATTCTTTTTGTGTCATACCAGCACCTATACTTTCCCCTGGGGCCTATTCTCTCTGTATTTCTCCTCCCCATCATCCTTCATCTCTCTCTCTCACACACACACACATACATACTACACACAAAGAGCCATAAGAACCAAATATACTATGTGTGTGAAAACAGCACTTAATTTGGCATTGCTCATGACAAAGGCTACTTAGGTACCCACCTTAGGGTTGAAGACTTCACAGTTTATGACAATGTTTTGGGGTGCCAAGTCAAAGGCTTCTGCATCATAGGATAAATATGCTCTGCAGAATCCAAAGACCTACAAAGAAGACAGAAACCTGCTAGTGTCTCTGTGTGTGTATTTGAGCATGTGTGTGCAGGTGGTATGAAGATGCCCAGTTCTTGTCTTGAACTTCCAGACATTTGGGAGAGGAAGACAGGCTTTAGAAAAATCTGGGTAATATTATCAAATCTCCCCATCAGCTATTTAACCATCTTTCCTAGTCAACACTTTGGGGAAAGCGCAGGTTCCAGTGGGTTTCATTCCCAGTTGCTGTGGTCTTCCACGAATGGTCTCCAGTGCTGGGCTTCCCCAGGGGCTGTGGGAGGAGCACCATGTCATTGATGCCTTGCCTCCAGGCCAGCCTTCAACTTGAAGACCTGAGTTGCCTGGGCCTAGAGAGAGTGAAGAGTGATGTAGAAGAAGTATTTGCACAACTTCATCTGGCTTCTTGGAGGAAAGTGCTGGAAAGGAAGGAGCCAGTATAAATGTAGGATTGCACAGACCCTGTCAAAGTGACGGTCTGCTGACCCTATCCTGAGTTCCAAGGCTACAAGTGGCTGGCATGCCTATGTCCCAGAGGCCCCTACACTCAGCTGTCAAAGTTAGATTAGGACCAGAAGAGAACTCTTTCTTAAAAGAGACTTTTAAGCACTGAGATTCTGAGTACAGTTTTGGAATCGGACAGACCTATGTTAATCCTGGCTTCACCGTTTACTAGTTGTGAGTTTAAGGGAGTTACATAAAATTTCTGAAACTTAGTTTTTGTAAAACACTCGTTTTATCATACTAACTACTCACAGGCTGCGAGAGGCTTAATTAAGTGAGATGATGCTGGAGAACACTTAGGCTCGAGATCCTCATCTCCAACATCCGCCATGTTTCCGCGCGAGTTCACATTCCCCACACCAAGAAAGGGGCTTGTGGGGATGGGAGTTGGGGAGGAGGTGTCTTTTCTGGTAGCTACTCAGCAGGACTATAGAACTGTTTCAGTCTGAAAAGTCGAACAGCCGGAAAAGGTACTGATGACTGCCTCCTTTCTTTCAGTCCTGTAGAATGTGTTACCAAACATCAGAAAAATCCTGGACTTGAAATCAGAAGCCACCATTCAAATCCTGTGTCCTAATACTTTCCAGCTAAGTGCCTTTAGGTAAGTGTTTAAATTTCTAGGCCCTTCTGTCCCAGGGAAACAGAGGCAGACACTAGCTTCTCCTCAGAGGGGTTGTCATAGGGCTCCAATGAGGCAATAATATATGTGGTTTGCAAACTCTGAATGCCAAGTGTCAAGACCCTCCTGCAGGTACCAGAGTTTCAATGTATAAGTGATTAGGGGAATGCTCCCACGGGACCAAGCATCTAGAGGACTGGATGCTAATCTCAGCTGGGTTATGAACATCAAGCAGGATCCTGACTTTGCTGAGCCTCAGTTACCACCTCAATTGTCAGATGGGTCACTGTCCGGAGTAAATGAGGTGAAGTGGTGAAAGCACCCTTGGGTGTCAGTTCTTTTTTGTTTTTAATTTAATTGTTTCTTTTCAGGGGAGGAGGAATAGGTTATTTATTTAAATGGCAGTACTGGGGATTGAACCCAGGACCCTGTGTATGTTAAGAACACGCTCTACCACTAAGCTAAACCCGCACCCACCCCCAGGTATCAGTTCATACTTAATACAAGCTAGTTATTAGTTTTCGCTACATCTTTAATCCTAATGGGTAAAAAAATTAAGTTTAGGTATATGTCATATATAATATAAATTATATTCTCATGATTCACTTGTCTGTCCCTCAGTTTCCCCATCTGTAAATCAGGAATAAAACCATCTATTTCATTGGGTGAAGGTGGAGTTAATACGTGCACATATGTAAAGCACTCAGAAGGGTGCCCGGCACGAAGTAAGTAGTCTCTGAATGTTCCCCAGTATTTCACGTATGCTTATTCTACTCACATGAAAGTACCCTGGAAAGTGGTATCTGGAGCAGTTCCTCACTGAGAAGTCCACGTAGTAATTGGTTCTCTCTTCTCCTCTCTGGAACAAATTGGATCAAAGACGTTTCAGGAATGTGAAACGTTTAAAAAAAAAAAAAAGCAGTAGATTCCTACTGTCCAATATACTGTAAAGCACCATGAGAATTCAAAATCCCCAGTACGAGCCATTTTTCTTATATCCTCTGCCTTTTACAAATCTGTCACAAGAGTGATAGGTAAGGTGAATACTATTTCATTGAAAAGGTAAAATAATACAGATGTAATCAAGCACAGTGTGAAAAAAATCGTCCTTCCTGCACCCCAACCCCTCCTTCTCAGAGGTACCACTGTCACCCATTTGACGGGTTTCTCCTTCCAGCGTTTTCCTGTTTGTTGCCCACACACAGATATACCTAATTATTTAATATGAATGGGCTCATAGTCTAAGTATTGTTCTACAGCCTGCTTTTTCCTTTAGCAACTTATCTTGAAGCTCTTTCCAGTGCATATACCTCCAAAACATGGTTTTTAAGAGTTGCATTGTATTCATTCCATTGCTTGTAGGCACCATGCTCTATTTAACTTTGTGTTTTCAAAATGCATGACAGACATCAACTAACTGCGCTACGAGACGACTCTGGGTGGGAAGCACTCAGGTCCCTAGACTGGGAGCAGAACTGTCTAGCTCCAGTCACACCGCTGGCTGTGGGAGATAGGAGCTCTGAGCCTCGGTTTTCCATCATAATACAAGGAGGTTCAGACCAGATGATTTTAATGACTCATCACCCTATTACGCACTTCTGTCTTGCCCTCTTTCTTATTTGGGTTTTCCCTTTTCCCTGTTAGATATTCACACCTCCCTACAACTCCAAAAACTGAGGGCAGTCCTGTCAGTGGAGGCTGCAACAGGGGTCTCTATTCAAAAGGCAGCTGCTGAGTGAGGCCAGCGGGAGGGTCGGTGCTGCTGAGTTTCCACCGCTGGGTTGGAGCCTGGGCCCTCAGACTCTAGCTAAACCTGAGTGGGGACTCACCGCTCTTGAAACTCTCTTCACTTGGTCCACTCTGAAAGAGGCAAAGTCACTATTCTCCTTTTTGTACTTCTCCAGAGCTTTGTCAGCTTCTTCTCTGTAGAGCTCAGTGTCCTCAAAGAAATCGAAGAGTACTGGACTGTCTTTAGTGTTGGCCAGTGCCGAGGAGACTGGAGAAAGAAGTTGGCAGCTTTGCAGTTACTGGGTTGGAAGCAGCAATACGGACACTGGGACTTAATATTTATAAACATGGTTGTGAGAATAACAATAGCTTCCATTTTACAGATGAACAAATTGAGGGTTAGAAAAGTTAAGTATCTTGTCCAAGATCAAATCAGCCGATCAGTAGCAGCACTAAACTTAAACCCAGATCCTTCTGATGGTCAAGTGTCTCTTGTGACCCCTATCGTGATGCCCCCCAATACTCAAAATGTTAATATTTCAGTGAACTCTTCCTGTTCAAGCCAAGCAGAGAGAGGCATCGTGAAGATAAAGTTTTGCCCAGAGAGAGAGAGGGGACACAGCTCAATCTTTCTTCAAGGCAACCTCCTGAGGGAGTTGCACGGCTGTTGAATTTTTGTATATTGAACCATGTTAAGACTTACTAGTGTAAAAGGAATTCTGTGATAATTCTTTTTGAAAAAATAAATTAAAAGGGCATGGAATTTAGAGTCCACACTGATGGAATAGTCCAGCCACACTTTGACTGTGTTTCCGAGGTCAGGTCATTGAATCTCTTTGAGCCTCAGTTATTTTACTAAAACAGAAAGTATCATAATCTTTACTTCATAGTCTTGTGAGAATAAATGAGATACCATATGTACAACTTCCAGATGCTGAAGTCAATACTCGAGAGCTAAGTGTTTTGCCAAGTGTATTACATAGACCTTATTTCATTCTGAGAAGTACCCGAAGGGATAATTCTATTATGATCTTCATTTCACAAAGGAGGAAAGCTTGACGAGGTTAAGTAACGTGCCCTCAAGACCACACACCTCGTAAGTAATTAGGTCGGGATTAAAATGCACATGTATCTGACTCCAGCGCCTCCTTTCTCTACCATGATGCCTCAGAGCCTCTTGCAAATTTCTACTTTTATATATTGAATTTATTTAAAGGAAGCTATGCCAGTAACAGGGGAAATCCTTCTCCTTTCTCTCCTCAAGAGAGCAAGCAATAACGGAGTCCATAAGGGCAGGAAGATTCCTGATCTGCACGTCACAGTCTTCTATGAGGAACACCACTGTGTGACTGAGTCTTATATTAATTTAGAATTAATTGGAGTTTTAACAGATGACCATACCAGAACTTGTGGTGCAGTTAAAGTCATTCACTCTGAGATCCTGAGATTCATCCAAACATGTTGTAGCTATCACCTTACACTGTCCGATCACCTGTAAGAAAGAGGGGCCTAGGTTACTGCATCCTGCTTTCCTCAGGCTGAATATGAGCGAACAAAACAGTGAGGCAGCAACAGGTCCCGCTGTACAGCACAGGGAACTGTAGTCAACGACTTGAAGTAACTTGTAATGAGAAAGAACACACAAAAAATATATATATGTATGTATAACTGAATCACTATGCTGGACACCAGAAACTAATACAATATTATAATTCCGCTATACTTCAATTAAAGAAATGTTTAAAAAAAAAACAAAACAAACAAGCTAATACCACCAATGTTCATAGTAGCATTATTCACAAGTAACAAAAAAGTGGAAAATACACAAATGTCCATTAACAAAAGAATGGATAAACACGATATGATATGTCCATAAAATGGAAGATTATTCTGGCATAAAAGGAATGAAGTTGACAATTGTTCCAACACAGATGAACCTTGGAAACCTTATGCTAAATGAAAGAAGGCAGACACAAAAGGCCACATGTTGTGTGATTCCGGTTACATGGAATGTCCAGAATAGGCAAATCCATGGAGGCAGAAAGCAGATTATTGGTTGCAGAGGATGGAGGGAGAGGTCAATGAAGAGGAATACTTATGGGAGGGTTTCTTTCTGGGATGGTGAAAATGGAGTGCGATTACATAGTAGTGACGGTCAAACAACTCTGTGAATATACGAAAAACCATTCAATTGTACACTTTACAAGGGTGAATTTAATGGTGTATGAACTATATCTATAAAGCTGTTTTTATGAGCAAATATTAAAATTTAAATTGCATGATGTGAGAAAAAAATGAGGCAACATACTCCTACTATCCATTTAAAATTTATTTGTACTTTCTCTCACCAAATCCTCTGTCGAAACCTGTATTTTCTTAGTATGTTTCCGCGAGCTGGATGCTATAAGCATCCAAACCCTCAGGAGGACCCTGGAGAAACTGTTTAAATAGGTCACGGCCATATCCCATTTTCAAGAGGAAAAAAATGTTCACACTCCTGTGTATGTAAACGTCTTATTTTCCGGAACTGAAACCTTATGTCTGTGCTCAGTTTCATCGTGTGTCCTCCTCCTGTGGCAGAGAGCCTGGGATCCGAGTACCCACGTGCAGTGTGCAGAACAAGACCCTATTCCTCGTGCTGACTGCAACTAAGCCCTTTGGTCATTTGTGTGAGTGGGACCAGTATTCATAGGACACAGTTAAAAGTTCATAGGTTCCTAGACGTTAGGTGATTTGTCCACGGTCTCACAGCTGGTCGTGCTATCGCAAGGGCCACAAACCCCACTGACTTATCTTGAACTGAGTTCCCGGGGATGGCTCTCAAGAAATATTACTGAAGGTTAACAGAGTCTTCATGAGTCAAGGGCAGAAGCTGCTCTTACTCTTTTACTTGGTAGCCCCGGTGTGCGGCTGCCCTGGGCGAGCAGAACAGACAGAAGCCAAGAACGCTAAGAGGAAGAGAACTGTACCTGGTTTACTTACTATGTCAGATGGACGTCTAGAAAAATCTAGCTCACAGTCATCCCAGTGTTTCCTGCTTAGGACCGGGCAGTCAGATTCTTTCACGTCCAAGACTAAATAATAGACCGCTATGGATTCCTGGGAAACGCCAAGAAAACAGTGGGTGAGTGGCACGTGGGAGCTCAGAGCTTCTTCAATAAAAACAATCTCTTTATTTCTTAAATGGAGTTCCTGCTCCTCTGCAAGTCATTGCATATGTCCTACCTTTGTGTCATTTGATCTGTTTATGTAAATAAAAAGTTCAAAGTGTTACTTCCAAATGTTCTGTTTAACTGGTCACGATGTTGCTTCTGCCCTTGAATTTTTTTTTTTTTTTTGAGAGAAGGGGCTTGATTTTATTTATTTTATTTTTTGTTGATTTTTGTGGGGGGAGGTAATTGGGTTATTTTTGGAGGAGGAACTGGGGATTGAACCCAGGCCCTCATGTATGATAAGCATGCGCTCTACCACTTGATCTATCCCCTCCCCTTGCCCATGAATTTCCAAAAGCCGTCACTACAAAGCAGTGTTGGTTTGGACGGAGGTGTTGAAGGTACCAGCCTAGAATGTGTGATGGCAGCCACGTCGTGGCCTCCAGTCTGGGTGTGTGGTTGTATCCTCTCATGCAGCTCTATTCCTGAACTTGGATTTCTTGCCTTGATTTCAACTTGCCCAAAGCTAAATTCACCCTCTTCTCTTACAAACCAACTCCCCCCCTCAACTTCCCTTGTCTGGTCCATGACACCATTATATTTATTGCTTCTTCTTCGTCTTTAGCTTTGGCTTAGTCTTTAAAGACTGTCCGGTCACCAGACCTTAAATGGTCTTTCTTTGAAACATCTCTCGTCTTTTCTTCACTCTCATTGCCCTAATTCCCATTGCCTGGGGCTGGTCCTCATGTCCTCGTTCCTGAACACGTGAAGTAGCTCCTAGTTTGTGTCCCTGCCACCTGCCTCCATCTCCCTAGGCACACGGTGAGCCCTCTCACCCACCCTCCAAATTCCCACTCAGAGGTAGCACTATGCCAATTCATCTGGTGACAGAGAGCCTGGAATGGGACTGATGGTCACTAAATTGTTAGCTGAATCCTGAATTCCTGCACTCTTGTTCTCTGCAACCTTTCATGCCTCTCTCTCTAACATTTTAGCAAGTATAAATGTCTCTGCTTGTCCTCTTTGGTTCCCCATGGTCTAGCCTCCCTGATTTCAGTGGTCCTACCAAAGGGTAGGTTATTTTTTGAGGCGATGGAGAGGGAGGCCTCCCTCCATAATATCCATCAAGCCCTCAAATCCACTCCAAAATGAGCATATAATTTAAGTGGAAAGAACAGGCTTGCTCTCTTCAAGATAAGCCTACAGTCTCTCTTCCAAGATGATGGCTGCTCCCAAGCTCACAGAGAACTTCTGGAGACCCCCTGCTTCTGTTCAATTGGTCCCTAACACCTTCCTTCCTGATTCCCTCCCCACACAGAGGCGGTATGCCTGGAATTCTTCTGGGATGCCGTTACCAAGGCCATCGTCCTATTCAAATCCTGCTCATTCCTCAGGACCCAGTTGAAGCCCTCTCCCATCCCATCTTAATAGATCTCCTTTCATCAGATCATTCCAGCATCTATACCACTCACTCGGTCACTTGAAGACATCCTGTCCTACACAGTTCACCTACGTGTGCATGTGAGCCACTTAGGATTTCCTTGAGAGCAAGGCCCATGGTTTATTCTAATCTTTCTCTTTTAAGGGCTTAGCATTTGATTGGGCTCCACAGAAGTGCTTATAAGTACTTATAGGCTGGTTCAGAGTTAAGGAAATACTAATGCCAAACATTAGTTTGAGGGGGAAAAGAACAGTTAGAGCAACTCGGAAATGAAACAGACAGCCCTGACCAAAGCCAGTCCACTGTGCAAAGCGACAGGCTCGGGGACCAGAATCATATTTGCCCCTGGTACGTCACCTCCCACTCAGCTCTGCCAGGGGCCATTCCTCACCGCTTTGTCCAAGTGGGCATCAGCGACCCGCAGCAACTGGAAGAGGTAACCATCCCGTCGTCCTTTATTGATCAGGTCTAGAGCCTTCCGAGCCACAGGCTCAGCATCATTGCAGTCTGTGGGACTCACAGCGGAGGAACACCGCAGAGTGACCAGCAGGACCAAAGGCAGTGCTGCAGGGAGTAACTTCATGTTGTTAAAATGGGAAAACCATCCCTTGCTCTGCGATACCACAGCAGAGATGTTTATACAGATTTTCCAAAACACACACACACACACACAATTGTTTAAACAAAGTATTTCAACATTTTTGTTGTATAACCGGGGATGTTCACCTTGACCCCTGGTTAAAGTATCTGTCAACATGCTGTGAATGATTACTAGGTCCTGGGAACAGAAAGGTGAGACATGCCACCGGGGAGTGGCTAAAACTGGGATCTGCACCGATCTGGATGTTTCTAGTAGGTAGCAGATCCAAAGTGTGTTTTTGACCACAAGCACTGCCTACATTAGTGTGGGAGGTGGAGTTAGAAATAATTTTCCTTCATCTGCCAACCAGAAATTTCCACCATCATTCTGCTCTTTGGACTGTGGCACTGAAAGTCCTTGGTAGAATGTAGCTGCGTTATTTAAGGGAGGTAACATGTTAAATGGTTAACACTGTCAGAGGAACTGAGTTCAGGGGGAATAAAATGATGACAATAAATGTGGCTTTGAAGTCAGATCTGAATTTCAACCGTGGGTCTGTTACTCTTAACTGTGTGAGGCTGAGTAAGCTATAAAACTTCTCTGATTCTTAGCTTCCTCATTTATAAAACAGGGATTAATATCTCTTGGCAAGATTGTGGGGTCATTCAGTAAGAAAACACATATAAAGTAACCAATACAAATCTTCGTACAGATTCAGGTGCTAAACAAATAATGCTGTTTTATTATTATAATTAGTGTGCCTGAGAAGAAGTTGAGGACACACTTATGTCACTGCAGCTTTTTGTGACCCTTAAAGCATATGAAAGAGAATTACTTCACATGGAAGACGGTGGTGAGGGTAGGAGTCAAGTCGTTTGAGGCCCATCCCAGAGAAGGGGTTGGGGGAGGGGCTCAGCACTGAGCGACAGGGCTGGGGTTAAGCTGATCCCCCACCTCCTCCTCTCCTAAAACACCAATACAGCTGCAAGGACCCCTCATACCAGCAAAGCCCAGTGATACCAGAAAGGGCCAGTGGGAATCAGCCCAATTGTCTCCTCACTACCAGGGATTTAAGCAGCATCTGCCTTCTCCCCAGTTTCTTCTCTGCAATGAGTATATGGCGGGGGTTTGGTATAGCTCAGTGGTAAAGCATGGGCTTAGCATGCATGAGGTTCTGGGTTCGATTCCCAGTACCTCCATTAAAAAAATTTTTTTTTTTTTAAGTCTATGGTAATAGTTCTCAGCCTTGGAGTCATACTGGAATCATCTGAGGAGCTTTTCAAAATCTTTATGTTCAGGTCTCCCCAGAGCAATTAAATCAGGATCTCAGGGGGTGGACCCAGGTATTGGTAGTTTTTCCAACGTGCAGCCAAGGCTGGGAATTAGTGGGGCTCTAGATAGAACCTGAAGGGAGGAGAAGAGTTTGAGCAAGAAGCCAGTGGGGAGGGCTGTAGGAAAAGCAGACCTCACTTCCCCTAGTCACAGGCTGGTATAGCAAGTGTTCAAATGTGGGAAAAACCTATTTTGACTTGTAGTTTGAAATTGAACTTTTAGTATTAGTAACACTAGCTTTTAAGTAACCAAACAGGATGGCTTCAGTGTAATTTCGAATGCCAGGAACAGTATGGAATCTGGCCAAGATGTTACTACGGGGCTTTAACCCAGGGGGCGCAGGGGTAAGCCGTTAATCAGAACCAAAGTGTTTTATGTTTCAATGAGTTGACCTCCTTAATTGGGCCTTTCTATTATTGCTATCCCCCATATGGAGTGCCCTGGGTAAGCCAAATGCTACTGGAGGGAAAGAGAATGGAATGCTGAGGGGATGGGGAAAGGCACCAGTGGTGAGAATCAGCTTCTATACACTGTCTGGCTGAGACCGAGGGGTATTCATGAAAGCCATGCATCCTCTTCCCTTTACGCTGTGTTTCTTGCTAGATCCTGGTTGAAAGAGGGTCTAAGACTCCATATGGCACCCCCTACTTAATCATGTTTCCTTCTTACAGGGGGCAGAGGAGAGTACTAGAGTGTGAATATTGTCTACCGCTCTTACACAAGTTATACCAAGGCGTGTGTGCCTCTTCTGAGAACCAGCTGCCAGGAGGGCAGACAACAGTTACCTCTGCAAGCTCCCTGCTGTATGCGTTTGCTGGGGCTTCCAAAACAAAGCGAACCGGGTGGCTTCAACAACAGAAGTTAATTTCCTCACAGCTCTAGAAACTGAAAGTCCGAGATCAAGGTGTCAGAGGACTGGCGTTTTCTGAGGCCTTGCTCCTTGGCATGTCCATGGCCATCTTCTCTCTGTGTCCCCACATGATTTCCCCTCTGTGCTAGCCTGTATCCTTCTCTCTTCTTATAAGGATGTGTGTCATACTGACTTAGGCATTTTAACCTAATCACCTCTTTATAGACCGTAACCCCAAGGTGGGGAGGGTGTAGCGCAAATGGTAGAGTGCGTGCTTAGCATGCACAAGGTCCTGGGTTCAATCCCCAGTACCTCCTCTAAAAAATTAATAAGTAAACCTAATTACCTCCTCCCCACTGCCAAGAAGAGAAAAATCAGTTAAAAAAAAAAAAGACCCTGTCTCCAATACAGTCACCTTCTGAGGTTCTAGGGATCAGGAGTATGAGAACATTGAGGGGACACAATACAGCCCACAACACCTGTCAAACTTCAAAAGATATGTATGTCTGTGTATGTATCTATATACATACATATGCATGTGTGTATATATGTGATGTACATACATATTATATATCTTATATAATTTTTAAGTGAAAAATTGGGAATATGTGTTATCTGGGCCCTTAATTTCTGCTCTGAGAAAAACTTTTAAAGGAGTCAGAGAGTTCCCAAACTTGGAACAACATTTAGTTCTCCCCAGGTTTAACCACAGGCTACAGGCAAATGTCACTTCCACCTACCCCATCACCGAGTTTATCAAGTTCTGGGGCTTGGAGACTATTCAGGCGGGTAAGAAAAAAAAATTCCTCCTACAAGTTGAAGGTTATATAGGCAGTATCTGACCAATACTTGGTGTTGAAATAATTATGGTATAAAGGGAGAGTGAAACTCTCCTGACTCCCAAACCTTCAATTTTCATCTTATTTGATCAAAAGAATCACAGTGTTTGCCCAATGTGAAAAATTAACAGAAATCTGTTACATAGGGTTGGGAGACTAGAAGGGGGAGCTCTCACCTGTGACATTTAGAACCCAAACAGGAAAAGAAAGACTTCTTTCCTTCCATTGTGCAGAACTTTTGAAATTCACAAACTTAATTTCCTTAAAACTGAACTGGATTACAATAGCTCAAACATTTCCAGAACTGAGTGGAATGTTTTTTTTCGATTGGTATTTTGAGGCTTCCCAACTGTTATCAGGAGTCTAAAATTGCCTCTCTGCAAAATTAGATTTTAAGATTAACTGAGGTAAACAAATGATGAAAGAAACATAAACTGGCTCCTGAAGCCCGAGGCTCTTCTCCCTCGGCTTCGTCATCTCAGCCTCTGCCTCTGTCTCCTTCTTCCTTTCCTTCTACAGTGCACGTGCCTCCACTGTACCCTCCAACCCTTCCCACCAATTCTCCCATCAAACTTCCCCCGTTCTCTGAAACTCTCCCCACTCCCTTTTCCTCTGAACTTGACAGAATCTGTCTTTCTAAAATTAAGCCTTCTGAGGATCCAGAGGCTAAACCCTTAATTTCTTATATTCCCTGGACTACTGCTGATCTGTGAGCCATAGTCAAAGGCTTTACCCAAGTAACCAAAGATCCTCTCAGATTTGCTGAGGAATTTAATATAGTCATTCAAACTTATCAACCTGCTTTCTCAGACTTACATCAGCTAGTTCATACGATTGCCCGCAAGGGCTAGGCCCAGCATTAGATGAAAACTGCTAATTGGAAAGTCCTGAAATGTCTCTAGAGTTACAGCCGGGAGACCAGCCCGCTAATTTACTATCTGATCAGGCAATCACTAGGTGGTTTCATTAAGCAATTCCTGGTGCTTTTCCAAAGCCTGCTGATTGGAACAAAATTCAGGCTTGCACACAAAACTTTGGTGAACCTGTCCACTGACTATTACAGTAGACTTCAGATTGTTTTTAAAGAAAACTCTGGTCTTCCTTCAGATGTTGATTCCACCCAGGTAGCTTTTAACTCTCTGTTTATTAATGGGCTGAGCCAGGACCTTCCCCTTCTAGTAAAAAGGACCGGATAGAAGGCAAAACTGTGTCTGCTGAGAGTTAGTGAATCTGGTAAACCAGCTCTCTGGTGCTCCAAATGAGCCACCTCCAAGGAAGACAGCCAAATCTTAATCTTCAACTCCAGCAAATAAGCTTCTAAACAAACCTCAAACCCGCCTACATTGTGCTATTATTGCAAAGAGCCAGGACACTGGAGAAGAGATTGTTACAAATTTAGTGCTTTAGGTGCCTTCAGCCTCTAACCAGCCTTTCTAACATCCTCCCAATTCTCAGTGATGGAGCGCTGAGGAATTACAGGGACTCTTCCAATCCTCCCTCTTAATTGCCCTGGAGAAACATTTCTCCAGATTGGGGATGAACCTTTTCTAGTCCTAAGTGACACTAGAGCCATACTCTTTGTGCTCAACCCCCAATACTATAAACAGGCCCTGCTTGGAGTACTAAAACTGTTCAATAATGGGGACTCTCCAACCAACCTCAGGGGGTTCCTGTCTCTGAGCTCATTCCATTTTGTTTAGGCCTTTTGAGAGATCCCCACACTCTTCTCCTTAGTTCCTCTGCCCTTATTTAGTTATTAGGCTGAGACTTCTTAGAGAAGTCTCATGCCTGAATGTCTTTCTCCCCAAAGTGGGAACTAATTCTAGAAAATTGACAGTCATTGTCAAAGTAACCCACCAGGTGAATTAAATGATCCTTTGACATCTTTGATTTGTTCCATCTCTGACAGTTCTAGAGCAGATTCTGGAAACACTGATCATGTGTCCCTAATGAACCAGCTACCACTTCCCTTGGGCAAAATCTGTAACTGATGATGACACAATTCACGGTGTACTTCCCATCAAGATTCAAATAGATCCCTTAAAATCTCCTCCCGAAATTAATTGATACCATAATAGTAAAGAAGCCCTTCAAGGCTAAAGCCCATAATAGAAGATTACAAGTCTCGTAACATCATGTTCCCTTGTACTAGTTCCTGTAATGCTCCCATTTTACCAGTGAGAAAACCTAAGGTCCGAGGGTGGAGATTTGTCCACGACCTCTGAGCAAATAAACAGCATGGATACCCCTCATACATTACTAACAGCCATTCCCACTGGAAGTATTTTTTACTATAATCAATTTATGCAGTGCATTCTTTAGTATTCCAGTCGATGAAGCTAGCCAATACTTTTTTGTCTTTACTTGGGAAGAAAAACAATTCACCTGTACAGTCATGCCTCAGGGTTATATTGAGAGTCCTTCTTAATCCTCGCAAATCCAGAAGACTGAGCTGGATGATATAAATTCTCTAGAGGTTCTGCTCTGCTGCAATATGTGGATGATTTGCTTCTTTCCTCTCCTTCTCAAGCCTCCTCACAGGAAGACAGCATCCACTTGCTAAAGCTTTTAGCCTTAAAGGGACATCAGGTCCTCTAAAGAAAAATTGCAGTTTGTCCAAAACCAGGTTTGACATTTAGGTCATCTGGTATCAGAACAAGGGCTACACTTAGATCCAGATAAGACTTCACGGTGTCCCAAGGTCCCCCAAACCCCAAACTAAGGGCCAGCTGTGAGGTTTTTTTTTCACGTTAGTTGGTTATTACTGAAATTGGATTCCATATTTCTCTCTTATGGCCAAACCTCGGTGTTTTACTCAATAATAACAACCCCAATCCAATTTTATGGAAGGAACTGGAGAACATAGCCTTCAAGGTCTTTAAAGGAGAATTTGATTAACTCATTTACCTTTGGGCATCCCAATTATCAGTTTCATTTTTCTCTTTTTGTATATTGAAGAGGAAGGGAATGCCTTGGGGTCTTCACCAAAAACAAAGGAACCAGTAATCAGCCCATAGGGTATCACAGTCAGCAACTGGACCCTGTGACACAGGGATTCACCCTTGCCTGAGAGCAATTAAAGCCACTGTCACTTTGGTTCAGACCATGGAGAAAATCATTGTGGGATCCCCTTTAACCATTTTTTGTACCTCATGCAGTAGAAACCTCCTGAATTCTCATCACAACATTTCTCAGCCAGCCACCTCACCTCCTACAAAGTCCTTTTGTTAACTGCTACTCACATAACTCTTCTACGCTGTAATAGCCTTAATTTGGCTACTCTTCTCCCTCCATCACTGACAAAGTCTCTCAGGACTGCTTAGCACTGATGAACCACCTGGCTTCTCAAAATGACCTGCAGGAAATTCCACTGAGTAATGCTGACTTCTCATGGTTCACTGATGGTTTTCATTTAAAGTGGCGATGGGAAATACCATGCTGGATATACCATTACGACTCCTTTTGATGGTGTTGAAGCAGCATCTTTACCTACAGCTGCTTTGGCCCAACAGGCTGAATTATGCACCCTTACACAGGCTTATACTTTAGCCAAGGACAAATTTGCCAATATTTATACTAATAGTAAATAGGCTTTCAGAGTAGCTCTTGCTTTTAGAACATTTTAGGAACAATGTGGCTTCCTTACATCCACTGGAAATAAAATTAAAAATCGCCCCTAAGTTTAGGATTTATTAAATGCAATTCTTTTACTTGCCACTTTAGTTATTATTAAGATCCTGGGGCATTCTAAACTTGACTCTCTGGAGGCTAAGGGAAATCACCTGGCTGAGATTTCTGCAAGGAGTGCTGCCCTTAAAGGGATCAACAGCAGCCAAACCTCTGTCCTAGTTCAAAGGGATTCTTCCCTAATGATCATTTAGAAAAACTGGCTAGAGAGGTCCCAAAATTGGCCTCAGAAAAAGAAAAATAAGATTGGAAATTCAGCAGTTGTTGGTTAGGTAAAAAGAGAAAGCTCTAGTTTGGACCAAATAACAACCCAGTCCTACTGGAGATTCTAAAATTCCCACTCCTCACCACCACACCTACATTAAACCATTGGTCTCCCGACAAAATGGTAACATTCATGAGTCAATATTGGTGGGGAAACATAACAAGGCTACAAAAAGTGCCTACCTCACTGGTCCCACTTCTCCAAAGTAAAACCCAAAGAAGCCTGTTCATACTTCTCTCAGACATTTTTAACTGCCAAATGGACCATTCAAGGCCTGGAAAAAGAATTTCATGCAATGTCCTCAGTCTAATGAATATAAATATATTCTGGTCATGGTCTATGTGTTTTCATACTGAACTGAAGCCTTCCCTTACAGACAGGCTACTGCCTCTTCTATGGCAAAGTCCCTTCTGGAAAAAGTTCTCCCTACCTGAAGAACTCCTCTCAAATTCCATAGTGATTGAGGAACACATTTTACTTGCCAGGGGCTTTGACAAATATGTGCTGCTTGGTTGCTATTACAACATTTGCATTGTGCTTACCACCCTCGGTCCTCTGGTTTGACTAATAACACCATTAAGGCTCAATTGGCAAAATCTGTAGAGGCCCTCCATTACCTTGGCCAAAAGCACTGCTGTTAGTCCTTCTAAATCTCAGATCCACCCCCTTTGGAACTCATAAGCCCTTACCCTTTGAGATAGTCACAGAACACAGTAAAGATTTTCAGGAACTGAAGCAGACAACATCTGATGAGATGGCTTTCCCAAGATACCCAGGCCAGTCCTGTTGGAAGTCTGTCACCAAATCTTTGATGATGAAATAACACTTTAGATGATCTCCATTGTCTATGATCTTGATAAAATATGGACTTTAGATAAAAAGGGCCAGATAATTCTCCCTCCTACCCCGTCTTGTTACTCAAACGTGACCTTAATAGATTTCCAATCTGTGTACTATCCTTTCAGCATAAGACACCACACCCAGGAAAGGTCTTTCCTGATAATGAGGGACAAAAAGCTACTGAAACTGGAAAATCTGACTCTTACTCAGAGATGCTTTCTGAGAAAGGTCTTGATCAAAAGGGGAAAGTGTAAAAATTAATCAACCAAAACCTCAACTAAATAGAGTTGGGAGACCAGAAGGGGGAGCTCTCACCTGTGACAACAGCAGAGCCCAACAGGAAGAAGAAAGACTTCTCTTCCTTCCTGGTAGGGACCCAGCCAATGAAAAGCCATGGATTCTTTGTTTACTATGCCTCTCCCAGCTTCCTTTTCCTCTCTATAAAATTGTTCCCCTTCCCTTGCTGTCTGGGAATTGGCATGTGGCTCTCCACAGTTGCAGAGCCCAAATCACAATTCTCTGCTGATCCTAAATAAACCCATCTTGGCTGCAGAATCTCCTCAGTCTATTTGTTTCAGGTCAACATCAGAAAGAGGACGACTCTTAAGTAAGGTCATCAGAGAAACTCAGCTAAAAGTAAGTCATTACAAAGAGAGAGGTGGGAGACACATTTATCCATGGCATGAGGCTTTGATGAGCCATGGCGTGAGCAGGGAGGCGGCCCAGTGTACAAGTGAACAGTTTAGTCTAATTTCCACTTCCAGGCAATATGATGAGACCAGCAGGAGTCAAAAAGACACACTTTATTAGCCCTCTCTACATTTGAACTCTTTCTGTCCCCCCCTCCCCACCCCCTCTCCCCTCTCGCAGGGCACTGTGTCCCCAGGAATCCTCTACATGTTCTCATGGTGGGAGAATAAGAGGGTTAGCATTTTGAGCTGGTCCTGGGCACTCAGCAGAGCGTTGTTCTTTTGAGGGGAAAGGCAGGACAACCAGCTCCTCCTCCACAGGCTCCAGGAGGAGGAAGGAGACATCTAGCGGTTCTCCCTGGGGATTCGTGGTTAGATCCAGCTGCACAGGGAAGGCCTCAACAGGGCCCTTCCCCTGGGACTGTCCAGAGTCTTCGTCATCCAAGGAGGGGAGGCACAGGATAGCTCCTTCTGACACGGCCTTCTGCCTGGGCTCTTCCTCTTTGGGGAGTTTTGTGGGTCCCTGGTTAGCAGTAGTGTTTTGGCCTCCAGGGGTGGGAACCTGGAATAAGAATGCTTTTGAATGAAGGAATATCCTCCAGGAAAATTCCTGCCATGCTTGGCCCTAGGTTACGCTGTTCTGAGCCTTTCGGCTGGAATTTTCAAAGGGAGACCAGCTAGGAGAATGGGCCTCTGATTAAAGGATGAAAAAGCAAAACAGATACAGGCCAGGGGGAACCAAGACCATTAGAAGCTTGACTGCAAGCCTGACAAATTTCAGAGCTGAACAATGATCCAGAGAAGACAGATGGCTTGTTCGAAGCCCCTAGTGGGCTGTCCTCTCACTCTCAGTGGTGGCAGCAGCAGTCACCTTTAGTGATGGTTTATTCTGCACCAGGCCCTGGGCAATGACCCTCAACCAGGCCCTCTCACCTGCTTCTCACAGGGATCTGAAGGATCTTGGTTGCCATATAGATGAGGCAACCAAGACTCAGAGAGGTAAGAACTTGCCCATGTTCACACAGCTGGTAGGTGGCAGGTGGGACTGGAACCCTGGTGACCTGTCTCAACCATCCTCTCAACTATGCCAGGCTGCCTCAGAGGAAGCGCTCAATAAATACTTCTGGAAAGGGAGTCAGTATTTCCATGGAAACAACTTCTACCTATGATTCAGGGTCAGGGTCTTTGGGACACTGAACTTAATGTCTCAGAGGCCTGCCCCATTCGAGCAACAGGAGCCTTAGTTACTCTGTAGGACTATGTTGTAACTAAAAGAAAGGGTGACAGGTCTTTAATCAGCTACCCTGTGGATGTGGGCTTAGGACAGCCTGAATAAAGTAGTGATCACAGATTTTAGGAAAATAAAGGGAGAGGGTAGTGTAGGGGCAACTAAAATATAAATAATCTGCTCTCTTACTCACAGAAAGACAAACAATTAGATAGAAAAATACCTGTGATTTAAAGAATTCACAAGTCACCCAGACTAACTTTTCTGTGTCGTCGTCTTCATTTCGATTCAGAGAACCTTTGCAGAGACCAACAGGCTAAAGAAAAAGAAAATACAACGTCACATGTGTATTACGGTTATCCGTGATCATAAATGGAAATCAGCATGCCTTCTGCTTACACACACACACAGCCAATCAACACACTTATGCTCCTGCCATGTAATAGACTCTGAGCCAATTCTTTAGACCATCCCTATCAAATAATCACCCAAACTAGGTTAAATTGCCTCCAATGAGAGAAATTCAGCATTTCTTGAGGAACACACTCTTTAAGAAAATTCCTTGAATTGAGCAGAAATCTGTGTCTATAGAACAGACAAAGAAATCTGCGTCTATCTCTTGGTCACACTTCTACCCTTGGGTCAGTTAGCAAACTTGTTTTCATCTCTCATCCAGCAGTGTTTTACGTATGTTCTGCCTGAATTTTTGCTTCTCAGACAAGACCACTCTCAGTTCCTTCAACTTTTATTTATTTGAAAATAAAATAAGTGTGTTTCTTATTGTAAATGTAATAAATAGTTGTTTACAATATAGATAAACAAAAAGAAAATAAGAAGACCTGTAATTGCATGAAATGATTTCCTGACATGATTTGATTTCTTTTCTTCTAATCTTTTTTCCTATACATATCTACTTTACTTCCAGAAAAATATGATTCTACTATACATAATCTCTAATAACTCTCCTTTATCACTTAACAATATATTGTGAAAATCCTTTTATGACATTGAATAGTTTTCTATGATTTTCTTTATAATGGCAACTCAATATCCCTCTGTGTTATTTAACAAGTTCTCTTTTATTAGACACTAGATTGAATGTAATTTATGTTTAAACACTGAAGCTATATCTTTTCATATATCTCTAGTTATTTCCTTAGGATAAATTCCTAGAAGAGAAATTTTAGAGTCATAGAGTATGCACTTCTTCAAGTGTAAATAGGGGGCCAGTGTAGACCAAGAGAAAATCACAACTACAGGTCCAGTTATGTAAAGATTTTAAACTCTTTTCTCTAATCCTCTCCTATTCTTCTTGGAACTTGGAAGAGCCAGAATTAAATAAAAAATTGCAGGAGGGGCACACTATGGGTAGAGATGTAAACTGGTGCAGCTACAACGAAAGCAGCATGGAGGTTCCTCAAAAAACTGAAAAATACGGAATGCTTTACCTAACAACAGCAGAATACACGTTCTTCTCAAGTGTACGTGGAACATTCTCTAAGATATACCTTATATTAAACCATAAAACAAGCTTCAATAAATTTAAAAGAATTGAGATCACATAAAGTACATTCTCCAATCATAATGGGATGAAATTAGAAATGAATAACAGAAGGAAATTGGAATTTTCACAAATATGTGGAAATTAAATAATGTACTCCTAAAAAATCAATTGGTCAAGGAAGAAATCACAAGGAAAATTAGAAAATATTTTGAGATGAATGGAAGCAAAAACAACATGTGTAACTTGTAAGATGCAGCTCAGTCATTGCTCAGAGGGAAATTTTTAAATGTAAATGCTTATGTTAAAACAAAAAATAAAGATTGTAAATCAATAACCTAAACTTCTACCTTAAAAAGCTAGAAAAAGAAGAGTAAACTAAGCCCAAAGCTTGTAAAAGGAATGTGAAAATAAAGAGTAGAGAGGAAATAAATGAACTAGACAATAAAAACAAACAATGAAAATAAATGAAACTGAAAGTTAATTCTTTGAAAAGATCAATAAAATTGACAAAGCTTTAGATAAACTGACCAAGAAAAAAATGACTCAGATTACTATAATTGGAATTAAATAGGGTACACCATTTCTAATCTTTCAGAAATAAAAGTGAGATGCTATGAACAATTGTATGCTGGCAAATTAGATAACTTAGAGGAGATGGACAAATTCCTAGGAAGATACAAACTACCAAGACTTACTCAAGAAGAAATATAAAATCTGAATAAACCTATAACAAGAGATTGAATTATTAATCAAACAAACTTCCCACAAAGAAAAGCCTGGGTGAATTCCATCAAATATTTGAAGAAGAATACCAGTCCTTCACAAACTCTTCCAAAATAAAACAGAAGAGGAGGGAAATTTTCCCAACTCACTCTATAAAGCCAATATTAAACTCATATGAAAATCAGGCAGATACAACACAGGAAAGCAATAGATCGATATCTCTTATAAATATAGATTTAAAAAATTTAAAAAAGAAACCCACTGGCAAGCTGAATTCAGGAACATATAAAAGGAATAATGCACCATGATCAACTGGGATTCATCCCCAAAGTGCAAGACTGTTCGAAAGTATAAAAACCTTTGTTATATACAATGTTGATAGATTAAAGGAGAAAAAAAACTCATGACTATCTCATTAACACAGAAAAAGCATTTGACAAACTCCAACACTGTTTCTTGATTAAAAACATTTGGAAAAACTAGGAATAGAAAGGAACTTTGTCAAGTTTAGATAAAGAGCAGCTATAAAAAACCTACAGTTACCATCATATTAAATTTTGAAATACTGAATGCTTTTCTCCTAAAATCAGGAATACGAGAAGGATATCTGTTCTCCCACCTCTTTTCAACATTATACTGGTAGTATGAGTCAGGGAAATTAGGTTAAGAATTAAAAGTCATGCAGATTGGAAAGGAAGAAATAAAACTCTATTTATAGAACTCATGATCTTGTACACAGAAAATCCTAAGGAATCTACTAGAAAACTATTAGAACTAATAAGTGAGTTCAGCAAGGTTACAGGATACAAAGTCAATAAATAAAAATCAATTGTGTTTCTATATATCAATAATTTAAAAATAAAATTAAGACAAATACATTATATCCGCATCAAAGAGAATAAAACACTTAGGTATACAAAAAAGTTAAAGTCTTGTACACTGAAAACTACAAAACATTGCTGAAAGAAATTAAATAAGTCCTAAACAAATAGAAAGACATCCCATATTCATGGACTGGAAGAATTAATATTTTTAAGATGACAGTGTTTTCCACCTTGGTCTACAGATTCAATGCAATCCCTATCAAATTTCCAACTGTTTTATAAAAATAGAAACTGACAAGCTTATTCTAAAGCTGATTTATTATAAAAATGAAAGACATCCAGAATACCCAAAACAATCTTGAATAAGAAGAGCAAAATAGGATGACCCATACTTCCCAATTCAAAACTTTCTACAAAACTACAGTGTTGGAGATAGTGCAGTACTGATGTAAGAACAGATATGCAGGTCAGTGGAATAAAATTGAGGGTACAGAAATAAACCCTTACATTTACAGTCAATGGATCCCAAAAAGTATGCCAATACAATTAAATAGGGGAAATAACACCCTTTTCAACAAATAGTGCTGGGACAACTGGATAGTCACAAGCAGAAGACTGAAGTTGAATCTCTAGCCTCACACCATATATAAAAACTAACTCAAAAATGGGTCAGAGACCTAAAGCTAAAACTATAAAAGTCTTAGAGGAATAGGTGGGAGTAAATCTTAGTGATCTTGGAACAGGGAATAGATTCCTAGCTATGACACGTAACGCATATTCAACAGAAGAAAAATATATAAATAGGACTTAATCAAAATTAAAAACTTGTACTTCAAAGAACAGCATCAAGAAAATGAACAGACAACTCAGAGGAGAAAATATTTGAAAATCATATATCTGATAAGAGGGTCATATCCAGAACACATAAAAAATTCTTACAATTCAACAATAAAGAGATAAATAATCCAATTTTGAATGAGAAAGGTTTTGAATAGACATTTCTCCAAAGAATACATACAAATGGCCAAAACGCACATTAAAAGATACTTAACATCATTAGCCATGAGAAAAAAAATACAACCAAAATAAGAAACCACTTCACACTCAGTAAGATATCTATAATAAAAATGACAGATAATAATAATAATAAGCAAAAATGTGGAGAAACTGAAACCCTATACATTGCTGATGGGTTTGTGAAACTGATGCAGTCACTTTGGAAAACAGTTTGTAGTCAAAAGGTTAAATGTAGGCTTCTCATATGACCCAGCAATGCCACTCCAAGGTATATACCCAAAAGAAATGAAACCACACGTACACATAAAAACTTTTACATGAATGTTCATGTAACGTAGCACTGTTACTAATATCTCAAATGAGGAAACAACTCAAATATCCATCAACTGATGAATGGAAAACAATACCTGGTATATCCATGTAATGGAATATTATTTGACCATTAAAAGAAATGAAGCACTGATACCTGTTAAACAGAGATAACCGTGGAAAACATTTTGCTAAATGAAAGAAGCCAGACACAAAAGGCCACATAGAGTATGATTCTGTTATATAAAATGTTTTTTTTTTTTTAAAAAAGGTGAAGTCACAAAGATAGTAAGTAGATTAGTGGTTTCCAGGGGCATAGGTGAGGGGGCAAGGGAATGACTGCTAATGGGTCTGGAGTTTCTTTCTGAGTTGATGAAATATTCTAAAATTAGATACTGGTGATGGTGGCACAGCTCTGTGAATAGACTAGAAGACACTGAGTTGTACACCATAGAAGTCTGAATTTTATGGTGTGTGAATGATATCTTAATAAAGCTGTTATTACAAATAAGTGAATAAGAGGGGAAAAGGCTTCTGGTTGCCTAATTGTGCAACGATACACTGTGCCAACTGATGTTCCTACCAGGTGTGCTTTAGGCGGTTTCAAGGCACCCTCCCCAGTTAGCTACATTCTTTGAGAGAAGGCCTGTTTGACTTTGTCCTTCTTAAAGAGTGGTTCAAGGAGAGCAACACCATGCTGTATTCCCAATGTGACTGGCTTTGTTCAGATTAAAGCGGGACCACCACCAACCACTGAGATTTGTCTATATTTTACAGCCTCTTATGATCATTTTTCTGCGAACGTATCAGATTTCTGATGAAAACTGCACTTACCATCAAATATTATCACATCTGGGCCATCTCTAGTCAGTCACTCCTTAAGGAGAAGAAAATTATCTCGTGCATTACAACACCTCATGTATAATTTATGCTCAAAAAATACACACAGATGGTCTGTGAACACAAATCTTAAATTATGAAGACGTTGATGAGTACTCACCACGGAGTCAGAGGACTGAAGTGCACAGCTGCTGGCCTGGGATATGGTACATGGTGACTCTTTGATTAAATATTCCACAAAGTAGGCAGGGCCAGTCACCCACTAGTAGGAGACAAGAGTTGAGAAATAAAAATCAAACCTTCCCAAGTGGAGAAATGACTCAGGTTTGGCAGCACTGTATTTACAGAGACCATACATTCACAGAGTCACTGTCAACACAGGGGCTAGACTGTTGTGTGTCCCGTAATCCCCGCCATGATCAAACCATGTATTACGATTTTATTATTTAGAAAACATATTCACCATGTCTTTCTTCCCTTCTTAAGGATTTGAATGGGTTCTAAAGACTTTCCCTTGGGTGAGCTTATTTTTCCTCACATAAATTTGTTTTCAGATTAGCTTTTCTCCGTATGAGAGATACCAACATAATTCAAATACAAGTGAGCCGACGTTTCCCCTAACCCATAAAACTCGACATCCACTCCTATACCTAACATGGAACAGAAGTCAACTTGCTAAATGGTCCGTGGTCAACCAGAAAAGAGAATGTGGTAGGAAATCGCGAACCCAGGTGGAACAACCCAAGGAGTCTGTGTGTCCATTTCGCTTCTTGCCTTCAGGGCAATGAAGTAAAATCAAACCATACAGCTCTAGTGGAAATCCCACAGAACGACTCAGAAACTAAAACGTGATTGAATACGCATCACGGCCACCAAAGTAGGGAATGAAGAAAAGGCTCTTGGATTCTAATCAAAAGGAGTGCCTTGGTAATGTCCTCTCAGTCTGAGAAGTGTTAGCAACAGTTTGGAGGCACATTGCTGTAGCCGGGATTGCAGCCTCACCTGACTAGAAGCCTTGGTGATTTTGACGAGAGAATACTTCGAGGTGCTCCTACTGTTGTATTCTGCAAGAGACTCGGTGACAGCTTCCCAGACTCTGGGTTCTGACAAACCAGCGGGGCCAGGGCAGTCGGGACACATTCTGACAATCGCTAATTGAGAAACTGTTGATGCCAAAGTTTAAAAAGCAGGTTTAAAAAGAAAATGCCTTAATGATTTTTAATCCTATAAATCATACGATTACAACAGAGATAGAGATTGAAAGGAAACAAATGCTCAGTGTCAGCAAGAATGGAGTGGCAAAGCATTATCTAGAAAGAAAGTTAGCTTTCTGCAGAGTTTTCTGCAATAAGCATGCATTGCTTCCATAATTAAAAAATAATCAAAGCAATATTTTTTCACCTTACACAAATTTTTTACCCCAGGAATTTTGTTTAAAAATACACAAAATAGTACAGTTGAAATCCTCATTTAACCTTACATCTGGCCTCTGTATCCACCAATTCAACCAACCACAGATGGTGTGATACTGTAGTATGTATTCAGTGAAAAAAATCCACCTCTGAGTGGACCCTTATAGTTCAAACCTGTGTTGTTCAAGGGTCAACTGTACATTGGTATAAAAAAAATTTTCCCAGTTAGCACAATATCTTCCACTACCATTGCCTCTGTGAAGCAGACTGAATTGGGATTTCATTGCTGTCATGTTTCATTTACCTTTTGGTCTCCAACACTTAACATAATGTCTTATGTGTGGTAACCACTTGGTAGATGCCTGCTGAATGGATGAGTGAGTGACTGACATAGGGACGTTGGAGGTACACCCTCTTTGGTTAGAAAATGCAAGTGAGCCATAAAATAAAAATTGGTCAAATCACTGTACCAATGGATAGAATAATCACACTAATAGTACAGCTAAAATGTCTGATTGGGAGGAGCTGGGGTGGGAAGCAAAACTAAGGTAAAAGTCAGACCAGGAAACTTGTCTAGCATGCACATTGCTCTGACCAATTGTGTCTTTATTTGGGTGTTTTGCCGGGGAATTACGTCCACAGCTTGGCACACCCAGCACCATCCCCACATGTTATTTCCTGACCTCTTACAGCTCTGGTACCTATGACTTCCATTTAAGTCCTGATCTATTTTATTAGTTGTGGTTCTCTGATTTATTTTAGGGGAGTCTCATCTTCACAGCCAGGAAACTTTACCTCCATTGTCCTGTCCCTCAAAGGAAACAGCAGCCTTCTTACCACCTAGGGCTTGTTAGAAATGCAGAAACTCAGGCCCCGCTGCAGACCTGGGGAATCAGAACCTGCACTTGAACTAGATCCACCAGGGGACTCACAGGCACATAATAGTTTGATGGGTAGTCATATCCCATTTCCCCACCCCAAGGAGGCTTACTTTTCTTTTCTTTTTTTTTTTTTTCTTTTAGGGGATTGGATAATTAGGTTATTTATTTATTTTTAATGGAGGTACTGGGGATTGAACCCAGGACCTTGTACATGCTAAGCTCACACTCTACCGCTGAGCTATACCCTCTGCACAAGGATGCTTGCTTTTCAAAGAAGGACCCAGAATAAATGCATGTGCATTTATTCATTTATTCAACAATATTATGGACTCCTTACACTTGATAGGAACTGGGGGAGAGTTGTAGCAGAGAGGAAGGAGGAAAGGATAAAATGTTCTACACGATATAAGATAGAAGACCCCAAATCAAGGCAGTGCATGGTCTGTGTTTCACGTGTGTATAGGGATGTAAAACAGAGGAACACCATTTTTTTGTCTTTTTTTTCCCCCTTGAATAGAGAACACAGTGTTAGAGGCAGCATTGGCAATGGTCTTTAAAGAACAGATATGAGTTCCAAGGGCAGAGGTTATGAGGGGAGGGCATCCTCAGCAAAGAGAGAGGCACAGACATGATGCAGTTATTGGAAAGCGTGACGTGTGTTCAGAAAATAGTGAGACATCCAGTTGAATGGAGTGGAGAGTGGGTGTAGTGAGGGAAATAAGGCAGAAATAGCTAGAAAAGCCTGGGGACAAGTTGTAGAGATTATACAATTTATGTCAGACTAAAACTTTAGGATTTGATGTAGGATACCATGTACAGCGATTGCAGGTTATTTAGAAAGATAAATTGTAGGAAGAGGAGCAGCACAAGTGTTGGATGTATGAAGAACTTGGCTTTGGAAGGAATAGGAAGGATGGGAGAAACCCTAGACACTGTTGCATAGTATAGTTAAATGCTCTTTGTCCATCTAACATTAACGTGAATAAAATCAGAGTGATCTTTTACCTGGGCGAAGAGTACAATTATAAGCAGCTAAATAGAAAATTCTTCTTGCCTCATTAATGTAAAATATTGCTTTGCATTGACCATAAACCTGGAACAAAGAAATACATTTTATGACCTGGTGAAATGGACTATGACTTTTAAAAATACCCTCAAAATGAAACTGGACATTTCATTTTTAAATAATGAGAAAATTAAGGTCAGTCTTGGTGATTTTGGGTAGGGGGAACTGCCAGCTGATCATCCAACAGCTTAACCTTCTCCTGGGACACTGCCAGACTACTTCTGGGCTTCCTCCCTGCTTAGCTGTTACTCTGTGTCACTGAGTTTTAACCATAGCAAGGTGAGCGGAAGTGATGTCAAACCAATTCCAAGTGTAGCCCATAAGTCTCTCCCACATGCTATCTGTCCTCCATGCTATTTATCCTTCTGGAGCTTGATACAGATGAGCATGGTGACCAAGGAAACCATGAGCTGAAGGCAGCAGAGTCTAGGGCCACAATGTAGAAGGAACCGGGGTCTCCAAATCACTCCTGGAGGAAAGCCCCTTACTGATCAGTAATTCCTATTTTGAACTTCACATGAATGAGAAATCAATTTCTATCAAGTTGCAGTCAGTATACAATTTTTAGTATATGTATTACAGCAACCAGTGTCACCTTAACAAATATAATTCATAAGGTAAATAGACTATTTGCTTTTCAAAACCAGGTGGGTGAAGTTTGACACATTTGGTTAAATGATTAGAAAAAGTTATCTTGGTCAAATAGTTTACTTCTAAACACTTATATCACACTCCTGTCACTCATGTCATAAAATTTCAGATCAATCAATGAAAATCATCTCAGGATTGTTGAGAATCAAATGAAAACTGTTATTGTTAAGCCTCTTCTATGGCCATCTTTAAAAGGATCAATTCTGACTCGGCTTAGGTTCTGTGATTCCAGGGAATCCTTCCATGGCACCTCTGAGAGCTCCTGTACCATAAGCCCCTTCCTCTCCCCAGCCTCAAATCTCATATCAGTGTTCATTAAAACAAAACAAAGCAGAATGAAACAAATTTAAAAGCTCTCCTTACATTGCTTCTAAAGTCTTCTGGAGACACACATTCAGAGAGCTACATCTAAGGTATTTTTTTCATAACTTAAAAATTTTTTCAGCGCCTACAGGAGGGCTTGGAGGCTAGGAAACAATTTGGGGGCAACTTTTCAATTCTGGTGTCAGGACCCCAAAGCGACCCTGATTAAACTGTTTTGTCTATAGAATCAGGATTACCACGTAGACACCCTGCCCAAGAGATTATAAAGAGGGACATTTGAGGACGGCACATGTTGAACAGTCTTCGTTCTGTAGACAGTGGACACCAGGTTTTCCCCCTTGAGCTCCTGGACACAAGCACTTACCGACAGATGTAAGTACCTCACACTACAGTTCTTCCATGACCTCCGGCTGAGCACGTGGCAGTCCGTCTCCAACACGTCCAGTGTGTAATAGAACAGGCTTCCCAGGTCACCCTGTAGGAAGGGGTGGAGAAATGCACAGCCCCCGTGAAGCAGAAACCGCTAAAGACTGGCCAAAACACTCTGTTTTAAGGTCAAGCCAAAGGCTATGATGTTTGTGAAGATTTCTTATAAATGGTGGGACACTCAGGTTTCAGAGAGGATTAACATCAGCACCTGTTTCTGATAACAATAAGAGCGTGTAGCATCCTGGCAGAAGAGAGCCATGAGTATTCAGCGTCCCGTGGCCGCCCCCACAGCTTGGACAAACACCTGCCCCAGACGGGACTGTCACTTGCCTGTCTGTGTTCACGGACATCGCTCACTCGGTTGAGGCTCAGCACATAGCCGTCCTTTCGGTTCCTGTTGATGTCCTGCAGGACGAAGTTCGCGACTTCCAGCACATACGAGCTGTTGCAGCTGTGGGAGAGGAGAGGCGAGGGGCTGGGGGCTTGCTGGGTTGGAGGTGCAGCCCGGCAGCACACAACCAGGGCGCAGAGCACCAGGGGTAGGAGGAGACCCATTCTGCGGGGAGCAAGTCCCAGGGGCGGTCAGTGGTCAGTACGTGGAGCTGCAGGGACCGAGCTGCTTATAAGGCCTCTGAAAGGTCAATTTGAGCAGTTTTATAATCGCAGTCTGAATGGGTGACCAGGATTTGAAAGACAATATCCTATTTCATACCCTTGAATTCTAAGTGTGGATTTCCCTGGGTCAGTACTTTGGACAGGATTTGCCAATATTTAACCTCAGACCCCTGAGCAATCTCATACTCACGTGTACATGTAAGCAAATTTAACTTTCCTAATCTTTTCCCAAGAAATCAGAAAAAACACTCGGGCCAAGGCTTCTAGGAGGTCATGTTTGGATTCTGGTTTGTGTCCCGGGCTCCAGCTGAATCAGAATATGCAGGCTGTCGCGTTCTTTCATCCTCCCCAAGCACCTTGCCTCCAGCTGACATCCTCGGCCACACTCTGATCCATCTCGGGTTGGTACCCAGAATCTCATGGGTGCTGATGGTGCTCAGGGAGTTCCGACTCCCTGCCTGACCACCCAGGTTAACTATTCTTGTTAGATCAGAAAAAGGGGTGAGAAGGTATAGCTCAAGTGGTAGAGCGCATGCTTAGCATGGATGAGGTCCTAGGTTCAATCCCTAGTACCTCCATAAAAAACTAACTAAATAAACATAATTACCCACCCCCGCAAAAAAAAAAAAAAGGAAAAAGGCTCTAACCCCACCCCAATCAGACTAGAAAGGGTTTTATTTAGCCTCATTTAGGTTTTTAAAACAAAGAGTTCATTTACATTTTAAAAAAGAATGAATGTATATCAATAGTTCTCGTATCACACTCCAATTCTACCCTTTTTTTCTGTGGAGTTGCCTGGAAGCAAACTTATTAAGAGACTAAAATCTAACACTGTCGTTAAGAGATAGATAATGACTGGAAGGTGAGCTGGGATACAGGAAAACACTAACTGAGACTTGCTTTTCTCTTTTAGCTTCTGCTTGGAGTTCTACTTGGAAGTTACTACCAACTGAAAGTGTACAAAGCACAACTGTCTTTTCAAAATTTTTATTTAAAGAACACATACACAGCAGGGTGGGGGTATAGCTCAGAAGTAGAGCAATTGCTTAGCATGTGCAAGGTCCTGCGTTCAATCCCCAGTACCTCCATCAAAAAAATAGTAAATAACTAAATAAATAAAAAAACACACACACATCAGAGATAGTTTGTCACAAGAAAAAAGAGCCAGCACTGGTGGGAAGCGTCTAGATTAGGGCATCACAGAAGGTATTTCATAGAAACCCAGTCTGTGAGATGGCTCCCCACGCGTCTCTCCACCCAGCCCCACCCCCCACTTCCCACCCTGGTCCTCTGTGTTCTGTGCTCGAATAAGTTTAGGACCTGCTGCAAAGAAAACAAGAAAAAGACATAGAGGCGACATGAAGCAAATGTGGCAGCATCCCGGGAATTGCTGAATCTGTGTGGAGCATGTGGAGTTTCATAGGGCCGTTCTCTACTTTTGTGTGCCCTTGAAAACTTTTATAGTGAAAAAATTTTAGAAAAAAGACAAGTTTTTCATCCATTTTCCCTCTTCACACTTCAGCATGCCTCACTAAAACATAAGTAGCAGCATTTTAAGAACATGATCATTGGCGAAATTAGGGAAGATATTTCCTAATGTTGCTCCTCATTGGAAACAATGCCTAACGCTTATCTCTAAGGAGCTGGGATCATTAGTTTGTAAATCAAGCCTTGAAAATTGATTATTTGCTTGCAGAAATTAGGGGCTGTATATTATTAATCTAATTAGTCTTATTAACCCTTGACTCCAGAGAGCCTAACAGCGTCCCTGGCATTGTGGAACTGTTCAGTAAGTGCCCGTGGAGTTTCAAGTAACTACCATGATTATACCTATAACAGCAGCTACCACCGGGTGCCACGTGTGGGCTGAGCCCTCCATGTACAGAATCTCCTATGAGGCAGGCGCTGTGATTAGCCCATTTTACAGATCTGGCTACTGAGGCTTACTTTGGTTAACTGACTTTCCAAGTTCATTCAATTGGTAATTAAAAGAGTTACACTTAGGCTACTGCAATGTTTGCTCTGATGAAAAGGATTCTCAACTAGAAGCTTTCTGCAACATTAGGAAAATGGGTCTCAAAACCAGAAATGGGTATGGAAACTAGATGTCAAATTCTGGGGTACAATAAAAATTTACTTACAGCCAGCGAGTGCACAAACAGTCCCAGGGCTCGGATGAGGAACAGGAAAAGGTTGAGAGGATGAAGGAGGCAGAACAGGAAAGGGGGCACCAACAGGGGAGACAGCCTGAGGCCCGAGCCAATGCATTAGATGTGCACACATTTAGGCCATCACTGCAATGGAAAGGAGAGACAGGACTCAAACAGGTTAAAAGAGGATTAAACTCTGACCAAAGAGGAAAGCAACTTTGACTCAGATGTCCTGGTCCAGCCCTTAGCTGTGTGACCATGGGTGAGTGGCACAAGCCTTCTAAAGCCCAGGTTCCTCAACAGTGAAACCGGGTATCGAACCAGGGGATTGTTGAGAGCCATCAGCTCCGCCGTGAAGGACCACAGCCCGTCTCTTTACCTGACATGGTTCCCTTTTCCAGGAGAGATCGCTCCTGGGATCCGATAAGATGGAACTTGTTTACCATGGCCCAGGGATCTCGGTTTCCATCCAGTTTCAAACAACCTGAGCCCAGCTTCCTTCTACATTGTGGAGTGTGTCGGCAGGGGGAAGAGGTCCGTCTTTGGAGTCAGACAGACCTTGGTTTAAATTCCATTTCTGCCGTTTCCTCCATAGAGGGCCTGAGACCGTGGGCGTGTGCTGTAACATTTAGTTTCCTTGCCCCTAAGACAACAGCACCCCTAGAGGTCTGTACGTGCACGCGCTCGCACACACACAGAGTTGTACCCACTTGTACAAAGAGGGGAACATATTTCGTCTTTCTCCAGAGCCCCACCCCAGGGACACTTATGTTTGGTCCCCATCACATGTGTGGATGATTTTAGGATCAACACAGAGACTGAGTTTCAGCACAGGAGTGAAAAACAAAGCTGTGGAGACATCAGCCCGGGTTTGAATCCCGGCTCTGGTGTAGGGTCATCATCTAACCCAGTGCTTTCCAGAAAAACATACTACAAGTCCCATGTTTCAATTTTCTAAGTAGCCACATTTAGAAAGCTAAAAAGAAACATGAGATTTATTTTAATGCTTTACTTAACCCCATAGATTCAACATACGATCGTTTCAATCTGTAATTAAGAAAACCTTACGAGATCGTTTTTGCTCTTTGTTTCACACCGCAGCTCACCTCACTTAAGGTGCTCAACTATTGCCGGTGGCCACCTGACTAGATGGCACAGGCTCCTTCCTCCCTGTCCAAGGAAGGTGGCAGGAGCTGCCGTTTCTCGAGGTCTCGGTGAGGACTGGTCCAGGGGAAGCTCCTGCAAGATGCTTGGCACAGCCCTGGTGCAAAGGACACGCGGGACAACGTCTGCTGTCAGCTGTGACGGTTCCTGTGGTCCTCACCTTGTCTTACACAGCGCAGACCCCGTGCTGCTCTGCTGCCCTTTCCCCAGCCCTCCTGAATGGAATCACCACCAGGTGGGCCAGCTGAGGAGAAACAGAGCTGATCATTCCTGAGCCAGGAGGGGGCAGCTCAGCCTCCTGACAATGGTGTGATTCGGGGCAGGCATTTAGGATTGTTGATTTTAGACTAGGAGAGGCCACTGGGTGAGGTATTGTTTGCCGCAGCTGGGAGAGGCACAGGGCAGGGGGTTCCGGGGATTAGGCCTCTGGGGGGTTAGAAGTACCAAGTCTTGACCCAGGAGGGCAGGTTGTGACTCAGGAAAAGTGCAGCAGCCCCAGCTCCAAAATGTCAGGTTGGCGCTGCCCTCATTAAAGATGATCTCTGCAGCTGGCTGGTCTGTTTCTCTCCTCTTTTTTCCTTCTGTCATCTCCTCTTCCTTCCACAAATACTGAATGAACATTTACTCCATTGGCTATCAAGGCCTGGCATTATACATACTAAATAACACTGACGCGTTCTCCGTGCGTGCCCAGCCCTGTGCTAAACATGCTGTGCTCCTCCTCTCACTTAAGGTCCACGACCAACCCACTGCTGGAGGTACCATTATTATTCCCCTTATTCAAATGAGGACAACTGAGGAACAGAGAGGTTAAGCAGCTTGGCCCTGGTCTTTCAGTGTGGTTGTACATCTGCCAGTATAGCTTCAGAGAGGAAGGCACAGTTCTTCTCCTCAGCGGAGGGGGTGGGGGAACTAGGCCTGCTGGGGCAGTCAAGAAAGGCTTCCCAGAGGAGGTGACATTCTGGCTGGGGCCTGAAGGATGAATAGGAGTATGTCTGATGGGCTAAGTAGAGAGGGTGTCCAAGGAAGTGGGACAGGAGCAGTAAAAGTAAAGAATGTGAATTATGTAGTTTATCTTCTATGTTCTTCCCAACCTTTCAGCTGCCTCCTCTATAACTGAATGGTATTTGTTGCTCCCAACCCACCCAGTGGCCTCAGGCCACCTGTTGGCAGTTTGTCTCCCAAAGTCCCCTACCTTTGGAACCTCTCTCTCCCCCTTACTTTTCTCATCCACATGTAGGCAATGTATGACAAAATTCAGAAGGTTTAGAGCTCATCTTTTAGTATCAAAATATTCTTGGGGCAAATCAGCCTTACAAGATCAACAGTGTGATTTCCCCCAAGAACCCCTATATAGTGTTGTGGCCAAGAGCACAGACTCTGGGCTCAAACCTGCTTGAGTGCAATCCCGGCTCTACCACTCGTCCACTGTGTGGCCATTGATAAACTGAGACCACAGTTAACCCAAAAGATGGATGTGAGGGTCAAGTGGGATCCCACACACAAATAAAGTACCTGGCACATAGCTGGCCCTTAGCACTTCACCAAAGAGACTCTAAAAGATAGGAAGGGGCCCTAAGGGAAGGCAGGTGGGATCTCCAAACCCACATCTCATGCTCACCATCGTGAAGAAGGTTGGAGGCAGCAGTGCTGGTTTATAAAGAGATGTCAGGGATGTCCCAACTTTGCAGGGCGCACTCTCAGGCCTTTCTGAGCACCCTGGGTCACTCAGGCTAACTCACATGGACCCTATACACAAGCAACTGATGTATAAACCAGATGCGTATGGTTAATCTACACAGGAGAGGGATGCCTCCCTGGCCGTCTCCCCAGCAGGCTGGACAAACACTGCCAAGTCCTTCCTCTCTGATCATCCTTTTATATCCTGCAAACAGACTGTATTGTCACTTGAGAATGCCAGGCAACAATACACATGGCTGAGCTGCAGTCTTTGTTAGCTGCTTTCCAGTGCTGGGCATACACCCTGGTTCCCAAATTAGAGGTGCAGTCCTAGGCAGAAGGCTAAAGTTTAATTAGGGACAGCCTCTTTCTGAGGAGCTGCCATCATCTTGCTCAGACCTGGACTCTTCCCAAGCTGCCTTGCCAACACCTTTACAAGCCAAACGGGAGGACACAGCCTCCCGTTGTGCCGATGGCTTCCTTCACCAGAGGTGCTGGTTTCACTCCCAGTGGGTGGATATATTGCTGAATTCCACCGTGACCAGTACTGCCCACTCCCTGACCAGGGAAGGGAAGGGGATTCACACTACCACATGCCAGCACTGCTGAGTGTGAGGTGCTTACACTCAGTCCTCATAAAGCCTTGTTGGAAGGTATCTTCACCCCCATTTGATGACTGGGGCACTCCAAAGCTTGTGTCCTTTCCAATACTGCGGGTGTGGTAACATTGGCCAAATTAACAGAACCAGAACTTGATTTCATGACTCCTTCTCACGGAGAGGCTGCCACTCTGACACATTTTCCTTCAGTAGATGCTCGGCTATGATTTAGTTGCTTCTTTTCTGGGTTTGGTCTGCATGTTGGAGGTTGAGGCGATTTTGATGAAGAAATAAAAGGATAAGGGTTGGAAGGTGGGGGAAGTAAGTGATGGTGGTCAAAGGGTACAAACTTCTGGTTATAGGATGAGTAAGTTGTAAGGCTCTAATGCACAGCATGGCAACTATTAGTTACCCGTGCTGTGTTTATACCTGCAAGTTGCTAAGAAAGTAGATCTTAAATGTTCTTACCACACACACAAAAGGGAAAAAATGGTAAGATGTGAGGTGATGGATGTGTTAACTGACCTCATTGTGGTAATCATTTTGCAATATATGCATATATCAAACCATCATTTTATACACCTTAAATGTACACAATGTTTTATGTCAATTATATCACAATAAAGCTGGAAAGAAGAAAAAGATATGGGACTGTCAATGTTGAGTCGAGCAAGGAGGAGGTGTGTTCAATGGGAGGTCTCACCAAATCCTATTGAAGGGAGGCATATTAGTCATTAAAGACAATTCTAAAGATTAATGAGACAAAAACATATTACTCAAAATTGCTAGTACTATTTTTGGAATATTCCTTTTTGTAAAGTTTTGACTTCTGGAATCCTTGTTCATGTTTTCCCTAGGCAAAACAATAAAATTAATTCAATAAAGATAGAGGGGAGGAACTAAAATTGAATACAAACCAAAACAAATGAGTCTGTGTTTCAAATAAATACCACAGTGAAAGAGAAAAAAAGAGAACTAACTCAAGTAACTTTGAATCTTTTTTTTTCTTTAATCTTCTATTTATTTATTTATGTTGGTTGGGAGGTAGTTAGGTTTATTTGTCTGTTTATTTTTTTTAATGGAGGTACTAGAGATCAAACCCAAGACACTGTGCATGCTAAACATGTGCTCTACCACTGAGCTATACCCACCCTTCTCGGGTAACTTTTGAATGCAATTCTTTGATGATATATTATCAGTCTAAAGAAAAAAGAAATGCAAACAAATTTCGAACTCTCTTTAGTAGGTTTGTTTTTCCGGAGTGGAAAGGGTGTTGCAATTCCTGAAATGATTTTTCTGAGCAAATGATACTGCTGTTCTGCTCTTGGGAAACCCGGGTTCTCACTGGGTAAGTCAGCGAGAATGGGGGAAGACAAGGAAAATGCTCTGAGTCTGGGCTGGTACTAGAGGTGACAGAATAAATTCATAACTTTACGTAGGTAGCACAAGTGAGAGTGGAACCATATGAAAGTATTCTTCTTTCTCAGTTTGTCCACTGCAAAGGCCCAGAAGAAGGGCACTTGGGAACCAGGAGCCTAGCCAGCGCTCAGATCTTTGTTTCTAAATCCTGTTCCCCATGAAAAGCAAGCAAAGCTCCTTGAAGAAGTGACTGATTCTAGAGAAAGAAAAAGTACAAGATGGTCTTGTGCCAAAAAGGAAGCAAGCCCTGAAAGAATGTTAAGTTCACATAAAAAGGAACCACCTAAAGGAAATCCATTGCCAAATCTGGGACAACCTAAGCATCAAAATGAATAATAATAGGAGTGAATTACAATGTATTGAATAAAATCATGACCCATGAGTCCTTACTGGTACTAAGGAAGAAGGTAAAACTTTTGTTTACAATAAAATGCCAATTACTAAACATAGATGAAATGACACAGTTTGAAAATCAACATTGAAGCAGGAAGGGTATAGCTAAGTGGTAGAGCACATGCCTAGCATGCACAGGGTCCTGGGTTCAATCCCCAGTGCCACCATTAAAATAAGTAAATAAATAAATAAACCTAATTACTGCCACACCAACATAAATAAATGAAGATGAAAATGTTAAAAAGAAAATCAAAATTGTAATACAATCATTGTAATAACTAGTTGAGGCTAGAATCATCAATCTATATTAGAACTGTGGAGTGAGAATTTTATATGGAACATACAGATTCAAAGTATCTCCTCAAAGGCTACTTATTAAGTATCAACTACTTATTAATTATAAATGGGGAAACTATAATTATACAAGCAGAGAAACCTGGAAGGCACCACCTTAAACCAAATAATCAAAATTAACATCACCAACCCCGGGACAGACATACCACGTGTTTCCTGATGGGATGCACTGAGCACATGGCATTCCTGGGGCGTGTGGGGGAGCATAACCTAAATCTAATCACAAGGAAAGATGAGACACACTCAGGTTGAAAGGCATTCAAAAGGCATTCTACAGAACAACTAGCTTGTACTCTTCCAAAATGGCAGCTCATGAAAGACAAAGGCTGAAGAACTGTTCTAGACTAAAGGAGGTTAAAAAGACTTAATGACTACCTACAGTGTGTGATTCCAGTTTGATTCTGGATTGAATCTCAGGATAAGGAGGAACGACTGATCTAAAAAACACCATTGGGACAGTTAGCAAATTTTGCATATGGAATGTAAATTTTATAATAGTATATGTATTAAATTTTCTCAATTTGATAGCTATACTGCTGTGATTATGTAAGAAAATGTGCTTGTTCTTAGGAAATAGACCTGAAATATTTAGGGATAAAAAGAAAAGTGATGATCTCTGTAACTTATTCTCAAATGATTCAGAAAAAAAAATGTTTATGTGAATATGTGTGTGTGAGTGTTTGTGAATATGTATGTGTGTGTGTGTGTGTGTGTGTGTGTGTGTGTGGAAAGAGAAAGAGAAAGACACAGAGACAGAATGTGACAAAAAGTCAACTATCGGTTAATCTGGACAGAGTCCATGAAAGTTCTTTGTACTACCATAATGCAGTAATTTTGAAGATAATCAAAATTAAAAGTTACAAATACTATAAAGATTAAAATTTGCTACTTTTATAAAAACCAGATAATGATTAAGAAGCAGGAAGTTTTTAAAAAATTCTTATTTTCTATTGAATTGTAGTCAATTTACAATGTTAGTTTCAGGTGTACAGCAAAGCAGTTCAGTTATACCTATACATACATACATATATAGTTTTTTCAGTCTTTTCCATTATGGCTCATCACAAGCAATTGAATATAGTTCCCAAGAAGCAGAAAATTATTAATAACATTATTTACCGTAAATGCTGAAATGCTATGGACTGAATATGTCCCCCCAAAATCAATATGTTGAAGACCCAATCCCCAATGTGATAGTATTTGGAGGTGAGGCCTGCGGGAGGTAATTGGGTTTGGATGATATCATGGGATGGAGCCCTCATGATGAGACTGGTGCCCTTATGAGAGGAAGAGACCAGAGCTCTTTCTATCCATCATGTGAGGACACAGCAGGAAGGCAACCGTCTACAGCCAGGAAGCGTCCTCATCAAGAACCCAGCCAGGCTGGCACCCTGACTTTGAACTTCTAGCCAAGGACTTAGAACTTCCAGAACTGTGAGAAATAAATTCCTGTGGTTTAAGCCACTCAGTCTATGGTATTTGTTATAGCAGCCCAAGTTGACTATGTGCCAAATAACAGGAATCCTTAAATGTAAAGTCACCTCTCAATGAGAAGATTTAAGTTTGGGGCCAAATGCTTATAGCTTGAGGCGTTTCTAACAACATAGATTCCAAAAGTGCCAATTCACACTCCCAGTAGATTGTCTGAGTGCATGTGTTCGTTTTTCTATTAAGTGACCCACCACACAGGTGATCCCCACACCAGTTCTGGAACCCTGCGTCAGTGAGGCCTGATGCGGTGCTTGTGCGGAACCAGTCTTCATCTCTGAGCCTTCCTGTCTTCCGTTACTCTTGATAATCTCTGCCTCATACTCTTCAGATCCTAAATCTCCAAGGAGGGAACACTTCAGCAGGACTGAACCCAGGACTGAATCACTGGTTGATTTCCTTAGTTCGCCCATTCATCCAACATGCAGGGCTCTGTGACGGGCCTCAGCCAGCAGCTGACAGGGGACATGGGCGGAGCAGGGCCAGAAATGGCTGCAGAGGCGGGATTTGGGGAGAGTGTGAGGAAGGAGCACCATGAAAGAGATGTACTGAGAGGAGGTGTCGGTTTGAGGGAAAGATAGGAAAGAGATAAGGAGCTTAATTTTGGAATAAGTATTGGGTTTAACATACTGGCAGGGTACCCAGGTGGTGTTTACCAGATAGCACTTGTTCAGTAACTGTTTGCCAAGCATGTGAGAGAGGCCAGGGCTGGAAGGTAGCCTCTCAGAGTTGACAGTAGGAGACCCGAGGATGGATAAGGCCACCAGGGCTGAGCTCAGGGACAGAGTCCAGGACAGAATTAATAGACTAGCTCTATTGGGATTGTAGAGATGGACTGTCAGAATTCCACTACATTTCTGTAATTTTCTACAGGGAAACACTCATTCCTTTATAAGATGGACTCTGTCCTTTATAAGGTGGCATCTCATCTTTCTCATAGAAGTTGGCAGCATTTACTCTCCCAGGGCCAGGGAGCCCAAGAGCACGGGGAATAAAAGTAAAGCTATGAAGCTGGCATTTGCTTTATTCAGTTGGTGCTATTACAAGAGCCCTCCCACACCAATCACTAATCCCACACTAAGGAAACTGAGGAAACAACCCACAGCGGGATTCAGGCCTTGGGTGGGGGGGGAGTGTCCAACAGACGGAGGGGTTGGGGGGATCGAGGGGTGGGGGGGATGTTTCAGTTTGGTTCAAACAGCTTTAGAAGATGGTTGTTGGCTTTCCGTTCGTCATCCTCCTGCTGAGCATCTCTATATATCAGATACTAAATAGCAGGGAGACTGAGATATGAACTAGACAGAGTTCCAACTCAAAAAGTACAGAGAGCCTAGAGGAGAAGGGATGTTCGTAAGGAGAAGATACAATATGGTGTGTATGTCTGTGTGTGTGTGTGACCAGTGATCCTCTGGTCACAACATTTTTATCAACTGATCAATAATAATACATAACCCTGTTTTATATGTTTCTGTTCAAAAACATATCTTATTTAATATTTACTGTTACTTCGGTAACATTGAATTTACCAGACACAGTAACTTATACCTGAACGAAGCTGGTCTCACACATGCATTTTCAGCCTCCTTGTTCACTTCAGCACCATGCCTGGGGGCCATTTTAAACAGCGAAATTCACCGACAAAACCCACAAAATTGTGAAAAACGCGGCACTAAATAAACTGCAAAAAATACACTTGTTTACAGCATCAGAGCGGAAACTAGAAGCGGGGTGCCGCCATGTTTGACTTCAGCTGGGAACGCAAGCGGCTGCCTCCCGGGACTCTACTTTCCCAGCACTCTGTGCGTGGCTCTGCTGAAGTAACAGGAGTGTAGATTGGGGATTAGTAATGAGTAGCAGCAAGTAGGTGAACTCACAAATACGGAATCCGCAGATAATGCAGACTGACACACACACACACACACACACACACACACACACACACACACACACACACACACACACACACACACACACACACACACACACACACACACACCCCTGGATGCTATGGGAGCACAGAGGAGAGGCTGGTAGCCCTGTGCGAGTTGCACAGCAGACAAGGATGAGGATTATGTCCTCTAGGAGGTAACCCCTCAATTATGCCTGTTGCTGGTAATACCACCTGTTGATGCTATAAGAGGGAGGGGAAATGGGGAGAAAGAAAGGGGAGAAGAGACCAGGGAAGAGGGATGAGGATACCAGGATGGGTTAGCAGGGAAGGAGGGAAGATTGAAAACTCCTGCCCTAAATCTGGAGGGAGTGGGTGATCTTTTTACATTTTCTGCCTCTTCCCCATTGCGTCAGTATCTTCTTCGTAGGGAAATGAACAGAGAACGTTTCTGAAGTCATTTTCTTTGTTTCTAAATTGTGAGAATTACCTTTCCACTTTTTAGTGTTCAAAAATTTTGTTAAATGTCCTTCACTTTCAAAACACAGTTGAGAAGTCCTGGGAGGCTCTGAGCAGTGTCTTCAGCAGTACTGGGTGCAAGTTCTCAGGCCCCAGGTCCTCAAAGCACACAGAGGAAATACAGGCTGTTAGGGATTCCTGGGTGGAGACAATGGTCTGCAGCACTCAGCGCTTATTTTTGGGAAATAAGTGAAGAATAAGTAAGCTTTGAGGAATGTCCCTTTAAGAAAGAGTTGATCTTGCACCCCCTGAGCCAGGCTAAAGGACCCTCAGCTGAGCTGGGCAGAGACGTCTGTGTTTCTGTCAGAGGAGAAAAACGTGCCAGCCATTTGCCACTCTGTCAGAGAAAACGTTAACTTGTCCTTCACTCCTTTTCCAGAAAACTTGTAAGTTATCACAATCACAGATTCTTACAAAGAATAAGAAAGGGGTGAGGAGAGGTTGATAGAGTCTGAAGTTCCACAGCAGAAGCTGCTCAGAAGCTTGAGAAATGGTCCCTGTATCTTTTCTAAGAACCAGTTTCCTCATCCTGAAAATAAGAACAGGAAGACCTCTCTCTGAAGGCTGGTGAAACTGGGGTCTTTGAGACCCTGGGGATGTTTGTTCCTGTCCCCTTTCCTGTGAAGATGCCCTTCCTGCATGTTGTGTGATGTGTGTTCTGTCACAGAGTCTTGGAGTGATAGAGATTGAAGTGTCCGTGGAGACTGGGCGGGCCAACCCTCACTTTGTTTAAATGGCATAACCGAAGTCCTGGGAAATTCGGTGGTCTGCGTGGGACCACACATCCAGCCAGGGGTTGAACCCAAGGATCCCCCTACCTGGGGCTCTTCTGGGCAAGTGCGTGGTGTTTGTCGTTTTCCTTCACCATGGAACTTTGTTGAGTCAATACTCAGAGAGAATATTATCCATTAACTACAGGGCAAAACCAATAGACACTCCCACAGCTTTGATCCAGCTGCTGCTAATGCAGGGGTCCCTGGCCTCTGGTGGGCTTACGTCAGAGAACACTGACCTCAGGAATGAATTTATTTCACCCTTCCCAGGGCTGGCACTGGCCTCAGAGGTGGGTGCTCCTGAGTGGGACCTCTGCTGTGTGGTGTTGTAGAAAGGCGGGGGCTGATTGTTGGGTAAACTGTTGCATGGAATCTGTCACTAGCTGCGTGACTTCAAGCACAAGTGCAGTTTCTTTTCTCTGGGACTCAGTTTTCTCATCATTGAAAATGTGGACAACATGTCTATTTTACAGGACTAAATGAGACCATGTATGTGATGCAGGTACAGCCAATGACAAGTCTTAATATTTGGTCATTTTTTTCTTTTGGGCCCAAAGCATTTATGCCTATTAATGGAGCTCAGGTAAAGGGATTGGAGAACTCACTCCAAGTTATTTAAATGTTTTTCTTGCTAAAATAATATTTTAGAAGCAATTTATATGCATTATAGAAAAATTCAAATAACAGAAAGTAAAAAAGATAAGACTATTCCACTATACTTTCTTCTATGCATATATTACACACATTTTTATATAAAAATAATATAATACTGTGCCGACTATATCATAAGTTGCTTTTAAAATCCAACAATAGATCATGAACATCTTAACATATAAATAAACCCATTTGTACAACTTAGTTTTTAATGACTACACAGTGGTTCACTGCCAATGTATTCAATTACTCAAATTCATTCTCTTTTATAGACCTGTAGATTGTTTTCAATTTTTCTGTTATAATACATAAACAATGCTACAATTAACAGTCTTGTGGGTAAATCTTCGGGCACCCCCTTAATTATTTTCTTAGTATAAATGCCTTGAAATAGAATTACTGAGTTCAAGGAAGTTCCTAATGCTAAAGCTTTTGATATAATTTACCACATTGCCCTCCACAAAATTATAGCAAACAGTATTCACACTGGGAAATGATCTTCATGTGAATGTCTGAAACTTGGGTTTCTGGGCTCCTCAGTGATGGATGGATCAGGACTTTGAGGGGGTGGGTGAGAAGGAAGTTCCTCCATTCAGGTCATGTCCTAAATTCCTCTTCAGTGAGTGAAGCGGTGAGAGGCACTCTGCTAGGTGCTGGGGATAAAGATAAAACAGCACAATCCCTTCCCTGAGCAGCAGACAATATGGTGTGATAAGTCTAACCACAAAAGTAAACCTCGGGGTTAATCCCGAACCCAGTCCTGGTCAGACTAGGGGCCAGAAGGAATTAGCAAAGATTTCCTGGAGGAGGTGACATTCCACACAAGCTTTGAAGTAAATAAGAACTAGTTCCATGAAGAAGGGCAATGGAAGGGCAAAGGGATCAGTGTTCAAGACTTGGAAGTGGGAGCATGCAGATCCAGGGGAGGCTAATCCCCAGTGAAGCCAAACCCAGACATGTTCTAAAAGGACTTTTAAAATAGGTGACTATATTTCAGCTCCTTCTATCGTAACAACTTGAGAATCATTTGCTCCAGTGGCATGTGGTGGATAACAGACACCAGGGGGCTGCTAATGACTGGTCAGTGACAACAGAGCGGACGACTTAACTTAAGAGCTCAAGGCCATACTCTTTGTAATAAAGTCCACGTGTGATGGGGGATACCTCCCTTGTAAAGCCTCATTGGTTACAATTCCCAGCCTCTTCTCTGTTTTAACAGGTAATGACATAGTTTTTCAAGTGTTCTTTTTTTGGAATTAAGATACCTAAACTTTGACATTACTGTTAACTTTGAAGAAACCGGGCCCCAAATATTAGGGGTAATTTCTACTGTGATTTTATATGACTCAAGTGTGTGTGTATGTGTGCGTGCGTAAATTAGAAGGGGAATGGAAAGAGGTGAGGAGGGGGAGCAGGCGGAGGGCAGGCTACCCAGCCAGAGAGGTAGGCAGGCAGGGACCTGAGGGCCCTCTGTGCTGTACGATTTGAATACATTCTCAAAGCATGGGAGTCATGGGAGGGTTTTAAGGGTTTGGTTGTCACAAAGATCATTCCAGGTAGCAGTGACAAAAGACCCAGCTTCAGCAGGATACCCTCCTCACCAAGGTCAGAGGAAAAGGAATGGATGTGGGTGTCAGTCTGCCCTCATGGGGTTCTCACTGATGCTTGTGGATTCCAGCCTGCTCTCCACCCCCCTATTTTGCATCAGTCTTCTCTTCCAGAACACATGCCCTGTGGCCTTCAGGCTCCAGCATCAGCTAGAGAGACAGCCTTAGAGGGACTGTTTATCCAGCCCTCACAACAAATGCGGTGGTGGTAGTGGGGGTGTACAGATACATAACCCAATTCCCCTTTTAAGCCTGTTGATGTAGTTTATTGCTAACTTCATCCCATCCTCTGTAATCCTAGCTGCATAGATTATAAGAAAATAACAATAAAAACAAACAAACAAAAAAGAAATGGGAGTTGAGGAAGTTGAGAGCACTGTTCTTAAAAGCTTGGCTGTAAACAGAAGAAAGGAATAAATGAAAGAGAGGAATACAGGACTGAGGAAGGGCCTTTAAAAAGAATGGAGGGGGGAGGGTATAGCTCAGTGGAAAAGTACACGAACAGGGTCCTGGGTTTAATCCCCAGTACCTCCGTTAAATAAACAAATACATAAATAAATCTAATTACCTACCCCCCACCAAAAATTTTTTTTTCTTTAAGTGAGTTAGGAAGGAAAAACTTCCTTAAAAAAAAAAAAAGGAATGGAAAAGATTTGAGTACATTTCTATGCTGAGGGTATAGGGCCATGAGAGTGGAGGGGGTGGGTAGAGATTAAAATACAGGCAAAGGAGGACATTTTATGGAATAAGACCAATGAATAAATTGAAGTTGTGTGGTAGGTGAGACTGACAGGCAGGGCATATGAAGTGAGAAGAGTCAAGACGAAACTCTCAGGGACTCTAACATTCGTGAGGCGGCCAGGAGAGATGGAGACAGACAAAGGGCTCCAAGGAGGGGGTAAACAAGTGCACCAAACAGCGTACAGAGATTCAGTAGTACTTTAAGAAGGAAAAACAAATCAGTGGATCAACGGTTTAGGCAAATAAAGAAGTCAGAATTCTCCAGAGTAATTTCATCCCATTGGTATGATTATGAGTCCAAGTATAAAGGATTGAGACGTGATAGGGGTATACTAAATTCTCTCTTTATTACTCAGGCAGTTATAAGTTAGCACTTTGGTGGGGGAAACAGTGATAATGCTGTGATGGTGCTGTGAAGCAGTGATGGCAAAAGTTAAGTAAAATGGGCACTCTCATATTTTGACTGTACATGGGTAAAATCTGTTTGGAGAGCAATTTGATAATAAGTGCCAAGAATCTTAAAATATTCATATTACTTTCAAATATTAGTTTTATATCTGAGACTCTACTCTTAGAAAGTATTCATAAATATTGGGAAATGTTATACATATTAACATTAATAAAAAGATAAACTGAGGCAAATTAAAATTTTTAAGAGTTTATTTGAGCAAAAATTGATTCAAATAGCAGCATCCTCTATTACAGGTAGAATGGAAGTCCAAGGAGCTGTACAAAATGAAAGACTTTTACAGGCAGAAGGGGGTGGGAACAAGGAAGTCATACTAGGCTTAACAGCAGGTTGGTTATTGGAAAGTTACTTTCCTTTATGGGGTTGCAGGGGTCTGCCAGGCAGATGACCTGACTAGTGCTGACCAGGCAGTTCCTGGTTGGCTGGTTTAGGATTTCATCTCTGGGAGATGCAAAACTGTAATTAAGTTAAATCTCAGTTTGGTGAAATGGGGCTGAGCATAAGCGACTCCAGTTGGGGCCTGTTGTCTTGTTTTTAACAACTGTCCTGCCACTTACAACTGTGAAAAGGCGATAACCACCTACATACCAACAGTAGGAGAGGTTAAGTAAACTATGGTGTGTCCATTTGTTGGAACACTGACTAGCTGTTACAATATTATGTTTGTGTGGCTTATTGTTGTAACCAAAAATGCTTATATTATAATGTTACATTACAAGCTTAAGAGCTGGCTAGACCATGGAAACTACAGGGTAATTGGACTCTTTTATAAAGCACCTCCATGGAGTGGAGGTGGGAGGCAGAGTACACACAGAAAAATGTTAATGGTGTTTGCATCTGAGCTCTAGGACCACAGGAGGCACTCGTTTTTATTCTTTTAGCTTCTCAGTCATCTCCAAATTTTCTTTAATGAGCATGTAACATTTAAAGAAAATTTAAGGAAATGTTTTTTAAGAGGAGGTTTGGTGGTAAAGGGAAGGGGAGGGATAGAAAGTGTCTTGAGAGGGATGCAGGATCAAGGGGAGAGTGGCTTTTTAGGATGGGGATTGTCTGAGAGTGTTTGTGATCAGTGGAGGGGGGAGGCTGATGTTAGGGTAGGAAGGATGCTGGGGAGGGCAACACAATTAAGGGAAATGAGCGGGTGGGGTGGAATGGGGAGGCTGAGAGAGGAGAAAGACACTCTGAGCAAGAGAGAATGAGGTAAGAACGGGTGACTTTGAGATAAACTGGAGGGAAGTAGAGGGAATTTTTATCGGGGATCATTTCTTTTATTTAGAAACTGGGAGTTTCAGTTTGTTGAGGGTCGAGATGTGGGAGTGTGATCAGGGACTTGAGAGAAGCAAAAGTGTGGATGAGCCATTGTGCAGAATGGAAGTAGAGGAAGAATGAGGAGCATGAGGGTGGGGAGCCCTGTGGTCCCATCTGAGGTTGGAGAGCAACATTTGTCAGGACACCAAGAGCCAAGTGATGGGAAGCCCTTCAGCTGGACCTCCAGGCTGTGAACAGGAATGGAACAGTCCAGCTGGAGTTGGGCCCTGGAAAGGCATGTAGTCCAGGGGACAGAGGGTCAAGACTTGCAGAGGATGCTTGTGTGAGTATCATTGAAATGACAGACTGCAGCACTGGGGCTCACAGACAAGGAAGTGAAACCAGGAAGAGTCTGGTAGATTGGACCAATAGAGATGAGGGACTGAAGTCCTTAGCCAGGCTGAAAAGCTAGTTTAACCTGACCAAGGGTCTATGAGAGGTGGAGGAAATGCAGCTAAGGGCAGAGCAAGGGCGGAGCAAGTTTTGCCATCCAGGACGAGGACAACTGCTCCATGAGGGTGTGACTGTGGGCACAGGAGGGTGGCAGAAACAGAGGAGTGATAGAGGAGGGGGCAAGATCGGGGAGAGAGTCTGATTTTGGGTGGTGACCCATCAGCAGGGGTGTTGAAGTCAGATAGGGCAGGGAAGGAGAAAGTCTAAAGCCGCTGGTGAATGTGGGAGAATCCTTGGGGGTGCCAGATTATTAATGACAAGGATGGGAAGGGGCAGCCCAATGGCAGAGGAGAATGAATGTTTCAGGGAGAGTAGCAAAATATCCTAAAAGCCAATGCAGAGACAGGAGTGTGTCAACACCAGTTGCTGGCCCTTAGCGACATGGAGCAGAGGAAGACTGCAGCCTCTGCTGCACTCCACCCTTCCACTGGAGAGGACGTAGAAGGAAGGAGTGTCGTCGTACCATATCTCATCTCAGCAAAGATTTTATTTGAGCCTTTCGAAGGACAAGGCAACGTCCTACATAGGCTGAAGAACAGGAGGATGAATTAAAATGGACCAGTCCATCTGAGATATGTAAACAAATAGCCACAAAATAGAATAGAAGGGGCTCGGTGCCATGAAACAGGTCCAGGAAAAGGTGGGGATTTTCAGCTGGGGCTTAGGGAACGCCTTTTGAGATGGGTTTTGAAATACCACTTAGACCATGGGGTTGAGGTGGGGGAGGGGGAGAAGAGGCAGTGTGGACAGGGAGTAGCATGAGGTGGCACAGGGACAAGAAATCCCATGGTCTGTTCAGATGAGATCTAGTAGAATTTGGTTAGAGTGTAGTTTGCACAGGAAATAGGATAGAGAAGGAGAGGAAGCAGGTTTTGTAAAGACCTGAATGCCTAAATAGGGAATCTAGACTTTATTCCTTGCATAGGGACTTCTAAAGTTTTTGATCGCAGGCCCTATTAGTAACAAAATATTTAAATATGTGTCCCCAATATATGTATGACTAGTTATTATATATGTTCATATCAATAATTGATATGCTAAATATTAGCAAAGCTTAATTCTTTTCCTTTGCAGTTAAAATAAATAAAAATCAAGTCCTTTAGAATGAGAAGGCAAGTCACAGACTGAGAGAAATTATTTTGCAAAAGACATATCTGATAAAAGATTTTATCCAAAATACTTAATGAACTCCTAAAACTCAACAATAAGAAAATTAACAACCCAATTAAAAAATTGGCAAAAGACCTGAACCTCACCAAAGAAAAGAAGATAGACGGCAAACACATCATATAAAAAGATGCTTCTCATCCTATGTTATCAGGGAAATGCAAATTAACTACCATGGGATACCACTACAGTCCTTTTGGGATGGCCAAAATTCAAAACACTGACACACCAAATCCTGGTGAGGATGTGGAGCAACAGGAATGCTCATCCATTGCTGGTGGGAATGCAAAATGGTACAGCCACTTTGCAAGACAGTTTGACAGCTTCTTACAAAACCAAACACAGCCTTACCACACAATCCAGTAGTTGTATTCCTTGGTATTTATCCAAATGAACTGAAAATTTATGTCCACACAAAAACCTGCACATGGATGTTTATAGCAGCTTTGGTCAAAATTGCCCAAACTTGGAAGCAACCAGGATGTCCCTTAGTAGACCAATGTATAAACGGTGGTACATCCAGACAATGCAATATTATTCAGCTCTAAGAGAAATGAGCTATCAAGCCACAAAAAGACATGGAGGAAACTTAAATGCATATTTCTAAGTGAAAGAAGTCAGTCTGAAAAGACAGCATAACATATGATTCCAACTATATAACATTCTGGAAAAGGCAAAACTATGGAGACAGTAAAAAGATCAATGGTTGCCAGGGGATGAGGGGGAGAGAGGGATGAATAGATGGATAATAGAATGTTTAAGGCAGTGAAATTATTCTGTATGATCCTATCATGGTGGATACATGATATTACATAGTTGTCCAAACCCGCAGAATGTGCAACACCATGAATGAACCTTAATATGAACTACGGAATTTGAGTGATAATTATTTGTCAGTGTAAGTTCATCCATAAACATACCACTCTGGTCAAGAATGTTGATAATAGAGAGGCTAGGCATGTGTGGAAACAGGGGTGTATGAGAAATCTCTCTAATTTCTGCTTAATTTTGCTGTGACTCCAAAACAGCTCCAAAAAATTAAGTCTTTTTTAAAGGAAAAGTCATTATAATGTGATCAAAATGTATGCAGCTAATAAACATAGTAAAATATTAAAAACTAGAAAAATAGATTTCTGATACTTTTCCCCACAAGCCAGTGACTTATCTTGTACATCCCCTGGGGTTTGCACCCCCTGCTTTGGAGACCTGTGATCATATGAATCCTTCTTGATTAGGAGAATCTGGACTTTGTTTATGTGCATCTGGCAGCCCAGATGGGATAGCTGGAAGGAGGAGGGACTGGATCTGGCAAGATTGGTTAGGAAGTCATTCTTTCCTTTCTTGCTTGTTGAATTCTTCCATCAGGTAATGCACCAAGAGATGGTGAAGTGAATAAAAGGGAATGCAACGGAGGATGCAATAGAGATGATAAAAACATTATTGTGCAATCAGTGCCATCCATGGCTTGTCTCAATGGGGACCTAAGGCAACATAGCCATGTATGAGCTTTGGGTGAGATGGGATGGGGGAAAGAGGGAATGCCAGATACCTGGTTAGGAAAAGACCTCCCATCCTCTAGATATTGCTGTTGTCTCCTGTCCTGAGGACCTGGGAATGAATTAATCCCATTGCCTGCTCTTGAATCACCAGGCAACAATCAATGCAAGCTACTGCCTGCTGGTTCCAGACACTAATCTCTGTAAGCCTAACATGCCTCAAACAGAATCCCTTTTTTTAATCCATCCTCTCCCGGCAGTATCATCCTCTTTGTGCTCTCTGCCTCCTCCCCCTTAAACTGATATACTATCAGCAATCCCTCTTATGCCCAAATCTTTCTTTCCACTCTGTCTTCTGAAATTCCCATTTCTTAGTAAGTAAGCCTACCCACTTATCCTATTAACCTCGTCATATTCTGGACTCAACTCAAGCCTGGCTTTTCTCCAAGACACAACTTCTCCATTAGAACTTTGAAGTGGACACTTACACTTAGTAACATTGACATCTTCCCCATCCCCTAGTGCTACTTTCCAGGACGTTAGTCCTCTGTGCTTGCAGAAAAACCTGTTTCTTTGAGAGTCATGTCACATGGCTGCATCAGCCTCCCCCTTCCTGTCCCTGCCATCTTCTTACCTTCTGTCACTCCCTCTCAGTTGTAAAGTCTTCAGCTCCTGACTTACCTTCCTGCCCTTCATCCTCACCCTGCTATTACCCAGACAAATTCATCATCCCCAGGGACAACACTCTGTTTTCCTTGTCTGATCACTCTGACTCCAGAGACCAGCACACAACTCCACATGGTACTGCCTAACTGCATTTCTCCTTATTTCCACTGTTCTGGAAAACTTTGGCAAACTACAACCTGAAGGCCAGATGCAGCTCACTGTTAATTTTGTAAATAAAATTTTATTGGGACACAGCCACACTCATGCAGCTACGTAATGTCTATGGCCACTTCTTGCCACAACAGCAGAGTTGACTAGTTAAGACAGAGACCGTAAGGCCCATGAAGCCAAAAATATTTACTATCCAGCCTTTTACAGAAGAAGTTTGCTGACCTCTGTTCTAAGCCAAAACAAAAACAAAAACAAAACAAAAACAAAAACAAAAACAAAACCTCTTTTTCTATAAAAGTAATACATGAGGATTATAGAAAGTTTAGGAAATATAGAAAAAAAGTATTGATACAATAAAGAAAAACAACTCCATAATATCCTGTAACTCAGGTATAATCAACTATTAATATTTTAGTATTTTCCTTCTTGATAGTTTGTAGTTTTCATGTGTCTGTGTATATACATACAAATATACTTATACATGTAAATTATTTTTACAAAATTATGATCATATTTAAAAATCTGCCTTTTCATTTCAAAATATAGTGTGAATATTTTGCTCTATAAATTGTTACTTTTCTGCAATATGATTTTAAATTTCTTTATAGTAGCCCATAGAATGGATATAATGTAGTTAGCCAGTCATCGTTATAGAAAATTTATACTGTTTACAATTTTTGCTCTTTCAAATATTGCTGTGATGAACAGTATGAGCATTCTTAACTCCGGTAGGTCATAATGAGAAGAAGATTGGAGTCACCACCTACTGAATGGGTAATACATATACATTGTTATATATTCATATGTATGAATATGTATTATCATAAATATAAAAATCCTAGTAAGTCGCCATTGTGTTTCATATACTCCTAATGGTCCTTGGTGGTTTGGGGGTGTGGATGGGGAGTAGGGGAAGGGCTAGAGGTGGAATAAGTGATACAGATTAGCACCAACAATATTTTATGAAAATGAGTATTTGGGAAACTGACTTTAAGAGTGCTGTATCATGTAGCATGTATATTCTTGCTTTACACCTTAAACACTAAATAAAAATAGAATTTACCTTGTAATGAATGAAATTCTCATTGTTGGGTGACAAACTAGCTGTTATGAACCAAAATGGGAAAGATGTGGGGATGAGAGTCAATCTGGAACAGACATGGCCTGGCAGAGGTTTGAACATATAAGACAGTTACCTCGTATGACTTTTGAATCATGCAAATTTTAAATAGTGGGACATTAAAATAGCAATAAAGTCTCAATTTACACACAAAATTTGAAACAATTTGAATCTCCAATTTTAAAAAATCAGCCAAAGACTGAATATTTTTTAAAAAGTAATTACATTGTAAACCTTGTTTATAACACTGCCATATGACCATCCCATGGACGAGAAATACCCATCACTGACAAAATCCTGGAAATCACACTTTTTTTCATGCACAGCAAAATTTCAATGAGTGATTTTAATGACTATTCTGTTCTTCTAATGTTTGCTGTTATTATAGTTGTAAACATTTGTATTACCATAACGCCAAATATTAACAAGCATTGAAAAATACACTTGAAATTCAGTAACTTTAGAAGAGGAGGTAGATGTGATTAAAAAGCCAAAGAAGGCAGGTAAATGAGACATGGCAATGCTATCAACTTAGGAGAATAGTAAAGATGATGCTGAGAAAATATAGAGCAGCTTTAGTGCAAAAATGTGCCACAAGCACAGTATTTAACAGCTCCATAACTCATCCTAATTTACGTTTATTCCTGGGGAGAAATTTTTCTGAAATATGCACATTTTGAATACTGCTAAGTCTTCAGATATGCATCTCTTAGATAAAATAAATCACATAGGAAACTGTCCTAGGTAAATCCAAGTGAGGAACTCCTGGAGACATTTGGAAATGCAGTGTTGGAATTCAAAAAAGAGGCCCGAGCTGGAGCTATAAACTTGGAAATTATCTGTATAAGATCTAGAGTTTCAATGACGAGAAAGGATGGACTTGCCAAGCAGAAAGTACACATTTAAGAGAAGTTCAAGGACATAATCTTCTGAAGCCACCAAATTCAGAGGATAGGAAGAGGAAGCAGACAGGGAAGACAGTGAGAACCAAGAATGAGTCAAGAAGGATCCAAGCATATACTTCTAGCATCTCTTTGATCCTCCCTACGACCCTCCCAGGCTGTTGTAGACACCTGGTTGTATAATGAGGGCCATGAGAAGTGAAAGGTGAATCAGCTTAGCCCAGGAAACAAACAAAAAAAAGACCACAGATGTGAGCTTGGGTGAAGTAGGCAAAAATCATGACCACATTTCAGCTTAGAACCTTCTTTATTAAGAAAGGGCCTTCAGGCATTTTTTATTAACAAGTGGATATAAACCTGGCATGAGCACCTCTCAAAGTCATAGTTCCAATTATTTTTGTGAGTTCAAGAGAAGGTCGAGAACACAATGGTGGTGGCTTAGCATCAAAACAATGACAATCAAGTTGCTCACCTTATGCCTTCAATCAAACATAACTATCACCCCTTCTGCTTCTGTCCTCTGAAGACTGAGAAGTTGAGATTCAAGACTTGATATTAACCTAGACCACATGTAGCACTTGCTGTGACAACAGACAAGGCCCCCACCCATACTCATACTAGGACAAAATGGTGGCTATGTTCTCTGGGCTAAACCTTCACATCTCTGACCGTCTTCTAGATCTTGAAGTATCTGATTCTCCCGGGGCAAGGGCGGATCACTGGGCCTAGACCGCCAGCAGCAGGAATGCCAGGGAGCACCCCCTTGGGTGTTTTGCCCACGTGGAATGCTTCCCCTGAGGACGACTCCACTGAGGCCACACCCGCGAAGGCGTGGCGCAGGTCGTAGTGCGCCCGGTTCAGCGGCTCGGGGATGGGGTTCGGGGGAATCATCTCCAGGGGTTCCGGCTCGGGCTGGACAACTGGCTCAAGCCCGAGCGCGTCTGCCTCCGCCACCGGGGTAGGTGCCTCTGGCTGGGGCTGCGGGATCACAGGCTGGAGAAAGGACGGTTTCCTGAGGTTAGCTTTGGAGCTAATTGGAGCCCCACCCAATTCGCCCATAATAATAATGTTTATTTGCAAGAAATCTGGCAAAAAAGAACTACCTAAGTACAAAGGATGGTCATCAGAGCTACAGGAGAGGGGTAACTGGCCTGTGGTAGCCCTTTTCTCGCCCGTTGTTTTGGGGACAGTAGATTTACACTCACGTCCCACGAGCAAAAGGACCCTACCTTATGGCTAATCTTCACCAGCAGCGTCACCCTTTTCATCGACAACTGCAGCCACCCGGGAGCTGTCAGGCCGATCTGGCCCCCTGGTCTCTCAGACTCAGAAACCACTCTTACTATCCCACCCCCAATAACCCCCATTCTCCAGCCCTGCCAATAAAAACGTGGCCTTGTCAACTATACCCAGGACGGTTCTGCCCTGTAACAACAAGATCGTGGGAGAGAAGGGCATGGCTGAAACATCCTTCCATTTGTTGATGATTTCACATTCCCAAGCTCCATTTATATTGTGGAGCTCAAAAGGACAGGCGGCAAATGCCCTGTCATTACTAACGCTGGGCAGACATGTTAAGGGGTCAATGTAGTCTGAAGATGAGGGGAGGTACATCCATGATGCCCTACCTGTGTTGGGAACAAGGTGCAGGTCACAGTGACATCTTCCCCACCGCCAACTTTTTCAATGAATGTCCCCCTACAGAAGCCATATTGCTGTGCACAGAAAGAGAGGAGTTATTTGAACTGGTTCAAAAAGTGGGTTTCTCTCCATTTCACTGATACTCCAACACGTCAAGGGGAAAAAAAAAACCTTAAATTCTTAATTCCTTAAAAAAAACAACTTTTCCCTAAAGTTTATGGTTTCTGCTTATAGAGGATATATACATATACAATATATAATTTACAAAGAGTGTAGAAAATACAGAAATGCTTTGAGAGTGAGATCAACCATAATCTCAGAAATGGTATGACCCAGGAGAACTGTTAACATCGATGTATTTCCTTCTTATTTTTAAATACTATTAAATAATCATTTAAAAATTGGGATCACTGTGACTATCATTGTACACACTGTGTTTCACATACTATAATGATAGCATTCTCTTATTCTTTATCCTTTGAAAACATAATTTTTGTATCTATTTTGTATCTATAATATTTGTATCTAATTTTTCTATGTACTGAGGTACCATATTTTATTCAATGACTCCCTCCTGTTGGACTTTTAGATCTTTTGGGGTCATTTTGTATCTGTGATAAATCATCTTTATAGATATATTTCTGTCAAACGCAATGATTTCTTTAGGCTCAATTCCTGGAACTGGGCATTATTGGCTTCAGGACTTGAAAGATTTCATATCAGAGATATATCTAGGGAATCTACACTTTAGACTCTCAGCAGCCTGGCATGACTTCTCTTAATTAGGAAATAGCCTCTCTGACTCCAGGGGACTCCTGTGGGTGAGAAGATTTGGTGACAGCTCTTAAGCAGGGGAGATGACAGCCCAGAGGATGGCCTGGCATGACCCAGCCCTCACAGGGAGTGGGTATTCTGCACTGTTCTCTTTTCCACAGCTCCAAGATACAAACTCGCTCTGAGGATGTTCTGTTCCATGACCTGCTTCGCCGACACAACACCTGGCCTGCTCACCTTTTCTGCCAGCAGGTTGCACGTGGCTGGGTCCGTGACATCTTTGGCGACACAGTCAGTGGCAGCCACTGCAAACTCCACATAGACAGCAGCAGCTTGAAGAGGCTGATGAGGATAAATGAAGCTGTTCATGAAGCAACATGACTGAGCAGGAAAAAGGCAGGGAAGGAGAGGCCAGAGCGAAATAGCGAGGGACACGGCATTGCATAGTCCAGGGAGCACCGTTCACAGAGACCATGCTGTGTGGCCAGGAAATACGCCCCCAGTGGCTCACATAGGGCAGTCATAGTGACATTGGGCTTTGAGGGCTTGTATCCAGAAGTTGGGGTTGGGTCTTCTCTGAAGGAGGTGCAGCTATCCACTGCCCATCATTCAGAGCAGAGGTTAGTTTTCAGATAGGAAGCAGGAACCCAGAGGGCTGACCTTACACTGACCTGAGTGGGATCCCTGCCTCCCACCACACTTCCCTTGTGGACCTGCACTTTGAGACCCAAGATTCAGGTTCCTCCAAGAAGGGGTGGGAAAGTAAAGAAATGAATACCTCTCCCACGTATTTTAGATAGCCAGGTCAAATGAAAAAATATAAACCAAAATATGGAAGATATTTATGCTTTTCTATCCTATAGTTCTTGGAGCATATGGACAGTTGCAATAATAAAATATCTGTTATTGATATAGTCTGGGGTGGAGGTGTTCTGAGAATCGCATAGTCTGGTGCATAAAATTACTACCCATACAGTGTAATTCCAAGAATGTGATGGCTGGCATCCAGAATACCAGTTTTTTTAAATACTAGAATTCTGTTGCATTCAAATGTGCTAACCTAGTCACAGTACTATTAGGTTTTTTTTTTTCAGTGATTCAAAAGGCATTTAGGATTCTACCATCATATGCCTATCTGTTTAAGTATATCTGTGCCTTTATAAGTATCAATTACGAGAGTGCTACAGACGTTCAGTGGTGGTGGGCGATGGCCAAGTGGAGACCCATGAATTACACGCGCTTTATACGGTGCGTGCTCTGGATAAAGTGGGAACTCCCACCCTGGTGATAACAAGAACCAAGGAACTGGGGACATACAGCATCTGGAGGTTTTATGTTAAAGTGGCTTAGGGAGGAGCTGATGGTCCTGTGGGTCCTCAGGGCACTCAGGACCCTATCTGTCCCTTTTCTCCCTTCTTGCCTTCCTGTTGCTGTCCCTGTACCCACTCTGTCCCTCACCCCTGCTTCATCACATTTACTCCCAAAGTGCCATCAAACTGCCCAATCCATCAGCAGGGTCTCAGTCTTACCGCAAATTGAGCCCGAGAAATTTCCACCAGCTGTAAGTAGGAGCCATTGCTCTGGGCGTTGGAGGCAGCCAGTGCAACCTCTACTGCGTGCACCACCCGGCTGTCATTCAGCGGGGCCAGCAGGGGGCAGTTTGGACACACCCTGTGCACATCCTCGGCAGAATCTATGCACAGAGAGAAGAAATCAACCTAGTTCTGGGCTGTAGTTCTCTGCAGCATTTGCCCCAGCTCTGCTGATTTAAAAGGGCTAAGACATGCTCCAAATGGCTGTAGGCAAAGTCTCTGCTTCTTTCTGAACCTTCATGTGAGTCCTGTCATATGGGCATTTTTGCAGGATCCCCTCTCACCAGGGGGCGATTTTCACCTTTGATGAGAACAGCTTCCTTAAAACATCCCAAATCCAGGAAATTTGGCTTTTCCTTTTCATCACCATCAACGTGTCTAGAACTACTCCCGTTGAAAACAATTCCCATTCCTTCCTCACTCTCTCTACAAGGTAAACATCATAAGGAGAATAATCGTCTCTACCTGGACTGGAATCACATTTTGCAGACAGCACGGAAAGCTGGCCATCCTGTTTCAGCACATGGAAATCACAGTCTCCTTCCACCGCCTGGAGAAAGAAACCCACAGTGAGGGCCCTCCCAGGGAGGTGGGGCAGGGGGCAGGGTAGGGGGACAGAACCCTCAGGCATGGATGTCAAAGGTAAGCCTCAAAAAAATCTCCTGCATGGAGTGATATCGAAACATTACACTCTCTGACTTCAGGGAGGGCTACAACAAAAAAGTGAAGTGTGGTAAAAATCGGCCCCAGGGGAGGCGCCATCAAATGGCAATTTTAGAAACTGCACAGGCTAGCCATAAAGGCAGGCCAGGAAGTTGGATAAAAGAGGCCTGCTCTTTGCAGAGGCACAGCAAACCAGGCTGGGGCTCCCCTCACAGTCACCCTAGGAGGGACACTCACATGCTCTTTCATCTGCCTCACGCTGCAGTTTGCCAGGGGTGTGGGGTCCCGAACGTGGCAGGTGGTTTCCAGCGTGTCTATTTCAACTTCATACACTTCTCCCGTGGGCTGCTGTGGACACAGAGAATGAAGAGGTGAGCAGCCTGGGCCTGCTGAGCAAACCCAAGTGTGCACCCCACTGGGTTTGAACCCACTTCCTCCCTCCACCCTGCCCGGTAGGAAGGGGTGAGAAGGAAGGCAGAGTGGGCTTGGGCGGGTTGATGTAACCACGGTCATCACTCTGAGCTGTATTTGGAATCTAAACGTGAGTGTTCATACTTATAAAATTCTACCCTTCAAGCAGGATTTTGAAAAAGACAGCTTTGGATTTTTCTTGGTCAAGCAGGTGGTGTAGGAGAATAACTTACTGCCTCTCCATTATCTTCTCCATACCTCCCTCCACTTCTTCCTTCCTTCTCAACATCTACTTTCTTTCCTTCCCCATTTTCTTTTCCTTCCTAAAGGAAAAGTTGTCTGTGGCTTTTTGTCTTGCGGATGACTGGATGCAAAGTTGCTGCTCCCTACTGCCCCCTGCTGATGATGAAAGGGAAGCCGAGCCTCCCTCTGACAAAGGAAGATTCTAGCACAGAGGGGAAGAAGTAGTGGGGAGGGCTGGGGTAGGGGAGCTTGTAAGACTCCTTGGAATTGTTCCTGCCAGATCACCTGTTTCTGTATCTTTTCTTCAAATTCCGGAAAAGCCAGAAGTACAGTAACTCTTTTTTGAATTTTTTTTCCAGCCCAGTTCTGCTTGCTTCCTTGTTTCAGTTCTGCCTCACTAGTTCCCAATCTCCTCTCCTGGAGGAAGCAGTGTTTTAGGACGTGCACATGTGCCCAAGTTAACTTCCTGAAAACACTCAGAGCTACAGTGAATAGGAACCAGGTGCTCCTGGGTTTCTCAAGGAGTAACTTTCAAGCCCCGTGTCAGTGAAAATCGCAACGTTGTTCATTACATTTCCCTCAGATATGCACATTGTGTATTATTTTCCCTGAATTGATCAGTATTTCCTCTGAACCATCATTGTGCTGCAATGTGGTTTCAGTACTCCTAAAGTTCATTGTGCCAACAATCGTAATTTCAAATATTTTGTCCCATTATGAGGTCAGATGTCAGAGTCAATCCAGACATCCTGAGGTTTACCTTATTTTCCTTCCTAGATTATAAATCTCTTATGGGCACTAACTGTCTTTTTCTCACCTTCGCACTAGGTTGAATCATTAACACGCCAGTATTTGACTGCTTTTAATGTACAAAAATGGAAATTTCTTATGACTCAAACTAATGTCTCCCATAGCACCCAGCACTGTTCTTGCCCATCGAAGGCTTGGAATCAATGTTGGCTGAAAGCATGATCCTTCATCAGATATAAAATCTGATTTCAAAATAGGCAGTAGACAGACACCCTTCCTCTACCTCTCCAAATCTCTCAGCTGATCCCCAAGTTTGATCGTCATTCTCACCAGCTTCAGATGGCACTGGTTTCTTGTCTAGCATGTAAGGACTGAATCCACTCATGCCAAGATTTCTCTTTGGGAGGTGAGTGCCTTTTTTGGGGAGGCAGATAGTGTAGAGGAAGGACCACAGGTCTGGAATTGAATCCCAGCCCTTTGCTTACTAATTATATGACTTGGGCTAAAAAGAGAGAAGCCCTAATATGTCAGACCTTCGGTTTCTTCTTATGTAAGACAAGGAGAATACCCCACAAGACTGAGTGGGGTTAAGGAGACGATATATACGAAAGGCACTTAGCAAATGCTAGTTTCATTCATTCTCAGTCTTTCTCCAGAGAAAGAAGTGTATTTCTACTCAGTGGTAATTTGGCAACTAGAATCCAGTCTCTTGGGTCCGAATTCTAAAAGCCATATTTTCTACCTCTGATCTTTAGAATATCATTTGAATGAAGCCTTTTCTCCTCCTCACACCTCCCAACCCCGTCCAGTGCCCTCCTTGAGACCCCATGACTGCGGAGCAGAGTGTCTCCTGTCTTGCCCTTCTCCTACCCTCTGCCTCCCTCCTTGGAAGAATCAGCTGAGCTCCACGCAGGTTCACTTACCCGCGGCCACACCCTGATGCTGTCAATCTGGTTCAAGGTGTGCTTGTAGCCCCGAAGAAGGCGCTTGTTGATGTAGTCCACGGCCACCAGGGCTGCTTGCTCTGTTTCTGGGTCATCACAGGCCGGCTCCCTATAACCCGGCATCGGGCCATGTGGGACAGAGAGGCAGCCGCTGAGCTGAGCAAGGCAAAAGAGCAGGATGAGGGACTTCATGGCTGCCCCGCACAGGTCTTGGCAGGTAGGCAGGCAGGTGGCTGGAGACTTCAGGACCAACCCAGGAGCTCTGCTGGGACAGTTAGACTAATGGAGGGTCCAAAGGCTTTATATATCTGTTGGAGCCTGCGGAAGACTTGCGTAAGGATGTGGGATGATTTCTGTTCTGGTTCCAAAAAAATACCCTCTGCAAACACCAGTCCTGGAAAAGCAAACAGGTTAGGACATCGCAGAGCCTCCAAGAAATCTGCCAAAGTCAATGCTGTTTGGGAGCAGGCGGGTGGCAGGTTGGGGGTGGGCTGGGGGATGATCCAGAGTCAGAACATGATAACAGCAGCAAAGAGAGGAGGCAGCTGAGAGGAAGGGGTGAGCACGGAGGTGAGGAGGGGCCAGCACAGCTGGCCTTGGAGTGCTGAGCTGAGCACGCCATGGGATCTGTGGTTGGGGGCAGGGTAGGGGGCAGGGAAGCAGGGATATTCAGCAATTTGATAAAATCCTCTGATGTCAGAGACAGTGATCTCCTGGAGGAAGAACAGGGCCCACAGATGCAGCAAAGGTACCAATGATCTAGAATGAGTGGGAGAGCCACGGGAGATGCCAAGATCTTGGGTGAGATTCTTGGAGGAAAGAAGAAAGGAAGGGAGAGATTTCTGCCTAAAGCTGGGGATGGGGAGAGGAGGGTTTCCTGCGTCAGGGCCAGGAGGGCTACGGCCAGCAGAGCTTCTCCACTCCCTCGGCCCCTTCTCTCTAGACCCATAGCCAGTACCCTGCATGGACACACCCTGACTTGGGTCTCCTGGGTGGCTGAGCATGATTGGCACCAGTGGCCATGTGTCCCCAGTGACCCCGTGCTCCCGCGACCCATGCTGCCAGCCAGTGGATGAGTGCAACGGGGGGAGCCCTTGCTGAACAGCAAAGCTCTGGGTCTGAGTCCTGCCCTGCTGGCTGGGACTCTGTGGGGGCACTAGGAATGCAGATGCCTCCTTCAGGCCCTTCAGAGCTTTAGAATTCGAGTGAGCCTTGGTGGCCAGAGCACAGGGCACAGTGTTGGTTCTGGCCCACCTCTCAAGTGACCCTTGACAATCCCAAGTATGACCCCCAAGGAAGGGTGGGCGAGATAGCGAGAGGCTTGGAAAATATCATACGAGGGCCCAGCTTGGTTTAGCTTGGAGCTCAGAAGCCCTAATGCAGAGACCAACGTGTCCTCCAAATACTTAGAGGTCATCTTCGTGTGGGGGTGGATTTGCTCTGTTGTTTGCTGTTGCTTCAGAGAACAAAACTTGGTTTAAAAAGGGGCGGGGGGTTTCCTCAGGGAAGCTTGATAATATTGACTTGCTGGGGGGAGGGAGGTCAGTGAGGGGAGCCCGTGATGGGCGGAGAAGGTGGTGTAAGCACTGTTTTCACGTTCGCTCCCAGCCGCTCACGCACTCATACAGAACCTGAGCACCAGAGGCCCAGAAGGGGAAATCAGGACTCCGCGTTCCCTCTGAGAGGCGGGGGTCCTGGCCCTCGGAGACACAAAACCAGCTCTGGTCACCCAGCAGGATGAGCCTCAGAACTAGGGCACTTCCCATTGGCCGTATGCCCCACGTCCTTCAGGGTCTTGACTCACCAGCACCTTTTCGTGGCTGCTATGCTTTTCTTTAAAATAATCATTTAAAATACAAAATATGGTCATTACTAAGAATTTGAAAATCACAAAAATATATACAGTGAGTACTTATTTGAAATGTCATAAGGTTCAGCATATAAATATAAATTTATTTTCCGTAACACAATTGAATTTCTGACTCTGATCCCTCTTTTGTGAAAATATGATCTAATCACTCCCAAGTAGCTGATTTCCCACATGCTTGGGTTGAAACGCAGTCCAAGTTAGGTTTGCCCTTATGCTTCTTCTCCCCACTGGGGTAAGAAGAAAGCCTGAAGTGGAAAGGAGGAGACTTATGCTAATACTTGACCTTAGCCAAGGTCAGAGAGGGGTGTCCAGCTTTGCCTTAGATCTTCTGCCAGGTAGCCTTTCTCATGTGGTCCCCAGACACATCCACCTGGCAGGTCCGGCTTGCCCCCATCTAACCCATAGCAAGACAGTCGTCCTGCATCCTGCTATCAGGGTTCCCTTACTCAGCTGTGGGACCCTGTCTGGACCACAGGCTTTTTCTCAGCTCAGCGCTACCCTCGTTAAGCTTGGGGAAATGCGGCTGCTGTGCCCGCCCAGGCTGCGGGGGCTTCCTGAAGCTGCCTTCAGGCTCACCTGCTTAGATGCTGCCGTCAAGGCCCCTCCATTGCTCTAGAGCCGCCCTGCTACTCCGGGGGCTTCTCCCTGGGATTTGACGTCTCCTTGTGCTACCCGTGTGCCCCTTCCCCTTCCCCACCCACAACGTGCAGCTCCGGGCTCCTCTGCTGTGGGATCCCCACGCTGTTCTAGGGGTGGTTCTATTGCCATCTCAACCCGAGGGTCGGGAGAGGGGGAAAAAAAGGTCTGTCTGACCATCCTTTCTGATCATTTCTGTCTTATACTTGGAGCATTTCTTTTGTTCTTGGATCTTTGACGGGTGGCAGTTTCTAAAGCACCAGGTATTGTCCTGTTTTGCTGATGCTGGAGAAACAAAGCATGTAGTAAAGAGCAATTAACATCTCACCTGTCATCCTACCACATATAAATGGGGAAACAAAACATCCACAGTCTCATTACCCAGAGATAAACAGTGTTAATGTTTTGGTGCATTTCCATGTTTTTTTCTACACAAAGACTTAATATTTTAATACAGTTTTAGTATAGTACAATCATACTCATGGCCAACGTTGTATTCTTTTTTCATTTAACATTGTAAATTGAATACTTTCCCATGTCATTAAATAGACTTGAAAAAACATGCTTATAATGACTACGTATGATCTGTTGTGTGTATCATAGTTTATTTAACCATTCTCTTCTTTTGGACATTTATTTTGTTCTCAGTTGAACACTCTAATAGACAAAGTTGCAATGAAGGTTTTTATTCAGGAATCGTTGGCTTTCTAGTTATTTTTTCGGGATAGAGTCTTGTTAGTGAAATTTTTTATTCATACGATGTGGACATTTTTGAAACTCTTTTTTAAAATTAATTTTATTTATTTATTTATTGAAGTACAGTCAATTACAATGAAACTCTTAATTTCTCTGGCCCAATTGCTTATCAGAAAGGCTACGCCAGTTTCTTCCCTTCCATTTAACTGGTGTGTGTTGACAGACCAGCTGTTTTCTCTTTTCCTCTGCTACTGTTTCCATGCTGAGTTTTCTGGGAGTTTAGACATGGGGAAACCGTCGGAACTCTTTTTTATTGTATTTTATGAATATCTTTGACTTTAATCAACTATTCTATGTGTCTAATTCTCAAACTAAAATAGCATTGCTGTCAAGATGAATAAAATGGTCTCTTATTTAAATTTTTTTCAGTTGGAGAAAGAAAGGTTGCCATTTACTTACTGACAGTCAAGAAAAAACCAGATGACCTTTTGATATGTTTTCCAAGAAAGCTGTAGCAAAGGATGCCAAAGGGAGGCTATAGGTGTTCAAGCATGCCCGATGACAGCACTTGCAAACTTTGAAAGATTTTCACACTCTGAATGCATGTACCCATGAGAGATCGTGGCTCAGTTTCATCCACCTGGCTCCAGCTTCTTGGCAGAGCAAGAGGAGATAAGCATTTACTCCACTTTCTGGTCATCCGTCTCATTATTTTAATGACTTACCTGTGCATTTTTCTTTGAAAGCCACATCACTGCATTAAAGCAATGCCTGTTAGCATATTGAGGATAACAGGGGCTTATTAGAGCCTGTTGGGAAGAGCAGTCCCAAAGATCTGAGAGGATCACCAACCTCCAGGAGGTGGCAGCAGGGTGCTGGGCAGAGCTTGCTGTGTGGAGCCCCATGCGGCCCATGGCGGAGTTCCAAGATGGCAGCTGAGGATGCGACCAGGTCCCCTGCACTTGTCAGTAGGGCTCTCCACTGGGGCAGCAGTGCATTCAAACTTCCAAGGCAGAATTCAGCTTTAATAGTTGCCAGTCAGGAGCCAGGACAAGAAGCATTGCGGCAAGCGTAGGGTCAAAGTTGCTGGGGGTTGGTTCTGTCGGGGTCCTGCCGAAGGACATGGGTCTCGGAACGGACGGACAGAGCTAGAAGTGGGGAAGCACTGAGTCAGGCAGCGAGAGCTCAGGTGAGAGCTAGAAACCCAGCCTCTCGCAAAACAGGACATGAACAGGTGCACGTCAGCACAAGCCAGAGGAACAATTGGTTTTTGCAGAGAGGAAGTGGCAGTGGTTGGTGTTTAAATCTTTGGGCCAGATCCCTGGCTCTGCCCTTTCTCGTACTTAAAGGGCCTAGGCCCTAAGAAGCTAAGCATTAATTCCTGATAAGCCTGGTGTATCTTCATTCCTGTGGGTATGTATTGAACTCCAGGTGCCTGGACACAGAGTGAGGAGAAGGCACCATCTGCCCCAAAGGAGCTGCCCTTGAATCACTTGGTCCAGCAACATCTGATCAGAAAAGAACTATAGGGTATATGAAATGATCACAGCGTATATTCTGTGGAGAGAGATCGGCATTTATATCTCCAGTGTCAAACATCGGTCCACGGAATGCAAATTGCCCTTCTCCAAGGACCCATCAGAACTCTTACAAAGGTAACTGAGCACCAGTTGCCCTGGAAGTCATATGGTAGAGCCCTTTGTACTCAGTGCCAACGCACCAAAGTTGGGAGGCATTGCTCTGAGCCGAACATGGCAAAAAGTATTAGACCACAGTGATCAAAGGTGATCACTTCCTTTCTTGGGTGGAGAAGGGGCTTGGTAAGCTGACCACCAATCCTGCGTTTATAACTGTGACCTGGCTCTGAAAATCCAAACCCTGAAAAGGAATGCACATGAGGGAATAAATGGGGGACAGCAGGGCCTGGAGTAGGGAGGGGCAGGGGAGAGGGTGCAGGGGTAAAATTTAAGGAGGTGCATATTCTCAGGGTCCCACCTCCTTAAAATGGGTGCCTTAGTCCTCTCCTTTGCTGGATCCTAGTCCCAGCCCTGGGGAAGGGGCATGATCAAGACCAGAATAGAAAAAAGAGTTTGTACTTCATTAAATCTTTCTACTCTTTCAAGGAAATTTTTTTTTTCTTTTTTTACCATTTGGCTGTTGAACATCTGTGTGAATCAGCCTCCAGAACACGGTGATTCTTGCAGGAGGCTTTCATTATCACACAGGAAACTATGGGAAACATTTCATTCTCTTTTGTTTGGAAGAAGACTTCCTCCTACATGCTGCTTAGTGTGGCCTTGACACCCACTCAGTCTGTCTCACAAAAGAGAGAACCATTTTAGCATAAAAGAAAGGATGGGGAGATTTGGATTTTAGGAGGCTGGAACAGCTTCTCCTCCAGAAAATGTCATCATCAGAGCAAATGCTATCGATTCCTCATTCTGTAAGAGGCATTGTGCTTCAATCCTCATAGCTCCAGGAGGGCTGTGCTCTTCTCATCTTCCCTTCCTTACAGAGGAAGAAATGAAGACTCAGAGAGGTTCTGCAACTTGCCCAAATCACACAGTAGTGGAGCCTGGATTTAGCCCAATTACTTTTTCTCTATTAACCTCAAGCCAAAAGAATATAAGGTCCCCCAAAAGCCGAGGAGGGTTGGCGCCTGGGCACTGCCTGTAAGTGAATAAATCATTTTTCTTAATAACAGGAAATATAGCTATCTGCTGTATTTGAAGAAAAGCAAAAGAAATAAGAAAATGTATGTTAGGTTAACAATTAAAAGAATTTAAAAAGCTAGTTTACCCATCTAATTTCAGTCAGTGGAAAATATCTAAAAAATCAATTTTGCAGGAAAGACTTTTACCTGTTGGTTTTGGGGATGACTCAGCTGGTGTTGAAATTATCTCTACCTCAGGTTTAGGAAGTAAATAAAAGGTAAATGATTACATCATTTCTGGTTAAATGTTTTTCAGTGCAGAGAATCACATCCATCTCTCCTGCTGGTTTCTGTCATCACCTTTTGATATCTTCAGAGTGAGTGGCACTCTTCAGACAAGAAGGTGAGTGGTGAAACCATTGTCTTCTAATGAGCCCCTTGGTGTGCCGTCTGGGGCCTTTGGACACGGAGAGGTTCAGAGGAGCTGTGGCCTTACTGTCCAAGGGTCGTCTGGTTATACTGAGACCTTTGGAATCAAGCAGCTCACTGCCCCTTAGTAAATTTGGACATTTCCTGGAGTTTGGAATGGGTCCTTTTGATAGTGAGTTAATATTGTAGGTTCTTTGGATCCATTTATTGACTTGTATTGAGTAGTCTCTGGATGTACATCCGTTAACATCAAAACTATTTCTTGGACATGTCCATTGTGCTCGGTGCTAAGGATACACAGATGGAAGGTGTCCCTCCTGTCTTCAGATGCTCACTCTTGGGTCTGTCTCCACAGCACTAAGCTAGTTATTGTGCACACACGAGAGAAGTGTAAGCTGTGTTCCTGCCCTCAGCCTGCGTTAAATACAGGGGAACACAATCCTGAGCTGAGACGGTTCTCAGAGGACAGCAGTGTTTATGTCATTTTCAATCTTATATCCCCAGCACCTGCCTCCTGTCCAGCACAGACTGAGCTCTGTACGTGATCACTGAGGGGCTCCTGGCCAGACTCCCACTCAACTCAGAGCCCCTTCCAGTGTCTGGAGTCTGCCTGAGGACATTCAGATACAGGTATCTCTCCACCCCTGTGGCAGCCCGTTTATTATGAATCACTCTAGTAACTCGAAAGTTACTAGTTTCCTTCATTTCACGCCAACACCTGCCCACCTTGTTACCTTGCCAACGGATGCAGAGTCTCCTTTCAGGACCCACACAGATGAAATTGATTCCCTGGTCCATGTGTTGGGCCCTAGGCATTTAGAGACATCCGTGTTCGAGTCTGCCACCCTTCTCGGGCCACCAGCCTCTCTGTTCCTTCGGCTTCTCAGGTGACTTAGTTTTGAGACCACTTTATCATTTATTGAATAGACAAAACGCACCAATGGTTAAAAAATAAAATGAATCATCTTGGGATTGGGAGCCGAACAGTGCAGGTGAGCAGCGTGGACATGGGTACGCACACGTGTGAGTGGGCGAAGGACAGCTCAGCGACTACTAGGAGGGGACACGGTGGGCCACTTGCCACTTGTAGGACAGGAGGTTTCTCCCAGTTTCCAGAGACTTATCTGGACTCTCAAAAGGATTAACAGTGAATAACCAGCAAACTAACAGGCCATTCTTCTCCAGAGGTTGTCTTGATTAGACTTCTCGTTGCTGAGGGGGAAGTGTGTGAGGCTAGTGGATGACCTGTAAGAGAGACCACGTCTCCACTTGTCTTGAATCCGGCAAGCCTCTCAGCTGGTAGCGTTTCTTCAAAACTTTATTAGCTGTGTGACCTAACTAGAGATTCGATTACGCTAAGCCTTCGTTTCTTCATCTAGCAACAAAACTAGGCTAGTAAAGATGTGAGGAAGATTTAATGAGATAAGATTGCAAACACTCAGCATAGGGCCTGGCATGCTCCTGATAAATGGGAGCTCTTAATAACCCCAGTAACACAGTAGTACTGAAAGCAGAAAAGGTACCGTGGGGAATACCATGTGGCTAAGATACGGTCTGTGCCTTCAGTTAGCCCGTGCAGACACAACGGAGCCCAGTGACTAAGAGTGAGGGCTCCTTAACTTTATCACCTTTGACAACTGACTTAACCCCTCTGAGTTGGTTTACTCATCTGCGAAAGGCTTAACAATAGCAGTGCATACTTCAAAGCATTGTGGAGAGCATTGCATGAGATTATACACTTAATATTCCTAGCATCGGGTAAGAATATTACCACTTAGAGAGAAGAAATAGAACACTATTTCTGGAAGAGTGTGACTGCATTTTTTGCGCCAACATGCTGGCAAAGAGAGAGCCGTGTGTCAGTCACTTCTAGCAACAGGAGGGAACAGAAGGAGAGAGGGCGATAGTGATATTGTGGAAAAGCACCTATGGATCCTGCCCTGTTCCCTGTGCTAGTGGCCAACCCGAGGAAATCCACAAGGCCGGACGCGGGGATGAGGAGCTGTAGGCACAGGTCAGAGTAGTCGACTGGCAGCTAAGTGCTGGGAGGTGGTGAGCCAGGCAGGGAGGTGCTGGAGTGCAACTCAGGAGTTTCCCTGGGAGGGGATTTGCATGGGCATTTAAATAATTGCCTTTGCTCGGTGGTCCTGGAGCACCTCCAGGTGAGCACCTGCCACTGACCAGGCGTCTGTTTCAGGCAGTGGTACAGGCCTCGCACTCCAATGTGCTCTGTGCTGGGGGTAATGCTCTGCTGTGGCTGTCTTGAAACTCTTAATAATTTTTGAACAAAGGCCCTTATGTTTTCATTTTGCATCAAGCCATGAAATCATGTAGCTGGTCCTGTTACTAAGAGGAACCAAGCCTGCAGGCATTCAGGGGAGAAGGGGGAGAATAATTCCCCTCTGAGGTGGGCAGGAGAGAGGAAAGAAGCTGTCATGAATGAGGATGCATTTTGAATTCGACCATGGAGAATGAGCAGGATTTGGACAGGTAGAAATGAGAGTATGGCTGTCTGGTTGGAAGAAATATGCTGGCGAAGTTGAGAGGTAGAGCAGTCTAGACTGTGTTTGGGGAATGGTAAGAAACCCTTGCGAATGTGGGGCCCCCGTTCCTGAGCTCTGCTGGGACAGCGTGGTGCTCCGTGGGCCCTTCACAGGGCAGCCTTTACTCAAGGCTTTTCTTGGTCCTTTCCTCCAGGTTCCATTCTGCAAGATGCTTGTTCAATGAATACATTAAATTTAGCCGTATTATTCATAGAAACCATGAACCAAGGCAGGGAGGCAGGAGAGGCAGATATAACAAAGAATCAAATAGAAAATTTTCGTTGGAAAGTATGCTTATTGAAATAAAAATGAAAAATACTTCAACGTGTCAAATGGTAGATCAAACACAGACCAAGAAAAAATTCAATCAGGAAGCCCTATCTTCTAACTTGCTCTCTCTCTCGGTCCTTTTAGAACACAGTTCTGTGTGGGGATTTGCACAGCAGGCACATGGTGGAAGCAGAATCCTGACCAGGGTCCACATCCTGTCCTCTGCCTGCTACTCCATACTGCAGTGGTCCTCATTTCAGTCCTTAGTGGTGGGTTTCCCCAAACAGAAGCCTGGAGTGGTCCAGAAAGCACGTTGGCACTTCTAAATTTAGCTATAGTCATACCCTGGCCATGCCGAGGAGAGACAGCATAAAAGGAAAAAGGCATTTTTCTTTTAAGCATCTCACAGTCTCTATCCCCAACCTCATTACCCTAAAATATGCATTTAAAGTTCTATTTCTAGTTTTTGTTGTATTTTCATTTGATTTTCATAAATATTACACTCTGCCACTTGATCCACATGCCTTGATTTTTCTTTTCCTATGTAAATGCACCATGGCTTCTAAAAGTTGGAGCTCCCGTTCCTCAGTTAAATGAGACAGAGTTACATAGATAGCTAGTAGGTTTTGTGTAGTCCCAGAGCCTCAGCCTCCTCCTAGGCTGTGTTGCTGTGTGTCTGGGGATTGGTGAGACAGGGCACCACCTGCAGGAGGAGTGGGGAGCCTTCTGGGGCAGAACCCACCTCCTTGAAATAGAGCCAGGATCGACAGGCCTGCCTGGTACTGAAGCCTCCTGTCTGTCACTCAGATTTGTCTCCTGGCCTGGCCCTGCTTTGAACTCATTCTCTGAGATCTGTTAAGAGAAAGAACTGAAAAGGGGCTGTCCCCAGAGGACTTCAGGAAGTTCAAGCATTTCTGTTTTGATGCGTGTTTACAGTCTATAGCACAGAAGAGCAAAGAGACCTTCTCCCACGGTCTGCACAGAATTCCACATGGCCCTGGGTGCTCTGTGGCCTCAGCTGGGGCAGGAGAGGACAATGTCCATCAGTTGGAGTGGTGCCCAGGACAAGGACCAGCAGTTCCTGGGAGCAGACAGCAGTGTCCAGGGCAGGCAGTGGTGCCCAGGACAAGGGTCAGTGGTGCCCAGGGGCAGGCAGTGCACTCTGCAGAAGAGAGGTATGCTCTCATTGTCCCCATGTCATTTGATTGCTGTTAGAAAGTCAATTCCACTCACTGCAAATAGCTAATATACAGCATATCTTGAGAAGTGAACAGAGAATGTAACATTTAACCAAAAGAAATTTGGAAGCATTGTGTTTAAGAAGGAACAGGAAGATAAACAAACGTCCTACTGTATAGCACAGAGAACTATATTCAATATCTTGTAATAGCCTATAATGAAAAAGAATATGAAAAGGAAGATGCATATATGTATAACGGAATCACTGTGCTGTACACCAGAAATTAACACAGCATTGTAAACTGATTACCCCTCAAGGAAAAAAAAAAAAGGAATAGGAAACAGTTATGCAGGAAAGTGTAAAGCAACAGAGACCAGGTTGGACAGAGAGGGACGGGTGGCAGCATTATCTCTTTGTGAAAAATCGGAAACTAACAGTTCAAGGTTGATTTACTTTCTGATGTAATATAATGTAAGTCAACATTCAGTTTGTTATTCCTATGCCTCTGTCCAAGAGCTCAAAGATAAGTCCAGGGAAAAGTTATTGACCAGAGGACCTGGAGGCAGGGCAGGAGGGCACACAGTGGAGTGGATGAGGGCGGGGCTTCTGCTCTAATTCCACCAGCAATGCCCTTCCTTTGATATGAATGATTAATGTTTCCTCAGTCTAACATGAAATGCTGTGTGAGTTCCACTGTGACAGGCCACCTGCTCTGCCTGCTACATCCCACCCCAGTCAGGTTACCCTGAGCCATAAGCAGGGTGGCTGTCCAACCTTGATTTTTGCAACTACTTCAATTGCTTAAAGGTAATTTGCTAAACATTTAAATAAGTGTGATTTAAATTTCAATCCATTCTAACACTTTCCACTCGAATAAATCCGCAAACCAGGGAAAAGTCATCCTTCAGAGCACCTGTGCTGAGTCTGCAGCAGCCACAATGCACCTGGTGTCCCTGATGACACAGGGGCTGCTTTGCTGCGGCTCTTCTGCTCCCCCAGCTCTTTGTGCTGCAAAAGGCAATGGCAGGGTCTAGATCCGCAGCTCTGTGGTGTAGGTAGGAGAGGCACATGAGAAGATTTCCAAAGAAGAAGGTGTGCAAAGGAGGAGGGAGAAGATGATGGAGGCCACGCTCCAGGAATGGAGGAAACAGCTCAGTACTGGAGCTAGCAGCCGTTAGGAATGGTCATTCCATGAACCAGAACCATCTTCACAAACACGGGACCAGGGATGAACCAAGCTGTCTCCCTGTATACCCACCTCCATCCCCTACCCCCATAGATTGAAAAAACCCATAGGGTACTGTGCTGATAAGGAGTCTGAGCCCAGGGTCAGTGGGGAGGGTACGAGGGAACAAGCCTGCACCTCCACCAGCACAAGCTGCACCCCCTCAACCCCACCCCACCAGCAGAGGCTGGACCCTGGGCTTTAGTGGTTCTCCAGGGCCTCCAAAGTTCACGTACAGAGAGGCTGCTTAATCAATGTGTAATGAATCAATAGAGTATATTGTTTTCCTCTTATGTTTCCCTTTGAAGAAGCCTGCAATTGCTCCTAACTTGTCTGAATACCAAATTAAGCCAGTAAAGTCTTCCTCAGTTGAACTCTCTCCCTCCCGTCTTGGTGTAAGTTTGCCCACTCCCTCTCTACACCAGAGACCTCAGGCTTTCCCCTGGAGGGAGGGAGTCCCCGGAGCCCCTGACTGAGTCCTGGGGGGAAGGGCCAGATTGATTCAATCAGTAGGGAGAGCTAAAGTGACTCTAGAATAAACTGGAAACCTGGCAAATAGTCAAGTTTCCTTACCTGACTCCTGTCAGCAGTGTCCCTGTCCCTTCCACAGTAGACAGCGCCCTCTCGTGGAAATAAATCTTCCGAACGATATTCCTTGGTCTGGACTTTCCCTCTGGAGGGTGTTTGCAGTCTGTGCCTGCAAGCTCGGGCTGTGACAGGGACTCTGAGACCAGCCAGCTGGCCAGTGCCCGGTGTCAGCAGTCAGCGTAGGCTGGAATTCTGAAGTGGAATAATGCCACCACTCAGAGAAACAACTAATGCATTTTACTATATGAAATGAAAACCCTTAATACATGTCTTAAGAAGATTCTTGGCTCAAGACTCACAAAACAAATAACCACACAGCAAACAAAAACAAAAACAGACAAACAGAAGTAAAAAGAGGGTAAAACAAACAGGCAGAAATGGGAGAATTTTGCCAACATACAATCAGAAAAATAATTGTAAAGCTATTTCTAGGGGACTCTAAGCCCAGAACCACGTAAGTAGCCTATATTCTTAGTATGCATGAGTAAGTTATTCATTAAAATAAATGGAAAACAGTGAAATGGAAGACAATTCAATGAAGTTTACACTTTAACCATACAGTCAGTACATTCAATAATTTCTACATCTTCAGTATAAAGGACAAGATACATATACAACTTTTGCCAAAGAAACCCATCTTCTCCCTGTCCCCCTATACACATGTCCAAAGGGGAATGTTTTTCCAATGCATGCCGCTGTGTGAGTCCGTCCAGGAAAGACCCACCAGGAACTGGCCAGTCACTGCCCACACTCTCCCTGTAACAACTGGGCCTGTGCCCTGCTCCTCTAGGTCTCCATGCACATTTCTCAGATTCCTCCTTCATGGAACATTCTCAGGACTCAGCCTAGCTCTACCCACTCCACAGTCCCTTAAGCCATCGTTCTGCACTTGGCCATGGCCGTTACACATGACATGAGCTTCAGGGGCTTTCATGCAAAGTGTTCCTTCAGTGCTGGATCTTAGGCTGACCAACCATCATGGCTTGACTGGGACTGAGGGGTTTCTGGAATACGGGACTTCCAGTGCTAAAACTGGAAACAAACAGGGATGAATTGGTCACCCTAGTGCTGGTGTGGGTCACACCAAGTACTGTGTGAGTCTCCACTTTCAGAGCACCAGCTGCAAAAGCCCCATCGAGGCTTCCTGCTGTCTTAGCACCCTGCCAGGTGGCACATTGCAGGTCAGCTCTGGAAGCACCTGTGTTTATTTCTTGTAAGGTTCTGAGGTTGGTTTGCCTTTCCCCCCTTTAAATTTTAGTACTGTTGATCTAAAACAAATAAACTGAAGATATTTCTCCTGCAAAGATGGGTTTATTCAAGATCAGCAGAGAATTGCAATTTGGGGTCTGCAACCAAGGTGAACCACCTGCATGTCTCCACATGGCAAGGGAAGGTGAACAATTTTACAGAGAGGAAAAGGAAGTTGGGAGGGCTGTAGTAACGGAGTCCATGATTTGTCATTGGCTGGGTCCCTACCAGGAAAGAAAAGTCTTTCTTCTTCCTGTTGGGCTCTGCTAACGCCACAGGTGAGAGCTCCCTCTTCTGGTCTCCCAACTCAATTTAGTTGAGGTTTCTGTTTATTAATTTTTACACTTTCCCCTTTTGATCAAGACCTTTCTCTGAAAGCATCGCTGAGTAAGAGTCAGATTTTCTAGTTTCAATGGCTTTTTGCCCTTCCCTCAGTGTCAGGAAGGACCTTTCCTGGGTGTGGTGTCTCGTGTTGAAAGGAAAGTGCACAGATTGGAAAGATATTAAGGTCACATTTGAGTAATGAAGAGGTAGGAGGGAGAACTCTCAGGCCCCTTTCTATTTAAAGTCCATATTTTATCAAGATCATAGGCCATGGAGATCATCTGAAGTGTTACATCATCATCAAAGATTTGGTGGCAGACTTCCAACAGGCCTGGCCTGCGTATCTTGGGAAAGCCATCTCATCAGATGTTGTATGCTTCAGTTCCTGAAAATCTACTTTCGGGTCACCAGATGTGTGCAGGTCCAGTCAGAGTTCGGCACTTTCTTTAGGTGTGTCACGTGAATCCAAGAGCCTATTGCTTGGAGTTTGGCAGCACAAGAGTTGGTTAGCAGAACCTGATAGGGGCCTTTCCATGAGACTGAAGAGAATTCTTCTGGAGATGTCCTTTCCAATAGTCAAAATCTCTGGGTTGCAAGGTGTGATGCTTAGGGTCTTTGTCTCCAGGGGTACACTGTGAAAAGTGCTTTACCAAAGCATGGTTATTTTTAATAGAAGCAATTAAGCCTTTACAATATTGGGATAGCTCCCTTTTTATCAATTGTGGGCCAAAAGAAGCAGGAGCCAAGTGTGTTGGATGTCCTGTGACTCTCTCAAAGGGTGAGAGTTTATGAGTTCCAAAGGCGGTGGAGCTGAGATTTAGAAGGACCACAGCAATGCTTTTGGCCAAGGTAGTTGGAAGGCCTCTACAGATTTTGCCAATTCAATCTTAATGATGCCATTAGTGTGTTTGACAAAACCAGAGGACTGAGGGTGGTAAGCACAATGAAAGTGTTGTAAATGCAGCCAAATAGCATAGACTTATCAAAGCACCTGGCCAGTAAAATGTATTCCTTGATCACCATGAAATTCAAGAGGGGTCCCTCAGGTAGGGATAATCTTTTTCAAAAGGACTTTAGCCACAGAAAAGGCAAAAGCTTGTCTGGAAGGGAAGGCTTCAGTTCGGTATGAAAACACATAGCCCATGGCTAAAATGTATTAATCCATTAGATGGAGGAAGTTGAGTGAAATCCATTTGCCATAACTTGAGTTGTCCATCAGGCAGTTAAAAATATCTAGGAGCAGTGCAAACAGGCTTCCCTGCGTTGTACTTTGCAGAGGTGAGACAAGCAAGGTAGACACTTTTTTACAGCCTTGTTCATGTTTCCCCACCAATATTGATTCACAAAGGTTATAATTTTGTCAGGAGACAAATGATTTAATGCATATTCAGTGGTGAGGAGTGGGAATTTTAGAATCTCTGGTAGGACTGGGTTCTTAGAGCTTTCTTTTTTGATCAAACCAACAGTTGTTGACTTTCCAATCTGTTTGCCTTTTCTGAGCACGATTGTCAGGCCTCTTTAGCCAGTTTTTCTAAATTATCATTTGGGGAAATATCCGTTTGGCTGCTGTTGGTTCCTTTAAGGGCAGCACCCCTTGCAGAAGTCTCAGCGAGAGGAGTTTCCTTAATTTTCAGAGAGTCAAGCTTAGAATGCCCCAGGATCTTAACAATAGCTAAAACAGTGGGTAAAAGTATTGCATTCAATAATTCTTGAGCATAGGAGCCATTTAAAATTTTATTTCCACTGGAAGTAAAGAAGCCACATTGCTTCTACAACATTCCCAAATCATGAGCTAATCCAAAAGCATACCTAATATCAGTATAAATATTGGCAGTTTTGTCCTTGGCTAAAGTACAAGCCTGTGTAAGAGCGTAGAACTCAGCCTGTTGGGCCAAAGCTGCTGCAGGTAAGGATGCTGCTTCAGCACCATCAAAAGGAGTTGTAATGGCAAACCCAGCACACAATTTGCCATTGTCACCTTTTAAATAGGAAACGTCAGTGAATCATGAGAAGTCCAGGTTTCTCAGTGGAATTTCCTATAGATCATCACGAGGAGTCAGGACACGGCTCATCAGTGTTAAGCAGTTGTGAGGGACTTTGTCAGTGATGGAGGGGATAAGAATAGCCAAGTTACAGTTCTAACAATGTGAACTAGGGCTTTAACTAAAGACAAAACTGCTAATGTATATACTGGTAGTAGACACACACTCAGTGTTGCCCATGACTGTGGCATGCTTTAGGGACATAGAATATTTTTAACTTCCTCAGGGTAAAAGGTTAAAAACAGCTCCCATTTTCTAGGACTTTGGAATGCTATGCAGCTGCTCAAATTCTTGGTGTTAATCAAAATTCCTGGTCACTCAACAACGGACATAGAGGAAAGCAAAGGAAACCATTTGGCTGATGCCACTGTGAAATTGGCTGCCCTGAAAAGTCCCAAACTGTTGTCAGCACGACGTTGCCTGCTTACAGAATCAGAGTATGAACTGATTACTAAGATATTAGAAGCCTCACAATGCTCGTTCAGAAGGACTGAGCAAATTGGATTAGGCCAGGCTACACACATAAATTAAAAAGAAACCTCTGGGTAGGGCAAATGGCAGACCTGTCCTCCCTGACCATCTACAGAAGTGTATCCTAGAATATATGCATAACCCGACGCACTGAAGCATGGACGCAGTGATTCAGTGCGGAAAACAGTACTACTGGAAACATCTCAGGTGGCTCACCAAGTACAGCAAAGCCCGAGATCCGCTCTAAAGGTAACCCAGGGAAGCCTGCTCACACTTCCACGGGCCACTTTCTTTTACCCTCAGGACATTTTAAGTTATAGCAAGTAGACTTTATCCAGCTGCCACCATCTTAAGCCCATACATATGTGTTAGTAATGATCTGTATGTTCCCTCATTGGATGGAAAGCTTTCCTTGTCACAGAGCCACATCCATGGCAGTAAGTAAAGTTTTAATCGAAAGAAGTACTCCTACTTGGGGCATATCCTCTGAGCTTCAAAGCAATAGAGACTCCCATTTTATTGGTCAAATAATCCGATCTGTTTGTAAAATTTGACCCACCTTACAACACCTCAATTGCACTTATCACCCCCAATTATCAGATCTGGTGGAACACATAGTGGAATAAAAAGAAAAAAAACAACCCAGCTAGTCAAATTTGTTGAGTTGCTCCAGCTACCCTGACCCAAGGCATTGCCTATGGTTTCCTCAACCTAAGGTCCATTCCTGGCTTTAAAGAGCGGTTATCTTTTTTCAAGATCATCACTGATAGGTCCATGAGGCTTGATGAAGGAATGTACGAATTTGCCCTTATTGAAGGACACTTCTTGGTTCACTGTAAAGAACTCACCAGGGCCTTAAAAGCGAATTCACAGTTTGTGGAACAATCCTTTCACAGCACGTTCCCAGGAGATGAAGACCTACATCAACATAACCTTCAGCCTAATGACTATGCTTACTAGGAACGCCCTTCAACCTCAGTGGAAGGAACACTACCAGATATTGTTAAACTAATCCTCATGCAGCTAAACTCAAAAGCATTGGTCTGTCGATTCATGCTTCTCCTTTAAAGAAGGCCCCCTGCACTCATCTGGGCCTCGCCAGTTTCATGGTGATAGTAACTGGGACATCACCCTTATGATCATCAAGCTGCTCACCTTGCTTCCTGTGACCCTAGCTTCTCTTTTGTAGCAGTTGCTGAGCAGAATTAGGGGATGGTCCCAACTCCCACTAGTGTCAAAATTTCTTTACCAAACCTCAAAACATCAAAACATTCAACTCTTACAATTTGAGGACATAGTTTCTCACATGGCCCTGATGGTGTAAAGCTTTTATTCAACTGACTCTTTAGTTTGTTATAGTTAACTTGCCTGCAAAATTTAGTACAAGTTCCCTTGTAACTGTGTTGGGAGCCATCGATTCAAGTGACACCTTGACAGTGTTGCTGCCAAATCATGCCTCCCCATCCATGCTGTGGGTGAAACCGGTACAGCCCAACCCTCTCCATCCAGGTTAAGTCGCTTCCCCTACCCTTAGCACTGTGCAGTAATGTGGCCGGTTTCTCTCCAGGGGCATTTTGCACCCACAAGCATATAAGAGCTGTGAAAACTGTTACTTACACACACACACACACTAGGCACTTGGCATTTTAAAATCTCTTCTGAATGCTCATCACTAATAAAAGTGTTGAATAATCAGGACTGAGAACATAGCTGTGTTTGGTGTCAGCCGAGACTACCCCCCTTTCGGTTTGGCATTGATTTATTAATCAACAACATGTTCAACCATAATTAGTGAGTTACAAATCCAACTATATGCTTCTATTTTGTCCCCAAGGCTATAAAGAGATGGATCATCAAATGCCTTGCTGAAAACCTTGTCCATCAGTTTCCTGTTGTCCTAGGTTAGTGACTGTTAGAAGAGGCAGAGGCTTTAATTACCTGACTTAATCATCTAGTCTGGCTTCTCACAATGCTTTCCACAACTGGTATTGGTTCTCAGGAGCCATCTGTTACTTATTTTTATTTTTTTATTTTTTGGCAGAATTGTTCTCTAAATCAAAATCCAGCCCACGTGGAACCTACCTTCTCCACGCTAGGATTAAGTGAGGCTAACAGAGGCGGGCAGGCACAGTCAAGGTGCATTATTTATTTGAGTGTGCACTGAAATTTATCGTTATTGTTGTTTTACTTAAGAGCTTGATTTTTGGTGGCAATGACCAGAAAATGACCTTTTAAAAAAGTCCGAAGTCCCAGGGCTGACTCTGAAGCAGCACAGCACTATTTTCAGTGCCACCTGGGGACAAACATCATGCATTGCAGAGCGGAGGAAGTAGGGGGGAAAATCATAAACTTTGCAAACCTTAGTTAAGCAACATACAGATAATAACTCGCTCCTTTTTGCATATCTGTCCCCAATCCAGGAATTCCAGTTGTGACTTTCCAATTATCCCATGACCCTGTGAAATAGGTACTATCATTATCACCATTTTACAGATGGAGAAATTGAAGCACAGCTTGTAGGTGGTAGAACTGGAATTTTATTCTAAGCAGTTCGATTCTAGAGCATATACATTTTAACCACTATACTACATAAAACCTCCAATTTTGCATCTGTCAGAAAGAATGATGTTTGAAATGTAGAGAATGAACATTGGTAAGACGAAATGGAAGCCCAAGAGGGAAGTGCTGATTACAAGAAACATTTTAACACTTTGAAGGAAATTATGTTTTCTAGACTAGACAAAATCCCAGAGTACTGGAAGGAATATAGAGGCGGTTGCTAAACACATCTGTGGTTTTAAGACACAGAGAAGTAATGAGAGGCTGAAAGACTGGGGATGGGCAATTTTTCCAAAAGTTAAGAACATCTCAGTCAACTTAGGCATCATTTGTAAACACCTAGATGAGAAAGTGCTGGTCCCTAGGACCCAACATGGGCTCACTACGAATAAGTCATGTCAGATGCACCTCATTTCCTACAATAGGCTATTGTGTAAATGGATTTCAACAAGGCCTCACAGCGTAACCTTGTGGCCATGATAAGAAATATGGCTACATGCAAAATTATTTTCATGGCGGTCAATATGACTATGTGCTGATGTTTTGGTGAATAACAACATGGAGAGAGGCGTTCAGTGGCAAAATCCAAGAGTGAGCCTTCAGTTCTCTGGTCAGCACTTTTCTCCACTGGATAAAAATCTTGACGTCTCAGCCGGCACAGAGGACAGACAGCATCAGGTAGGGAGGCACAGACAGAGTATCGGATGGTTGAGATGGGATCCTGAAATATCTTAAAACAGTCTAGACCACTGGACTGAACTGGAAGAGAGGTCATTGAATAGGGATGACTAGGAGGCCCTTCATCCCAAAGTCCTAGTCAACTTCTCCCATGTTGAGAAGTAACCTGGCATCAGCAGCACCAATAAAATTATAACATGAACTACACACGTAGTTTTAAATTTTCTAGTAGACACATTTTAAGAAGTAAAAACAAAACTAAAACCACCTCAGGTGAATTTTAATAATCTGTTTTATTTATCATTTAAAAAATATAGTTTACCAAATATACCCAGAATACTATCATTTTGACATGTAATCAATATATAAAATGATTGAGATACTTTACATTCTTTTTTGTAGTAAGTCTTCAAAGTCCAGTGTGTATTTTACACTCATAGTTCCTCTCAGTTCACGCCAGCCGCATCTCAAGTGCTCAGAAGCCACGTATGGCTACCATATCGGACAGAGTTCTCACTGATGCTCAGCTGTGTCCACTCTGCCCTCTAATTATGTCATTCTCAGGCTGGCTGCATCAATAGAGTTACTATACCTAAAGTTATAACATTCAGAAGTATTGCTTTCATTTAGTGGAAGGAGAAAGGGTCTGGGCTCTTTGATGTATAAATCACTGTGGAAGCTGTACCAGTGTCCACTGCCTGTGACCGCAGCCTGTGACCTGTATTCAACCGTCAATCATGAGTACTGGAGCAATTTCAGTGACTAAAAGTCTAGAATGCTTAAAAAGTGAACACTCACCGAACTGTTTTTCCTTCTCTGCTTATCTCATGGAGTTCTTGGATATGCCTTTTGGTTCAGGATAGATGTTACTAGAGCTAATTGCAGCTTTTTTCAAAAGACAGAATAAAATCTTCCTTCCATTTCTAATAACAACCAATGCAACTTTTCAAATTGGTTTTAAGTTTCCATATCTTGTCCCCTTTCCTAAAAATAGTGATTTCTGAGCACTAACACCCATCTAGGATTCTGGAATCTGGCAACCTAACCAATAGTGAATGCAGCTGAGGACCAGAAATAGACATAAATAAATGTGTAGCCACAATATGTTAGAAATGCACAAAAGTTCATGTTAAAATGTATCACTCTTCGTTATTTCCATTTTGCAGGTGAGAAAACAGGTTCAGGGGGGTTAACTGGCTTGCCCAGTGTCACAGAATTGAGTCTGATCCCAGGCCAGTCACCCTTTCTGCTTCATTACATATCTCATCGGAATGACATTTTTCTCTGTAGGACTGAAGATCCCATTACCTAGTCTCCCACCATCACCACCTAGACTCCTTCCATACTGCTTATTGTCTCTAAGTGGCAATCATGAGTTCCTGGCAGTTGAGAGCACATTCTCTGTAGACTGCTTGGGTTTGAATGCCAGACCCACCACTTTTAAGCTGTGAGATGTAACTCAGTTTCCTCATCTATAAATTGAGGATAACAGTCCTCCCATATAAACCACCTAATCCATATAAAGCACGTGAACAGAAACATAGTAAGGATTCAGTAAGTATTTTTCACTCAGTAAAGAGAACAAGTTTCAGTTCTTCACATGAAAACTCTGTAACACATAGAATCTTCTGGCTTGAAAGGAACTTGCATATTGACTATTACAACTTCTCAAGCCCATTCCTGGACAGATGGACATCTTTAGTCTACTTGGTAAGGAGCGTGTTGCCTTAGGGACCACTGCTTCATTTCGGGGCAGCACTAACTTCTGGGGGGGCCATTGTATCCTAGTGCAAAAGGCTTGGGCTTTGGAGCTTGGTTTTAGGATCTTCCCATCATCTCCAGCACCCCACCCTGTTGTTACAGTTTATCACAGAAAGATCTGTGGAACTTTGGTACAAGTCTTTCCACATTATACTGTGCTTCAGAGAAAGGACTTAAAGTGAACTGAAGCTTACAGAGAGGCAATGGTGAAAAAAATATACTTTTTTTTAACTTGTTAATTCATGGCAGTCTGGGCCATGGATAAATAGCAGTTACAAAGCCCCTTTAACATTCTCATTTGTAGCAAAAGCATTCTCTCTAAGGGGAGTTTCTAGATTAGTATGTGACTGACTCTTGAAAAATCTTGGAAAATGGGGTATTAGCAAGTGCAAATAATGATCAAGAGCTCTCCTGGGCTAAGATACAGACGGGAAATGTTGATAATTATTTCTAAGAAATTTTTAACTACAGCGACTCACTATATAATGAATATTAAACGTACAAAAAGTCCACGAAACTCACATATGTATTTACGTGGTACATTTGATTTCCAAGATAGCTTTTCAACATTTTAAATAAGCCTCTTAGTTTTGTCCTCTTCCTTCACAAGGGAACACACAGTTGGATTACTCAAGCCCAAATAGTGTCCTATCAAGGTTACAAGGTGTGCTGATTTTCACCTTGTTCTTAACTGTTTTAAATGGATAAAATTTCCCTTTTCCACTCATTTTTGTAAAATAGGGCAAAATACTGTGAAAAGGCAGTAGTAGCACTGGCTGTTGTATGGCCAAAGGTGGGGCTGTTGCTGGAACCACACTGCTAGGTAGACGGCGGCTCCCACACACTCAGCAACAGCAATTGTTCAACCACATTGGAACAGTCACTCACTAAAGTCATGAGAAGTGGAGTGTGATTTGACTGTATAATGTAGAAAAGGGAAAGAGGCCCAGATGTCAAATATATTTAAGTCACGTACCACGTGAATTAGGTGCCACTGGGAAAAGCAAATGTAATTTGCAACTCTACTACTTAAACTCCTTTTTAGTGCCCATAATAATCTCAATTTCTAATATAAACCAAAGACTCTTTTAAAAAAAGGTCACTTGAGATTGGATATAGGAAAAGTGCTTTCTAAATAGTAAAATTTCCACATGAGATTTTATTATTCCCAAATTAAGTGAGAGGGAATATACTTTCTCAGTGACAATTAGTCTCTGTGTAACCTTGATTCACCTACTCCAATCTCTAATTTTCCTCAAGCTTCTTTCTAGAAGGTGCCAGGGATGTTTAATTGGGGGTGGGGACTGGATCTTCATCGCTGTTTCACAGGTTTGTGCATCCGTCTTGCTTGATGGGAGGACAGCCCAGCTAGCTCACAGGCCCCAAGGAGGGAAACGAGGCTGATCAAGGGGAAGTACCCCAGGTGGGCGTGGAAGAGACAATGCTATAGCTAAACCAACAAGAAACAGGAGTCAAGAAAAAATTAACAACAAAATGTATTTAAAAACAGACTTCTCCAGTTGGCATTTCAAATGAAATAGCTAGCAATTAACTCCAACCCTTTCTAGTGTGTCTTTTGCTCCTGGAGTCCTCTTGCAGCTTTAATTCTTGAACCTCAGGCGGCAGCACCAGACATAAATCCCCAAAGGGAGAGGTATTATTAAACCTTTTGCTGGTCATTCTTTTCTCAACACAAATGGACAGATTCGTAAGCCCTCTTATTCATTTCATGATGATCATTAGAAGAAAAAAATTAAGCCAAACTTGCATATTGAAAAAAAAAACCACACAAAAAAAACCCGTAGATAATAAATATCGCTGATTCACTTCTTTTAAACAAAGTCCAATTTTATTCACTGTTAATATCCTTGCAGTCCATTGTATACCTTCTGCACTGATCCTTGTTTCAGGAGATGTTTGATACCTGAGGAGAGAATGAACAAATGACTCCATTAACAAAAATGTGACTCCCCTAGAGTTTAAAGTGTGTTCTGTGGAGAGGTGGCTCACAAAAGGCCTTATGACAACCATGGACCTGAACTGAACAAATGACTAACAGTGTCCAACTTCATCGCCAGTGGGTACCATACACACACATCCCAGATGATCCGCTGTCTCTCTCTCAGGCACACGTACCACACATACATCCCACGAACTCTGAGAAAGAGGCAGTGAATGGACAGAAAGCTCTTCAGCTGTCTTTCATTCTTTCTTGTCTTCTTTCCAGTTTTGAACTCTTTCACCTCCTTTTTATTTGGGACCCACCAACTGAGCCCTCTTCAATCACTGCAGACTTCACCCCAGGCCTCTAATCCTTCTAATGTAGACCTCATCTTTCCTTGTACAGTTGGGTCCAGCTAATTTGTTCTAAGTGATTCTGTTTCACACCCACACAACCCATCGCTCCCCAGGTTTCAAAGCCCAGTTTATACAGCCTTTTGTAAGTCAACAGGATTATTAATATTGCCTTTGTAGAGAGGCAAGTTCATTCCCAGTCTTGTGCTCACTAGTGTCAGTAACTACTGTCACTGTCTGATTTTACTGCCTGTCCTCTTTAACTGCCTTGTTCTCACACTCACATACAACACACACATATACACAAACTTTCCACCCCTCACCTTCTCTTGCTTCCTCTGTTAGCTGTTCTTTTGGAAAATCCACATCGAAAGTGATTATCAAAGAGCCCTTGATGTTGTTGTTGTCAAAGTTGGGGAGCCCTTCCCCTTTCTTCCATAGCTTGGCTCCCGGTCTGGTGATCTTATCCCGGGAAATATGTACCTGGAAAGCAAAAGGGGATAGACTGGAGCAGGACTGGTCCTCTCAAAGTACGACGCACAGCGCCCAGTGAGCACTGGTGCCCAGAGCTCATGTCACAGCTCAGTAGAGCAGCAGGACCAAGGCCCAAGGGAAACATCACTGGGACAGTGCAGGCCAAAGAGAAGGTTTTCAAAAGGAAGAGAACCAAACATGTGAGAAAGTAAGGCTTTCGCCAGTGGAGCCTGTAAGAATGAGACTGCCAAAGGCTGAGCAGCCACCTCCAGGGTGCTGGCGGGGCGGTGGTGCTCTCACCACTGGACATTCAGCGGCAGAGTGAGGAGCGGAGGCGCTGTGACGCCTGAGAATTTAGTCCCTGTTCCTCCAAACGACTCAAGTGGCTGAAGTAATCTCAAAACCAGCCACACGGAGGCTTTGGAAGGACAGGAAGCAGGAGAACTGCTCTGCTCACCTTGTGACCATCCAAGTGAGTGATATCCATGTCGAAGCCCACTAGGGACTCCACGAGGGAGATCGTCACATTTGTATATAAGTCATCTCCTCGCCTCTCAAATATTGGGTGCCTAGAACAGAACGAGGTAAAGATCATTAACTTCTGTCTTTCTTTGGGAAGAGTTCAAAAAGTTTTAGAAAAATCATGGAAAAGGATGAGTGCCACTCTTTCAAACAATAAGCATTTATCAGATGCTCCTTTCTGTGTAGTATTCGTCAAGACTACAAAGTTGCATAAGATTTATTAAACCCGACTCTTAAGGAGCTTACAATCAGTGGAAACCGAAGCATGTAAGTAAAACTGCATGTAAGTAAGATTCTGGAGAAGAGAGAAGGGCAACTTCTGGCCGCGGGGCTGGGGAAGAAGGGCATCTGGGACGGATCAGGAGGCTTCCAGAGCTGGGCTCGCAAGGCCAGGTCAGCTCTGGAGAAGCAGATGAGGCGGGTGCAGGGAAGGACAGGGATAGGGTGAGAAGGAATTCTGGCAAAGACAAGGACTTGAGAAGGTACTGAGTTTATTCAGGGAATAGCACCTGTTCCAGTTTCTCTGGGAAGTGATGAGAAAGACAAGGTAAGTGAGGAGCACTGGGGAAAGATCACTGAGATTAAGGAGTGCTGTGAGGGCCCTTGGCACCGGGGGCCCGTTTCTCCATATTTAGGTGGGAACCTTGTTTCAGTGAATCCTTAGAAGCAGACACATCACTGGTTTCCAAAGTGGTCACAAGAGACAAATAAGAAACAAGAAAGCTTGAGTCCCAGGCAAAATTCTTACCTAAGCAGCACTTCAGGCTGAAGAGAAGCCAACCAGAGAAGCTGCCCAGCAGCTGCAGATTAAGTAACACCAGGTCCTTTCTACAGAAGAGGCTCCCATTCTCGTGTGGGGCTGTATTTCCTCAGTTAAAATCTCAGGTCACCTTGTCTGCCTCTCTTTCACAGCTCCTTACCTGTCTCATCAATGCTTTCTTTCCAAATTATTTTGGACTTAAGTCCCCAGGAAATTAAAAAATGGGCTCAACCCTTGGTTCCAACCCCAAATTTTCAGTACTACTATAAAGTTACAAATAATCATTTAGGGTATTAAGAGCATAAAATGGGTAAAAAGTCTGGAAGTGCCCTGGTGGCTCCCCTATTTCTCCAGTCTGACTCATCTGAAAAGTTAGAGAAGGCCTCTAGACTGCGATCACTTACTTGACAACTTTGATTCGGAACCGCAAGTCTCCTGGTTCGCCATCCACATGAGGCTCACCTGGTCAGAACAGGTTAGAGCACACTGTAAGTCACACAAGTCAAACACTGCCGATCAGTTGAGAACTGGCAGTTGAGAGAATTTCTTAAAGCCACCACCTAGCGTTGACTGGCAAGTCTACCTGTGAGAGCTGTGTCTCTACCTGGTTATATCAAGTTTCAGATTATTAGTAAGGATCACCTGTGCAATAAATAACTTGACCTACTTCCTAAACAAAGAAGTGATTCACTAACTTCCTGACCCTGATGTTTTAAAGCTATCTTTCTTGTAGAATTTTAAATTTAACCCCAAATTGAGGTCTGAGAGCATCTTATTAATGCTAACTAGAGTTCTATATCCTCTTTCATTGCTGAATTAAAATTAATGCATTAAGTTGTGAACGTACTAAACTTTGGTATAACCAGGGCTACTTGACAATAACCTTTGGCCATGATATTCCAAGGATAAACAGTAATGCTACTGCATAAGGTGACCAACCACGATGGTCATAAACGGCTTTCCGTATTGTAAAACTGACTGAAGTGTGCTGGAAATGACATATGCATTTGCAATGTGGCCATAAGTTATGGGGTGAGGTGGGGTTGGGAGGTACTCATAAGCAAGCAGAGAACAGAAAGTTATGGTAACAGAACATCAACATCAGTATTTTACCTTCTCCAATAAAGGGGTACTCCATGCCGTCTCTCACCCCAGGTTCAATTTCTACCTCCAGTGTTCGTTCTTCATTCACCAGCCTGAGACAAAGAGAATTTAAAAAGAAAAACAAATGAAAATACAAATCAAATTCCAGATATAGATAAAGTTTTATCCACTCAATCAGACCTTTTTCTTGGAAGATTATCCTGTATCTTTGGATGACAAAGCCATCTGGTATTCACTTACACCTTCCCTGCCAAAAGCCAGGGCAAAGCTACTACGTAGCACATAATCATGCATCTGCTGACTCTAAAAAAGCCCGCAGTAGCCTGATTACTTTGAACTGAGTGATGAGTAACAGAGAACACTATTTGCACTTATATAATTGTGCACCTGTAAGGGCAGGGTCATGTTTACCAGAAACTCTAGCAGGAGAGTTTATCCTGATTTTTACCCCTGAGCCCACAAATAACTGAGCTAGTTTTGATATATATATATATAACTGAAGGTCCAATTAAATAGCTGTACTTGGAACAGAATCAGCAGGGGGAAGGTAACAGCTCAGTGGTAGAGTGCAAGCTCTGCATCGTGCACGAGGTCCTGGGTTCTATCCCCAGTACCTTCACTGAAAAAAAAAATTAATCAGCAAGTAGTACTTCTCTAAACTGAAATGTCAGCTGGACATACAAGATTGTGCCAATAGTCCCAGTAGGAAAAAGGAAACATGAACATTTTTGTTAAGTATATTCGGAAATAAAGGGTACTGCTTACTAGTTCATAAACATAAAAGCAGGTATTCAGAAGAGATACTTTTGGAAAAAATTAAAATGTACATTTCTTTGCTCTATGTTCCTGTAGAACATGGGGGAGAGAGAGAAGGATTGGGGGAGAGAGAAGGAGAAAACCTAGATAAGGACCGTTGGCATTTCATTGCACCAAGAAGATTATGAAAGTGTCCATCGGGAGGCCGAAGATGGCGCTTTCACTTACTTGACGTTAGGACATTCGTCACAGACCACCTCCTGGGTCATCTGGAAGCGCCCGGGGCCCAGCTGGGTGGTCCGCATCTCCTGCCGGCAGTTGCACTTCCGTTTGCCAGGGGCCTGCCTTGCCACGGGTTTGTTTCTAACCACCTAGGAAGTGCACAGACAACATCAGCTTCCCTCTAGTGACCCATGGCCTTTGGTTTCCTCACCTGATTGGGGACCTGCGCGTACCCGCCTTTCTCTGCCATGTTATCCCTCAGGGAGACCCAGAGCTGACAGTCTGGGAGCTACAAATCAGCCCCACACAGGAGTGGAGCAAACGGACCTTTAACTGACTCAGATTCTAAAGCTGGAGAGGAGACAGGGGAGTAAGAAAGGACTGAAGACAGTGTGTATGGGATCATCATTTCTACGCCACAGCTAAATACTCTGGAGTTAAAGTAGTCTGCAGAATTACTATCTCTTAAGAAATCTGAGCTGTGTAAAGCATAAGCCCTGGAGAACAACCACAGCCTTCAAAAGCTGGTGTGGCTCCCACCCTGGGATTAGCCACTATTACCCTCATGAAAACACTTCCTTGTTTCAGGCAACGCAATCTAGGAGTGCGTTCCAGTGTGGTCTGAATTCAGGTACTCGAACGCATGAGAAGAGACACACGGTCATCTCTTTGTTGCTGATTGCAATCAAACATTCTAGACATGTGGAAACTAAAATACATGAAGAAATGTATTCCTGTTTTTGCCTGTTTACTTAGTCAAACACCTAATCACAGGGCACGTGCTCATGCAGAAGGATGACGTGAATGCTTGGAGAAAAATCCCTTAAAGCTTATCAACATATGAAAGCCCAGGTCAACAGAATAAACAGCACCAATAACAGTCATTATAGCCAACACATCATAGCACTTACAATGTGCCAAGCAAGGCCCTAATCACTTTTATGTATATGAACTCACTTAATCCTCACAACAACTTTATAAAGTAGCTACTGTTACCATCTCCATTTTACAGAGGAAGTAATGCAAGCACAGAAGGGTTCAGTGACATGACCAAGGTCACATAACCAATGCATGGCAGAGCCTGGATCCTAAACCAGGGAGTCAAGCTCCAAAGTCCATGCTTTTAACCACTATGCTCACTCAAGGTAATTTTTTCTTGAAAAGACTATGCCATGGGGTCATTTAAATAGCAAGGTCATGTACATCCTTTACAAGAACTGGATTAAAAAGGAATTTGTTTAGGAGCATGCTGAAAAAAAGTGACACACATTGTGTATTAGCAATGACTGCAGCCAGTAGGTCTGGAGGAGAACAAGGGAGATGAATCTTTTCCTCCACCTGAACAACCTGTCCTGTGTTTGAAGGTGAGGTGGCCCAAATATCTTTAATGCCCTTTCCTCCCATTTACACTGAATAACAGTGTTACATGCCACCTGCACCGTCTGCAATTGTCTAGTCCTCTTCTGTCAACTATTCACAGCACAAGCCACAACTAAGAAGAAAATGCTTCTTGTCAAGATGGCACATATCCATAGGTTATGGGCGATCTCCTCCAAAATCCTGGAAAAACTCTAAGAAAACATGGATTCCAGGAAACAATATGACAACACAAAATCGGTATGAAACTCCTGAGATATAAGGCTGTTTTGAACTGGTATGTGATTAGGTGGTGATGATGTTAAAAAAATAAAAAGCAGTTGAAGTTCTGCTCTTCCCTCTCTCCTGAACTGCCTTGGGCCAAGATCTCTCTGGCTCCTCTCCCCAAAAACAATACACTGCAGACACCAAACGAAAACAAAAACAAAAACACTCCAAGAAGACAGACAAATAAAACACCGTTAAAAACCACTAGGCAAGAGCTGGCCCCAATATGTTCTACCAGGGAAACAGAGTTGCTAATACCCATGGGGAAATACGAGCCCAAAGGCTAAAGCAGCTAGACACCCAAGGAGTCCCATTATCTCTTCTGCCTTCCAGCAAAGACATCAGACTGGATAAAACATATATTTTAACCAAATCTATTAGAGAAGATAGACCAAGAATTTAAAATAAGTATGGTAGCACTTAAGGAGATAAAGGAAGACATCAGCAAACTGAAATAGATTAAGAAATAATATAAGAATCAAGTAGAAATATTATGTATAAAAATGCGAGTTGAAATAAAAACACAGCCGGTGGGATATTATTAGAATAGCTATAGCTGCAGATTGAAGCAGTGAGCTGGAAGACCAAAATGAGGCATTCTCCTATAAAGAAGCAGGGAAGGATAAAGAAGAATTTTTTAAATATTTAAAAGAGAGTTAAGAGCAGACAGAAGTAGAAATGTCAATAAAGAGAATTAAATATTTGAAAAAATTATGGCAAAATTAAAAAGAGGATGAATAACTTCAAATTAAAAGAGCCCGGGGGGAGGGTATAACTCAAGTGGTAGAGGGCATGTTTAGCATGCATGAGGTCCTGGGTTCAATACCCAGGGCCTCCTCTAAGAATAAATAAACAATAAATAAACCTAATTACCTCCCCCAACAAATAAATAAATAAATAAATAAGTAAGCGAGCTCAAAGTTTCAGTAGAAAATACAGGTGAACTGCTTTCTGATTTTAGGGTAGAGAAGAATTTCTTAAACAAGAAGCCAAAACTAATCATAAAAGAGACTGGTAAATTTGATCATATTAAAATTAATTACTTCTGTTCATTTAAATAAATCTTCAATATAATGAAAAGATAAGCTACAAACTGTTAGCATATATTTGTATCACATACAGTCAAAAAAAGATTAATACTAAGAATAAACTTTTTTTAGAAATCAGTAAGAAAAGGGCAAATGAAAAATGAACAGAATATATGAATGGCCATTTCACAAGAAAGGAAAGAAATATGGCCAATAAATATACAGTAAAGATGTGTATCCTAATCAAAAATGCAAATAAAGACCACAATGAGATAACATATACCCATTTATTTATTTATACCCATTTGATGGGCAAAAATTGAGAAGTCTAATAATTCCAAGTATTAGAGAGGTGGCAGATCTGTGGGATCTCTCATTGCTGGTGGAAGTGCTGGTACCAAATAATTGAGAAACATTATGGTTCTGTCTTGTACAAATGAATATCGGTTTGCAATTCCAATTCCACTCTTACATACATCTACCCAAGAGAAAGTCTTGCTCATATATACCTGGATATATGTACAAGACTTCATAAAAGCATAGTTTGGCACTGGAAGAAAAAAAAAAAACAAACCTAGAAATAACCTACTATGCCTACTGATTCAATGTGCTCACAATGAAATTCTATTCAGTAGAATTGTAGCTATAAGAAATAACATGGATGAATCTCGGTAATATTAGAGTGAGTGAAAAGGGCCAGCCCCAGAAAATATCATTTTTACCAAGTCAAAACAATAAACATAAACAATGTATTATTCAGGTATTGGTATATATGTAATACAACAAACAAATAAGAGTACCAAGGGAACAATAAAGACAAAACTCAAGATGTTAGTAGTTACCTCTGAAGGGAGTCAGGGGAATGGAATAGGGAAGTAGCATGTAGGCAGATGTAATTCCTGGTATTGTTTTATTTAGTTCTTGGGCTGAGTGATGAGTTCATGAAACAATAAAAGTGTATCATGAATCAAGGATTAGGATTAACTCAATCCTATATACCTGACCACTCTCCCACCCCTAAAAGACAAAGAAGGTACCCAGAAACCTCTTGTTTTTATTCACAACACATTCTGGGAGTCAATATGAACAGCTGTATTATTTGGACTTACTTCTACAAAATTTCCTGCATACACTTCTTCCAAAGTGACATCTAGGTCTACTATAATATCACTTCCTCTTGGAATATTTCTGTCTTGCTGGCGAGGGCTTCCTCCAAACATGAAACCAAAATCTCCAAAAAAGCTGTTGATAAATGTAAAATGATCAGGAAAAGAAATCAGAGTTCACATCTTATAATTTTAGTTTTATCCACACTGATAAAATATTGTGGTCTACCAATGAGCAAAACTGAAAGACATTTTTTATACATTGGAGTCATACATCATACATAATTTTTAATTTATATAATATCAGCTATATTGCTGCCTACCACAAAAAATTTACTTTTTAATATTGTCCAGACACAAGGTACGTGTGTGCATATATACAGTATGCCAAAGAATTCTAAGTTGGGCTTAATGAATGAAAAAACAATGTTTCAATACTGACAAATATCAGGATATAATGGAGATACTGAGAAAAAGAATAGTGTATATAAACCTATGTATTGCTGAACCTAATGATAATTTTGGACATACGTAGTGTTCATCTTTATGTAAGCTTTTTAGAAACTAACTCTGGTGAAAGAAGAAGCTACTGCTCTGTAGAAAAATCTTGGGTACATAATTAAACTAAAAAAGCATCAGCCTTAGTAAAATTCTAGATCTTAAGGAAAAGGAAGTTCTGGTCTCTAAAAGACCAAAATTAATTTTTGTAAGTAACAGAAGCATCACTTTGAGCTTCAGTGATCTTTCATTATATAGGAGTTTTAATCTTATTAATATAAACAGTGACCTTTGATTGTACAGGAGGTCTAATCTTAATGTTAAATTTTGGTTATTAAGAAACCTCAGATGAGGGGGAGGGTATAGCTCAAGTGGTAGAGTACATGCCTAGCATGCACAAAGTCCTGGATTCAATCTCCAGTACCGCCTCTAAAAATAAATAAACCTAATTACCCACCCCCTCCAAACCGTCCCCCCCAAAAAACAAAAAGAAACCTCAGATGTTAGCATAGTGATGATGACAACTATACAACACCCCCTAAAAAAACACCAATCTTGGTGAATGGATTCCCCAAATCTTTTTTTTTTTTTTTCAGGTATAGTCAGTTTACAATGTGTCGATTTCTGGTGTACAGCACAATGCTTCAGTCATACATGAATACAGATAAATTCATTTTCATATTCTTTTTTACCCTAAACTCTACAAGATATTGAATATGTATACACTATTTATGTTTATCTATTTTATATATACCAGTTTACTGGCTTACTTCACTTAGAATGACATTCTCCAGAGCCATTCATGTTGCTGCAAATGGCATTATTTTATCATTTGTTATGGCTGAGTAGTATTCCATTGTATAAATATACCACAGCTTCTTTATCCAGTCATCTGTCGATAGACATTTAGGTTGTTTCCATGTCTTGGCTATTGTAAATAGTGCTGCTATGAACATTGGGGTGCAGGTGTCTTTTTGAATTAAGGTTCCCTCCAGATATATGTCCAAGAGTGGGATTGCTGGGTCACATGGTAAGTCTATCTTTAGTCTTTTGAGGAATCTCCATACTGTTTTCCACAATGGCTACACCAAACTGCATTCCCACCAACAGTGTAGGAGGGTTCCCTTTTCTCCACATCCTTCTCCAGCATTTATCATTTGTGGACTTTTGAATGATGGCCATTATGACTAGTGTGAGGTGATAACTCACTGTAGTTTTGATTTGCATTTCTCTGATAATTAGTGATATTGGGCATTTTTTCATGTGCTTATTGGTCATTCATATGCCTTTACTGGAGAACTGCTTGTTTAGGTCTTCTGCCCATTTTTGGATTGGGTTGTTTGTTTTTTTTCTTATTTAGTCGTATGAGCTGTTTATATATTCTAGATTCCCTGAATCTTAAATAAAAGCAGAAAGGGTGGAGGAGGAAGGAGCATGGGCAGAGCTTTTTCTTTCTGGCATCCCTGGCTATCACTTTTAACTGCCAATGGGTTCAAACAGGACACTTCCCTGGTAGGCTAAAGCCGCCAGATCAATCCTGGGGAAGAGAAGGATTTCCTAATCATATTACTCACACATCTTCACAAGTCCTGAAAATCTACTTGTCACTCCCAAACACTAAATGAGGGAAGCTATTGTATGTAACAGTCATTATCACTGCTTTTGGGGAAAGGTTCCTCTTAGAGAATCTGAAGAAATCAGTGCATCTTCTCCCTCATTGAAGTGCATATTCAAACAGTTTTTATTTGTAACTTGATTTGAAATCCTAGATCAAGATCTCCTATTTATGCATCATCAGGGTATATGAAAATTTAAATGCTCAACAAAGAGGGGCTCAGAGAGCAGGAAGGAAAGATGTTTATTATTCCAGCCACTCAGCACTCCCAGAAAGTCAGGCACAGCAAGAGATAAAGAGCCTCTACCCTAAGTCCTTCCACCAGTGCTGATGATCATAATCATCCCTGTCTTATTGATAGGATGAAAAAGAGGCAGCTCTGGGGATGGGAGGAGGAATTTCTCTCTCTCTGCTTACAAGAATAACTTTGCTCATTAAATGGTTTGCAGATTCTACGACAGTGAGGAGACAAAATGAACTGGTTTCCAATACATAAACCCACCAATACAGTCAGGGTTGATTTGACTGATTTGGTTGGCGAGATGGACAGCCCTTTTAGTGCTACCTGCCTTTTCTGGAGCTTTGTGAATATAGAGAATATTCCCTCAGAAAGGATGATAAATGATCTTTTAGTCAAGGATCAGCTGAGCTGTACTCTTCATCAAAAGCTTCTGAACAAAGGAGCAAGGATAATTCTTTAATAATCACTAAGTGATCCATTTTCAGACACTAATACCTTGCAGGTGGATAAATTACTTACTGTGAAAAAATGTCTCCATGGGAGCTCTGATGCCCATCTTTTAATCCCTCTTCACCATAAGTATCATACTGTTTCCGTTTCTCACTATCTGACAGAACCTGGGGGCAAAAGCAGTGGAGGAAAAGATTATAAGCTGGTAATATTTAGTTAAGGTGCAGTCACATTTATGTTTCGGTTGTTTTTCAAAAAATGTTTTTGCTTTTATTTTAAACTCTGATACTGTGTATACAATTTTAGTACAATGCATTATGTATGGTATTAAGGCATGTTTATAAAGTTATTTTTATCAGACTAAATTCTTTGATGCAGTGTTCATTTCTTTTAACTTTCCAATTGCTCAATTCATGTTTTAATTTAAATTTATCAAAACTCACCTAGTCACATAAACATCATATTTGAGATTAGTGATGTGGCTACGAAGGTGAGAGCAGTAACAGAAAAGAGGTGAGATGAATTCCTCAGGTTTACTTCCCATGCAGCTTGACTCCAGGGCTTAAGCTGTTAACCATGATGCTTTATTATCTCTCTAGACTATAAACTAGGACAGGACTATGATGGATTGTCACTAGTGCTAGAAGCAGTAAATGAGGACAGCCTTCAAGTTTGCTCAGCCCTGCGTGGTCATACCATAACCCGTGATTCGCCACTACCACACACACACTAAGCAACTGGCTGGTCAAGGGAATCAAATGATAGGTCTCTGGAAAGGTCTACACTCTGCTGTATTTTCATATTCCCTTTTCATTCTTTTTTTTTTTTTTTTTTTTGGTATATGTAGACATCAATTTGTGGAAGAATGCTGTCTACCACATACAGTTCATAACCCCTTGAGTTTGTACTGCAGAGAGTGAAAAGGGATACTGTTCTATGAAGGATGCTCAAGGTCAATTTCACCAACCTGAAAAGACTTTTTGAAGTTTTAATGGTTCTAGAAAACTATATACTAAGTCATAGGTATATGCTTTCTCACTGGGAACATTCCATATATGGAACTAAAGAATGTAAAACAAAATTAGCTTCAATGTTCTTCAAAATTTGCCTTCCAAAAGTAAGCTTCCCATCTATTTAGAGCATTCTGGAACACATGCATAAATATAAATTTGAAAATCGAATAACTTTATGCTGTTTGATATTCTTAAACTCCTACTTAGACAGCACACTGAAGGAGAAAGTATTTCAAACTCATACTTGTGCTGACACAGGAAAAGAAGTTGAAAGTAGAAGACTTGTTGACTCAGCAAAAGAAAGGGAAGATCTGACTGGCATGTGTAAATAGGACACATTTTTGGCTCAAGGCCTGAATGATGCATAGGAGCCACAGCAAAAATCTATTAACATTTAAGATACATTTAGAAGGATAAAAAGAAATTCAGCGTATAAGAAGAGAATGAACATTCTTAAAAGCAAAGACAAATGGGTTAGTCTAAAAGTGACCAGAGAACTCAACTAATGCCACTGTGATAGACCAGGTGAAAAAAAAATTTTTTTTGGTAAATATTCTAAAAAAGAGCTCCTTTGGGGAAGCAGAAATAAGCAGAGTTAACTTAAAAACAAAACAAAACCCTCATTATTATGTGATCTGGATTTCCAATATTTTTACTTTCAAGTATACTCCTCTGTTCTTATCTTGGCAAAGAAATGAACCCCACATTTGGGTCCATAAGAAACACTTCAAAATCCCAAAACAAAGGGTATTTTTAAGTCAGCTTCTTTTTGGACATTGAAGGCTTCTGTAATAACTGCAAAAACTGCCTTTAAAGTTATCTATTATCATTCACTTACTCCTCACTTTTCTTCTAAGGAATGCAATTTTATTCCACGGTCCTGGAAGCTTTTTTTTTTTTAAGAAAAAAAAAGTTTCTTAGTTGATTGGCCAACCAATCACAGAATCTCAACTAATTAAAATGCCAGCAGGAATCTCAGCTCAGTAAAGAAGACAAATTTGTATTCACAAAAGACTCTTCAACTTTACTGGGATTCTGGGATTCTGATTTGTGAACACTAATTGATCTAAGGAAATAACACAAAGAAAAAAGAAAATTTGAACTAATGACTAAAAAGGTTCTTAGAATTAAACTACAGTCACATGAATGATCTATGTATAACCTGCCTAGGTCATGGCTAAACAACACAGTAGAATCTTTAAAGCGCATGGTAAATTCTTAGCAATAGTTTCCCTAGAAAATACTTTTGATTATTGAGTTCCTAGCAAACAATGGGAATATGTAAGAAATACAGTGTAAAATATGGAAGCCATATTATCAACAAGAAACAAAATGTTACATACAGTAATTTAGGAGGGTCCACTAACCCTCTCAAGTTTATTTGTGGGCCCAAGATTAGGAATTTCAGTCCTATAGGTGTTGAGAGAAGAAAGAGAAACCCCATTAGTTCTAGGTTTCCCCTGGGTATAAGTCACTGTTTTAGTTTATGCACTTTTTTAACCTAGCAGGCCTTGGATCCCTTCTTTATTTTTCCACTACTAAAATATTTTCCAGATTTGTTTCCTGCCTTCTTATGCTACAGGGATTTAATCTGAATTCAGAAGTTGTAACTCCCTGACTTTTGGAGTCAAATTAGTTTTTTCTGTGCCCTTTTAGAAAATGGGAATATATGGGAACTAGAATTGATAACACTGTATTGTATAACTAAAATTTGCTAAGAAAGCAGAACTTAAATGTTCACACCAAAAAAAGAGAGAAATATGCAGTGATGGATTAACTAGATGGGCAGAATCTTTTCACAGTGGATACATATATCAAATCATCATGATGTGCACTTTAAATAGCTTACTATTTTGTTTATCAACTGTTATCTCAATAAAGCTGAAAAGAAAAAAAATAAAACCACAGATCTATTATTCTATTTCTAGGGGAAAGGTGAATTGCAACACATGCAAAGCCACTAACTTCTAAATTAATACATAAGACAGATTATCAATAGCTTATTTGTAAAATTTTTTCACCATAGTGTTCAAACGTTCCATGTATAATAGTTTTTCAAATTGTAAATATTTTATTAAGCATTCAGTAAATCTTGCTCTGTGATGTTAAAAATGAAAGAAAGAAAGAAAGAAAATGGGAAGAAGAAAAAGCCAGTTCTATTATATTTCATGGTGTCCTACTGAAGATTAAATGACACACATGAAAGTGTTTTGACCTCTAAATTAGAGGTTGCAAATTCAAACTACAGCTGTTTTCTTTGATCTGCACATAAAAGAAAATTTTAAATTCAATTAGTCACCAACATTTTATAATCAGGAGAATTCAGAAAAATTTATAAAAATCTGGATTTCCACTACTTTCAAAAGATTAAATGATTTGGCAACACAATGTCTGCATTTCTATACAGTAAAAACTGGCTGGGGTGGAATAACAGCTGCTCCCTTGAAATGAGGCAAGAGGTCCTCAGTTTGTCACTCTTCAATCCCTGCTGACTGGAGGTAGAATATGGAGGTAGGACATCCACCCTCATGTTCTATCTTATATCTGCCCTGCACGTTATTTGCCTGGTCCTCACAGGTATGTGGATTTGCTATCCTCACTTAGATTTTTGTTTCTGTTTCTGGCTCCAATGCCCGAGTGGACTGACTGATGACCAATCTACTTATTAATCTACCAATCCCTCTGTCTTTCATTTTTTCCAACATTAATAAGACAAATGCTGATATGAAAAGGGCAGGAAGTTACATCTACTAACGTTAATGTACAATATGGCATCAAGTACTACTTTTTTTTAAATGGAGGTAATTGGGATTGAACCCAGGACCTCTACCACTGAGCTATACCCACCCCCTATCAAGCACTACTTCTATCTACTGTCGGTTTTTAAAAAGAAGTGACCTGAAAAATGGGAGTGTTACTCTGCGTTACATGGTATTTTCTGTATCTGTAGGTTTTATTAATACCTTTTCCTTTTTCTGACTCACCTCATAAGCAGCACCCAGATCTTGGAATTTTTCCTGTGCTCGTGGGTCATCAGGATTCCGGTCAGGATGAAGCTGCAGGGCCAGTTTCCTGTAGGCCTTTTTAATGTCCTTTATAGAGGCACTGCGAGGCACCCCCAAGATCTTATAGAAATCTCGCCTGGGGGTAGGGGGGAGAAAGCGGATACTTCATTAAAGAGTTATACATTTTTAAAAGTTTTTATACATTTTAAAAGTTTGCATAAACATTTGGGTTTGTGTCTGAGCAAAGAGGTAGAAAAATGAAAGTACAGATGTGACATATACACACAAAAAAGAATGACTAAAAAGAGAATACGCCAGAAACTATAATGAGTCTTATATACTGAAGTAATCATGAGAGGCTGTGTACTTTTTGAACAATGCTAGAATTATTCAAAACATCTGTGGTATTCTTCTCTTAGAACTACCTTCAGTCAAGAAAATCATTTTCTTACTTTATGGTCACAGGTTATTTTCAACCAAGAACCAAATAATCAAATTAACTCTTTTCTCCCCTATTACTGACTTCTAATGACTTTTGATTACTTTCAAAGGTCAAATAATCTCAAAAGGTGATTTTTTTTATTCAAAAAGATTTTATCATTTTAATGTTCTAATAGTACTTTAATACATAAGACTTATTACAAATTCTGATGTATTCTCTTTTTAGTCATTCTCTTGGAATGTTAAAGATGAAGTGACTGAAGTTAAGTTCAGAGGTTAACAGAGCAGTTAAACCAAAGCCCAAATAAAAGCCTTAAAGAGAGAATAACAGCTACTTAAATGTATGAGTTGTGAGGGGTTTTGCTGAAAGAGAGATAAAATATTGATTCTGCAGTCACTACTAGCAGTTATACTAGTTTATCTAAGTCAACCCTTAATTAGAGACAGCTGCTGAAATCCACATGCAGGCATGTATAAGTCTCAGCAGCTGCAAATATGCATATGGCATGAGCTAGGAGACAAAGTGGAGGTCCACTGACCTCATTGCCAGGAACTATGCTGGAACCATATTAATCAAAAAGGGAATCTCTGCAGGAAGGGCCAATGGGAAGACAGAGTAAGACTAATACACTTTCAAGGCAGGGACTGTATCCAACCCATAGAAGACACCAATAAATATTCATTGAATGAAATGAATAAATAAGCATGCTCACAAAAGTCTTTTCCTTTTGCCAGTCACGTTAGCCAGCAGAAATTTTTCTGAAAATGCATTCTCTCAACCAAGGGGATGGGAAAGTTGTTCATGATGGAGACAGTGTAGTAGTGACGGTAATTTTAAAATGCAGTGGGGAAAAAATGCATTGGGGTATCAAGATTCAGGTGATGTAAGACAGAACATGAAAAAAATTAATTCATAAGTTCTTAGTCACACTTCAGAAAAATTATTTAAACATTTTATGTATAAGTTTTTAAAATTATCACCCACAAGGGGTTCCATGAGGATTAACTAGGTGCTTTATCCTCCCCCCCAAAATCTGCAGAAACTTGACATCTCTTGAGACGAGAACTAAAGAAATAAAAAGGTTCACTAAAGCTAATAACAAAAGAGCTAACTATATAAAGAGTGAGGCTTCCTTAGAGTATACTTACTATATAACTAGTTAAGTAACAGCTGAGAAAAATACAAGGAAAAGATGCCTGGCATAGCTCAGCATCAACATTACGGTTCCCAAGAGACTCCTTTACCAAAGACTGAGGTTTATGGCTACAGTATTAACAATATGTATGACATTTTACTTAAACACCTTAAGGTATGCATTGCTTTAAGCGCAAAAAGTACTACAAAAATATACTGAAAAAAAAACAATAAAGCATTACCTAGGAAAGTTAATTTTTATTTTAGAAGTTTAAGACATTTCACAAGGTAAAAAATAAAGTTTAAGCATATATGCACAAGGGAAAAAAACTTTTAAGAGAATAACAAGCAATTAAAGTTTAAAGCTCTGCTAGGTAGTGCTTTCTCCATTCAGAACAACCTATAAATTGTCAGAAGCTAAGACATTACTACTCCTCACATTTTAAAATGAGCCTGGTGTACCATATCCTGCGGTCACCAGGCTTATAGCATAGTGGATCTTAAAGGTTGGACAAAGTCTCAAGAGTTCAGGTGGCCATAGTTCCTTCAGATAAGTGGCACATTATCACCCTCATGTCACAGATGAGAATTTAGGTGTTCCTTCAAGGTCACATAATTCATAAGCCGGGTGGGGGTGAGTGGGCTAGAATCCCAGTCTACTACCTGTTTCCCCAGCTCATGATACCCTTCAGCTTCTCAAGAATGCTTCATGGGGAGAGACAGTGAGACATAATGGCAGCTTAGGCTCGGTATCTCAAGAACCTGAGAAGTACAAGGGCTTTCCAAAGGGTCTGCCTTGCTCCCTCAGTCCAATTTCCTTCAGTCCCAGCATGGCTTTCCTACCTGCCCCTCACTTCCTCACTTAGCCTGGAATCATAACTTATTCACTTTAATGTCAGCCCCCCAATGGCTCGTGGCAGGCTCAACATTGTATCGTCTTCTCCAGCTCAGCTGCCCCCCGACCCCACGTTGTTTGGCACTGCATCCAACACTTAACTTCTCCGGGCAAATCTAGCTCTCTAGGGCATCTGGATCTAATCTCCTCTCACTCGTGTCACCCACTGTTCTCTCCACTCCACTAGCCTGGCCCATACTACCCATTCCTCAGTTCCACTGCATCACCACAGTAACGCCCCTCTCCACTCCCGGAGTCTGACAATGCTCCCTCTTCCCCCCAACCTCCTCCCCAGCCAAGACTGACTTAAGTGCCCCGTGCCCGCGGCTGCCTGTTTCTCACCCGGCGATCACGGCCCCGATGAGGTACAGCAGCAACAGGCAGAAGGTGCCCAGGTTCTGCGGGGCCATGGTCTCTCCGTGCCGGCCCCTGTCCCCCGCACTCCTCACAGCCTCCGCCGCCGCTGCGTCGGCTCGCTAGCCCACCCGGCCCTGAGAGGCCGCCTCACTCCGGGGTCTCCGACTTGGTCGGGAGCGACAGCTAGCCTGCGCCCTCCTCTACGAGTCCACTTCCCGGGAGTCCCGACTCCCGGCGAGAGAAGCCCCCAGCCGGCTAGAGCCAATCGCTGCTCGGGACATCACACGCGGTCGGTGCCTCACAGCCAACCAGCGCAGTACACTTCACCTCCGAGGCGGCGCAGGCGGCCAGTTAGGCTTTGGAACTGCAGCCGCAGCTCCCGGCCAATCAGAAGGGGAAACGTCAGAGAATCGCGCCGCCGCAGGAACCCGCTCAGCCCCGGCATCTGCCAGTCGTAGAAAATTACGTAAAGATTGGTGATGGGAAAAGGTTCCAAGAGCCGGCACCAGCGGTACACTACACGGTTTCCCTCCGCCCGCCTCCTCGGACTCTCCACCAATCACGAGGCTCCTTCTCCAGCACTGACCAATTGCGGGAGGGAGATTTTATCTGGATTACGTCTCTCGGAATTTCATTCATATAGAGCTAAGCGTTGGACGCTCTTGGGGAGGGACGCTGACGAAAGGGGCGGAGACAATGACTCCAAGCCGACGGAACCGCGAACTCATAACTTAGATATTATTTTGTTTTCTTCTAACAAATCCAGGAGAAAATTGTCTCGGTTTCACAAAGAAGCAGCCTGATGAGGACAGGCCGTGGAAGCAGACTTAGGTTGGGATTCAGCTTCTGTCACTTCCTAGCGGTGAGAACATGTCTCCCCTCTCCTTGCCCCTCGCCTGAGCCTGTCTTTATCTACAAACTTGAGGCAAAGCATTTACTGGTGGTGTTGAAACTTTTAATAGAAGAAAATCTGTAAACCGTATTGCACAGCGTCTGGCACATAGTAAGCACGCAAAGAATAGTAACTATTACTATAGTTAAGAAGAGAACTCTGATCCCCATCCCCACTCCCAACTACTTCTGCTCATTTTAGTAAACGCACCACCTAATTGTTCATCACAAAACCCTAGGTGTCTCGATTTCTCTCCTGAATCCCCTATCCAGATCTTTACCTTTAAACCATATCCTGAATCTGCCCACTATTCTACGTTTCCACTACCTCTCTGGCCAAGTCACATCATCTCCCAGCTGGCAAGGCCCTCCTAACTGGTCTTCTTGCCTCTACTCGTTAATATCTTAGTATCTCTTTTTCACCCCGTACCCTCCCCCAGCCATGCTTTTTAAACATATCAGATCATGTCATTCTTCTGATTTAAAGCCTCAGATGGCTTTTCACTGCACTTAGAGTAATATCCCAACTCTTTATACTAGCTTATAAAAACATTTCTCAGTAAAGCTGGGGGGGGGACCCCCAAAACCTTATATGATCTGTACCCTCATCTAGTATACTCCTTACCATGTTCCAGCAAAACGTTCTAGTTGTTCCCTCTCCTGAAACGATCTTCCCTCAGATCCTAACATGGGTGACTCTTTTTAAACTTAGATAACAGCTTAAGTTCACCACCTTATAGAAGACTTCCCTGACCAACCAATCAAAATTAGCCCCTACTGAGTTCCTAGTCTTACACCACCATGTTTTATTATTTCTATCCCTGCCCTCCACACTCACACACCTTGCAATGTCAGTTTCATGAGAGCATGAATTTGCACTGTTCTGTTCACAGCTGCATAGATCAGCATCTTAGAACAGAGCCTGCCACCGAGTAAAAGTCACTTCGATTGTGATCTTCGTGCACTGGCTTATTTGTCAGACCTCAGCTCAGATTCGTAGCGTATCTGAAATTATCCTATTTTATTTCCTTAACTTATTATCTATTCTCCTTATTAAAATATACACTCCAAGAAAGCAAGGACCTTGTCTATTTTGTTCACTACTATAACCCTAATGCCTAGCACTGTGCCAGGCTCAGCGCAGACGTAGGAGGTAGACCAGGTTACTACTTTCAGGAAGGTGCCTACTGGCGGTGGGGGCGAATGCCACGTAAAGGAGGAACTAAACTGCATTTTATGGTCTTATTTACCTTTGTTATCTCTCACACCGAGAGAGGCCATAAACGAATTAAGAAAGCAGGAAATGGCCCAAAACCATGAAATAAGAGGTTTAGAGGAGGGAGTGATGTCTTCTGCGGGGTGAAATCCAAAAAAGCTTCCTGAAGGCGGTGACATGGCGGAAAAGCTGAGTTAAGGAGCTAACCCTGGGCACTCTCGCTTCAGACAGCCTGAGTTTGTATCTTGGCTCTTCTCTTGCTGTGTTACTTTCACCTAGTTTCCTCAGTAAAACAAGTGTACTGAACTTAAAGGGCTCTTAGGAAGACTGAGGTAAGATACGTAACGGTGCTTCAAACAGTACCCAGCCCAGAGCAAGCATTCTATAAATGTAAACTGTCATTATCATTTATTATTACTGATCAAAGCTTGCTGACCTTCCCAGCAGCTAGTGGCTGACCACAGTTCTGTGGAGCAATATAAAACGTGCTACCACCGCGAGCTGAAAGGCGCGACACCATAAAGTGGAGGGGTCTGACTCTAGGTTCCGGCTCAGAGTTACGCAGACTGTGGAAGAAGTACTCGGCCACTCTAGCAACGTGGTCCCCCAGTTCTCAGTGGTGCGAGGTTTCGCGCTTGCGCGGTGGGCGGGCGGTGGGCGGTGAGCGCGGGGCGTGGCGGCGCACGGAGAGGCGCGGCAGAGCGTCCCCTGCCTCCGCAGGTAACCGCGAGCGGGCCGGCGCCGGGGAGGTAGAGGTGGGTCTGTCACGCTTCAGGCTCCGGCTGGGGAGGCCGCCTTCGCTCTCGCCAGGTCTTGGGTCCGCTACGCAGCCTGTCAGCTGGGACTTCTCTGTTCCCGAAGTCCGATCGGGGCTCTCTCGGGCGGCCCACCCCGCGTCAGATTCCTGACCGCGTCCTACCCACGACAGCGGCCGAGGTGGTGGCGAAGCATCGGGCCTCCAGCCGATCTCCCCGTCTGTAAAACTCGGATCCCGATGCATCCGAGGGCAGCTTTTGAAGACGGAAAGAGCCCCAGTTTATGTTTACGAATTTAGCCTTCTCGAGTTTGGTGGTTAGAATAGAGGGTTCATCCCCGAGATCTGGCTTTTGATCGTACACTTCAGGGACAGGAGGTCAGTACCTCAAAGAGCAGCCTGTTTCCATTTGGGGACGAACTAAGATCTTCCTCGCCGAACTTTCATCGTCTGGTTTTACTCAGAGCCACGCTAAGCCATCCCTAAGTTCAGAGACAGCTGCCATCTGCCCTCCCACACCCTTTTGTGGCTTCATGCTTCCATGTTCCTTCACCTGACCGTTACATGGCCGCTCATTCTGGTAATCCTCTTCTGGATTCATTCCCATTTTTCAGATTCTCCCAAAACTGGGTTCCTAGAGTACGTTTGTAAGTAACACAGTTCTAAAGTCAGATTTGAATTCTAATTCAGGGTTCTGCCAACTCAAGTATGTGACTTTGGGTAAGTCCCTTAACTTTTCTAAGCCTCAGTTTTCTCATCTGAAAATAGGGATAATCATATTTATCTCCAGACGGTTGTGAGAATGAAAGGAGTTGAAGAACACAAAATATTGAGAGTGCTAACTAGCACTTAGTACTCAATTGATGTCAGTTGTTTTCTGAATAGATAATTCCCCAAAGAAGTACCATTTTCTTAGAGTCAAATGTGAAATATAATAATAGCATAAAACACTTTTCATCCAGTCATCTAAGGAAGGTTTTTAAAGTGATGTTAATGCTAGGCATGTTCAGTGAAGACAGTACTTTAATCAAGTGATAGTACAATTTGCTACAACCATTTTGGAAAACAATGGAAATATATGTCAGGAACTTCAGACATGTCAGTTACTTTATTTCACAAATGCACATCTAAAGCTGAACATTTTCTGAGAAATAATCATAATGCAGAAAATAAGCAGAAAGATGGTAATTATAGCATTATTTATAATAGTGAAAACATTTAAACTTTTTATAGTGGAAAATTTTAACATACACGAAAGTAGAGTAGGTGAATGGACCCATGTGCTCACCATCATCCAGCTTCAACAATCAATATTTTGCCTCTTGTTTTTGTAAAAAATTTTAAACTTATGAAATGTCTGAAAATAGAACAGTCAAATAAACTGGGGTACATATATTTAAAATGCTGTGGAGCTTTTAAAATAATACAGAATATATGGTATTATCACAACTATGAAAATTCAAAAACTAATATCCAGTCTGTGTAGAGGAAAAGACAGGAAGGAAGTACAGTAAAATATTAGTTCCCCTTTGGTGGTGGGACTGTGGATGATTCTCTCCCTGTCTATTTTTAGGTGTTTTTATAAACATTCCATAAGAATCATGTATTGCTGTTCTAACAAACAATGAACAAACTAAATCTAAAATAGTGTAACTTAACCAAGGACAACAGAATATGCCAGAGCAGGCTCACTGTTACAGAGAAAAAAGATGCTTTAACTTCCCTTAATCTATTTTCACAGCCTATGTTTACATGAGCATTCTTATCCTGCTATCTGGTGCTAGCGCTTCATATTGAGCTCATATGGTCAGCTAATCCAGCCAGATCTTTAACCAACCATCCTCTGTGCGTAAGTGATTGGACTTTGAAATTTTGTTCCTCTTATTTTGACCAGCATTTCCCCTCAGGGTAGAGCAGGATTTCCAGTGATAAGATGGCTTTTCTTCCCATTTCTTCTTTTCTTTGTCCTGAGCAGGGATCCATCTCATACCTCCTGCATTTACACACTCTTCCTAAAACAGCCACTTGGAACAATTTAAGTAAGATAGTTCTATCACAAATTTTTTTCCTGCTCAAATGGATTATAATGAGATCTGACCAAAAATCTATTCTGCTTTTGGTTGGTGAACTGGATCCAGTTTTTAAAACGACATAGTACATTTAAAAACAAGTTAAGGGAGAGGGGAGGTTATAGCTCTGTGGTAGAGTGCCCGCTTAGCATGCAGAACCTCCTGGGTTCAATCCCTAGTACAGTCATTAATAAATAAACAATAATGATAAAAAGATAATAAACCTAATTACCTTCCCCCCCCAAAAGAAAATAAATTAAAAATAAAAACAGTTAAGGGAGAGGTCACCTTAAAAGAAAATGTGTAAATGAGTTTTGTTTCAGATGAGTTTGTGAAGAAACTTTATTTCATAGGTATGCAAAGAAGCCTTTTCACACAGATGTCCTTAGAGATAATATGGATCAGTCCGGAGTTCTCCTCTGGGTGAAAGCAGAACCCTTTATAGTGGGCGCCTTGCAGGTCCCCCCTCCATCCAAGTTCAGTCTTCACTATCTCAGGAAGATATCCACCTATGTGCGAACCCGGGCCACAGAGGGAGCTTACCCACGCCTGTCCTGGTCGACGTGGAGGCACATTGCATGTGGGAAGCTGCAGTTGGCTAAGGATCTGGCGTGGCTTTACTTTGAAATATTTGATAGTCTTGCAGTAAAGACACCAGAGGAGCGTCTGGAATGGTCTGAAATTCTGTCCAACTGCACGTCTGAGGATGAAGTCGAAAAGCAAAGGAATCAGGTATGGATTTATATGTATGTGTATATATATTTGTGTGTGTGTTTAATTACTTTGGGAAATAAATTATTTTAAGTTTTCATTCTGGCTGAACAGTGTGCAGTTGTGGGTTAATGACCATGTGATTCCAAAGCACTATTTAAGTTTTAGCAGTTCCAGTTTGGCAATTTAACAAATTAGTCCTTACTTAACAATTGTTACTCATCTACTTTCAAAGCAGTAGTGTTCCAGGAACCCTGTAATTGGAAGATGGAAATATTTTCATTGACATTAAAACTATTTTGAGGTAAGTGAGCATCTGCTATGTGCTGGGATTCAAAGACGATTAGAACAGCAGCTCTGACCTCGTGGAGCTCATAGACTAGCAGGGGAAGCTGGTGTGTAAAAAAAAGTGCTATTTAATTGTGTGGCATGTACAATAAAAGTATGCATAAAGTACAGAAATAGAACAGAGAAGAGAATGATTAATTCTGGTGATGAAGAAAGACTTCACAGAGAAAGGATATTAATCAGGGTAGGCTAATTACAGTAACAAGCGATCCCAGCATGTCAGCAGCGGTGCCGTAACAGTTTCTTTCTTACTCATGTGGCAGTCCAGCATAGGGCATCTGGATGCATGAGCTTCTAGGCTGCTGTCATCTAAGCAGTGACTCAGGGACCTAGGTATCTTCTGTCTTTGGGAGCCGCTTTATTATTAGTCTGCTTTGCTGCAGTTAAAAAGAAAACAAAAATGAAATTCCAGTGGCTTACAGTAACTAAGATTTATTTCTTGCTTATTTTACATGTAGGCTGCACCTTAGCTATGGCTCTCTTCCAGGTTGTGGCTTAGCTCTATGTGTCTGCCCATTTGGGGACTCAAGCTGAAGAAGCGGCTCCTGTGTAGGTCACGTCTGTTCTTGTGACAGAAGGGAAGAGCAACAGAGCAGGAGAAAAGTCTTGATGCCTTTTAAAACTTTTGCTCACATGTGATGTAAACTGCAACTGCTTTCATTCCACTGGGTAAAGCTTTGTCACAGGTCCATGCTTAGAATCAATAAGATGGGAGGTAAACTACTCACAGGAGGTAGGGAAATCCCATGGCCATGGGTAGGGCCGTGTAAGCCTCTTGGAGGATGGGGAAGTGAACAGTTGCAAATAGAATATGGTTTGCCCCAGCCATGCCCACTAGGGCCTGAGTCCCTCACTTCCATTCCTTTGGGAGAGTTTTCAGGAGGCTTGAAAATGGTATATGTAAATCCACCCACATTCCATTGATTATAACCCAGTTATACCATATCCAGCTTCAAGGGAGGCTGGGAAATACCATCTAATTGTGTGCCCAGGAAGGAAAGATACTTAGTGAGCATCCAGCGAGTCTCTGCCACATGGGGTAATATCTGAACAAGGTTTTGGAAATTGTAAAAAAGTTTGGCAAGCAACCAAGAGAAGGGCATTAAAATTAATAATTAAGCATTTATTGAGTGCCTGTTATGTGCTAGGTACAGCAGTGGATGCTGTGGATACAGAGAGGAATCAAACCAGAAGCCCCAAATTTTTTGAGTGCTTACTATATACTAGTTTCCTTACTAGTTACTAGGAATATAAAAATGAAAAAGACAAGGATCTTGTAGTCTCATGGGGGGGTCAGGTATATGAAGGAATAATGGTGATATAACAGATAATTGTTTGATGGAAGTATATATAAAATCAGAGAATTATGTTGAGTGAAAAAAGCCAATCCCAAAAGGTGACATACTGTATGATCCTAGTTATAAAACATACTTGAAATGACAAAACTATTGCAATAAAGAACAGATAAGTGGTTGTCAGGGGCTGAGGAAGGAATGAGGGAGGGAGGGAAGGAAGAGGGAAGTGGGTGTGGCTATAAAAGTGCAACATGAAGGATCCTTGTGCTGGTGGAGGTGCTCTGTACCGTGACTGCACCATGTCAGCACCCTGTCTGTGCCCCGTGTGATAATTTTCCAACTGGGTAAAGCGTGCGTGGGATCTCTCTGCCCTTACAGCTGCATGTGACTCGACAGTTACTTCCAAAAGTTTAATTAAGAAAGTAAAAATTTTTTAAAATATGTAGATTCATGAGGTTCCACACTGACAGTTGACTAAATAGGTCTAGGTGATCTTGAGAATCCGTATTTTTGAGTTCCTTATGCACAGTGAGCTTTAGCCAGGTTGGGAATCAGGGTGAACATAGCTGTAGTCCCAGCTGTATTACTTCAGTTTTTTGCCTCTCTTGTGTGCATATGGGAATGGGTATCTGAGAATAATCCTGAGCGTCAAATCCTGAGCTTCAAACCACACTCTTCTTCAAATAGAAAATGACTTATAAACATCTGTCAGGCCAGTAGAATTTTTTTTTTTAAAGTAAAATACCCTTTTAAGAATTTGATGAAAACCTGAGGCCTACTCCCTGCCAAAATGCATAGACACCAAAAAATTACATACAATTTCAGGTGTTGCACTGATATCCTGAACTTTCTTGATAAGTTTGTGATTAGGTTAAATTAAACTCTGTGTCTTGATTAAATTTCCTTCTTCTTTTCCTTCATCTATTCGTTTGTTTATTCAAATTACTAAGGTGTTTTTTAAAACTGTAATTTTAAATTTCTGAAATTATATACTTTAAAAAAGTATGTCCCTCATCCTTTCCACTTCATCAGTTTTGGGAGAGAGTTTCTACAGCCATAGATGCTACATAGCTTTCTGAGAAAGTAAGTCACTCCAATTTAATTAGTTTTAGAAACTCCTACATCTGGATATCAGAGACATCAAACGCTAGCAACGTTTCTACATTTGTCTTGTTAGGATCAGCACATCGTTGTGAATTTATTTTACTGTGTCTTCTTTGTTGTAGACTAGTAATTGATGTGGTTTTAGAACATGTGTTCATCATTTATTTTCTTTTTGGACAGCTTTCAGTGGACACCCTACAGTTTCTGCTCTTCTTATATATACAGCAGTTAAACAAGGTCTCCCTGAGAACATCGTTGATTGGAGAAGAGTGGCCTAGTCCCAGAAACAGATCTCACTCTCCCGACCTCACTGAAAAGTCCAGTTGTCATAATAAGGTACTGTTTAAATTATGGCCTCTTTCTCTGAAACAGACAATTTATGAGGGAGATGGTTTGCCTTCATTAAAAATTACGTTAGACTATTTATATAAGCTAGAGATTGGCTGGCTTGTTTTGTCTGTTTTGCTTTTTACTTTTTTTCCCTAATTATAAAACAAAATCAATATGTGCAGTCTTAATCAAAATAGAGAAGTGATTTCAATTCCTTTAGCAACACAAAAATCACCTAAATGACTTTCAGGCAAATCATTCACTGTACTCTTATTAGCATTCCCATTTTTGCAAATGTTAATGAATTTGATTACACATGATTTTAGGCAAGTCAGTTAATTTCTCTAGCTTGGCTTCTCTTCTCTAAACAGGGATGATAATGCCTATTTCTGAATGGCTGTGAGAATTCAGTAATATGTTAGCATGAGGCTTGTTGAACAGTGAGCACCAGTATATGGTGGCTTTAGTTTGTCCTATAGCATGACCTCTCCCAGCAACTATTAGACCAGGGATGGACACTTGACCTGAGTAACCCATTCCTAGGTTTGTGTTTGAAATTGGTCTGATCTGAAATGATGACCTGGCCCAATCAGTACCCCCAGCAACTGAAGAAATTACCAGTTGGCGATAGGTATTTGAGATGGTAGCTCATGTGACTTTGGGACCAGAATAGCTACCATATCCATGAGTGATCAGGAGTTAAGAGAGCTTAGAAACTCTGAGGTAGGAAGAAACTCTGAGAAAAACAGAATGGAACAGACATGCAGAGAGGCCTGAGAGAACCAGCATGGAGATGGCTGTCCAGTTCCAGTTCTGATGAGGCCTACCTGAATACTTCAGTTTGGGAGATGACTATGTGTCCCCACAGTAAAATTTCCCTTTATTTTAATTAACTTGTATTCCCTGTGCCAGTGAAAGTTACCACCACCCATACCTAATTAGTTGTCAAGTCTTACTGATTCTGCCTCAAAAAGAACTCTTTAAAAATTTCTTTTTTTCCCCTCTTTTATAGGCCTTATTGTCATTTTGGTTTTGCCTTGATTTCTGTAATTAGGTCCTACTTGGTCACCTTGCTTTGAGTCTATAGTCCACCTACTACATTGGACTTTCTAAAATGCAGATGATTTACATCTCCTGTCGAAACTCCATCAGTGAATTCTCATTGTCATTGTTGTTCTCATCTTGCACCCTTTGGCACCTTCTCAGGGCCTACCTCCTGCAGGGCAGGGGAATGCAGTAAGAGGGAGGAAGAGCAGATGAGCCGTGGATAGCTCTGCTTTGACATGTTCTTTGGTATCCAAATGACAGTTTATTAAAAAGAAAGAAAGAAATAGCTGTTTATAAAATAGTTTGAAAGCCTCTGGCACACAAAATGAAGTCCAGCTGTCTTAGCATTTCATACAAGGTCTTTTGTGAATGGCCTCTGCTTACATTTTAACTTCATCTGCCACTTCCCAGCACACTTCCTACACCCCACTCAGAGCTTCCACTTTTCTGAACACAGCAGGTAATTTTACTCCTGTGCGCCTTTGGATATTGTTCCCTAGACCCACAGTGCCTTTTCCCTTATCTGTTTGCATAACTACTGACGTCAGTCAAGGATCTATTCAAACAATGCTTCACTAAGGTTTGTTTTCCTTGAGTTCTTTGTTACTCTCATGTTCATAGAACATCTTAACAGATCTCTGCCATAGGTTTTTATCTCATTGTGTTATAGTTATTGGTTTATATTGGCATTTCACTACGTAGATCCTGAATTCTTTGAGGACAGGAACTTTATCTTATTCAATTAGCATAAATCATCACTTAACATTGCTCATACCCCATAATATCTATCAAATGAATGAGCCAAATTGTTGGAACATCTGCCAACTCAGTTTATTCCCAAAGTTGTAACTTCTCTTAAATCTGGTTACTATAAGATCAGTTGCCTTGTTTCATCCAGTGGAATTTGAAATTCCTTCTGTGATTTGAGAAGGTAAAGAAAGAAACCAACTGCTACATGAAAGGAATAACTGAGATGGTTATTTTTATGTTTGATCCAAAACTTTTAGAATATTTACTAACTGTGTGACCTTGGGCTAGTTTCTTAGCTTTTCTGTATCTCCATTTCATTGTAAAGCGGGCGTGGTAATGCCATCTGTTGTATGGCTGTTGCTAGGATTAAATATGTGAAAGTTTGTATAACAGGGCTTGGCACATATTCAGGGTTAGCTGTTAGTATTACTTTTGAATTGGCTAAGGTAGAGAGATAAGCTGTGTATACCTATCACATGCACAGAAAATATGAGGTTTATATTGCCATCTTACTGACTTTCAAAAACACCACTTTTGGGGAGATGAGGCAAAAGATAAATACAAAATAAATAACATATAAAAGTTTTTAGGTCTTCGAGAATCTCTTTGTTCTGTTAAGAGTGCTTTCTTTTGATATTTTTTAGAACTGGAATGATTACAGTCACCAAGCTTTTGTCTATGATCATCTGTCAAATCTCCTTGAGCTGCTTTTAGATCCAGAACAACTCACTGCATCATTTCATTCAACCCACAGTAGTCTAGTCTCTCGAGAAGCTGTCATGGCACTCAGCTTTCTTATTGAAGGGACAGTGAATAGAGCCAGGAAGATATATCCACTTTATGAACTTGCACTGTGGCAACCACTGCATGCAGAAAGTGGATTCTCAAAGACCTCTAAGACCTTTTCTTTCTGCAAGCTGGAAGCCTGGTTGAGAGCCTGTTTGACTGGGAATCCATTTGGTACATCTGCTTGCCTCAAGTCTGGAAAGAAATTGGCTTGGGCTCACCAAGGTATTTATTAATATTTTAATCTATATTAAGTTGAATGACAGATTAAGGGACCTCAGAGAGTTGGTGTAAAGATGAAGTTCTTTTTAGCTACACAGACACATTGGAAATTCAAATTTATAGTAGAGAGATCTGGCTTTGGTTGCAAAGGTATCTCTTCCTGATAGACCAGTGATGGCTAAAGGGATAGGTTCACATACTATATGACTTCCTGGGGCCCAGGTATAAGTTTTAAGAGAAGAGGAGCCCAGATAGAGGTTAAAAGAGAAGTAGGTGCCTACACAGTGAGGCAAGTGCCAGGCGAAATTAATGGGGGAAAGAAAATTAGAATATACTTCCACAGCCTCTGAATTTCAAAGATAAAGAAAAAATAGGTTCCATGCAAATGTAAAAAAAAACAGTTTTGTATCAAATTTTTATAATGCAGAAAACCAGAAAATGGCACCATCTACAGAGTGTGGAGCAAAGAGATTGTGATCCAAGTATTTTATATCCAGCCAAGCTATTGCTCTAGCATGAGGTCAGAGACTCAGATATGTAAGGCTCCTATAAATACATAAGAGATACTAAATAATTTTTGATGTTGATAAAAGAATGTAGGTGCAAGTAAGTTTTTAAATTTTAGGGTAGGAAAAAGAAGGGCATCTAACCTCTTAGGATTATACAAAACTATGATAGATATTAGGATGACAGATAATTTTTATCTTTTAATACTAGTATTTAACATTTTTTCTGCAATAACCATGTTTTACTTATCTATAAAATGGAAACAGTAAGAATTGTTTTAAAAGAAGAATAACACACTATATGACCTCTCCACATTTAACCAGTATCTCTTTACAAGAGTGTCCTGATGGTTTGCAGGGAAGTACAGTCTGAGAAGGCAATTACATAAAGGCAGGACTGAGTTAGGAGGGCAGCCTGCACAGATTTTTTGAGTGTGAGTTTGTGCAAGGCACTGTGTATGAGAGGAAGATGTGCTTTCAGTTAGTAGTATCTTGGGACTGAAGACGTTAACCCGAGTAGAATTCATGGAATGACACTGTAAGTAATTTAGGAGGGATTCAAATTCAGTATTAATGGTAATTTAAAGAGATGATTTAAAGGTTGGGATGATAAATTAGGGCAGGTTGGAGAAGATATTTGAGTTGTGCCAGCTCTGCCACTTAGTAGCCATATGACCTTAGGCACGTAACTTGAAGAGTAGGCATGGAAAAATCATAGATATATAGGCAATCTTGAGTGGATTATAGGTTTAAAAAAATTTTATAACAAAAATTTTTGAAATACTGCAAAAATAAGGAGATGTAAAGAGAATAGTACAGCAAACATCTCTTTACCCAACACCCAGATCAAACATTTTTTAAACCTCACATGTATCTAATTTTAGACATGTAGACATGTAGACATGTAACCTCATGTGGCTGATTGTTTTCCTTTGATTTGAAACTATCTCATTTATTTCTGTTTGTCTTGAATAGTTGAAGGGACAACCAAAAGAGCTAAGATTGCTTGTAATACTCACGTGGCCCCTCGGATGCACCGCATGGTGGTGATGAGCCAGGTTTACAAGCAGACATTGGCCAAGAGTTCAGATACTCTGGTGGGGGCACATGTAAAGATTCATCGTTGCAATGAATCTTTTATATATCTGCTCTCTCCCTTACGGTAAGCACAGTCTTCATAGTGTTCTGACGTTGTGACATTTTCTTTGGACCAGGGTTGATCTTTTCTCCTCCCCCTCCTTTCCCTCCTCCTCCTCCCCCCTTCTTCTTCCTCTTCTTCCTCCTCCTCTTCTTCGTCTTCTCCTCCTCCTTCTTTTTTGCCATCAGATAATAATATTGTAGTCATATATTTTTTATCTTACTCTTACTCAGAGAAATTTCTCTCATTTTTCAGATCTGTGACAATTGAGAAGTGTAGGAATAGCACCTTTGTCCTGGGCCCTGTACAGACTGCTCTTCACCTCCACAGCTGTGACAACGTCAAAGTCATTGCTGTTTGCCATCGCCTATCCATCTCTTCTACCACAGGTTGCATCTTCCATATTCTGACACCTACACGCCCACTTATTCTCTCTGGGAACCAGAGAGTAACGTTTGCCCCTTTTCATACCCATTACCCAATGCTGGAGGACCACATGGCTAGGACTGGCCTTGCTACCGTGCCTAACTATTGGGACAATCCCATGATCATGTGCAGAGAGAACAGCAGCACAAGTGTCTTCCGACTCTTACCTCCATGCGAATTCTATGTATTTATTATTCCCTTTGAGATGGAAGGGGACACAACAGAGATACCTGGGGGTCTTCCATCTGCATATCAGAAAGCACTGGGCCAAAGAGAAAAGAAAATACAAATCTGGCAGAAAACTGTGAAGGAGGCTTGTTTGACAAAGTGAGTATTTTCTAGAAACAGTAATTTGTCTTATGTGAAACTGCATGCATGGGAAGGTAGATTAATCTGCACGTTTATAGCTGTGCTAAAATAATAAAAAAGACATAGTATGTCATTTGTTAGGGTCAGTATTCCAGGCACATTTGGTTGAGGGATAGGAACAAGTGGATACCCAAGTATTAGACCCCCTTCTTTTAAGAAGCTTAAGTTTAATTGGCAGACACAGGGCTTAAATGAATGAAAGAGCATATATAGACTATGTCACATAATCCAATACATGAATGGATTGGTTTTAGTTTTCAATTTACTTGTCTGCACTGTACTGGTGGTTCTCAGGCTGGGTTATGCATCAGGATCATCCAAAGAGCTGGTTAAAAATACAGGTTTCCTGGCTCCACCATTCCACAGACAGACTCCCCAAAGGTGGACTTTTACTGCTGGTCCCTGGATTAATGCCAGTTTTTGTCAAAGTTTTCCTAATTCATGGTAAAATATGAAATAAAAGTATAGTGTTTAAAATAAAGCTAAATTTGATTAATTTAAAATACTGTCTTTTAATCTGAGATTCTTTCTTTCCCACTTTGGCAGTTCTAGAATACTTTATTTTTAATAACATGCTTATGATAGTAGGTGGATATGGTTTATTATGTCTGCCACAAATTTTATTTCAATGGTATTGGTCTTTAAACTCTAGAAGCCAAGAACCACTGTATACAAACCATGTATAAAGATTCAGAAAATATCAGTATGGGTAGTCAGGGAAGGTTTATGGAAGAAGTAGAGCTTGTGTTGGACCTTGAAAAATGAGTGAGGATTGGGTCGATACTTTTAACAGCACTAGAGGAGGAGATGTGGAAGCAGAAGCAGACCTTAGGTAGCCTGGAAATCAGTTGCTGAAACAGGATTCTGGGTATGCGGTAGTGGTATTTAAACTTGGTTGGGTAGACTGAGCCAGATTATGTAGAATCTTGAATAGCAGGCGATGAAAGTTAGATTTAAGTGGAATTAAGTAGCAAGAGCCATAAAAGGGTTTTGAACAATGAAATGAAGTTCAGAAAGCTGTTTCGTTTATTCAGGGACATTTACAGAATGCCTACAATACACATACCACTTTATTAGATGTTATGGCAGATTAAAACATGTGATTGGTACATATGGAGATCCTCTGGTTAGATTTGAAAGAGGGCAGTGAGGGTGGTATTACAGGAGTCTAGGCTAAGCAACTGGACTAGAGTGGAGAGAAAGGGGGTGGAGACCAGAAATACTTTGACAGGAAGCAGGATTTGGTATAAGATTTTGTAAAAAAGACAAAAAAATTAAAGATGACTCCAAAAATTAAGAGTCCAGTTTAGAAACATTTGACTTATCAGTTTTCTTCTGGACAGAATAGCGCATACAATTTAAAAGTAGACGATGCTCAGAATAAGTAGTTATTGTTTGCACCAGTGTTTTGGTATTTAATTAAACTTTGTTAGAGATTTTAGGAAGGGAAACTAGAGACATTATAGCACCAAATGGTAAAGGATTGCTTCTTATACAACATTGTCCAAAGGGAGCTGGAGCTACCTTGAAAAAAGGGTATCAAGTTCTTCTGGTGGATGTTTCCATGAAGTCTCCTGTATCCTGATAATGCCTTGATCATTATGATCCTTTCCCTTAAGAATGAGAGAAACTTTTACTTTCATAATTGGATCCTATTTGCTTGGTATTCGTTTTCTTTTTTTCCTGATTGTCATTATCTTGCAAAATAGCATCCATTCCAGAAATATTTTCTATTTCTGACAATACCGAATTGCTCTTTGATATGTAAGTAAAAATGCTTATTTTAATTAGCTCTCTTAGTTTGTTAGATTTTAAAGTTAGTGTTCTTCTTTGGATAACTGTGTCTATATTGTAGTGGAAGCTACTCTGACTTAGGAATTAGTACTGACCGTGCCACTTGTTGTGTGACATTGAGTGTGTCATCTGACCTCTCTGGCTCTTAGCTGTACCATATATGAAGTATATTTTCTACCTGATGAGATTGATATAAAGGTTTAATAAGATAGCTTATAGTAATGATGCACGTATAAGACAGTGTAGTGGTGTGTGCTGTACAGTGTGGAATAGTCTGAGTATAAGGCACCCTTGTTTAGTGATGAGTTTGTGAGACACATCTTCTGGGTGAGATTGTTCACTCAGAAGATCTGAGACCTAACCTGTTAGGATCACCTGTATTCTAAGAGAAATAGTAATTGGAAAAAGGCTTGATCCAGCCGTGCTATTTTCTAGATGCATTCTTGTGGCTTTGTTCTCATCATATAGATGAAGGAAGGAAGTGTATAATATATAGTTACACAGCTGCATTTAGAATCTTTAAAACAGTTGCTACCTGCCCCAAATTATAAAGATCAGTAACAGCCACAACTCACGCTTTACCTTGGAATCCGTTGTGCTAATACTGCTGTTATTCGTTACAAACATTCCACCTGGTTTGTATCTCATGGACTGAGCCACCAGGATACTAATACTACAGACAAGTCATTCTCAGCTTAGCAGAATGATGATGATGACTATAATAAAAGGAAATATGTTTTGAGCACTTATTATGTGCCAAGTACTATTCCAAGCACCTTCTGTGTGTTAACTTGCTTATTCTTCTTAACAGTTCCCTCTCAGATGAGGAAACTGAGAAACAGAGAGATTTAAGTAATTTCCCCAAAGTCACACAGGAGCCAGCATTCACACCTAGTCAGCCTGTTTCCAGAACCTGGGCTCTTGGTGTCTTTATTGTTTTCTGTGAGCTGTTGTTATAAATAATGTGATCATTATAATAATGTGATCTAAAAATGGATCATGAGGAAAAACATTCTTTTAAAGCAATTCTTTTGGTTGAATGCTTCTGGTATTAGGTGCCTAGATTTTCTTACACATGAAAATCTTGTATACATGTACAGAGTCTGGAATGTGGCAAGGATTTAAAAAATGTTGACTCTCAATAATAGCATATTCAAGTGGTGAGATCCATGATAACACTAGAAACAAGGAAAAGCATGCAATTTAACTGTGGGAATACAGGAAGACAGAAGAATTACTGACCAATTTGAAAATGAACTGCCAACGTGATCTCTTAAAAGTGATTAGATTATGCCATTTCCCTGCTCTGGCCCCTCTAACGGCTCTCCATGGAATAAAATCTAAAACCTTGTGGTACTTACCAAGCCATCTTTGCCTCATTTTCTGCCTTTCTTTTCCTCATCCACTGCCCTTCTGCCACACTGCAATCTTCTTGCTGTTAATGTGGTCATTGCCCTCCAGTCAAACACCACCAGGAACATATCTGTAGAATAAAGTTAGATTTTATTACTCATTATAAGAATAGAGAGAGCTAGTTTCATTTCCATAAAAGCATGTTTAAGGAACTTATAATTGGATTTTGGCTGTGCTAGATGATTTGGCGGAGGGTTCTGGGAAACAGGGCTTTGTTGTGGGTTGGATGCAATCTGAAAGTGAGGGTAATTCTGTGATTTGGTATCTTAATAATTTTTGTATCAAAGACGGGAGGAATAAAGGGGCTAAAGCTATCATTGTAAAGAAGCAGCAGTCGCTCATTAGCCTGGAAGGGTGATGTTAAGTCATTTTTATGGTTTGGACCACAAAATGTTTTTGTTTTTGTCTGGACCTGAGATGTGACTGTGGAGTGATTTTATTTTTGCCTTGATCTATCATCATCCCGTAGGGCCCTTGTCTAATGTTGGTGTGCTGTGGAATTGTTGATGTTTGACAGAAGAACACCACGGCCAGGCCAGATCCCGGCTACACCCAGGCCTAGCTGATGGTGCTAACTTCCTAGCTCCCGGAAGTTAGCACCATCAGCTAACTTCTCTCTCTTCTCCTGAACATGTTAAAAATCCTCTCACTTTAGACCTTTGCACTTTTTGTTTCTTCTGCTTGGAATGTTCTTCTCCAGATATTTATTTTACTTAATCTGTCATTTCATTCAGATCTCTGCTTGTGTCACCTTAGGCTTCTTCTGTCCATTCTTTTTCTAAGTTAGCATTCCCAAATTCTTGATTTCCTTACCCTGCTCTGTCTTTCTCCAAGGCATTTATAATTATCTAAGTTCATGTATATTCATTTTATTCATTACCTATCTTCCCTACTAAAATATACAGTCCACAAGGAGCACAGACTACATAGATCCCAGTGTGAAGGGCGCCCTCTGGAGTCGTGCAGCACAAACCTGCCCGGAAACAGAGGCCTTTTCTCTTCGCTTTACATTTATCCCCATCGGTCAGAACACTGCCCAGCATCTCTTGGTCCTCAGTGAATATCTGTTGAATAACCACAGTATAACTAAACATATAATTACTGAGTTTTTACAAAGAGGGAATTGTATCTGAACAATCTTTTTTTTTTTTCGGTGGTGGTGATCAAAATGGACAGAACTGAACAGAGCAGTTATTTGGAGAGATCAAAGGGAAAACAAGAAATAATTTAATGTTTATCCAGTTAAAGTATTTTATAACCACTTGGGATAAAATTAATATGAATTAGTGTTCTTATATTCTTTTTGTTCTCAACTGCAATTTTAGGGATCAAAGGAAGCAGTTCCAGGTACTTGTGGAAAACAAATTTTATGAGTGGTTGATTAATACAGGACATCAGCAGCAGCTGGACAGCCTTGTGCCCCCTGCAGCAGGCTCCAAACAAGCAGCAGGATAAGACTTCCTCATCAAAACACCGGTAGGCATTTATAACGGAGATGACTTAAATTATTTTGGGGAAATCTTTTTTTACATACCAAAAAAATATGGAAAGTTTGTTTCTGACCACTGCTAATTTTTTCCCATTGCTTCCACCAGCATATAGATTTTTACATACTCGTTTACCACATTTTATAGTGAGAAGACCAACCAAAATATTCAGGTGGAGCCTGTAGAATTATGAGCAAATACAATAGCCAAATTTCTCTTTTTTGCCTCTTGCCTGGCATAAGTTGTACTGTCCAAAGTTGTACTGTACTTCCCCATACATAGTTTTAAATTTTGTGCCTTCTAACACGTCTCCTCTTTCCCATCACCTCACAATTAATAAGTTATACATGAACCAATTAATAAGTCAGCTAATCTTTGTCAGCTACACATATGAGCATTAATAAGTTACCAGAATTAATCCAAATGAAGATCTGAATAGTGAACTCTAGGATACCTACAGATTCAACAGAAGAGAACATGGATACAGAAACATTTACTGGAAGTTGTTTATTCCAAATATGTAATTTTTTATAGAAATCTTTTTGCTATTTTTAAGTACTTTAAAGTAACAATAGAAAAACAGACAAAGAACATAAATAGGTAGCTCACAGAAAGATACTTATAAACACAAAGATGCTCATTTTCACTTAAAATTAAAGAAATGTAAGACTATTTTTCATCTATCACATTGGCAAGGATCAAAAACATAGTATACGACACTGATAAGACATTTCACTTGCTGCTGGGGAAAGCGTAGATTTGTGCAGCCTTTTTGGAGGATAGTTTGACAAAATCAAAATTAAAAATGCACACGTTCTTTAACTTTGCAACTTCACTTCCTAGATTTATCTTACAGATACACTCATGTATGTAAAGATCGGCTTAAAAGAGATGTTCATTGTAGCATGGTTTGAAATAGCTGTAGACTGGAAACAAGCCAAATGCTTCTCAGTAGAGGGCTGGTGCCTAATGAATAATCAGTTCAACAAACATTCCATGCCGTAGAAGGCATCTTTAAAAAGAATGAAGTATATATCTGTAATGTGCTGATATGGAATGATCTCTAAGGTGGGAGTCGGGGGGTGAAGGAAAAATGTGGAGGGGGTAAAGTGTTGCCTTGTGTGTTTGAAAAAAGGAGAGGGATAATCATAGACATTTATATGCTAATTATGTGCCTTAAATTTTCTGAAAGGATATAAAGAAATTGTAAATGGTGTTTGTCTTTGAGGGATGAGACTGGGTGTCTAGGGTAGGAGAAAACTTACTCTTAATTTTTATGGCAATATAATTCACATACCTTAAAACTCAACTTTTTTAAAGAATTCAGCAATTTGGGTTATATTCACAAGTTTGTATAACCATCACCATTAACAAATCCAGAATATTTTTATCACCCTAAAAGTAAACCCCATACCCACTGATAATCACTCCCAATTCCTCCAACCCCATTATCCCCTCTGCCCCCTGGTCCCTGGCAACCACTCACCTGCTTTTTGTTGCTTGATCTGTCCATTCTGGACATTTCATATAAACAGAATCAAACAACATGTGGACTTTGTGTGTGGCTTCTTTCACTTAGCATAATGTTGCCAAGGTTCACCTATGTTGTAGCATGTGTCAGTACGCCATTCCTTTTTGTGGCTGGATAGTATTCCATTGTATGGATATACCACAGTTTGGTCATCAGTTGACGGACATTTGAACCGCTTCCACTCTTCAGCTCTTGTGAATAATGCCACTATAGTTACTTCCGTGTACAAGTTTTTGTGTAGAGAGATGTTTTTATTTCTCTTGGTTATACTATATGGAGGAGTAGAATTGCAAGGTCATATGTTTAACTTCTTCAGGACTCACTGAACTCTTTTCCAAAGCTGTGTAAACTTATTCTTTATTGTTTTCTTTATATTGTTTTCATTTTTAAAGTGTATTACTTTTCATAAAAAATAATTTTTACAATATTTAGTTAGTAAGTGCTGAAATTAAGAATTAGAAATCTAATGAAGATTATGCAAAGGAAGTGGTAACTATAAGAGGATAAAATTTTAGTTTAGACTAATCCCTGTAGCCTGCTACTTTATGTCTATGTGTGAATTTCTTTTCTTCTATTCTGAACTAATGTGACTGTTGGAAAAAAAGAGTATAAACTTTTAACTTCAGATATTTTATCACTCTAAATTATCATCTGACCTTGATATATGTGATTTTATGAAAAGAATTTTTTCCCATGTTTGCATGAAGGCAATAGAAAAAAAGTTGTTAGCATTATTCTTTTTTATCCTCAGGGCCCTGGCAACATGAGGATGAGTGGCAGATGGCCACATGTGGAAACTAAATTGGGAAGGTGCTCCTGCTGCTTAAGAGACTTTGGAGTTTTGTTTGTTTTTTTTTTTCCTGTTTAAGACCTCTCCTTAATTTTCCTTCCATTCTTACTTGTTACTGTTTACACTGAATTTTAGCTAAACTTCTGACTATCGTAGAAACATACTGTTTATTGAACATCAGAAGGCTCATTTTGTGATGCTGAAATGAAGACGTTGATGAAGGCTTGTATATATGTTAATGGTATAGTGACTGAGTATAGATTTACAAGTAAACTTCACATTTTAATTTGTGTAATGAAAGGGTTTCATCCTTTCTAGAGTTAAATAAGAGTTTTATAGTTCTTTGTAGCTGTTTACAAAGGAAATAGCTATTCCTTTTAAAAAAAGAATTGGAATGAAAGTGTGATTTGTTGGCATAGAAATATAGCAGAAGTTTTATACAAAGATATTTTAGCCCTTAAAGTATGCCACAATGAAATTGTGTGAAATCTTTATTTTTTAATTTCATTTTCTGCTTCAAATTTCCAGTAAACATTCTAAAAAGTAATTTTCTCCTTTTGATAAAAAGATAAAGCTTTACTTTTAAATTTAGAAAAGGTTTCCAATGTCATTCCGTGATGTTATATCAAAATAAAGTTTACATTTGGTTGAGAAAACTATGTTCTTTAAGATAAAGGAAAACAATAATCAGTTTAATAAAATGAATCTGATTGCTGATAAACATTGTTTCATATGTTCTATGGCCATTTAATTAGTAATTATATCAGAAGGGTCTTGATCTCTTATTTCTAAAGTGAAAATTAACCCTCAATGTATTTTAATTCTAATTGGAGTTTTTATAGTTTTTATTTTAAGGTGAAATTCAAGCAAGCAGAGTATCACAGATAAACACTAGAGTAATAGAAGTATATTTTGGAAATTGCTATTGGTTCATAAAATTAATGGTATTAATTAGATATTTTCTTTAAAGTTTATAAAGTTCAGAAAACTAAGCATATACTTAATACTTTGTTACTCAACAGTCTTCATATCAAGGCATGTTTATCATTTTCTGAACTGACCATGATATATTTTGGGGCATCCCATTGATAAAAATATTTCCTGGAGGCCTTGTTAGTGGGAAGATGAGGAAGTTGGACTTATAAGAAGAATATATGTGACTAGGAAAATTAAAATGGAGAAGAGCCGATTTGTTGTTTCTTTGAGTTTATGTAAGATTCAATCTCATTCCTAGAATCAGAGGTAAGTTAAGTGCCAAAAACTGTTCTCTACACAGGTTCCAATATGATATCATGCCAGAGAACTGCCACCTAGCAGGTGGCAAGTTGAACTTAGATAAACCTTTGCAAATTCAGAATTCCCACAGTAGCTTTCTGTCTCCCCGGCTGCACACTGTAGCACCCTTTCTTGTTGGATTAGAACTTTGTGTGTTTTGAAAAAATATGAAACTTAACATTTTCAGGAATGAGAATTCTTACATGCCTTTTGTCCAGACTCACCAGTTGTTAACATTTTGCCACATCCAGCTTACCACTCTCTATATATAGTATTATTATTTTATTTTTGCTCAACAACTTAGGAGTAGGTTGCAGACATCTGGGACCTTTAACCCCTATATACGCTAGCTTGTATTTCCTAAAATCAGGCATTCTCTTACATGGTCATAGTACAGATGATTAAATTCAGGAAGTTTAAGAGTGGTACAATAGTATTATCTAATATACAGTCTATATTCAAATTTTTCTATTCATCCCCAAAATGTCACTTGTTGTGTTGTTTTTTTTTTTTCCAAAATACAAGATCATGCATTGCCTTTGGTTGTCATGTAAGTTTTGTTGCTTTGGAATATATATCACTTCTGTTCAGAGTTAGAGAGTTGGTTTTTTGACTCATCACCTGCAAGCTCTTTTGAAGGAAAAAAAAAAGGCTTTAGGGGTTTCAAGGTGGCTGCTTGCTAGAAAACCAAATTGCCCAGGTAAGAGGAACTTTTTTTGTTTTAATTTTGAAAAATTTGGCTGGGTTCTGGTGTATTGACTCAGCAAAATCTATAATGCAGCAAGGCTTGGTAAGCATTAAAGGGGGTACTGAAGCTTTCCTTTATTTCATAATCCCGATTGTTTTTCTAGAAACCATCAATAGCCTCTAAATGACTGACTCAATTTTTGGATCCTATTCTCATGACTAAGCAAATGTTTGATTTGAAACCAGCCCAGTATAAATGTCTCTGTGCCTCTAACTCTCTGTAGCTATTCCTGGAGTTCAGCACTGGGAAAACCAATCTATGCACTAAAAATGTCTAAAACTGGAACCAAGGTAAGTAAATGGTCATGCTGATTTCTAGCCTACCCACTTTCTTTTCACCTAATGCTACACTGAAAGAAACATGGAGAAAAACAGAAGCCTGGAGGTGAGTATGATCACGGTTAGAAGGCTAGGATTAGAGAAAATATTAAGAAATGCTTATTGTATTTCCCACTTTAATAGAATTACCAAAGAGTTTATTAAGGGTTTATCTTTATGTGTGGTACTATGTTGAATATTGTACATGTATGTAATGTGTAAATATCATCACATTTCTGCCTTCCAGCAACTAATCTTTGAACTTCCACAGGAATAGGACATGCACATAAGAGGATTATGTGGAGTTAAAAACTTAGTATTCAATTAAAAATTTGTCTTGTGAAATCTAGCCTCAACCATTAATATTCTAGAAGGCCAAAGTGGATGGACCAGTCAAGTGAATTAAATCCTACATACCCGCTTCGTTCAGCGGTTACGCTTATCCCTGTCCCCAAATGTATTGCTTACTTGGGTTAGGAAAATTGCCTCTGAAATACTTGATTCACTATTGTTGGACTGGACACTGATTCTCTTCGGGAATGAGGGACTATACCTTCATTCTCTTTTTACTTCTTCCACTGACCATAGCTCTAAAGCAAAGCCTTTGGTGCCTGATATTCCTCCCTAATGTTCTACTCTGAAAATGTTCAAAACCATTGAATCTTAAAAGAAGAAAGGTGTTGAACGAATACTCGTATGTCATTTACTTATGTTCTCCAATTGTTAACATTTTGCCATATCTGGTTTCTCTCTGTCTCTCTTTTAACTAAATCATTAGAAAATAAATAGCAGACTTTGTTATACTTTTGCCTGAAGTATTTTAGGCGTGTATATCCTAAAAACAGGGGTATTCCCTGTGTAAACATAATACCATTATGTCCCCCAAATTTATCATAAGTGTAATACCTAATATTCAGACTCTATTCAGATTTCCTTCAATTGCTCCCCAAAATGTGCTTCATGGCTGGCTTTTCCCCTGCTGTGGAATCCAGTCAAGGATCACACATTGCATTTGGTTGTCAAGTTTCTTTGAACTTCTTTTTGTTTGTTTTAGCCTCTTTCATATAGAACAGTTCCCCTATTTTTTGTTCTTGTTCTTTGAGACATTGACATTTTTCAAAGTCCAGACCAGGTGTCTTATGGAAAGTCCCAATATCTGGATTTGTCTAATTGTTTTCCCATGTTTATATTCAGACTAACCACTTTGGCAAGAAATATACATAGGCAACATCAGGTACTTCTCAATGTATTTTTTCAGAAGGTATCTCTTAACTTGTTCCGTAATTGGTTAGTGCCTGATTTTTCTTCCCATTTGGAAAAGAGAACTAATAGTCATACTTGCATCCAGAAGGTTTGGGGAGAAAAATAAGACAGTGTTCTTTAGTGCTCTGAGGTTTTTGAAAAATCCCATGAAATGCCATGAAAATCCCACTAAAGAGAATCTGAAATCCTTCGAGGGATGTCCATGTGCCTGGAGGGAAGACTCTTAGAGAACATCCCCCACTTTTTAAAGATTTCCAGACTAGGAATAGTGTAATCTCTTTTATTTCTTGTAGCTGGGCTGTTCATTTAGTTAAAAACTGTTGCTGCTAGGCCAAAGGAGATAGTAATTCATCTCTTATTCTTCCTCTTATTGCTTCTCCCTTTCTCACTATCTTGCTAGCAATTTAATCACAGGAGTTATGGGCTTGGCAGAAGCAATGCATTTTACTAAGTTTGTTTTTGTTACCTCTGGAATTCTCAAGACATTTTTCTCTCTGCTGTATTGGATTAGTAGGCTATTTTTGAAAACATGAACTTGAAAATTAGAGGAATTTTGTAACAACTTCTAGGAAAGTCTCCTGCACATTTCTTAGCCTTCTCTACAAAAATTTTTGCCTGAGTCCCAACCTCTCAGCTGACTGTGAAGTAGATTTCATGGTCCTTCTACAAATGGAAATTGAGTAGAGCTGCAACATTCTCTGGGTCCTGAGATTTGGTCTCAGGTCTCCCACCACAAGAAGTGCTTGGCCCTGGAACTCAGTAGTGGTTCTGTGGCAACACTAGGGCTTTGTTTCTACTCTGGGATGATTGGCTGGTCTGCTGGAAAGGTGGACAGCAGGGAAGAATCATGTGTGTTTCCATTTCTCAGATACTGAAGTCAGTCAGGTAAATGTGCAGAGGGTAGTAAGTGTGAGAAACAATGAAGGAAGAAAGCTGATATTAATTTCCCTTAGCGTATCCCTTGCAAAGCCTCTTTTTTGCTGAATAGTTGGCCAAAAAACAAAGGTAAATTGACTTAAGGAGTTTAGAATCTATCCATTCTTAGAGAAGTTACTTTGATTTTCCTAACAATTTTCCCACAGGTTTTGGGAAAAGCCTTATCAGATCCAGAACAGTCTTGTTCCATTTCTAAGAGTAAATGGTGTATGTTGAACAGAGCTAGCTGTGCAGGCAGTAAGACAGCAGAGGGAGATAAAGTAAAATAGAATGAACCACAGATTACTAACCAGGAGTCTGCACTGCTGTCCACTGGTTTGCCTGCATCCAGCTTGTAACTAGCTAGTGACCTTGGGCAAATCATTTAACTTCTTTATCTGTAACAGCTGTAGCTTTTTGGCAATCACGAGCCAACTATTAAAATTATTTTATCAACACTGTGCTGTTGGACCCTCAGAACAACCCTCTGCAGTGGACATCGTTACCCAGATTTAACTAGTGGTGCTGTAATTTTGTTTTCTTATCTGTAAACTGGGGTATCACGTACCTGTAAATCTGTGCTATGCTAAAATGGGAAGGGGAATGGGAAGAGATGAATATGGAAAGGGAAGAAAGGAGGTGAAGTAGGTGATTTAGGGGTGGGCAGGGTAAGGAAGCTTTTCAGGAAAAGGAAAGAAGAGAGTTGAGAGAGACAGGAAGGGTAGGGAGGGAAAGATTACAGCTGAAGGAAAGAACTATTAGTAGGTTACTATCTAGAAAGACTCACCTGGGGTAGAAAAGAATGAGGTATTATTATGCCTGGCTGCGAGTCATTCCTAACTTTCTTCTGCTCCTTCATTTCCTACATCTAGTTAGTCTCCACATCCTCGTTTCTGTGACTGTTTCCTCATTGTTCACATCGCAGTTGCCTTTGGTTGGCCCTCGGCATCTCTCACCTCGCCCAGAGCAACCAGCTATTTCCAGGCTCAAACCACTGCCTTATTTCCCACATCACCCCCCGAGGGATCCTGGCCTGGCTTCTGGGTCCCTGGGGCTTTATTTCCTAACCCTTCACCGCATACTCAACATGCACCAGGCTTAATGAACTGCTTGTCCCATTGGCCGTGTCCTTTCACTCCTTTATTCCTTCATACAAGCTGTCCTTTTGTCTCTGCCTCTGGAAAACCCTTACCTACCCCTCGACCCTCACCTCAGAGATCCTCTCCAGACTCTGACTACCTCTGCTGCTTTCATCTGAAATGGCTGGACTTGGTTTTTCGCCTTTTAAACCGACTGAGCTAATTAGCCACAGGGTGGCGGCATCACACCAGGGACTTGACTGCTCGAATGAAGGACGCCTGTGATTGCAATTCAGATTCTAACCGAGCATGGATCTTGGCTGTGGAGTTCTAGAACAAGAAGGGACAAACTCTGTGGTCCGTTTGGCCTAGTGGTTTTTGGAAACACTGTCATGAAGCCCTGAGAGTTCCTGGGAATTCTGTCACCTGCTTCAGACAAAACTTATTTTACAGCCAGAGCTTTGAACCTAGTCCAGTCCTTTCATTTGCCAAATGGGAAGCTGGAGCCCAGAGAGATGGCTTGTCTACAAGGTGGCTTGTAGTAGGGCTGGCTGGAGAGGGGCAGCTCTGGAGCCTAGCCTTAGTATTTCCCATTTCTCTGGCTTGCAGAGTTCCCAGTGCCATCACAGACCTCACAGGTCTCACAGGTTTACCCCAAAGACTGTGGTGAAACTTGGTAAGAGTTTGAAGCAAAGGACATTCTTGCCTTGTCATTTTGTTACTTTGCAACCTCTCTTGTTGGCAATACAATAATAATACAGAACATAGTATGCTATATTTTTTTTTATGTCAGTATGTTTTATAACCATCTAAAATGAGCTCTAAAGCTAAGGTCAGTGTCTGCATTTGGAACTCACTCATCTTCGTCCAGCTCTTGTTGCGGGTTTGTCAAGCACTGGACACGGGGTTCCGTAGCCTAAACAACGCTTGGTTCTTGCCTTTGGAAGAAGTCTAGTAGGAGTTGGTGGGAGAGACAGATACACAAGTGGAAAACTCATTATATAATGTGATAAGCACAGTGAGGAGGAAGGCATGACCTTGAGCCTGAAACTACTGGCTTACAGCAGAGCACTCTTCTACTTTTTTCATTTTAAGCCTTCAGAAAGTACTCATGCCTGTTGTGGACAACAAAAGTTGTCTCCCGAGGCACACGTTGTGAGGGAAGGCAGAACTGTGTATTTTCTCCTCAGGATTGAGGAGGAAAGAATTTCTAAAGTGGAGAACGTGTTCTTAATTTTCACTTTTCTATAAATAAAGCCACCCAGCCCCTCAGATCTTCGCTTCGTCTGCCCTGTCCCTCAGATTACTTTCTTTGAAGACAAAAACTTTCAAGGCCGCCACTATGACAGCGATTGCGACTGTGCAGATTTCCACATGTACCTGAGTCGCTGCAACTCCATCAGGGTGGAAGGAGGCACCTGGGCTGTGTATGAAAGGCCCAACTTTGCCGGGTACATGTACATCCTACCCCGGGGCGAGTACCCCGAGTACCAGCACTGGATGGGCCTCAACGACCGCGTCAGCTCCTGCAGGGCTGTTCATCTGGTGAGTCTGGGGCTGGGGGGCTTGCGCGCTCTCTTCCCCCAACCCCTCCCTTCTTTTTTAGCTTCTATGTAAAAGAGTTTTCTTAAGATTTTCCTACCTCTCAATGGGTGGTTGTCCCTTGTTGGCTGCTGAAGCTTCAATAAAATTTTAGGTCAGTTCATCACAAGACTGAATACACTAATTCTTTCCATTGCACTTCTGCTACCTCTTGCATATTTTAAGGAATTAAGTTTTTCTTGTTGGAAGTCAGCTATGTCAGTCAGAGCACAGTGGGGATGAGCGTTCAGATCATCCCACTTTCGAGGTGGTGGGTTCTGAAGCACACTGTTCTCCGAGTTCCTGGCCGCTGTGTAATGGCTGCTGTTCATTTCCCGCTCTGTTTTTTCAGTCTAGCGGAGGCCAGTATAAGATTCAGATCTTTGAGAAAGGGGATTTTAATGGTCAGATGTACGAAACCACTGAAGACTGCCCTTCCATCATGGAGCAATTTCACATGCGAGAGGTCCACTCCTGTAAGGTGCTGGACGGTGCCTGGATTTTCTACGAGCTGCCCAACTATCGAGGCAGGCAGTACCTCCTGGACAAGAAGGAGTACCGGAAGCCCGTCGACTGGGGTGCGGCGTCCCCAGCTGTCCAGTCTTTCCGCCGCATCGTGGAGTAATGATGTGGACTGGGCCATGACCTTCTTCCTAGGGGCCAAATGCTGGCTGGCCTGTTCGTCCAAAAAAGCATCATAAATAAAACAATTGGCATGCATTCCACTGTTTACTGTAACGCCTCTCCTTAAACACTTTTAGGGACCAGTAAAGTAGCACCCGCCACAGCGGGCAGTTACACGAAGCAGCTCATCCTTCAGATTACCCATCTATATCTTTGTGCCAAACAAAATGGGACTGCATTAAAAGGTTAGAAAATCATACTGTCATGTAGTGGTTCTTGTTGCTTACGGTTTGTGTTAATCCAACAGGGACAATAACGACAGCTACCATTCAGTGTGTGCTTTCAGCATCCCATGGTCTCTTCCCAACAACTCTATAAGAAAGGGGGCTTCTCTGCATTTTACAAGTAAGGAAACTGAGGCCTAGAGAAGTTAAAAACTTGCCCAAGTTCAGCAGCTGGTGAACGGAGGAGCCAGGATTTGGTCCAGGGTATTTATGTTCCAAAGCCATTTCAACTCATTCATTCAGCACGTACTGGCTGGGGACCTGTGTGCATAATATAAGTTCAAGACCCTCAGAAATATAAAAGGTAGGAAGGGGCCCCCTGAAGATATGACTGAGGAGACAGAATACCTGTCAAGAATAGTAAGTGACTGAGGGGAGAGTACAGCTCAGTGGTAAAGTGCGTGCTTAGCGTGCATGAAGTCCTGGGTTCAGTCCCCAGTACCTCCATTTAAAAGAGAAAGAATAGTCAGTGAAAACAGGGCTATTACCTACAAATAACAGAGCCATAATTCCCGTGAAGTCCCTTATTGAAGATCCAGAGACTCCTATGTCCTTTACTTCTCAATATTAAAGTTCAGTTTCTCTGTAAAAATGAAAGGATATATTAAACAATTTTCCCTACTTTACAATAGTTGACATGAGTTTTACTGAATTTTACTTACTTGGAGTAACCTCTGAGATTCTGTCTATTGAACCTTGATGAAGAGGAGAATGATGAAGGAAACGCAGAATCACTAGGAATATTCTGTGAGTGTCTGAGTGAACCCGGGGATATGCTGAATGCAGCTGTTTTAATTTAAAAGATGGCAAAGCTCCTCTAGGAGTGCCATGCTCTAGTGTGTGGTGCATGCTTTCCCCCAAGCATTTTTATTCGTTTTGTTAAATTCCCCTGCCTTTTGTCATTTTGTCTGTTTTGAGTGAGGGACCCTGAGGAAATTGAGTGAAAATAAGAGGGACCGACGATGAGCCCGGGAGGAGGAATGGGAGGCCGCTCGCTGAGCTGCAGAGAGCTTGGACCCCGTCACCCTCCCGAGACGCTAACTTTTCCGTCTCCAAAACAAGCGAGTTGAACCAAATGTTCGTTCAAATCCTGTCAAAAACCAACATTCTCTGAAGGCCAGAAGGAGCGCCCTGAGGGACTAGCTGATGACCAAGGATGACTGACACTCACTGTTAGAGGCACAATTCCTGGAAGTGACTCAGAGATACTGCCCCTCCTTTTCTGCCGAGGAAACTGAGGCAGTGGGAACAGTGTGTTAGGGCCAGTCTCTCCTCTCAACCCCACTGCTGCTGTGTTCCAGCCTGTGATGAGTCGGCCACAGTCTGTTCAACACAACCAGAAAAGCAGTTCTGGCAGCAGGAGGGGAAAACAAGTGTCAGGATGACTAACCACAGCCTCAGAGAGAAAGACGGCTTTTGACAGATAAACCTGAATTATCATTTTAAGACATTAGATGCCCTTTGGTTCATGCCCTGATCCAGAAAGAGATTGCAACCATTCTCCCCAGCTGTAGATACATCAATCAGCTTGCACTTAAAGGGAATTTTATGTGCAACTGGTAATAGAGGTCAAGAACTTTTGTGTCTATCAGTCAGTCCCAGGTCTGGGACAGTGTTCTGCCATGAGAGCAAGAAGCCAGCATCCTGCCTGTCAAGCTTGCCAAGAATAGCACCTGGGGTGTCATTTAGAATTATCTTCCTCTACCTTTTATTGTTTTGTTGCTCCGAAATGGGGGACTTCAAGAAAATTGGGCAAAAGCCAATCTTGGACCATTTTAGCTCTGCTTCCCTCCTGAGCATTCCTCTGAGACAAGTCACTGACTCCCAACTGTGGAGCCCACTTCCTCAAAATGCAGTATCAGGGACTCCTATTTAAAGTCACCAGGCTATGGTTGCCCGCTTAAATACAGGACAGTATGTCTCAAGTATTGGGGTGTAAGTACAGTATATGTATATCCTAAGTATTTGTCTGAAATTCAAATTTAACTGTGCATCCTGTATTTCATTTGCTAAATCAGTCACCCCTATATCTGATCAGCAAGGCAAGTTACACGTAAGTGACAGGGGGCTAAAAGCACAGACAGCAGTGCAGGCTGTGGAAACAGGACAAATGTTCCACAAAAGGGCTTTACATACAATTTTTTAAAAACACTGGGAGCCAACAAAATGTGTCTGCAGCTGGATTTGGCCTGGGGACCACCAGTTTCCAATCTTGGCTTGTTGGAGAGCTCTGAATATCAGGAACTGATCCTCACATTGAGGCAGATTTGCTCCCTGTGTCCCTGTAACTGTCGACCTGCGATCCTAGTTCCGCTTTCCACCTAGTTCTTCGTCCCCAAGATCGCCCGTTAGATATTCGAAGATCCCTCCCAGTTTGCCTCCACACTCTAGCTGAACAATTCCTAGTCCTCCCAGTGTTTCTCTCCTGGCCTGCTTGGCTCCCAGACTCCCCACCCTGGTGCCTCTCTTCTGTGCGGATCACAGATTCCCCCCCACCCCCCCCACTACACTCCCCACCCCCGTCTTGGCTGCAGTCTAAGGCGGGCAGACTACATCCGGAGGAGGATAGTTGAGTTCTTTCACCCTCCATTCTCAGATATATGCTGTTCTTGACTAAGCTCAGATTTTCTGACTTCCTACCAGTCCTGATATGGGCCCGGTCACACTTCCCCAAGAGCTAGCATTTCAGTTCAAGGACTAGAGAGTTCCTGTCCCCTCTGAGGAGTTAGAAGTGGATTCAAATCTTGTCATTTGCCCATGTTAACTCTAAATCTGATAATCTAACATGTATAACCTCAATTTCCTTATTTGTAAAACAAACAGAATACTTACTTTGTGTGAGATTATATATGAAAAATGCATTTCATGCATTGTTTGTAGTAGTTATATTCTATAATGCCTGTGAACACCGAAAAGCAAACACTAAACTAGTTTTTCCTAAAAGAACTACAGGACTAGGTTTCTGTGAGTCTCTGGTCACAACATTCTTGTCAACTAACCAATACATAACCTTTTTTGTGCATTTCTGTTTAAAGACACCTTATTTAATGTACATTGTTGATCCATTAACACTGAACTCACAGCTAACTCATGCCTGCAGGAAGATTATCTAACACGTATTTTCTCTTTAAGGCACATCACAGCCTTCTTGTGCTTAGGAACACTGGAGAGCATTTTGGCACTGCCTTTGCAGGTGATTATATACAGCTAAATCATAAACCAAAAGGACATGATGCAAAAAACATAGCACTAAGCACTGCAGAAAGGACTCGTTTCTAGTTGAGAGCTGAAGCAAGAAGGCCAGAGGGTTGGACCTCTACTGGGAATGGGCACATTGGGTGCCAAATTTTCACTGCTGTGTTCATGTTGGTAAATGACCTAAAAAGCACCATGAGCAGTGATTTGGAGATTACAAACAAATTTTAGTGAGTGGGTGAATTCATGAATACAAAAATCTGTAATAACGAAGATCAACTGGACTTCCCACCATGGCCGACATGCTTGTACCACCATCTCCTCAGCCTTAAGGACCTCTGTTACCAAGTTGTTCTGTTTTTTTTTTTTTTCACTTGTTTAGCTTTTTCATACCTCTTTCTGCGCCCCAGTTGTTTTCAAAAAGCATCTCTGCATTTTTAGCAGATGCTTCATAGTCAGGAAGAAATACAGCAGAATCATCCAACCCATCCTTTTGCCTTGAAAAAGAGCCACCTTTCACAGGAGTCTGGCTTTCTCTTGGTTTTCCCATCTGCCTCCCTTCTGGTTCCAGCTGCCACGAGTTCCCATGGCCAGCAGGGTCCTCCCTAGAGCTCACACACATCCCCCATGTTTTCTCACGTCTCAGTTTCTCTTACTTGGGGTCTCTCAGGCAACAGAGGGCAATGAATCGCCATGCTTTCCTTCCAGCTCTTTGGCTGACTAGCCTTTGGTACATCCAGGAGAGAAAGATGCCTTGTGGGTGTGACTCCCAGACACCTCCCTCCTCTACCTCTTCGCTCAAGCCTCAAACTTCAAAATCAGGGAGTTTTATACCTGGAGGGGCTGGGGGCCTTCTCATTCACTGTAACAACGTGGTGAGTTGGGGCTTACTAACCCCAGTTTACAGACAAGGAATTCAGGCTCAGAGAGGTTAAACAATGTGTCCATGGTCTCTGGTTCCAAAGTTCTGGTTCTTTCCACTGTACTGTGCAGTTTCTGCTTCTCAACCTTCACAACACAGAACCAGGGTACTCTGTCAGTCACAGCATCTCTGCATTTTTAGCAGATGCTTCATAGTTGGGAAGAAATACATCAGAATCATCCAACCCATCCTATTTCTTTTCTTTTCTTTTCAAGGAGCTTTATTGAGATTTAATCCACATACCATACAATTCACCTGTCCCAAATGTACAACGCACTGGTTTTTAGTGTATTCACAGATATGGGAAACCATCTCCACAGTCAATTTTAGAGCATTTTTGTCACCTTAAAGAGAAACCCCGTCCCCTTTGGGGATTACCACTATTGCCCCCCGCCCTGAGCAATCAGTCATCTACTTTCTGTATCTATATATTTGCCTATTCTGGATATTTTAGGTACATGAAATCAGATAATATGTGGTCTTTTGTGACTGGCTTCTTTCACTTAACTATGTTTTCAAGAGTCATCCTGTTGGATCACGTACCCATGTTTCCTTCCTTTTTATGGCCAAATAATATTCCATTGTAGGGATATGCCGGATTTTGTTTGTCCATTCACTCGTTAATGAACATTCAAATAGTACTGCTATAAACGCTTGTGTGCATGTTTTTATGCGGCATGTAGTTTCATGTCCCTCGAGTGTATATACCTAGGCATGCACTTGCTGGGAGCGTGAGCTATTTCTTCTTAAATGCTGGGAGCCTGTGGGGACCTGAAGCCCCACAGCCCTAGGTTCAGTCCTAACTCTCCCGCTTTCTAGTTGTCAGATTTCAGGCAAACACATCTCTCTTAGTCTTAGCTTTCTTGTATGTGAAATAGAGATAATTACACCTACTTTCTGGTGGTTTTGCTAGCATTAGATGAGCTAGTAAGAGGAAATTCCTAGTCTAGAGAATGAGCCAAAGGAGCAGGTACTTAATAGAGACAGCCATTCTAGAATCTCCCACATACAGAATCCCTGCTGGAGGAGGCACAAGAGGGGCTGTTGGTGCTGGAAAGCTTGGGAACCCACGGGCTGGTGGTCTCTTCAGCCCCTCCCCTCTTTAATGATCAGTTATAGGTGTCTGTGAGTAACTTTATGAGCACCTGCCTGGCGAGCAGGTGGAAGGGGCAGTGGGCAGTGGAGACGAGGCAGTGGGGGGTGGGGGTACAGGGGAGCAGAGAGCTCTGTGCTGCCGAGGGGAGCAGCTAGCGCACAGAAAGGGAAGTTAATCTCTCTCATTTCACTTCTGCCAAGCCTCCTCCTACCCCTTGGGCTTCTCTTATCTCGGCTAAATGATCTCATTTCCTTTCACTTTGGTGAAATGGTTTCTTGTTTCCCCAGCATCCGTGTGGCCCTTTGTGAGTCAGCAACCACCGGGGCTCAGTACCCTGGTTGAGCGGTTCTGGAACTGATTAGCTCTGAGGGAAATCCTGCCAGCGCTTTGTCCCTTGGGAGCGCAGTGGGCAGAGATTTGTCCGCATTGTTCACGCCCCACCTCCCTGAACAGGCCACATTAGCCTGCCCACTGAACCGTGGGGCCGGACAATGGTGGGCCTGGCCGGACTGCTGACCTCCACGGTTCTCCGCACACACTGGATGCTTTGCCCAAGCCCCCGGGAAACCAGATGACCCTGACTGGCCTGGTGTTCCAGGACCCGGTACTCAGGACAGCAAGAGAAATCTTCAGACTGTGTTCTGGTGATCAGGGGGAGGGGGCTTCCTGCAGGTTGGTTGTAAACTAGAAATAAAAATATCTCAACCACTAACGAGATTTTGGGACCTCCTCTAAAGCCAGGGGTCCTTGAGGTGGTGAGGGGGTCACATTCGATGGCTGTGTCTCACAGCCACATGGCAGCAGCTCATGTCTGCAAGTGCATATTCCAGAGTTTATAGACCTTTCACATGCAGTTCCTCATTTGCCCCTCACCCTGGTTATGTGAGGAAAAAAAGAGAGTCATTGTTATTCCCATTTTACAGGTAAATAAACTGTCATGGAAGGGCTCTGTGATTGTAGGCATTATTATAGACTTCTGAGGCCCCCACATCAATAGCAGCCCTTTGGAGTAACAGAAATTCATGCCAAAAGTCTCTCTCATAATATGACATTTTAAGAATGCCATTTCTCTTGTTTTTCTCAGAAGTATAATGTATAGTTTCAGAGTAGGTGGCTCATACAGTGTCACATAACATTAGCGAAATATAAGGGAGCACAGGAGTGCTGGGCTGGGGAGGCACATGTGAGTACCTGTAAGTCCATATCAGAAAGACAAAGAGAGATGCTTTTTGTTTATCCATTGTTTTGTTTTATCTCCTGCCTGTCTGCCCTCCATTCTTCTGGTTTCCAGCTGGGCTCTGTCATACTGGAAAGATGCGTTCGGCAGGTCTAGCAAACAAAATGGAGGCTCGATGGCTTATCCTTCCGAAATATTCCCTTCTAAGCAAATCCAATTTATGAAAAGTTTCCAGTGTGCAAAATAAGGCAATTAGGAGAGAATATTAACTTAAAATGGCTACCAATGGGAGTCTTTTAAAAATTCACATTTAAAGTTTCAACAAAAATTCAGTGCTCATAGAAGGTTTACCATTGAAGAGTTGTATGTTAAGTGAGAGGATCTGGGTGGCAGGAGCTGAGGTTCCCAGACCCGTCAGAGGAGATGCTTGAAGTCTGACAGTCTCATCCTGTCCCCTGAAAAGAGGACCCCTTCCCTGCTTTGGGGTCTGCACTGACGAGGAGACAATCCATCACACACAATCTCCAAGACACAAAATGTTTTCTGTCTTTTCTGTCTAAATCCCTGTCTTTCTCTGTCTCTGTCTCTGTCTGTCTGTCTCTTGTTTGTTAACCAACTGAGTGAAGCGCAATTACAGGGGAGGTTCCCTTGGTCTGAAATGGACCCTGCAGCCCAGAGAAGAAGGAGGAAATCACCACCTCTGTCTTGAGAAACCCAGGAAAGAGGATGTGATTGATTGATTTACTTATTTACTCATTTGGGGGGTTAGCCTCATTAAATTCACCCTTTTTAAAGTATTTGGTTTGATGAGTCTTGACACATGTATACAGTTGTGTGAAAAACAACACAATCAAGACATAGAACATTTTCATCACCCAATCAAATTCCTGTGTCCCTTTGTAGCTAATCCCCTCCACCCTCCCTGCTCTGGCAACCCCTGAGCAGCCTTCTCTCCCCATAGCTCACCTTGCCAAGAACGTCACAGAGGTGGAACTATGCCGTATGCACCCTTCTGTGCCTGGCTTTTTCCACCCAACCTAAGTCTATCGAGAGCCAAGTTGTTGTGTATTAGTCATTTACCTATTTTTCATCCCTGAGTGGTGTTCCATTGTATGGATGTATCACGTTTTGTTTTACCATTCACCAGTGGAAGGAAATTGGGCTGTTTCCAGAAGTCCTGCTTTGTTGACAGTTGCTTCAAACCACACAGAGTGGGTATCCAGCCAGAGAAGTTTCCACAAGATAACCATACTCTTTCCCTTCTCTCTACTCGGGTGATATAGTTTGGGGAGGTGCTTAGAACTGCCTGGAAATCCTGAGTTGGCAAAATGACACGCAGGGAGGGGAACCTGCCGGCCTCAGCTCCCTGGGGACCTTGACTGTATCCATCATTATCCGTTCAGAGGGTCTAGTCACCAGCTGGTAGTGCTGGGCCCAGGTCCAGCTTCTGCCCCATCCGGGCTCACAGGCTCACAGGTGGCCAGGCTGACCCAGGGGAGGGCTCACCAGCATTAGCCTCCGGGATGTGAGAGTGGTGCATGGGAGTAGGTTGCCAGGCCCAGGACTGGTGGGAATAGCTTCGTTTAGAGTTTCGAAATGTTTAGACATCTGGTGAGTGGGCCTGAATTTGCACTCTTGCTCCAGGCCTGCAAATGTTAACAAGGGCCCGCTCCTGGTTGTATCTGGGGAGGGCTCCTGGGAGCCTCTCCACACACTCCCTAAGCCAGTGGCCGCGTCGGCACCGGCGCCCTCTAGCGGTTCACAGGGACAAATTCTGTATCTGAAAGTTCCTGCTCTGCCCGCAGTGTAGCTTCTGAGCTGGGAGAATCTTACCTCATTGTTCCATCTGGTCTGTGACTGACAGCAACTGTCAGGCCAGGAGAAAACAACCCATGCTCGGCAGTCCTCCTCGGTGTCCCCAGTCCGCTCCCTCACCCACAGCCCACAGCAGCTCTTTCCTCCTCACTACCCTCCAGCCCCCACCACATGCCCCAGTCTCTCCAGATACCCCACCTCCTACATGGTGGGAAGAAGAAAGCCCACAGGGCCAGCGTTTGCTCAGCTCCCCTCCCCCCTGGCACATTTCTTCCTGTCTCTACAACATCTGGGCTCCTGGACATTTTGTTCTGTGTCCTCTTCCCACTTGACTCTCCGATGGATTCAACCTTCTCCTCTCTCTCCACATAAATGACTCGCACATCTATGTCTCCAGAGCCACCCTCTCTCCTGAGTGTCAGGACGCAGCCATCACCATGCCCTCATCTTCTCCCATATCCACTTGGTCACAGAATCCTGACCAGTCTACCTTCCCTGGAATCCTCAGTGCCTCCCTTTCTGCTGCATCCCCAGCCCCATCTGCCTCATGCCTCTGCTTCTGTCCTCGAGGAATCCTCTCCCCAGGAGGTATCCTCCCACCAGGCTTCCAACCATCTCTCACTCCTCCCCAGCCCCCTGCCTGAGTGTTCTTTCTAAAACACAGTTGAGATTGTGTCACTTCCTTGATTTAAACCCTTCTCGTTAATCTCTCAGGTTCGGAGTGTTCTGAACAAAATCCAGATTTTGCAGACCATGACACATGTCCCTCGTGACTCATGTCCCTCGTGACACAGCCCTCTGTGCCAAGGGCCTGGGTGTGCAGTCGTGCAGGGTGCGCCCTGAGCCATCCAGCCAGGAGTGGGGTGTCCGAGTGCGGTTGGAGAAGGGGGCTTGGGGAGGCCCCAGGTCAGCAGAGGTGCTCACAGACCTCATCTCTTTCCACTCCCCCAGCTTCCTGCCCCCACCCCCAGTCCCCTGCACTCACAGTGAATCTTTGACAGTTCTTCAAATGCATTTCCTACCAGGAATACCCCTCCCTAACAGTTTGCCAGAGAGGCTTCTCATCCTTGATATCAGCTCAGATGTCTCCCAGGTGGGGAGCAGGAGGAAGGGAGGGGTCTTCTCTGACGACATCGACTCCTCCTCGGATATGGCTACGTGCTCTCTTCTGAGCTCCTTTAACTCTGCCCGCCTCACCGCTACCCGGGCCCTCCGCCTCCTGAGTTGTCGTCGTCTCTCCACGGTCCTCTTCCTCTTTAGACGGTGAACTCCTTAGGTCAAAGGCTGTGTCTTGTCCGCATCCCGCCAGGGTGGATGTTTGTTGCCACGTGGACACTTACTCTGCACCTGCTGTGTGTCCGGTGCTTCGGGGACTGTCGCCCGTACTGCTGGGCTCAGAATCATAAGAAAGGTTTCTCTTGAAGACCTAAACTTAAGTATAATTCATCAAGGATCACAGCTGAGATCCTCAAAGTCATCTTCAGGAGACAGAAAGTCTCCTCATCCTCCAAGTTTCATTGTCCCCCAGTTGACATGAAAAAGGTCTTTATGTGCAGGAACGAGGTCAGCCATGGAATCCAAGAAAAGTCAAGTCCCAGGGATAGATGTTGAGTGAGGAGGTGAGGAGGCGAGGATATCCAAACGCTGCCCTGGGAAGAGAAGCCTGGGCGGTACTGGGTGATACTTTCAGATGTCACGGTCCCAAAGGCACAAGCAAGCAGGAGGCACACCTGCGGTGGCTGGAGTCACCAGCCTACACCTGTCAGACATCTAGGTCCTGTAACTCCCCTCATTCTGAGTCTGTGTTTTTGAGACATGACTGATCCTGACCTGGCTTCCAAGTAATGCGACTGCTGTTGGTCATGAGGGCTCGAGTGGTCTGTGTCCTCTGAGTTATTCCTCATTGTAAGTTACTGACCTGGATGAGCCCATCTTCATTGTGCTGATACAAGCCAGTGCCTGGGCTTACAAGGCTCAAGGCCAGATCTTGGATTGGGACAACTTTACCAAAGCGAGGAAAGATACTCTGTGAAAAATCTTAGGACACACACAGCATCCCCAGGAGGTGACACGTCAGTGGAGCTGCGTAGTTACGAATGAGAAGTTTTTGACTTTAGACACACAGCCAGATACCATGGTTAACCATACAGGCTCTGGGACTAGATGTCACAGGTGCAAATCCCGGTAAGTTATTTATTCTTTCTGTGCCTCAATTTCCTCATCTGTTAAATGGGAATTGTAAAACTACCTCCCTGGCTATCATCATTTTCTCTGCATCTTAAGCCCATTCCATCGTTGCAGGAATCCTCAGCCAGAAATGCTAAATGAGAAGTTCTAGGTAAGGAAACTAGATCTCAGGGGGATGCAGTAATTGGCCTAGGATCACAGAGCCACAAGTCACAGAGTCCAGATTCAAACCCAGGGCATCCATTCTCTCTGCTTCACCTACCACCTTACCAGGCAAGACTCCATGGCTTCCAGTTTGGAGCCCCAGGTAGGGGCCAGGGGCCTCCACATTGGTTCCAGCTGCTGCTTTAACTCAGCACTAACCTTCCACTGCTGCGGGCAACCCCCTCTAGCAAAGGGAAGCCCCCACAGGCTTCGGAGGTTTTCATCAGCTCAGTGGAGTTGGAGGCTGGCTTGTTTCTGGTGGACAGAGATTTTTTTTTGCCCTTGTATAAACACTAGCATAGAGTTCCCTGTTTCTAACAAAAAAGATTGATATTTTAATCAACTAAATTTGATTTTTTAAAAAATCATCTAAAGCGATGATAGCCTGAGATGCAAAGCCCCCGGGGTGCTATTAGCAATTTGGCATTTCCACGTCTGATGGGAGTATCAATGGCACTCCAGAAGCGCTGTGATTATGATTAAGAGATTGTCACTGTAGAAACTTAGAAGTGTGAATGCAGCATAGGAACAGAAGCCAACATCCCACCAGAGCCGGTTGTGCATGTAAGTTTCTGTTGGCTTCCCCCTTTGCAACCGGGTTCTAATCTCATTACAAGGAACACCAAGAAGTGTCCTAGGATTAAAGACTATTTGAGCTGTTAGGGATGTTAAAGCATCTAGTCCATTGCCCTACCTTGCAGAAGAGGAAACTATGGGCCAGAAAGGATGCATGCCTTGCCCAAGGTCACAAAGTTCATCAGGGCACAGCCAGGAGTGGAATCCAGGTCTTTTGCCTCCAGACCAGTGCGCTCTGTCTTATACCATTAATGGGCTGCCTCTATGCATTCATTCTGAGCTTTAGTTTTCCCCTCTGTAAATTAGTATCTCAGTCAGTTCAGGCTGCTGTAACAAATTACCGTAGGCTAAGTGGCCTAAAAAGCAAACATTTACTTCTCACAGTTCTGGAGGCTGGGAAATCCAAGGTCAAGGCATGAGCAGGTTCAGTTTCTGGTGAGAGCTCACTTCCTGGGATGCAAATGGCCATCTTGTATCTCTCAGGCAGAGAGCAGAGAGGAAGTCTCTAATCCTGTTTCTGAGGGCTCCACCCTCACAACCTAATTTTTTTTTTAATGGTTTATCCTGACAGATAATTTTAATATGTGAAGCCTTGACCCAATTGAAATCTGAGTAATTTGTACATGCCACAGGTAATTAAAAGTTTCTAAGTTTTAACAAGAGTTTGCATAATCCTTGGAAAAAGAGCCTGGTGTCTTTGGAGACACACTGATGAGAAGCTTTTTCTTTTCTTTTTCTTTTTTTCAGTTACATATTTTTCAGATTATTTTTCATCATAGGTTATTATGAAATATTGAATATAGTTCCCTGTGCTATACAATAAATCCTTGTTGCTTACCTATTTTATGTATGGCAGTTTGTAGCTATTAATCTTGTACTTCTAATTTATCTCTCCCCTTCGCCCTACTTTCCCCTTTGGTAACCATAAGTTTGTTATTTATGTCTGTGAGTCTGTTTTCTGTTTTGTGCATAGATTCATTTGCTATTTTTTAGATTCCACATACAAGTGATATCATATAATATTTGTCATTCTCTGCCTGACTGACTTCACTAAGTATAATATTCTCTGGATCCATCCATATTGCTGTAATGGTAATATTTCATTCTTTTTTTATGGCTGAGTAATATTCCATTGTATATATACACCACATCTTTTTTTTTTTAGGTATTTTTGTTTAGTTTTTTAAACATTTTTTATTGATTTATAATCATTTTACAATGTTGTGTCAAATTCTCGTGTAGAGAACAATTTTTCAGTTGTGCATGAACATATATATATATTCATTGTCACATTTTTTCCTCTGTGAGCTACCATAAGATCTTGTATATATTTTCCTGTGCTATACAGTATAATCTTGTTTATGTATTATACATTTTGAAATCCCAGTCTATCCCTTCCCACAAATTTGTATTCTATGTCTGTGAGTCTGTTTCTGTTTTGTATTTATGTTTTGTTTGTTTGGTTTTTTTTTAGATTCCACATATCAGTGATCTAATATGGTATTTTTCTTCCTCTTTCTGGCTTACTTCACTTAGAATGACATTCTCCAGGAGCATCCATGTTGCTGCAAATGGCATCATGTTGTCAGTTTTTATGGCTGAATAGTATTCCATTGTATAAATATACCACATCTTCTTTATCCAGTCATCTGTTCATGGGCACTTGGGTTATTTCCATGTCTTGGCTATTGTAAATAGTGCTGCTATGAACATTGGGGTGCATGTATCATGTCAAATTAGAGCTTTCATCTTTCTAAGACATAAACCCAGGAGGGGAATTGCTGGATCATATGGTAACTCTATTTTTAGTTTTTGAAAGAACCTCCATATTCTTTTCCACAGTGGCTGCATTAACTTACATTCCCACCAATAGTGTAGGAAGGTACCCTTCTCTGCACACCCTCTCAAGCATTTATTATTTGTAGACTTTTTTGATGAGATGATGGCCATTCTGACTGGTGTGAAGTGATACCTCATTGTGGTTTTGATTTGCATTTCTCTGATAATTAATGATGTTGAGCATCTTTTCATGTGCCTATTGGCCATCTGGATGTCTTCTTTGGAGAAATGTCTATTTAGGTCTTCTGCCCATTTTTTGATTCGGTTGTTTGTTTTTTGGATATTGAATCCTAACAACCTAATTATGTCCCAAAATCCACACCTCCAAATGCCATCACATTGGGGGTTAGTCTTCAATATATGAATTTGCAGGGGGTTAGAGGACAGAAACATTCAGTCCATAGCAAATGGAAGCTTAAAACAATTCTTAGATTTCAGGGTTGTAAGGATTAAATGGGATAGTTTATGTGAGTTGCTCTGTAAACTGCAGGTATCATACAAATGCAGGGAGGCAGCAGAGTTGAGGGGAAAGAGCAGGTGTTTTAGAGACAGGCCTGGTGGGAAGACTTGCTCGCTACCTGCATATCTAAACCCCAATTTCTATGAAATGCAATGATCCCATCTCCTGCATAAAGCTGTTATGAGATTTAAATGAGATAGTTTTTGTAAAATTATAATTCTCTATCAAAATACTAACTACTAAATTCTCTGTCAAAGATAAAGAATATTGGTTCTCTGTCTTTCATCTGCTCCCCACCTTTTGAAGGAAGCACTAAATTCAGACATTTGGGAATTTTGCCAGAAATAGAAGAATGTTTGTTGTAACAGGAATTGGCCCAAATTAAACACATAGAGCCTGTCCATATCCAAGAGTGCCCACCGTTTCCAAAGGTGTCAGTGAAGCCAGCTCAGTGGAAAACAGGCAGAAATGACTTCCCATGAGGTTGACAGGACGCCAAGGGCTGGCTGTCAAAATGAAGGCCTGTTACCTCAGGGTTCAAAGCACTTGGCTGTGCCCTTTATGGGAGCCTTAGTTGCTTATGTAAGGAAACCCTCCAGGATGTCATGTTTACAATCAGGTGCAGATTAGCCCCAAAGGGCTGCCGTGTAAAGGGGACCAGGGGCTGCTAATCCTCTGGTAAGCGTTTCTCCTTTGCACTAATGTAGTATAATATTCTAAGAGACATTCCACCAGATTTCATGTTTTTTCCAACCTGTTTTTACTGTTTTTAGGTCCACATCTCCTGCTTTCCTGTTCTTACTCCTTTTCATTTACTTTTTAAGCTAATGTACATGTGCAAAAGCTGCACACAATACGGATGCTGTTCCGCCTCCTTCTCACCCGTCCTCTACCCTGACACCCGCCACCCTCCCCACTGATGGGTGCCCACCAATGCCATGTTCTCATCTCTCTCTTCAGGGATGTTCTTTTCAGCCTATTCTATTTACTCAATTAATAAACACTTACTGAGGCCCTGTTCTCTTGTGGGATTCAGCGGGCCAGCACGCAGGTGGTAAAAGAATTTATTAGACACAGAGTGAGAAAGGAAAGGCGTTTATTGAGGCGCTGTTATAGGCAACTGTGGGTCACAGGCGAGAGGTGTCTGTGTGCTCCGAGGGTCAGGTGCCGAGGTCTTTAATAAGGGAGGGTGACCTTTTGCTGCTTGTGCTGATGTGACATCAAGCACAAAGGGGTCACAGGGTGTGCGATCAGCTTGTGCACAATTCTCTGACCGGTTGATGTTGAGGTAACAGGGAAGGGAGAGGGTCATGAAAGGGTAGGGATTTGTGACTCTGTTAGGGGCTTGTGACTGGTCCTGGTGGCCAGGCTTCCAGTCACTGTGAGGTTGATCACTGTCTAGAGTAGTTAGTTCACCTAAGGCAGATAGATGTTAAGAAGGGAATGTTCTTTGTTATCTTTAAAGGGCAGCCACTGGACACTCAAGGCGCCTTGGAGCAGGAATCTGCCAGATGTCTGTGGACCCACATGCTCTAGGTATTGGGGACAGAGCAGTGACCAAAAAGAAGTCCAAAATTCCTGCCCTTAAACAGTTCACATTTAAACAGTACTTCCATTCTTACTTTTTGTATGTGCATTTTCTGCTTTTATAACCATGTCTACCCCTGCCTGCTTGAGTACATCAGTCATTATTTGTTATATATGCTTTTCTATACCGGGCTTTTCCTACTTAATTCTGCATCTAGGAGGTTAATAAGGAGCAGGTTTAAATCTAGCCCAGAGGCCTTTTTGTTTGGGTCACCTCAGCCCCAGACGGCAGACTTGGCCAGAAGGAAGGTAAAGCCTGCAAGTGACTCCTGCCCAGACAGGGAGGAAGGAAAGGGCGGCATTGCTAAGCCGTCTTTTGGGGAACAGGCTTGGTAAGCAGGTCCAGATTCCCGCAGGAGGGTTAGTGTTGAATTACCCTCGGCTCTTGATGTTCTTGGTGCCAGAAACCCAGTTCAAAGGGGCTTAAGCAAGAAACGGGATCTATCAGCTCTCAAAAGTGGTAGGGACTCAGGGGCAGCTCCCAGAACAGGAAGAGACAAAAGAATCAGCTTGAGGCGCCCAGGTTATGTCTAGCTCCCCATCTGTCCCTCTCTCTGCGTGTCTGGCTCAGCGGCATGTTGGCCTCCATCTGCCCCCAGCAAGCAGACCCTTTGCATTTTGTGGGGGAACATGGGTGCTACAGGTCAGGCAAGGGCACCTGTTGTCCAGGACAGGGTCACATGCTCAGCCTTTTGTCAGGGGGATGGTCTCTTACCAGGAGAAGGGGCATGGGAAAGTTCTCCAAACAGATAGCAGGAGTTACTAAGCCATGTTTAATGGGCCTCTGCAATCACTCATCAGGGTGGCATCCATGTGAGTCTAATGTTTCTTGGGCCAAATGGCATGCCTAAAACTTAAGTTAGAATGGAAATTTCCAGAGCTATTTTAGAGAGCTTTTTTCGACTTGTTTTTTGCTACACCGACCAATCATTTTTTCACTGATTCAGTCCTTCATCCAACATTAATAAGCACTTACTGTATGCCAGGCACTGTTCTGGGCTTCTGAAGATACCTTGCTGAATGAATGATACCTGGTCCCTGGTCTGGAAAGAGATGCAGTCCCTGGCCCAAAGGCATGGGGAAAAGAAATGGGCAAACAGCCCCTGAGATGGTGATTACACATGGGCTGTGGAGAGCAGGATGTGTGCAGATGCCGTGGGAAGAGAGGTGGGGCAGCTAACTCTTGGGGTGCACACAAGCAGAGCCTTAGAGAATTGGGGGCGGGTGGCTTGAGATATTTACAGAATTCTTGTGGGCACCATAAGTAGAAAGCAAATTTAGCTAACCCCAGTGAAAAAGAGCATGATACGATTACTGCAGCATTCTGGAAATCCCAGAGTCAGGACCTGGAGGACCGAAGGCAACTCAGGCAGCAGTGCTCTCTCTCCGCCTCTTGCCTTTACTTCCGTGTCTCTGTCTTTTTGTCTGTCTCTCTCTCCAACCACCTCACCCCACAGACCAGCTTTCCCTCCCCTCAGCCCTCACGTAGGAGCGTGGCAGGTGGAAGGGAAAGGTGAAGGCAGTGGGAAGATATGATGGGGAGGTGGACAAGGCTAATGGAAAAGTCCAGAGTTCCATGCAGGAGCCCCTGCACAAGGAGGGAGCCACATGGAGGCCAGGCCAGGCCCAGGAGCCTTCCCATGAAGGAGAGTGAGGTTGACCACGGCAAAGGGGGTCCGGTTAGTCCAAGGAGCAGGAAGGTGAAACTGCCTGACCTCCAAGAGGAAGGATTCCTGCCCGAGGGGCCACCTGGCAGAAAAAATGTCCCAGGGAGCTAAGGGAGGGAGGACAACTGTAAGCCAGAAGGACACAAAGCTAAAAATGATAGTTTGTATTTGTTGAGCCCAGACTCAAGCTAAGCACTTTTCATGGTTGATGGTACCTCATCCTTGCACATTGATCCTGATAAATGGGGATTATTGCCTGTTTAACAGAAGTGCCAGCTGATGTTCAGGGAAATTAACAAGTCACCCAAAGTCACACACTTCGTAAGTGACAGAGCCAGAATTCAACTCCAAGCAGTTTGAATTTAGAACTGTTACTTCACACTGTCTTACCACTTAGCTGTGTGTTTGGGGAAAATTAACTTGCCTAAGCTTCACTGTCCTTATCTAAAGACATGTTTATAATAACAGTATCTATATTCTGGGTTTTTGAGAACATTCCATGGGACAAGGCGTTTGGAGGAGCCAGCACGCAGGGACCAAAGAATGGCAGCTATTATTATGTGATGCTTTCTAAGGGACAAGCATCCCAGATCCACCCTGGATGAAGTTTCCTCGAACCCTGTGCTGGCATCCCGGGCTGCGTGGTCCTCTGCCCTCAGATCTCTCCAGCGGAGGGTGGCTCGGGATGGACCCTGACCCACAAAGTCTCCAACAATGAGGAGGTCCTCATTAGAGGCAGTGCAAGGCCCTTGGTCCCCCGGGTAATGGGATGCACCTGCCTCTTGTTCTTCTGGGCCAAGCCCTACTGGGCTCAGAGGGGAACCCTCTGCCCGACACTCAGAGGGACCCTCCTGGGCTGGCCTGTGAACTGCTGGCGGTGGGTGGTGGGTGGTCCCTCTAGCTCGTGAGAACAGATGGGGCTCTCCAAGCTGTTTGAAGGTGGCAGCTTGATGTATATTAACTGGCAAACTTCTCATCGTGTAGAGGCGGCCCGGAAGGAGGCCTGCAGTTGTGAGTGGGCGAAGGGGACCACAGAGGGAAGTTGGCAAGCACCAGGCACTGAGTAGGCAGAGGCAAGGGCAGAACAGTGGGCTAGCGAGCTCGGGAGGTGGGGAGGTGAAACAGCTCGGCTCAGGGCCCACTTGGCCCCCACTCCTCACCAAGGGAAGCGTACTGGATAACATTTGCTTAACTAGCCTCGTAGAAACAGTGTTGTGGGGGCCTGCAGTCAGCATGTGGGGCTGCAAGAGGCCTTGCCGCTCTCCTGGTGCAACGTGCAGGCGCGAGGCCGAGGTCCGGGGTCAGGGAGACTCGTCCGTAGTGCACAGGCCCCTGTCTTCATCCTGGTCGGTGGCTAAAGGCAACCTCTCTATAAATAAATCCACGTATTTAGACTTTGCTTCTTTTTTTTAGTTTTAAAAGTATGATGATCAATGCAAATGAAGTTTTGAAAGAAAAGAAAAAATCCTTTCATACCCTAATTATGATCATTTTGTCCTTTCATTTTCAGGCCATTAAAATATATTTTTTTTATGCAATTGTCATTATAAAGGGGAGAATATTCTGTTTTCCCATTCAATAGCATGATATTTTCTCATGCTACAGTCTTGAGTTGTCACCAAAAAAAAAACCAAAAAACAAAAAACACAACAAACAAAAAACCCCATAGTTGGACAGTAAATCAATGCTCAATGACACAGAATTGAACTTATGAAATGAGGCTGGTCTGAATTTAGTTATGACTTCCTCAGTGACAGCTTCATGCCTGTCTGGTGTCCCTCTTATCCTGTCAGGACCCATCATATTTTACAAGAAGATGATTTATAGCCAAAATGAGAAACAGGATTGGGCAGGAAACTGGCTGGGTTTTGCCTGGAACCCCAGACATTATCGATGTTTATGCTCTGTTAGAACAATGGTTCTCAGCGCTGGTGCACATTAGAATCACTGGGGGAACTTAAAATAAAATATTTGTGCCTAGACCCTGTGCCAACAGATTCTGATTTCATTGTTTTGGGTTGGAATCCAGCTGGAAGTATTTTTTTCAAAGTTTCCAGGATCCTCATGTGCAGCCAAGATGGAGAATCACAGGTGTAATAGGCTGAATCCTTAGACAGAGCCTCACTACATGTCTCAGAGACTATGGGCAGATTAATTAGAACCCTGTCCTATAACAGAGTCGAAACTTTTGTCATCCATAGACTGTGACAGCCGCAATTTGCAAAACATCCTCAAAATTGTTTGGCAGAATATGGCTAAGCATAGTGGGTGGGTTGTTTAATGGGAAGGGAATTAAGGTTATCAGAGGGAGGCCTGAGAGTGTATTTTGAAGGGGTGGGGGTGACGCAGAAGATTTATTCCTGGACCACAAGAGGGCTTCAATGGCTTTCTGAGTCTGAGGCTCAACAAAATTTAAAAGACCTGTGTGGTGTGTTGTCCAGGGAACAATGTGTGCAGTGTCCATCTCAGCTGGGCTTGTGCTGGGTGCCCCTAGGTTTCCCTCACATCCCTCGTGAACTAGACTCCTCCAGCCCAGAACCTGCAGGAAGCTTCCAGGTGGTTGGGGAAGTGTGCTCCTGGCACAGGAGGTTCTGGTCCACAAATGTCCATCTGTTGTCAGTGAGCTCGGAACAGAGTCACCTGTGCTTCTTCCATCTGTCTTCTCTTCAGTTTTTAAAAATTGTCTCAAAAGTTTTCCTTCCCCTCAAGTTTGGAAAGCTTTGCCAAGACTGATTTGGCACATTCTACTTCACTGGTCAACACTGTGTTCCGGCGTTTCCTTGATGTTCTGTGTCTGTGTCTTCTTGAGGCTGCCCATTTCCCTCGAGGGACTGGAGAGGGGAGGGGAAATCAGTTCAACTCAGCCAAAGCTGTCTGAGCATCTGCTCTGCCGTGAACAGTGATTGGCAGAGTCTTGTAGATGATGAGGCAAACTCCTCGCCCTTCCCAACCAAGCTGTGCGTCAGACTGTGATGAGCCTCTGACAGGCACAGAGCTGTGGGAGCACAGGCGAGGGGACAGTGCATTCAGTCCAAGGGCTCAGTGCTCTCTCCCCTGAGGAGGAGTGTTTGAGCTGCACTTAGAATGAGGATGTTTCAGAAATCTATCATTGTGTAACAAATCATGCCAAAACGTAGTGGCTTCAAAAAACAATTTACTCTACTCTCTCATTGTTCGGTGAGTTAATTGGGCTCTCTGGGTGGTGCTCACTTGGGGTCTCCCATGGGGTTGCAGTCAAGTTGCGGCTGGTGCTGGGGTCATCCACAGGCTCCTCTGGGCTAGGCATCCAAGATGGTGTCAACACTCACACATCTGGCACCTCGTCTGGATGGTTGGAGCAGTCTGGGCTGTGCAAGGTTTCTCCAGCTTGGCTAGCTGGGCTTCCTCAGAGCGTGGCAAACTCAGGGTAGTCAAACCTCTTACGTGGCAGCTGACTTTTCTCAGAGCATCATTCCACAAGACTAAGAGGGAAGCCGCCAGGCTTCTTATGTCCTAACCTTGGGACTTAGGCAATGTCACCTCTACTGCATTCTCTTGAGCAGGTCAGATCCAAATGGGAGGGGATTCACAAGGGCATGATGACCAGGAAACATGATTCACTGGGGAGGCTCTTTGGAGTCCAGCAGCCACCGGAGAGGATTTCAACACCCAACATGGGAGGAAGGACACTTAGGATTTTAACATTTTAATATCATATTTTCCACATTACTTTCTGGTTTATATTGCTTACTACTAAATTGGTAGCAATTTTTCTAATGACAGTATGGTACTAATGGACATTTCTCTGACCTCTTAGCTAAACAAATATGTAGGTAACTACAGTTGTAGCTGGGAAGTCAAGCATAATTTTAAGCTTAAAAAATAAATTATCAAACATACTCAGTATTTTTTCTTTTGCCAGGTAGATTATAAAGTATTTTACACATTTAGATACACTAAGATGATATATAATCACTGCAGAAAATTCATAAAAGCATCAAAAAAAGACAAAAAGACAAAACAGGCAAATCCCATCAACATTATGGGCTTATTTTGGGGATGATTTGTTTGTACAAATACATATTTTTTAAATAAATAAAATAATTCTTAAAGAAGAAAGATGGGAGGAGGGAAGTATCCTTGGCAGAAGAGATCTCATGAGCAAAGGACAGGTATGTAGAGGGGAGGGGGTTTTGTTTTGATTACTTAAAGACCTAAATAAAATATAAGACTGGAAAGGTAAGTGGAGGTTAGATCCTGGAGGAATGAGGAATTTATTGTATAGATAATAGGGAACCACTGCATGTTGCAGGGTTGGGAAATCCACATAATTAGATCAGCACTTCGTTTTTAGCACTCTTGAAAAGTGTGGAGGATGATTTGGAAGATGGGAGAGCCTGGAGGCAAAGGAATCCTTCAGAAACTGAGTGTACCAGGCCAGGTGAGCAAGGCCAAGTTCCAGTAAGGGCAGCGCTGTGGGGGTCAGGGGGCAAGGGTGAAGGATGGATGCAGGGAACGGCTCAGAAACAAAACTGATAGAATGAAGCAGTTGACCACCTGTGGGAAAAGAGGAAGAAGGTGAAGTAGAAGATGAGACTGGGGTTTCAAGACACGGTGACAGGTAGGCGAGGAGCCTGAAAACTGTAATAAATCTGCAGGATTCAAAATCATCAGCCAGCAGAAGGCAGGTGGAAGCCTTGGAAAGGATGGGCCACTGGAAAAGCACTGTTACTCTAGGGACATAAGAATCTCCTGGAGAAGTTACTATAATGAATAGACTAGACTTCGAGAGTCTGATTCAGCAGGTCTGGGTGGGTCCTGGGACCTACAATTTTAACACATACCCCAGGTGACTGTGATGCTGGTCCTAGAAAGCTGGTTTGGGAAACTGGTGGATAATGAAGATCATACTGCTTAGCATGCTTGGGAAGTTTGACATTAAGTTTGTAGAAGGAGGACGAGGAGCCGGAGGAGTGAGGGCAGTTACCACGAGGATCTGTCTTGTCCTTACCAGGACAACGGGAGCGAGGGCTCCAGGGAGGAAGGAGCAGGCAAGTCGGCCGCATGCTGCAGATTAAATGAGGCAGAGAACATTTTGCAGGTTTCGTTCATGAGGACTTTTGTGGCCTTGGGGAAGTAGAATTCAGAGCACAAGGAACTAAGGAAGGAATGGTGGTGAGGATAAAGGCAGGTAGGGGTAGATGACTCTTCTCCGCAGTGTGGAGAAGGGAGGAGAAGGAGAAATTGATGACAGAGCCATGGGGAGCATCATTTCAGGATGAAGGGGGGAGATGGAGAGAAGATGAGAGAGAGGGAGAGGGAAGACAACGGGAGAGCTTTGGGGCTTTTATATCTGGCTTCTAATCCTGATTTCCTTTCCCAGCTGTGTGGCCCTGAGCAAGTGACTGAATCTCTCGGAACTTCAGTTTTTCATCTGTATAGCAAGGATTCTGCCATCTACGCCACTGGACTGTGGCTGGAATTACAGCACAAGACACAGTCCCTGGTCTCACGCCACTGGGGCTAAGGTTGCTCCTGCGGCTGATTAATGAGGACGGAATGAGGAAGCAGATGTAACAACACAAATAATAGTGATATCTGATACTGGAAAAACAAAGGGGATCACCTTTTTAAAGCTATATTTAAAAATTTTAAAACAGATACAAAAGGAGAGAGACTACCATAATGAACATTTAAATACTCTCCCCTAGATTTAATCACCCCTAACATTTTTGTCACACTGGCTTCATCTGTTCTTTTTTGTTGTTGCTGAAATATTTTAAAACAAATCCCAGACCTCCTATCGTTTCATCCTTTTATATCTAAAAAAAAAAAAAAAAACCCTGGTATTTTAAACATTGCTTGCATCTTCACAATGTAATTACACACTTAACAAATAGTCATTCGCTCTTTGGTAGCGTCTAATATCCAGTTCATAATCAAGTTTCCCCAGTTGTGTAAAAACTGATTTGTCTAGTCCAATCCAGTGCATCCCTGTGCTGCATTTGGTTCATATGTCTTTAATGTCTCTTAATCTGAAACAGTTCCTCCTCCCCCTTTTGCTCAATGGAATGAGTCACATTGGCATTTGTCTTGTTGGGTTACTCACGGTGTCACTTAACTTGTCCCTTATCCCCTGAAGTTCCTTTGACTAGAGGTTAATTTGAAAGGCTTTCTTAGGATCAGCTTCTGTGGGGGACACACCGCTCATGGCTGTGCTCTGTGTTTCATGTGCCGTTGTCCAGTGCAACCTTGGCTACTCGTTACAATCTGTTGGAGCACTTTTTTAACAGTCTCTATTCCTAGGCTGCACCCTAGACCTTTTAAATCATAATTGGTGTGGATGGGCCCCAGGCATCAGCGTTTGTTAAAGCTCCCAGGTGGTTCTGATGTGCAGGTGAGGTGCCAGCCACCACTGTTTCGTCTCCTCAGGAGGCCTGTACGTTGGTTGTCTCATCCTTAGTGATCTCGCCAAGATGAAACAGTGGCCTCAGGTGGTGGCAGCCACACGTCTCCAGGTAAAGTTCTCCGTTAACAAGCCATCTGAGTCTTTCATCCACTGGTGATTTTCACCTGAAACAAAGAGGGTTGCAAAAGTATGATCTTCTAACTCTGCATTCTGTTCACATTTTTAAAGTGGGAATTCTTCTATGTAAAAGAACTTTCTTTTTTCTTTTTAATGGAAGTATAATTGATTTACCATGTTGTGTTAGTTTCTGGTATACAGCGTAGTAATTCAGTTATACCTATATATTCTTTTTCAGATTCTTTTCCATTATAAGTTATTACAAGATATTGAACATAGTTCCCTGTCCTATACAGTAGGACTGTGTACTATTTTATATATAGCAATGTGTATCCGTTAATCCCAAACTTCTAATTTATCCCTCCCCCTACCCTTTTCCCTTTTGGTAAACATACTTTTGTTTTCTGTGTCCGTGAGTCTGTTTCTATTTATAAAAGAACTTTCTTTTATTTACCTGGACTATGTAGTTACCCCTTAATCTGTATTTAGATCAAATCAAGAAAAATGATCACATCTTTTTCTGAGACCATTTGAAGGGGATGAGGGTTGAGGATGCCAGCACTCTAGGAGGTGAAGGTCAGAAGAGAGGAGGTGGGAGCTCCCGTTACAGCATGAGTCAGATCACCCTCAGCAAGGGAGGGAGGCAGAAAAAGAATGCCTGGAGGACATGCTGTTGGGAAGGTGGCAAGCAGTTAATTATCAAGAAAAGAAGTGCTGAGTGGCCAAGGGTCCAGCTGGGATCAGAGTGTGAATTTGTGTTGGAACCACCGCTGGCAAATTCCTCCAGCAATGGTCAGCAGCAGAAGAGCATTTGTCCAGCCTGGCCAGCACTGCGTGGGCAAGGTCAGAACTGAAGGAGAAGCGGGCGCGGGAGTCAGGGTGCAGGCAAGACCATCGCTACAGTAGCATCTCTGTTCGTGTGTCCAGTTTCCCTCCCCCCCCCCCCCCCCCCCCCCCGCTTCCTGGCCACCTCCGGCTTATCTTTCAGGTCTCAGGTGTATGTGCTACCTTCTCCAGAAGCCACCTGACTTTCTATCTGAGAAAGCCTCTGTATGACTGAGTTGCCCCTTTTCTGTGCTCCCTCAGCCCCTACACTGCCCCTACCGCCGCTCACGTCAGCAGCACCGCAATTGTTTATTTCATTGTGTCCCTTGATAGACTGTAAGTTCTAGTTGTAGCCCATGGAGATGCAATGTGCGCTGTGAAGGGCAGAAGTTGTTGAGAAATGGCAGTGGTAACAGAAAGGACTACTTGTAAACCCCAAAACATCATTTTTGATCTGGGTAACTGAAGGGACATCACACATAGAAACCCATATTTCCACATTTTAAAACATGGGTCAGATCGTGCCAGCCCCTTCAGGAGTTTCCAACACACTTGGAATGAACCCCTGCTGTGGTCTGAATGTTTGTGTCCCCCCAGGACTCAGATGTTGAAATCCTAATGCGCAATGTGATGGTATCGGGGAAGGGCCTTTGGAGGATGCTTTGATGGAGCCTCATGGTGGGATTAGTGTGCTTATAAAAGAGACCCCACAGAGCTCCCTTGCCCCTTCTGCCCCACCAGGAGACAATGAGACATCTGCAACCCAGGAAAGGACCCTCACCTGACCACGCTGACAACTGATCTCGAACTTCCAGACTCCAGAACTGTGAGCAAGACATTTCTGTTATTTTGTTCAAGTGGCCCTAACTGGCTGAGACAAACCCCAAATCCTCATCACAGGTCCATGAGGACCCATATGATCTGCCACCAATCTCACCTCCCTCACTCTGCTGTGGCCACAGTGGCTCCTGGCTGTGTCTCCATCACTCCATGCATGAGCCCACCACAGAGCCTGGTTCTTGGGGCACCTTCTGCCTGGAACCTTCCTCCCGCAGATTTCAGCCTGTCTCCCTCACTCCATCAGGTCTCTGCGCTGATGTGTTCTCAGAGAAGCTCACCTGACCATCCCAGCTCCCCAGCCCTTTTGCTGCTTCCTTCTTCCTCATAGACTTACCACCACTTAGCACCATATTACATGCTCAGTTGCTTTAGTTTCCTGTCTCCCCTGCTAGGAAATAAATGCCATGATGGTGGGGATTAGTTCTTGTTTACCACTGTGTTCCCAGCACTTAGAGCAGAGCCTGATTTAAGGTTAGATGTCCTAAGTGTATTTGTTGAGTGTGTGTATATAGACCTAGTGAGTCTGAAAGGCACAAATTGAACTAGGAATGGCATGCATGCTTGTCTGTGTCCACTGTCCTCCTTGGCCCCCACAGGATGAAGCCCTCAGCCCCAAACAGAGAGGCAGGACCAGGGCTAGAAGCAGCATTGACCATCCTCAGCACAGACAATAGGGCCAGGGACATGTTGTGGATGAACTGAAAAAACAAGAGGCATGAAGATGCTTGTGAAGCACGTGAAGTAGCTCTTGCCCTGGGGGCATCAGACACGCTAAATCCCTCCAGCAAACCCACATGGAGCCCTGCTGTGGCCTAGGCACCGAGCTGAACACAGAGACACCCGGAGGAGGAAGATGTAAGCCTTCTCCTCAAGTAACCCACAGACCAGGGAGGGGCCCAAAGAAATGAGCAAGTGAAACAAGATGTAACAGGTGCTGGAGGCTGTGGGTACAGTGGTTAGGATGAGGGCTTCAGAGCCTGATCAAAGAGACTCAGATTCTGGCTCAGCCACTAACGAGCTGAGTGACTGCAAGCAAATCACTTCCCCTCTCTCTGTCTTGGTTTCCCTGTCTGTGAGATGAAGATAATATTAATGCCTATCTCATAGGATCGTGAAGATTAAGTGAATGTGCCTTTGTATGTGTTCATGTATAATATGTATATATATATGTATATTTCTTAGAACAGTGACTGGTACATTGTAAATACTGTGTAACCAGTGATTGTTATTATTATGAGAGACGTGTATATGGAGACAGTGAGGCCGCCAAGTGAGGAGGGTCAACGACCCCCAGGGTGTGGGCAGAGGCAGAGAAGGCTCACAGAGAGCAGGGCCCTGGAGCTGAAATACTAGAGATGAGTGAACTAGCCCCCCAGGGGAGAGGGACCTGTGGGGGGGAGTGGCCATGGGGCTTCCAGAGCACTTGCTCGTCTGTAGAACGTTAGTCAGAGGAGACATGGCTGTGACAAAGTGTCACTGGCAGGAGCAGATGTCTGGCCAGAAGCAGGACGCAGGACTCAGGGACAGCCTTGGGGAGGCCTCCCAGTCCTGGGGTCCTGACTGCAGCTTCCAGCCTGTCCAGGGAAGTGGCCACAGGATGGCTCCATGTCCCCAGAATCAGCCAGGGCCATTTACAGGCTGATTGTGATTTTTTTTTTTTAAAAGAAAGAAATGCAATTTGCTGGTGCTGGGGAAGACATTAATCTTATTACGTGGGCTGCATGAGTCATCCAGGAACAAAGTGAAAGATGGAAATACACTTTGCACAGCCCTGAGTGTGTCACTTTGTGCCTGCCCAGGGCTGGTCATTACTCCAGGCAGATCTGAGGATCTTCTTCTGTGGGAAGGTCCAGTGCCAGAGAAATTGAGTCCCAGATCTCCTGGGTCCATGTCAAACCTCCACCTGTTTGGCAAGCCCAAAAGGAGGTGGGGAAAAACACCTGCCTCCTTCCACACTGTGGTGGGATTTTGAGACAGCCAAAGTCCCCACCTTGGCTGTGCTTCTTTTTCATATGAACTTGGGCATGTCCTGTGGCTCCTCAGCTCTTCAGATTTCTCGTCTGAAAATGGAATGCAGAGCCCTCTAATCGGAGCCGTGGTGAGAGGGGTATGCGACAACGCCCGGGACAAGTATCTGCAGAAGACGTGCTCGGTGAACCTCCTTCTACCCCTTGATGGGTGTGGAGAGTGGAGAAGCAGCATCTCTTCTGCTGTCCTCTCTTGGAGCCCTTCAGCCCAGCCCCTTCCCCTCTCTGAGTCTCAGTCTGGGATCTGTAAGAAGAGCCACTTGAAATCAGTCATTATCTTACAGCTCTGCTACGCTACAAGTCTAAGAGTGAGGCAAGAACAAACTTGCCTGGAGGTAACATAAAGGATGTGCTTGTGCTCAGCTAGTTAGAGTTGAATGGGTTGTTAATGGTGCATAACCGAAGAATAGCTCCCAGCAGGTGCTAAATCAATCTGCGTTGTTGGTTCCAGTGAGCAGCCGTACTATTTGGATGAACAGCACAGTTATTTATTTGGGGCTGAATCACAGGTGGAAGCTGGAGAGAGGTAGGAGGGCTTTCCCCAAGGCTGCCATGGGACTTCATCAGCCCCTTGTGGGAGGAGGAAGGGGGAACATCAGCTGTGTCTCAGAGCAGGCAGTTTGTACCCGTCCAGAAGCAGGGAAGCAGAAGGAATGGCTCGCCCACTGCCCCAGAGCGACCTAAAATACCAGCCTGCATTCAGGCCCAGGTCGAATTCAGCCTTCTCTAAGAAGCAGGCAGCCTGGCCTTCTGGAAGAACACATGTTTTAGCCTCAGAATCTTGTCCTGGTTCTTCCTTTGACTGGCTACATAATTTGGGACATGTTATTTCACCTTTTAGAACCCCCATTTCTTCATCTGTAAAATGGGGGTGGTAATAATCCCATTCCTCATAGATTGTGGAGGGTAAATGAGGTAAAGGAGGTGCCTGCACATAGTAGGTGCTCAACAATGGCAACTGTATTAAGTCTTCCTAGGGCCCCTTGGGTTGAAAAGTGTCTTTCTTCCCTACACTTTATGGCAGTTGCTGTGACATCATTGAGACTGGGAGCACTTCACGAATCTGCCTTCATCTCCTGATACTTTCTAGGTTTCTAGGGAGTGAGGACTGCTCCAGATACACATCGGATCTCCCTCATGCCTGCACAGAGTAGGTGTTCAATTAAAGTGTCCTGCATTAAGTGGAAAACCATCTCCAAGAGAAGAAATAGCATTTCTCTCCTTGCCAGCAGAGCTTCCTCCAACTCCTGCCAGCCAGCCAGGTGCTGGTGAGCATGTGTGAGTGAGCATGTCTGGTCCTTGGGACTGAATATTCTGTAGACACAGGTCAGGGGACAAAATTGGGCAGGGAGAGAGGCAGGCCAGCCATAACATATCCAGGGGCCCATATTCTGTCCCTTTGGCAGTAAATCTCAATGTGAAATAATCCTGCCCACCAAACCCTGTTTAGACCAAAATGGCCATTCTCCTCACCACTTGCGATGGAAGCCTCAGGCAGAACATCACAGTCCGTGATGAAGGGTGAGTCACACAAAGCAACCTGAAAGGCGAGCGTACTTGTTGTAAAAGGACAAAAATCTAGCCAGAAGCCAGCTGAAGAACAGTTCTGGTATCCAGGGAGCCACAGGGCATTTGGGGAGGAGGGAATGAAATAATAAACATGCTAACCCTGCCCCCACTGTGTGTCAGATACTGGCCATAGGTGACCTATCATTAACACTATTTTTTGAAATTTAAAAAAAACACATCAAAAGTATCTGTAATAAGACAGACACTTGTACAGGTGATTAATTAATCCTTGTGACTGTGCTATAGGGTGAGAGATATTAGTCTCATTGACAGATGTGAAAACTGAGACCTGGAGGTTTTGTGGTTTGCCCGCAGTCACAGCACTCGCTGTGTGCCCTCTGCCACCAAAGCCCATGCTCTGTTCTCTGTACTGTGGTCATGGCCCAGCCTCCCACCCAGAGCAGGGATGGCCTCCAGCATCCTTGACTCTGAACTTCCAGCTCAGGTTCAACAGCTTCCAGCAATGAGGTCTCACAGCCTTGCAATAATAATCCTAGTGAGTTGCTAGCATGTACGTGTCAAGCACTGTTCAGCGTCCATTACAAACATCGCCTCCTAATCCTCACAATAGCCCCAGGAGGCAGGTACCACTATTTCCTTCGCTGCATAGATGAGAGCAGAGAGGTTAAGAAATTTGCCAAGGGCACACAACTATTCAGAGGTAGAGCTGGCACTTGACCCGGGTGGCTGCCCCAGAGGTCACACTCCTGCCTGCTTTCCCAAGAGCTTCCCTCAGGCAGCCCACTTCACTGCTGTGCTGCTTTGCTTAAAAGGTTGTCCTTATTCTGATCCATGACTGCTGCCCCAGATCTTTGATCCACTCATTTTAGTTTAGAAAAATTCCAGCCCTGCTTGAACGTGACAGTGTTTTAGCTAGCAGCCCACTTCTCTCTTCCATCCCCTCTTCTCTTGCTCTGGTTCTGATTTCCCTCCATCTCCTGGCATTGATGTGCCTCAGCAGAGGGCGCAGAGCTGCCCCAGCATTCTAGGCATCATTGAACGAATCCGCAGACGGGATGAGCTTACTGGGGTCACATCCCTCTGTTGCCTCTGGAGTCATTTAAAACCTCCAGGTCTTCTTCAGTTGAACAGGGTGAGTCACATGGCCCCCACCCTGTGCTTGTACATTCAGCTATGAGTCAGGGGCTCCACATCCCACCAGCTCAGCACTTTCTTCCCCAGAGGGCTCAGTTCAGCTCCTGAGCCTGCACACAAGAGCATCTAGAACCCCCTCGGGGTCCTCGCCCTCTCTGAGCTTCCAGGGCAACCTCATAGGTGAACCCAAAGAAGGGCAGAACCGTGATTCACAGCAGGGACCACGTGTCACCCCAGGGTGGTGGTTGGGTGGCACCAGAAGTGGAGCTCCTCTCCGCAAGGCTGCACGGGAGATGGCCTTGGGCCCTTGCAGGCGATGTGAAGGTGTCCCTCATGGGAAGATGATGCTGATGGTAAGATCTTGATCTGGCTTCTGAGCCCTTATGGAATGTGCCCATTGAGGCGCTGCTTCTCTCAGCCTATTCACGAAGCAGCAATGTCTCAGAGGGGGAAGGCAGGGGCAGCAGAAAGTGCTTTGACTTTTTAGTCTCTTGGTGACTTAATTCTTCCATCCCATTATTTATTATAAAGAATCAGTAATATAATATAATGCCAGGGAAGGGAGTCATCCTTGGTTTTGGCCAAGTCCTAAAGCATGATCCAAGCCAAAAAGGAAACGTACTGGGGTTTTGTACTCAGTGCATACTCAGGGAGCTCATGGAAGTGACAGGAATTCTGAAGACAGCCTGGAAGCAGGGTAAGAGCCAGGACAGGAGGGATGGAGAGTCGGGTGTCGCCTTTTTGTGTTACTTTGCTCAACAGGCAAAGCCCCTGGGGAGAGTCTGATTGGTTGGACTTAGGTCCTAAGCTCACCTCCTTGGCTGCCCTGGGGCAACAGAGGAGGAATCTGATGAAGGGTGTCTCCTGGAACTCCTTTGCTTCTATATTTGGGGACATGAACACTAATAATGCACCACATACCAGCCTGCCCACCATGGGGGAGGGGTAACTCCCCAAAAGGAAACTGGGGTGTTTTTAGACAGAAAAAGAACTCTGGATAGCCAACTTGAGCATACAAATAAAACCAGAAATGTCTACCCCATTCTTAAAAACCAGAGCTCAAATCATTAGTAATTAAAAAATGAAAGAGGGAAAAACCAGGATCCCCCTTTAGAGGCACAGAGGGTTGGCGCAGAGAACACAGCCATTATCTCCTTTCCCTGGAGGGGCTGGAAGATGTTTCATTCCATCCTGGGGAAAGCTAGCTACTTCCCAATGAAGCAAAGAAGTCCAAACAAATTGAGGTGTTTTATCAAAACAAATTGAAGAACTGTTCCCTGCTACAGTTACTTGATTCAAAAGGCTGTGGGATGTGTCCCACTTGAAAGCATTGTCACGAGGGGTAAATTAGATGCAGTGCAGCTCTGGATGCAACAAGTGTTTGGTTCTCCCTATTTGCTGTTGTGTTTCCAAGGTGGAAACTGCTTCTCTCCCTATGTCTGGTCTAAAATACATCTTGATAGGAGATGTCGTTGTTTGGGATTAGAGAAAGATGGGGGAGCAAGAGACAAGGGAAGAGCAATGATGATACATAGGGAGTGGACAGGCATAGACATTTGGAGTGTCCCTTTGTGGGATTCCATCTATTAGGCCTCCTAGCAGGGGCACCATACACAGTGGGCATTCAGACGGGATGAGGATTGGGTTAGATGAACAGCTGGACCCACTGGACTGGGGCCTGATACAAAAAGAATGCCCCATCAGGAAAGTCTGCTGTGGTGTAATGACACACCATCCCTTCCTTCTGGCAGAGTCCCCCTTTGCCCCAATGGCAGGGACATGATTGTGCTCCTGTGATCCAGCAGCATTTTATCCAGGCTCTGGGAGGGCCCAGGCGGAGCACCAGATTACCAGACATTGGCCACAAACAGACACCTTCAAGCTGAGAGCTGGACCATCCAGGAGAGAGTTCGGTGTTGGTGATGTTCTAGGGGAGGGGTCTGGAGCCAGCTCCTGGAGACACTGCTTTGTGTGCTCTGACCTGGCAGCCCACACTCACATGTTCGGCCATCCTTGTGCTTTGCTAGTCTGCTCAAAATATTAAAGAGGGCTCTCTGGGCCAGTTGTTGGATTCATTACTGGTATAACGCCCACCAGCATCTCTCACTTGGGGCATCTCCCTTCAAACTCAAGACAGACCATCCCTCCAAAGGCCTCAGTGTGCCATGTTCACGGCCCTGAGTGGTGGAAAGTCCTTTCTGCACCTTCTAGCCTTTGGCTCTAGTTCTGCCCTGAGGTGTCCCTAATTATGATAAATCCCTCTTCCATAGGAGGACCCTCACAAATGTAAACCCGGGTGCCCTGAGCTTCTTTCTCCCTGTCAAGCACCCTCAGCTCCCCCAAATCACTCACTGGTCAGTTTTCCAGATCGCTGAGCAGATCCCGGCCACTGTCTTCAGGCCGGGGCCCAGGAGGCCTTACTTAACTCTGACTGTGCTGGCAAAGACAGCCTGTGTGGTGGTGCTTCTCTGGCGCTCTGCCCAGAGGCACTTGGCAGTTGAGGGCTCGCTCCTCCTTCAGTCTTAGTGGGGGCGGCGGGGATTCACCTCCAGTGGGTGTTTCCAAGCTTATCAGGGTTGTGGTTCAACCAGCCCTGCCCTTGAGGTGCCTGCTGCACAGAGCCAGCCCTCCAAGCCCCAACACCCCCAGGATGAGTATAGGTGGTTGGGGGTGAGCCTCTCATTCCACTATTGGGTCCCACTGCCTGAGTTCTTGGTTCTTCGATACTTCTGGCAGCCGTGTCTGCAGGTTCTGGTCCAGATGCAAAAAAAGGCAGTGCTGTCAGCCTCCTGCTCCTGCTGTTTGTCCAACACCCACGGAGTGGGAGCCAGTCCCCCTAAGCCCAGAGTCGTGACGGGCTTTGTGCAGCTCTGCGCGGGCGAGCTGTAGTTCTCATCCTTTTAGGGGCCACCAGAGGGATGGGGAATGTGGGAAAGGGTTGTGTGGGTTGGGCCAGGAGCCACAGAGGAGCCCAGTGCATTCTGCTGGGCCTCCAACTCAGGCACCTCCCACCCTGCTGGGCTGAGAAAACAGCCCGGAGGTAGAGGAGGCCCCACAGGAGAGACACGGCTTCAGTTTTCAGTTGGGGACAGGCTGCAGCTCCAATCAGCCCCATCTTCCCTGGGAACTGTGGAGGTAGGGGGGTGTTTATCAGAGAGGCTCTTGTAGAAGCTGTAATCTGCATCTCATTTTATGGATTTATATTTGCTTTGTTCATTTCCCTTTGTTTCCCCAGAGTTGCTTTTGGTGTAAACGTTTCTTTTGAATATTTTTCAATAACACTACAGAGAGAAGGCGTCCTCCCCCAACCCCAGTTCTATTGCAGTGACTCCTAAGCTGGGGAGATGAGGCAGCGACAGCTTCCCCCAAGCAGAAGGTGGGGGCCAGAGAGAGCTGCAGACGGAGGGGAAGGCAGGATTGCTGAGCCCCTTTTGACTGTCGGGCAGGGCGCTCCATGCATGTAATCAGATTGCATTCTCACCACAACCCTGCGGGTAAACTTGATTATTCCCATTTGATTTTTTCAGATGAGGAAACAGAGGCTCAGAGAAGTTGAGTCACTTGGATTACTTCCAGCTGGTACGTGGCAGAGCGGGGTTTGGAACTAGGGTCTGACCCTCTCTTGCCTTCATGGTGCCTCAGGGCTGAGAGGGGAGAGGCAGGACTGCTCCATCTCTCTGGCCCATAGTTGACTCCCCCAGGACCCCATTTTCCTCTTCCCTTGGAGAATTGTGCTTTGTGTCTATGGGCTCATCCCTTCCTATGGGTATGAGCATCTCAGAAGTAAGATACTTCTGTGGGAGAAAGGAGACAAAGTGCCTGAGTCTGGAGGACCTGGCCCACCAGGACAGACAGGCGTCTTGGCCAGGCTCTCCTCTCAGGTCTCTGGGGGGGCAGACACGTTGGGAAGTCGTTAGGAGGCCTGATGGTCTCCCAACTGGGCCAGGACTCCTCTCCAGGGTCGTTGGCAGGAGAGAGTGTTGTCCAAGGAGCCCCATGCAGGTGCATTTAAGTGCGGCCCATCCCCCGAGGCACCCTGTGTGTGTCTGCTCAGCCAAGCCAAGGGGTCTGAGTGTGTGGGACTCGCCGCTTGACCCAACCAATGATGTCTGAACTGGGCCATGGGGGTTAACCCCCACAACCTCCTCATTTAACAGCACGTAGGGGAGTGAAACCACACAGCTGGTTCACCAGCCTGCTCCAGATTCCCAGGCTCTCTGTGACCAGCCTCCGTGCCTGTCCCCTCCCCGGTGGCTTTCATCAGCCGTGTTACTGAGCCACTTTGCTTTGCCCACACGCAGCAACCCCAACACTGAGATGCCAAGGTTTACAGCAAAGAGAGAGCTTATTTGCAAGACAGATAAGCGAGAGAACAGCAGATTGAGTCTCAAATTCATCCCCTCTAAGTCAAGGGCAGGGGTATTTATGGGATAAGGAGTAAAGGAGCAGGGGCTTGAGGCTGGCGGTGGGGGAGGTTGCGTGGGGAAAGGTGATTCAGAAAAGGTGCAGGAATTGCAGTTCTGCGCAGGCGTAACCAGGTTACAGGCCTCTACACGTTCTGAGGGTGGAGTTTGCAGCCTTCTGATGTCAAAAAAGTCACCAAAGACACTCACACATGCCCAGTTGGAGGGTCCGTGGTCCTATCCACCTGGTGGTCTTAACCAGCTCAGCTCGAACTAGATACACACAGCTGACTCTGGGCTCTGCTGAACTAAATACAGCTGACTCCTAATTCCTGGAAAATGACTCAGGCAGATATCTTATTGTTTAGTCCTGTGCCCCTTGGAGGACATGCAAGCCTTAAAACTGACCTTGATTAGTGAAGGCAGGTGAAATGGATTTCACTAATCATTGCCCATAGTTTCATCTGGGTATCAGCGGGTATTCCCCACATCAGAGGTATTGATTCTGGCTCAAAATCTCCAGGGAGGGTCCAGGAGTCCACATTTTAAAACACTCCCCAGGCAGTTCTTTCACATACTAAATTGAGCCCTTTGACTAGATCATGCAAGTGAAGTTTAACAAACTTCAGTTATCAGGGTTTTAAATAAGCAGAGCTAAGGGATGGATGTAACTTGGCTTTATTCACCATCCTCTGGCCCCACTTGGATTTGCATCTTGGAGGGAGGGTCCTGCCCGGTGGATAAGCAGGATGGATGGGGTAGGAAAGGTTGAGAAGCAGAGGTTGCTCTTAGAGGGGTCCCGCACAGCCTACTTCTCTCCTTTATGTCACCTGCCTGGAAACTTCAAGTTTGCTCCTTCATGGTGGGCTCACAAACTGGGCTGTAGGCCTGGATCTGACAATAACTGGAACCCTGGAGAAATAAGACATGTCCCCACATTGGACCTCAGCATGATGAGAGGTTGTACTCCATGGTCTCGGGCCCTTTCTCACTCACATTCTGGAGCCCTGTGACTCATGGGTGGTAAACATGTCTTAACTGGCTGGTGTTCACCACAGCCAGATAGGACCTGGAACATGGTAGGTGCTTAGTCGAGGCTGATTGCCAGATGCAATTAATTTGGAGGTTTATGCAGGATTTGTGGGAGTATGTTTTGGTTACAGATTGACTCAGGGGCTATTGACATGTAGGAAGGAAAAGATGTTCTCAAGGGAGATCTGTTCTATGAGCAGCTTATTTAAACAGTGTCTCAGAACTTGTTTTATCACGTGACACATGTCTTTGTACAAATGTGCTGAATTGGCCAACCTGACCTGAGCTGTTGGAGCCAGTCCAGGGAGTGTGGTGACCCACGACAGGTAGAGATGTGAGCTGGGAAGGAGGCCAGTGGCCTTCCAGACACAGACCTGGGCGTGGTGGGCTGGCTTGGAAACACACATGGGGGCCTATTTTTAAAAAGCCATTGGCTATAGGGGTATATTGTGTGAGACAGTATGGGAGGAATGAATTCCAGAGGCTTGTGGGTAGGGAGAGGTGGCTTCATAGAAGGTAATGCTTGACTTAAGGCAATGTTGGAAGGAATTTAGGGATTTATGTAGCTGCCCACCAGTTTTGTAGTTTTCTAAGAGAAGGTAATTACTGCCTTCAGGAATGGGAGATATTGTTGCAGAGCTTATAACAGATGCTGGCACGTGAGAGATGCCACTGGGTGTTCCCAGGCTACCCTAACGCCACAGAGTCTGCAGTTGGCTCCACAGGTGAAAGCACTCATGGTGGGTTTCACTTGAGACTGAACCATGTCCCCAGCTCTACTTCCCCAGCGCTGGGACTGACCTGAGAGGCATCAGTGCAACATGCTTACACTATATAACTTTAATATTTCCGTTCTTCTTTATTATTTTGGATCTTCTCCAAATCCTCTACCTTGAAAGTAAAGTTCCTCTAGATTCAGAAAATAATCTGAATTTTAAAAACTTGTATTCAAATGAGAAAGACCCAACTCACATACATAGGATGGTTTACCATTCGTCCAATCATGGACAGTGTCAAGAAAACGCCCCATTTTCCTCCTTTCTCAGATAACCATGCTCCTTACCCCAGATATTGACAGAAAACTTAACATTGAGGAGCTTCCTACTGTCCAAAACTGTGTGGAGTTCTCAGTATAGGGGTCCTGCTCTCATCCTGGGGTCCAGGCCGTGAGTCAGGCCTACACGAGTCTCAGCTGCACCAGCCGCGTCTTGAAGGCAAGATAGAAACCTCACTGCGCACCGAGGTTGGTGGCTCTCATCCAGAGTAGCTGGGCTCAGTGAAAGCAAAGTGAAATCCTCTGGAGCTCACACATCTCTGAACCAAAATCCTTGCCAACGCAGAGCTGCTGGAGATGGCTGTGCAGAGACAGCACGGGAAGATTCTCAGGGCTGTGCCAGCAATAACCCACGAAGGCACCACTGTGGTGCTCTTGGCAAAATAGTAACAACAGGCCCCACTATCCATGATGACTATTTAATAAATGGTTATTCTGTGAGTTAAAGCCTTTATAGTCACAGGGTCAGCCACACCAGTGGTTAACACGTTGAACACTTCCTTACTGGTTGATAAATAGCCACTCAAATGTCCCACCACCCTAGCGGCCTCATGGCCCCTTCCACAGTCTAGTTGGGGTCCTCCATGCCCCAGGTCCTCCACACCCTGTCTCCTCTGCTAGGGCTAAGTTTCTTTCTCATTGCTGGCTTAAGTCAGCATCCCCAAAATCCTGCTGGACATCACCACCACCATCACCTGAGGTTTCCACAGCTATCTGGAGGACCCATCTCTGCTTTGCTCACCACTGGCCCCCAGGAACCCTGGGTAGGTACCCAGTGGGAGTTCCTTTGGTGTTCACCAAACTGTTGGCCCAAGAGCAAGCCTGCTCCTCTTATCCCTGTATCTCTTCTGGAAAAAGTGAGTCCAACCCCGGTTCCTGGTGCCTAGCTGATCCCTAAGGCTGCAGCTCTCCCTCACCAGCCAGTGTTCCCTGGCATCTTCCTTAGACAGCAGCCTATTATGCAGACTGCAGCCTCTGAAAGACCTGGGCTCCGGGAGAGCTGGGAAGAGAAAGGGAGAGCTTTCATTATTCCCCTTGTATGCACAGGACTTCAGCTACTGCAAGGAACAGAGACCCATTCACACCAGCTCAAGTAAAGGGGGTTTAGTATAAAGCTCCATGTAGAAGATTAAGGGCACCTCAAAGCCCTAGGAATCTAGACCCAGGAACCTGGGGCTGTGGATGGATTCAAAGCAATTCTGGTTTCTAAGAAACAATTTTCTAAGGAAATCCCCTCTAACTCAGGGGCTGCAAGCAGCAGTACCTCCATGTGCCAGGCAGGCAACATAAGCGTGAGGCTGGCCAGACAGAGCAGAGCAGGGCGTGGGGGAGGCTGGCAGATGGGAAAGCTCACAGCCCGTGTAAAGAGGCAGCACCCTGTCTCCAGAGGATTGTAGCCATGCAGACCCTGTGCTACAGAGCTTCTGGCTGGCTTTTAGTGTGAAGTCTCCTGAGTTTTAAAGATTGAGAACAGACTGACAAAAATGCAGACCACTATGTGGTCGTATCCCATGACAGTCTTATTCCATAAATTCTGGTTATACAGCTTTTCAGTTGCTCCACCATTGACCTGACTTGTCCTCCACCAGCTGGCGAATTCTTTTAGTTCCTATTCAGGCTCCTAAGACAAGAAAATGAATTGGCCTGGCTCATTCCTTTGGATCACATCAGGCAAGACCATGATTGGTTGCCTTTAGGTCAGTTGCCTACTCCTGTCTAGTCCAATCAGCTGTGGCCAGCAGGCAAGGGAGGATATGGGGGCAAAATGTGGTCTGTCAATCAGCAGGGCTGCAGTTGGGCGGGCCTAGCAAACATGCCTATACACATATGTTATCACAATCTCCAGAAGAGCCTGTATTTGTCAGCATTGTCCAGAAAAACAGAATATATATAAACATATATAAATAGAATATATACATATGTATACAGGCAAATCTCAGCGCTGGTGGGCGTTTGGTTCCAGACCATCTCAGTAAAGTGACTATCACAATAAAGTGAGTCACATGAACTTTTGGCTTCCCAGTGCATATAAAAGTTATATTTACTGTTTACTCTATACTGTAGTCTATTAAGTGTGTAAGAGCATTATGTCTAAAAAAGCAACGTGCCTACCTTAATTAAAAAATACTTTACTGCTAAGAAATGTTAACTATCATCTGAGTCTCTAGCGAGTTGTGATCTCTTTGCAGCAGTAGCATGAAAGATCACTGATCACAGATCACTATTGCAAATATAATAACAATGAAAAGGTTTGAAATATTGAGAGCATTACCAACATGTGACACTGAGACAAGAAGTGAGGCAAATGCTGTTGAAAAAAGGGCACCAATAGACTTGCTTGATGCAGGGTTGCCACAAACCTTCAATTTGTAAAAAATGCAGTATCTGTGAGGCATAATAAAACAGCGTGTGCCTTCACATTCTATAAGTATATGTACATATTATATATAATACATATTCGTATCACATAACTGTATATATGTGTGTATACACACACACAGAGATAGATTTATTTTAAGGAACTGGCTCATGCAGTTGTGAGGCTGGCAAATCCACAATCTATAGAGTAGGTCAGCCGACTGGAGGCTGAGGCAGGAGTAAATGTCACCATCTTGAGTCTGAAATCCACCAGGCAGGCTGGCAAGCTGGCAGGCTGGAAACTCAGGCAAGAGCTAATATTGCAGCTTTGAGACAGAATTTCTTCTCCAAGAAACTTCTGGTTTTGCCATGAAGGCCTTCAACTGATTGGATGAGGCCCACACACATTATCAAGTGTAACCTCTTTGACTTAATGTCAACTGATTATAGACGTTAACCACATCTACACATAACCTTCACAGAGACACCTAGATTAGTATTTGATTAGACACATGGGTCCTATAATCTAGCCAAGCTGACACAAAAAACTAACCATCACACAACCCTGTAAGGTAGATATTGCTCCTCCCATTTTACAGGTGAAAAAATCAAGACTTAGAGAGGCTAAGGTCAGAATGGTGGTGCACTGCACTTGGCTCTGGATGACTCCAAAGCCCACCCACTAACTCCTGCACCTCCTGCCTCTCAGGTCAGAAACCTGAGTACGTCTGAGCTGGCTTTGTGAAATTTCTGCTTTCCAAGTAGCACGTTGAGGAAGAGGTATTTCAGCATCCCTCAAGGTAGTGTTTGCTTCTCCTTTTTTGCTTTCTTTTTCTTTTCCCATGAATCCTTGCATTTCTCCTATCCTCCATGCCAAACTGGTAAAGTGGTGTCCCTGTCTACTAGTAAAATGATGAAGATGATTTAAACTGCTTTCCTCCTCTTGTGAAAAAGATTTCCCCCATCAGTTAGATGCAGCAGGAAGAACGAAAGAAAACAGGTCAGCATTTCTAGCTTCTCAAGCTGCTTTTCAATAAAGAAAGAGGCAAAGAAAACGCCAGAGATAGGCATGAATTGTGCTGAAGAAATTTCCTCCAGGAGAAAAGCGGCTGTCCTCCCAGAGAGGGCTCATTTATCTATTCAGTCAGCTTGCTGGAGCAAATTCTCCAGGAAAAGGTTTTGAGTTAGAGTGGCCCTGAAGATGGGGGGTGGGGGGCGGTCTATAATTCAGTGCTTTCTGTGCTAATAATGAGGTTGATAATGATAATGATATTTTCATATCTGTACGCTCTGCATTTTCTGGTTTGAAACGCTCCTGCAGTGCAGGTTTGTGGTTTTTTCCTCCAGTACTTGTCCTGAGGTCCTGTCTAAATTCCCATCAGGTATGCTAAAAGGGGTCTCTGGTGCCTTTGGGAGCTGGAGGATGGTACATTTTTGATTCATAAAAGTTCCTAGAATGTAGGAGCCAGAGGATGCTCCACCCAACTCCTTTATTTTACAGACAAGATCCAGAGAGATGACTTGCCAACATGTGATGACCCAGAACAGTCCCCTAGGGAAGACTGGCCTGTCTTTCCTGTAAAACTCTCCTGTCAGAGCTGCTTTGGGCTGACAGAGAAGAACGTGGCCCCAGTGTCCAGGGGACAGGCAGTAGGCTCTATAAAAAGAATGATATGTGGGTCAGTTCTGCCTCCTGTTATCTTTGGAGTGGCCTTGCATGCCAGTCCTTGACCCTCTGTGGAGCTCCGGGCAGGGTCTCCACGGTGGATCAGGAAAAGGGCAAGACCAGTCCAGGAAGAGTGGGCAATGGGGAAAGTTCCTTAGAGGGCATGTGGAAGGAGATGAGCTGGAGGCCGAGGGGAAGGAGTCGGAGGGGAACTAAGAGGGCGAGAAAGCCGTCTTCCTTTCAGGGCCCCCCCACCAGCCGAACAGCACTTTTGACAGACTTTCCTTATTTGTCTATGAAGGGGATTTCAAATCACTCAAGATGGACTCATGTGGTTGCCAGGGTAACAGTGTTCCCATCGTCACTGCCATGGAAACTCTTTCTGTGGCATAATATAAATATTTTCCTTTAAGAATGAGACGGGGAGTCAAGTGGGTGACAAGCTATTTTCCAAAGCTCACGGGCTGTGGCCAGAGCCTGCGATGGAGGGGAGGAAGGAGGGGACCAAATTAGCTCAGATTCTATATAGTTCACAGAACAGGCTGTTTTTACGTGTTTGTTTTTAGATATAGGAGCCAAAAAAAAAAAAAAAATGGGGGAGAAGGGCAAAAATGTCAGCGAAAATAGTCCGTAATTCTTAAGTGGAAAGAGGTAAGAATTTCCCGTTTTCTCTTGTTTTTCTCAGGGATGGTCTGTAAGACAGACCCTCAGATAAAGGGCTGAAGTCACGTTAAAGAGTTTCCAAAGCCTCCTCTTCTTCCTCAAACCTTGTCCAGTGGAGAATGAAGCTTAAAGAGGAGATAAGAGTGCGAGAGAGTCCCGGGGCCCGGGAGGAGGGACATCGTTTGACCTCCTGTACTGTTCCAGAGGTTGGAGTCACAGCAATCCGTCTTGCATCTGCTACCTTGGGCACACCCCACAGTCACGGGGTACTGTGGCCACACCTTCTTTGCCCTCAGCTCCCTCAGAAGAAACACCTGTCACCTAGGAGGGGGACAGGACCAAGTGACCTCCGAGGTACCTTCCAGTGTGAGATTCTAAGGTTCCTTAGTTCCTGCTGTCAAGAGTTTGATTCTGAGAGTCAACAGTTCTTTATCCAAAGATGCTCTGATTTTATTATTCTAACAGCCTGTTATCTTAATTGAGTGCAAAGTGAAGCCGAGGGCAGCAGCTGTGGGTGGCTGGAGGGACGGGTCACTGCTCGGCTGCTGCACTGGTCACTGTATCATCCTTCCCAGGGCCCAGAACACTGATGCCAAGGCCTCCGCCTGGTGCTCCTCCAGCTCATCTCTGTTGTGGGAGTTTTGCTGGCTTAAATAACTCGCTTTCAGGAGCTTATGAAGAAACAGGCTCCCAGAAAACATAGCCAGGCTGCAGCAGTGACTGTGGCCTGAAAGCAGCCAACACCGTCACTCCTGAAAGCTTGCTGGCTGGCCTGCGCTGACTTTCCACGGGCTGGTGGAAGAAGAATGCTACTGGTTCTGTAATCAGGGGGCATCCAGGGAGGGGCCAGAGCCTGCAGCCCCACCTGGCAGCTCCACGCCAAAGAAAGGCGGGTGGGGATGGGGCTTTGCATGGACGCTTACACTGCAGCACGATGAAGCTGGCCTGCGAGACCGAGAAGGTTCACAATTGTCCTTCCAGTTTATCTTCAGCCCTGGGGGCTGTGTCTGGAGCTCTCAAGTGCGTGATGCTGGGCAAGGGCTTTAACCCTCTCAGCCCCGGTGCCCCGCTCTGCAGTGGGGGACAGCACAATTGATGGAACAGACGATAACCAAATCAGCCAAATGAGCCCGAATTTAGAAATGGGGCATGGATGCTCATTTAGCAGTTCTCAAAATGCCAAGGAACCCTCTTCATAGCAAGAGAGGGGGCATTCGAATCTATAAAAGAAATGCCACCACCTTTGTCACACAGTAAGATAAAGCAACGTATCTGTTCTGGGACAGGACTGGTTATGATTTTGTTTTAAAGAAATCATCAGGTAGATTCATGAATGATGGATATTGGAACTTTTTTTTTTTGTCTCACTGTGAAAACAGTTTTATTGCTGTTTTGGTTTATATAATTAATGCATGCTCTTTGGAATAATTTGAACAATGTGTAGAAGTGGAAGAAAGAACTTAAAAAAAAATCACTTAAAATCTTAAAATCCCACCACGCTGAGATGATCCCATTACCCATTTGTTGGCAGTATTTTGCATATATGTAAATGTTGTATAACTACATGTATCATTTGACATAAATGAGATTCTTTCACACATACTGTTTTTATTTGGGGAGATATTTTTTTGACTGCAGTCTTTTGCTCTCTGACCTCCCCACTTCCCTTCTGCATGTCTCTCCGCCTGCATCAAGCTCCCGTCTCATTCCAGGGAACCCACGATAACCACCTTGTGGATGAGGCCCTGGGACAGAGGCCAGTGAGGCAAGGGAAAAATATGAAAAACTCCAAGTCTTCTTATACAGATTGAACTCCTCCTTTTATTGGGTTAGTCCTTGGCATTTTCTAGTTTTTTATTTTCCTTTTGTTTGGATTTTAATTGTGGTTTTTCCTGGCCACTTGGGAAAACATCATTGAATATGGTCATTATATCCCCATGGACTCTTGCTTCTATTTCTACCAGATAGACTCCAAGAAGAAGGACCATTACGTGGAAGAGCATGTGGATTTTTTATTTCAAAAGATAAAGCGAAGTTGATCTCCAAAAGGATTACTATTGTATATCTGCTTATAAGGGAAGGCAGACAGCATTTGAGGGTAGCTTCTACCCCGACATTCCCACAAGTAGTCACTGTTTTCCTTTTCTTCAACTTTCTGCATTCTTGTGGGGCTCCTGTGACACCTCATAATCTTTAAGTGTTGCATTTTGATGACTTTTAGGGGTGCGGGCATATTTCCCTATTAACTGACTGTTTTATACTTCTGTGAATTGTGTACTCCTACTTTTTGCTTTTTCTTCTCTGCAAAGTTTTGTTTAAACTTTTACTTTGAAATAATTTTAAACTTACAGAAGATTGTCATCTGATACCACTGGGGACATTAACTTTGATTACTTGGCTAAAGTGGTGTCTACCAGGTTTCTCCACTGTAAAAATCTGTTTTCCCCCAGGTTAAGGGTTACTCTTGACTTCAGCTGAGCTACCGTGCCCAGCTCTCAAGTCAAAGCTAAGTATTACAGCTGGCCTGTTAGAAATTCCTGCCAGCTGTAGACAAAGGCAGGGATGATTTTGCAAAGTCTGCTCACTTCTCTACTCATTGATAATAATTGCAGACACTTTCTGTGTGCTTCCTATGTGCCATAGGGAGCCTATGGTGTCTTGTTGCTGTTGTTCACTGATTTCAAGCCATGTCTGTCTCAATCCTTAGCAGTGTTCTTTTTATCAATAACTAATTTTTTAAGTCAAAGTAGCACATGTGCATAACTTGAAAGTCAAATGGTACTAAAAGGCCTATATTGAAAACACCAGTCTCTTAATCATTGTTTGAAACACTCCTCTCCTCCAATCCTGCTCTCTAGAAACAACTACGCACAGCTCCTTTAGCGAGTTCTTCTACGTTAGACCTCCGCTCTTCTCGGTCTTAACCTACCACTTTAAGAGTGAGGCACTGAAAGTAAGCCAGAAAGAGAAAGAAAAATACCATATGAGATCAAAAAAAAAAAATCAAAAAAAAATAGAGAAACATAAATGCAAAACAGAAACAGACTCACAGACATAGAATACAGACTTGTGGTTGCCAAGGGGGAGGTGGGTGGGAAAGGATAGACTGGGAGTTCAAAATTTGTAGATACTGACAGGCATATGCAGAATAAACAAGATTATACTGTATAGCACAGGGAAATATACACAAGATCTTGTGGTAGCTCATAGCAAAAAAATGTGACAATGAATATATGTATGTTCATGTATAACTGAAAAATTGTGCTCTACACTGGAATTTGACACAACATTGTAAAATGACTATAACTCAATAAAAAGAATGTTTAAAAAAAAGAGTGAGGCACTGAAAAGCTACTAGGAAGCGCTGGTGTATATGGATAGAACATATCAGTTGATTGGCTTTTCTTTAGGATTTTCAAACACTGAGTCAGAATTTTCAGAGAAATAGATGCAAATATCAATTTTCTGGCTATGTGGGATGGGGAAGAGGTCTGGGATCCCAACGCACTATATGCAGACTTTCACACAATGGTTCTTGTTTTCAGACCAGAGTCTCATCCGTTTTTCTCAGCAGAGCCTCCAAATCCTCAGCTTCTCAGGAGTCTGTGGTTCTACCTAACGCCAGGGTTTTCTACGACAGATCCTTAAGATCCTCTCTGCTAACTGAGTGACCACTATTTCATCTGCTTTCCATCCTCCAAAAATTCATTTAAATGTCTTATCTGCTGTTGCCCTTCTGTTCTCCATGTTCTTATGTCTACGTTTACTCCTTTATTACCATTTTGACAAAGTTTTGGTAGGGCAAAGAAATGAACACCTGTGGCCAATTGGCTTTTTAAGACTGAAACTCATCACATGAGTTCTGAAATCACTGAATCTTAAAAAAGAAAGCAGTTAGGGACTTGATTTATTTCTCCCAGAAAGCTCCTTGCCACCTACACAAATTGTTCTACTTACTTCACAGGGAAATAATTTCTCTAGACCAAAAGCTATGAGTGGGTAGACTTCAGCAACTAAAAGACATACCCTGTTATGTTGACAAATGGAGGGGATTGGTTGGGGGAGGCAAGAGAGGGGAGAAAATGAAACGTGAAGGCATTGAAGGGAAGGGAGCCAAGGAAGCAATGAGAGACTACACAGGCTAGAGGAGATGAGAGGAACAAAGAGTTCAGTGCCACTTTATTCCTTAAATTTCTCCTACTTTCCATTCTTAACATCACTGTCTTAATTTATACTTATATTGTCTTACACCTGGACTGTTACAATGGTCTCCCAACAGGTATCCCTCCTTTCACTGTTGGTTCTCATAAGTCTATCATCCATATGGTTATGTCACTTTCTTGTTTAAGATCCTTTATTGGCTCTCATTGCCCTCAGGATGAGGTCCAAGTCATCCCCATGACACCCAAGGCCTTCTGTTATCTGGCCCCTGTTTGCATCTCCAGCCCCATTTTTCTCTACTTCTTGCCATGAACTCCTTGTAGTTTTTTTTTTCTAATTCTGCTCATGTTTCCCCTGGGGTTCTCCTTGCCTGGTTAATGCCTGATCATCTCTGAGATGCTCAGACATTGCTCACTACCCTCAGGAAGTTCCATCACCACCACTACCCCTGGGCCAAGTGATCCTCATTGGGCTTTTGTAAAAACCAGTGCCTCTATATCCTTGTTGTGTGTGTGTGTGTGTGTGTACATGTGTGCACATGTGTGTACATGTGTTTAAATAATTTTCTGTTTACTATGTGCTCCCTCGTCCGTGGTCCTCAAGGGGAAAAACTATATCTTGGTCTCTGAATCTCTATCACTTAACAAAGTATTTATTGGACATAATAGGCACAGTATCGAAGAGATGAATAAATGAACGATGGAGCCAGTGAATGAATGAATTTCAGAAGGAGTCACCTGGATGAGGTGCCTAAAATAGCTTGAAGTCAGGGGGCTGGTCTAGAGGTAGAGTTCAGCCCCAACTTGGGTCAGTGCCTATAAAGCCAACTCTGAAGGACCTCGCTGAATAAATAAAATAAGATGTTGTCATATCTTACTCCAAAACAAATTTCTGATGGATCAAAGACTTAATTTAAAAAGAGAGAAAGAGCTATAAAAGTCCTAGAAGAAAGCATGTGAGATTTTCTATGCTGGAGTGGAGAATGTATTTCTAACCAGGAAATAATATATACAAAACTTAAAGTACTTCATCTATGTATTTTTTTAACTGCATGAAAAAAATGCCATGAACAAAGTCAAAGACTAACTGCAAAAACTACATGTAACATGTATAGGAAAAGGCTAATTTCCTTATTACATATAAAGAGTCACTACAATGAGATTTACAATCCAATAGAAAAATGGGCAAAGGCCATGAAGAGGTAGTTCACATAAAAGGAAACACAGGACATTTAGATGATTTGAAAGGTGATCAACTTTACTTACAATAAGGAAAAATATAGACTAAATATTTGGAGAGTCTGTCTTCACTTAGATTGGCAAAGATCAAACTGGTTTGGCAAGGTGGGGTAAAACAGACATTCTTACACATTGTTGGTAGGGGTGTAAATTAACACAACTTTTTTATCTGTTAAGAGTGAAGACAAACAAACAAAAAAAGAGTGAAAACTTGCATGCTTTTTATCTGGCATTTGCACCTCTAGGTGCACCTTACATCTGGGAGGATAAAGTTAGATGTACCAGATATCTATTGCATTAATTAACAAATATTGGGAGGCGGGAGTATAGTGCAGTGGTAGAGCATATATTTGGTGCACATGAGGTCCTGGGTTCAATCCCCAGTGCCTCTGCTAAGGGAAAAAAAATCAGTGCAGCATTTGAAAAAAAATATTGAGTGCATGCTATGTTCAAAGCACTGTCTAAGTGCTAGAGATTATAACGGTGAGCAAAACAGACAAGACTTCTGCTCTCAGGAAACTTGCAATCTACTGGGACACAGAGACACCCATTAAATAGTTGTGTTTCCCAGGTGAGGGCTATGAGAGTCTACGAGAATATACCTTAAAGGAAACTGACAGGAATCCCGGAAGTCTTCCTTATATAAGAGATATTGTGAGCTGCATTCAGAGGGCTCATGTTTGAGAAGACAAAGCCAACAACCGCAACACAAATTGTCAAGTGTCGAGGTTTGACATAGAGCACAAGGGGGTTAAATAACACATTCTTATTGTCTACCCTTTTCTAACTTTCGTAAACTTTGTCCAACACGAATTCAATTTTAAAAAGGAAGCACATGCTTAATTTCTTTGAGCTTCAATTTCATTATCTGTAAAATGGGAATGACAACACCCTGTAGGGCTATCATGAGGCTTAAATAGAACTATGAGTGGGTCCCTATGAGGAGCAGCAGTGCAAAAAGACTGACTTGTTTAGTCAAGTCATTCGAGGCAAGATAACTGATGAAGAACTAAGAACTCATCCTTCCTGCAGACAAAAGCACATTTAAACTATTCTACACGGAGAGAACTCTTCTTTCTTTTAAGAGCTCAAGAAGAAAATACACGGCATTTAAAAAAATAAACCCATCCAGGGTTAAATAGCAAACTAATTCTCAGTGTGTTCAAGTAATAGGATCTTAGCGCTAAAAGCCTAGGAAATAATAAAGCCCACAGAGAAAGTCCAGGAGTGTGACTGTGGTGCACCCATTGGTAAAGGGCGGAGCTCTTTCTCCATTATTGCCAGTCCTCATAGTTAGCTGAAATCCTCTGCCTGAGATTTTTTTCTTTTGTTAAGAATATCTAGTCACTGTTCCTATGACCCTCCTGGTGCCTCAGCACTGAGGGGGTTGGGAGCTAGAATAAGATCAATATCACGCATGCATCCTGCCCTCCACGGCTTTGAAATTATGGATGAAGGATGCAGACATGGGGACAACTAGGAATCAGTTCAACACGGTGAGTAAGAAAGTGCTTTCTTCCATGGCATGGGAAGATCTTTGAATAAAAGTCACCCTTTGGCCTTTTCTAGACAGAAAGGCAATGCCTCACTGTAATTTCAGGCATTACTTGGCTTCTGACATCAAGGTCAGAATATTTCCCTGAAACAGCCTCAGACAAATTTCTAAAATATCAGGTCATGTCACAGAGAACTTCAGGGCAAGATCTGGGCATTTGTAGGGCAAAATACGGTGTCTAGAACACAGCAAGTTGTTAATTAATGATTTGTGTTTTGTGATTAGATGGGTTTAATGTCTTTTAGAATTTCCCTAGGTCTATTTTATACTTATAATTTAGTTCCTAAATATTTCCCAGTCAAAATTACACCACAGCCCAGAAAGCTTCCAATTCACAATCTCTTCCTTGGAATGTGTGGACAAAAAAAAGTCACCCGCCATTTCGGTATATAACAGATGTTGCCACTATCAAGCCATCAGCCACTGCAGCTGCCCTCCTGCCCCTACTGGAGTGCCCTGAGGGAGAGTCAGGATGAAGAAAAACAAGATACTAGCCCTAGATAAGATAGATCTCTAAGGAATAATTTCAGTGAGTCCAGATTCTTGCATCTTCCCCTACACAGAAGAGCACTAAAATCATTAACTTGAGTTGTCTGTTTTTTGTGATTAGCAGTAATTTTTGACGTTTGGCTAGTTTTTTTTTGGGGGGGGGGTTCCTTCAGCAAAAACTCCTATATATCCTGGCTCCTCCCTTATCTCTTCAGAACTGCAAGGTCCCAGAATAAAACATAACTTGTAACTTTTAGGTTGTGCATTTTTCTTCAGTGGACAGATGACAGGAGAGAAGACTAGGAAGAAAGGGGGAGAGCTGCTCCGGGGGCCATGGGTGAGGACAGCCCTTCTGTGGGCATTTGTCTCCTTGGTTCGTGCCTACAGGAGAAAACCTGCATCAGGTGCACATTGGCATCACCTGGGAAACTTTTTAAAAAATATTGGTTCCATTCCAGATGGAAGCTAATCTATCAGGTTTTAAATAAAATCTCTGAAAAATTGTTCAGGAAGGAAAAGGAAATTAAAAGAGGCTTTTTGAGCAAAGTGCAGAGGGAGAAGGAGGAAAACAAATGGAATGTCTGCCTCCCTCAAGCCAACTGGTCGGTTTTGGAAACTTTGCACCTCTAAGTAGGTGGTTTCACACCCTGTGGGTTACCCCACCTCCCCACCCCACCTGACTGGAACAGCAGGTGAGAACCATGGGAAGTAGGTTGAGGGAAATGACAAATTGTGCAGATCTTTGAGGAGGCTGGGGAGGAGGGGGTGGGTGAAAAGCCTCGGGGGAACTCCACAGGGATGCTTTAAATGGCATCTTTGTCTTGAAGATCACAAAACCATGATGCTCACTCAGGAGGGATCTTAGAGCTCATGTCTCCCAACCCTCTGTGACAAGGACACATCTGCCTGGAGGGGAGAGGTTACTTCTCAGGTCCCACAGCCAGCTAGTACAAAGTCCGGGAACGAGGACTCCCAGGGCTCACTCTTTCTAGCCCCTCAGATGGGGAGCAACAGACCTGGAGGAAAATGTTATGTTCACAAAGAAGGCAGAGCCCCAAACCTGCCTTCACCTGATCTTATTCGCCTCATTTATTCTGGTCCCTCCTGCCGGGGGTGGAGCCTCAAGTGAAGGCCAGTTCAGGGAATGAGCCGGGCTAGGTTTCATTCCAATGAGCTGCTGTCCTGGGGTCTCTGGATGCCCGTGGCAGGCACCAGCCCTCCAGCCCAACCCGGAAAAATGGAAATGTTCCCCAAATTGTTTGAAGTGGCCCTTAGCCTGCTGTTAGGAGGCTGCCTCACTCAGACTCTCTTCTCAGCAAAAAGTCTTCCTCTTTTCCACCTCAAAGATGAAGACGACAGCGTCTGTGTCCTTCCCATACCTCCAGGAGGCAGCGAGACTCAGAACATGACTTGATCATGGGACCCACGTCACACTTGTCTGCCCCCAGAAAGCCTGTCAGCAAAACGGGATCCCTCCCTCCGCTCCATTCATTCCATTCCATCCAGTGAACATTTGCAGTGACAGGTGCTGGTAGAATAGAGACATTGGAATTGGTCCCTGTTCTTGAGAATCACAATTTAACCAGGGGGACATATACACACCCTTCACAGAGAGTAGTCTTCTCTTCTGTCCTCCAGTCCATCACCTAGCTCTCTACCTCTCAAACTACAGCCTCTCCCAGGATCCTGTAGAGACCCTGATAACGATATCCTGGTGTATGCCCTGGGGTCCATGTGGAGGGCGCTGACTGTGACCACCAGACATGCCATGTTTGGTCCACGCAGGGTTTGACTATTTTTAATTCAAGCCAACTTTTAAAAATTTGGAAGTTTCATATTAAAATGTTGACCTCAAGTTTCTCTTAAAAATTGGGAAACTGGCAACATTGGGCCCCTACTGAACTGGAGCTGAAAGCAACTGCTCCCTGCGCTCCCCCCACCCCCCGCCTGACTCATAAGAAGAAATCAGCTCATCCACAAAAACACAGCATTGCATGTCGGGAGTGTAAGGAAGGAAATTAGGCTCACCCAGCTGATAGGTCCTAACATCTGGTGGGATGATCCTTATGGCCCTTTTCATGATGAGCTATTTCATGCCCTCGTAGAGTTTGCTAGCCTTGGATTCTAAGGCCCTGCTTTGTTTTCCAACCTGAGAGTCAGGAGGCCCTCCCTCCCCTGATGATCACCAGGTGATTCTTGGAGGGGTCATGATTTATACTTCTTTATAAAAGAAAACCTGTGATTTTGTTGTATTAGGGAAATGAGGTATAGCGGCTGTCCAGCTACTGGCTAGTGAATACACCCCCATCCTTCCTGCAATCACACTCCTCATACGTAATACTCATTTTGAATTTTGAGTCTTATATTCCATACTACTCTTTAGATAAAACATGGACTTTTTTGTTTGACACAATCCCTACCACTGTTTATGGCCTCCTCAACATGGGGGTTTAACATTGGTTGCCTTTTATTATCATCTTCCTATTGTTAAACAATTGTAAATGCTATTTTTTTAAGATAGCGAAAGATTTTTCTTTACTCATATTCTCACTACCCCATGAAGGTGGTAAAAATGAAAGCCAGACAGAGAAGACCATGTACTTAAAAAAACTAGGACATATCTCTTTGTGGAATAAAAACTGTTTTTGTGTTTAATGCGCTAAGTAGATCTAAGTTATTTTTTAAATCTTGATTAATGCATTCATTTACATCATCTGCCTGACCCTTACCGAAGTTTACATTTGCACTCATGGCTAATAGCATCCTAATGACAAGGCACAAGAAGATCTGCAATTTCCTTCCTCCTCTCTGTGAGGCGGGGAGGGAGGAGGTATGACTAATAACTACCATTTCCCAGAGCTCTGCTGAAGCCAGAGAGAGCTCGGGGGTGGGCCTTCCCCACAGGGAGCCCAGGGAACAGCCCAGGGTTTGAACCTAGCCTCCTTGGCTGGCATGGGGCTCCACTGCTTACTCTGGGATTTTAAGCAGTTTTCTGTGAGCCTCAGTTTGTTCATCTGCAAACTGTGGATGATACCACCTATTTTGTTGGGCCGCTGACAGAACAGAATAAACCTGGAGGGAAGGGGTGTTTGATGGGCAAATGTGGCTCTTCCGAGGTCCCGTGCTGAATCAGCAGTGGTGGCTTGGACCCAGGCCAGTACCCGTGCGTGCGTGGAGGGTCCCCCTTTGCAGAGTGTTTTGGATGCTGTGAGGGAAAGCTGCCTACATGTTTTAGTGCAAAGAGAGATGTTAAAAACCTTTCAAGTGTTTTTGTAGGGGGAAGAAAAAGGTTTAATTCAGGCTAAAGAAGTTAAAAGGAGACTTACTCCTCTTGCTCACTTCTCTAATATTTAATGTTCAGGCACAGGGGAACCGAGTGGGTTATAGACTCCGGGATTCCCTCTGCAGTAGTTGCTGATGGTGTTGTGAGAGCAGGGAGAAGACGCTGGACCGTAGCGCCATCAATCTTACAGCCGCAAAGACCTTATTACAGTGGTTATCAACTCTAGTGCAAATTAGGATTGTCATGACGGGGTGGGACTGGGTGGGGGGATTTGGTAAGGATGCAGGTGCCGAGGCCACACCCAGACCTACTGAATTTGAATTTCTGAAGGGACCAGAAATCTGCATTTTCACACCCTGCCCACAAGGTGTTTTAGATGCAGGTGGTCCTCTGCCAGCACTTTGAAAAACACTCCCTCCACCTCTCCAATCCCCATCCCCTCCTTGCACCCTCTGCAAAAGAGTTTGGACCCAGAGTCACCCTCTCAGCTGGAACTGATTCGAGGCAGCCCATGCCTGCCTTGGACAGCTTTGACAGTTAGAATGTTTCCTCCACAAACTCAGTTAAAGTTGTGTCTCCCCACAATTTACATACAGGGATGTTCTTTGCAGAGCTGGTCTCCCCACACCCATTCACCCCATGCTCTTATGGGCCTTCAAATACTCAAAACCAAGATCCTGCCTGTAACCCACTGCCCCAGGCCTCAGCAATCTATGGTTAGTGTCCAGTAATGATCCCAACCCCACTGTACTGGTTCTTTCCCCTTTGTGGGAAGTGTCCCACACCAGCCCACACACAGTCCTCCACTCCCTGGGGCTCCTGCAGGTCTCTCCTCTCCTGCCTGGCCCCTCCAGTGCAAAGCATGATAACTACCGCTACTGGTTTCTGCAGTGAAGAGCTGGTACTGGTGGCCCCCAGAGCTGCAGTCCTAAGGGGCCAGAGCAGGGGGGTCTTCCCAGAGAACTGGGTGGTCCAGCAACTGGCCGATTTCCTTTCAGAGCTGTTGGGGGCTCTGCCAGGCAATCACCATGCCCCCTCCCACCGAACAGCCCAGTGGAATTCTCCACATCTCACAGGGCCCCTGAGAAAAATGGCTTCTTCAGCTCTGCCTGCAATCTCCCTCTGCAAAGGGCTCAGTTGGATGCCTGTCTGCAGGGTAGGGCCAGGGAGTAGGACCTGATCATCTTGTTTTCCCAGCCCCCTCCCTTCTGAGGCCCAAGCTTCTTTGTGTGTTTTATACAAGAAAACCCAAGTAAATCAGTATGCAGGGCCCACTCTTCTATTCTATTATGCATGCTCAGACATGTTAACGCCCAGCAGGGACCCCCATCACATGCCTGACCCTCTCCCACAAGCAGCCCGTGTCACCTGTGTAGTCACACAGGGCCCATCCTCACAAAGGGCTCTGCCATTGCTGCTGTGAATTCTCAGGCATTTTATTTTAGAACTTGTGCTTTGTAAACCAGGTCTGATGGGACAGTGGAGCACATGAGCATGAGCATGAGCAGAGGAGACACCCGAGGGTGCAGCGCGATATGAATGGTCCCAAGTCTGCTGCCACAGTGGGCAGCAGGCAGCACGTGTGCCCAGCAGTTGGCTGGGCAGCTGGCGCGGGACCTGGGCCAAGACTGGTAGCGATGACAGCGTCTGTGGGAGTAGAAACAGCAGGAGTGGCTGCAGGAGCCAGGCCCTGGGAGAAAGGAGGGACTCTGCGTGAGAGCAGCCGCGGGACTGCTGGTGGGCGGCCAGCTTGCCTGTCTGGCCCCGGAACCCATCCCAGCAGCATCTGCACAAATAGTAATTCTCTGGCCCGAATGCCAAGATAGGAACAGCCGAAGCTCAGACAGTGAACTTTGTCAGTAAAGTGTTACAAAACAAAAGCATGCACATGACGATAAAGCATATCAGGGAATTATAGAATTCTTCAGAGTTTGGACTCTGGTTTCAAAAACTGCTGCAACATTGTGAAGCAAATATACACAGAATTAGAGTAGAAATTAAACTTAGAGATTATGGCATTCAGTGGAAAAGAACACTATTTTCATATGAAGCTTTAGATGAACCAACTGTAAATGAGGAAGACATCGTAAAATTAATTTTCCTTGTAATGGCAGATACAGTGATAGAATGCATAAACAGATATTCTGAACTATATAAAATCATGAGGCCACTTTCGGGCTCATGAATGACTTTCACAAGTTACAAGAAATGCAAGAGGAAACTTTAAAATGCCATTGTACACAATTATTTAAATGACATGAAACTGGTTTGTAGGAAGAGGTAAATCTTTCTAGAAAAATTATTTCATGAGAAATCATAGCTCTAGATATGCTACAATACATATTTCAAAACAATGTGTCAGAAATTTATCCCAGTGTGGCCACAGCCTATAAAGTACTCTTAATAGCTCAGTAAAACTTGCCTCAGCAGAAAGAGTATTCTCAAAATCAAAAAGATCGGTTGTCAGCTTGTAGTCCTGCATTTGCCAACAGTGCCTCATACTGCCTTTAATTATATTGATGGAAACTGAGATTGCCAAAAGTAAAAATGAATTTGCAGAAAAATCTTATCACCAGTCACTATATCACACCAATAAAGCATTATTATTTATTGAACTATACAAATTATGGCACCAAGATGTCATTATTTTGCAACTTATAAATTTGTTGCTTCTCATATATTGCTATCTATCATCCTTATTATATTTTGTAAGTAAAAAAATATTTTAAGACAAAAGCTTTACATTTTAGGACCATCAGCAGCCCCCCCCCCACCTTTTAATGGGTGTACTGGGGATTGAACCCAGGACCTCATGCATGCTAAGCCTGTGGTCTACGACTGAGCTATTTGCCCCCACCCCTATCCCTTTAACAGCTTTTCCCCCTGCATTTTCATTCTGCACTGAGCCCTACAAGTTATGTAGACCACCCTGCTCACAGCCTTCATCCCCCAGGTCCTTCAGTTTTCCTTATGAGGAATCATGCTGCCACTTTCCTGCTTGTGGTCTCTCATTTGTGAAAGTCCTTCAGACAAAACTGCTTGCAGTTCTGGCCAGCGTGGAGACAGGGCAGGCTACTGCCTTGAAACCACAGGAGCAGCACTTCCCTTGAAGCAGTGGGAGACCACATTAAGATGTTGGCAGCCTTCTCTCACTGCTGGCCCAGGCTCATTTTGCAGCCAACTGGAAAGTCCAGAAGATTTTTACCCTCCCTGCTGTCAAGCCCTGCCTCACCCTCTCTATATATGTGACTTCTTTTTTGGACCCTAGTGAAGATCTTTCCATTTATTTGGTTAAATTCTAAATATTCTCCTCTTGGTGAGATGATTTTGACCCAAAGTCTGCTCTCTAATGCTTTAGCTTTTTGTTAGAGCTCCATGATCACTATGCCTCCTCCGTTTTCATCTTGGCCACTGATAAAAATGAACTTGCCAGAGGGTGTTACCCAATACAGGAGAGCACACTACTGGCAATGCTTTAACCTGGCCAGAGCACTTTGCTTCTCTCTGCTCCTTTCTCTCCAACTGGCTCCTGCCCCCAGTAAGCCAAATATGCATGATGCCTCTGGAAGCCTTATCTTTCATCATCTTCCCCCATTAGGCTGGATGCGCTGTACTCTGTGCTGGATGCCTGTACTCAGGAACAGTTCTGCGTAAAACAGTGACCTGTGCAGAGCTCCCTCTCTTCCTGCTTCTCTTGTTTTCAACCTCTAAAGCCATAGGACAGGAATAAGAGGCCACTGCCACCTGCTGTTGCTCAGCCTGGGTCTTCTCTACCTATTCAAACAAGTGATCTTATACCTGAGTTTGGGTTCACCTGTCCCACACCTACAGGGTCTGGGGTTCCTTGGCTGGAGCTAAGGACCCCTCCAGTTTTCACATTACCTATAACTCTGGATTCTGAATCTATGCCAGGCTGAAGCCTCAGAAGTCATGAACCCCCTAGTTCTTCACCTATCTCAGCACCACAGCTTTGCTTTATTCTTCAGCATCTATTGTTCCACTTTAACTTCCTGATTCCTGGCCTGTGAGCTCTCTCCAGGCTTAAGCATCATCTCTGTTGCAACACAAGACTGCCTTCCTGGTCCTGGTGAGGTGGGAAGCCCCATGAAAAAGAACGGTAGGACGCCCAGGCAGGGCCACTACTTACCTGCCAGCACCATTGGTTCCCTGGCCCAGCAGCATTCTCTCGCTTTTTGCGTCTAAAAACAGCTTGCTTCTAGGAAAGCGGAGCTTACCCCTAAGAGTCTATTGGTTCCCTGAGCTAACTCCTGATTGGTCTGTTTGTAATACCTCATTTGCATAAAGCTCACTCCTGATCCATCCAGTTCTATCACTCCTGATTGGTCCATTTCTACAAAGCTCATTCCTGATTAGTCAACTTTGTTACAACTTATTTGCACATGAGTTGCAAAGTCTAGACTAGCAGCCTATAAAAGCCTGTGTAAACCTACAGACGGGTTCCAGAGCTTGGAGTGTTAACTCTTCTGGGCCCACTGGTGTCATAAACCTGAGTTCTCCAACCCTCTGAGTGCTCTCGTCAGGATCCAGGTAGCTGTCACAACTGAGCTGTAACACTGAGCTGTAACACACTTTGCTGCAACACTGGTTCATCTCCAGCATCCTCCATCATCTTTGATGCTGGTGTGACAGCGTTGCTCCTGTTCCTTCCTCCTCATTTTACATAGAAGCTGCACAATCTTCTCAACTGTACTGGCCATAGGCTTAGATGACTGCAACAATCTTTTAGAAAATAGACTTTCCTGAAAATTCTAGGAAAGGTTCTCCCCTGAGTCAACAGGATGTTGCCCTTGTCACTCTCAGATGAGCACTGCCTCCTCCTTTCTTCTGTAGCCTAACCCAACTACTTTACTCTTACAAACACTGAGTGTTGTGAACAGATGGGCTTTTTGTAAATCAGACTATATTGTAAGTGATCCAGAACAACTCTTTATCAAAGGGAATCCTGAGAAAAATCTTACATAATAAAAAGCTTACCCGCACTAACGTAACTACTTCCCAAAGCTGAATTTTCACATATGGGTGTCCTCTAAGTGGCACATGGATTCTCTGCCCCCTGACTTCTCCGTTGGCTGCTCAGCAAGACTCTTGGCAGTCCATGATTTGTGGATCTTGTCCAAACTACGTGCTGTACCTGCCTCCTTGATGTATTTATGGAAAACCAGTGTTTTGAATGCTATGTTTCAGGCCCTTTCTGAAATACAGCTTTAAAAATGTTCAAATTAACTGTAATTTCTGATGATGACTTTTGCTGTTGTTGCTTAGCACCAGGAAAATAGAAGTTATGAATTACAGGTGAAATTTTCACAGAGAAAATGCAGCTGCTGTTCTGCTTTCAATAACAGCCCTCTTGGGGTTGGTACTATGTACTTTCTGAAGAACGAATCTGAGTCTTGAGCATGCCTGGAGGCTGCCTGTTTAACAAGTCACCTTTCCTCCCAGGTCCACACTGCATCCACAGACCGGTTGCACACAGGGAGGAGAGGGCCTGGCTCTCACCACGCTGCCTCCATATGTACAGCCATGGAGCAACTCTGACTGTCTCAGGCCCTGCCCTCTTTTGGAGCCTCAGCCTTAGAAGGGCCCTGGAAGCTGCCCAAAGGTCAAGTTTAGACACCAGTGCTGAGTTACAGTCTGTGCTTCTGGCTGAAAAGGCTGATTTCCCCAGCAACTTTCTACCCTGCTTAAATAGCACCACTTCTCAGAGGATGGCCCTTGTCCTTCCTTCTCCCTCAATTCAGAGGCTCCCAGGGGAGAATTAATTTGTCCAAAAGACACAGCTTTCAACACCCAGACTCCAACGCTGGTGTTCCTCCTTTTGGATCACACTTGACATTCAGGGCAAGCAGGGACCTTGAAGCCAGGCTGGGGATGAAGGAGCCAGGAAGGCCCCTCATTTGCATAGAATCTGGCTGCAGGGGTGCTTAAAGACTCCCAGAGAAGGAACTTCTAGCCCTGCTTCTGCATCTGCCTAGCTCCGCATTTTCCTCCTCTTCCAGGGGCCATAGAGCCGCAGGGCTTGGACTTCCAAAATGAAAATGGAGAGCTTTTTCCCTCTAAGATTTTTCAAGAAATCACACCTGAGTTCTCGCATATATCATAATTTTCCAAATGGGTAACAGACCTTTTCTATACCCTTGTCCCCAACACACAACACACACACACACACACACACCCCTCTTCTTCTTTCCAGCACAGACAGTGTGACCAGCTGAAGGAGGGGTGGACTGGTCTGCAATGGTGTTGGGAAGCCTTAGTGGCACTGTTCTCTCTCCAAGGGGGAAAAGTGAGGTTCTGGAGAATTCTAAGCCAGCAGCTGCTTCCTAATGGGGCAGGACAGACCCGGGCTCTACGCTCCCCAGCTGTGTGAGCTTGGATAAGTTACTAACATAAAGGGGAGGGGGAAGTAATAACAGTAGCTGCTAGGTATTGTGCTTTTATTATAAGTTCATATTCTGACTAAACAGCTTTCTGGAATTGTCCCATTTAATCCTCCCAACAATCCAGTGAAGAAGATACTGTCTTTCTCTCTTACTTTTTATTAGTGGAAAAGCCAAGAAATAAAAATATATTATCAGAGACAGGAACTATATTGATTGATGTTTGCAAATATTATCCCACTACACCTAAGAGAGAAGCACAAATTGTATTCATGGTCGTCATGGCAGGCCCCCATCCATCCATCCATCCATCCATCCATCCATCCATCGAGCAACTCGTCCATCTAGGACCCCACAAGCCTTGCATACCATTCTGTAATGTTCACCCCACCAGTTAATGCTGTTAAACTACAGCATTGCAGGTTAATGGGCAATACTGAATGGTCCTGCTCCAGGGCTGCCATTCCCAGAGGAGAGGATAGAAAGTCTGATAAACAGGGGAGCAAGAGTACCGCCCCTCAACAAGAGGTATTTGCTCCTGAGCTGAGTCACCACCTGTGACTGCTTTGGGAGTGCAGACAGGGCTGCAAAGCCAGGGAAGAAAACTTCTCTAGGAAGTTTGATTTCAAGTTCAGTTTTCCCTTGTTGCCTCTTGTGCAGAGCTTGCATGAAATGTTTTTTGTTTGCTTGCTTTGTTTTGCTTTTTCCAAAAGTCCTGAAGACAGCCTTGTTGCAATCAGCCTTGCAGTCCTATTACAAGGGGAGCAGAACCCTTGGCTGAAAAGTTAATAATTTCCATGCTATTTTGCATAAGCTGACAGCTGCTGTCTCCAGAGTCAAACTTGTCAGATAAATAAAATTAAGGCTGTGAGGCTGTTATCTAAAACCTGCCACAATTCCATTCCCACCAGGGATTTAGGAAAAGATGAAGATGAAGAAGAGAAGAATTTTTAAATCAGTTCATCACACATTTAGAGGCCAGGATTTAGGTGGGTTGCTCTTCTGTTGTGTGAGAGCAGGAGGGCTGACCCTCCCCAACTGTGGCAAGTTCCCACAGCCCCAGGACACTAGGTGGGATTTCTGGGGGTGCTGGCCATTCTGGCCCTCTCTTTGAGCTACTGTGCCCATAAATTGTCCTGGTCATTGGGCAGGTTTATCTCTGGATCATTCAATACTGGCAACTATAAGGGACTAAAAAATAACTGCATGCATGGGCAGCTGGGGCAAATTATGAACAAGATACAAAAAGACCAAAAACCCAACTGCCCCTTCTGAGATGTCAGGAGCAAAAGCAGGATACTACCCATGATCCCTGCACACAGCGCCACCAAGGAGGTGGGCCGACCGCCTAAGACACCCCTCCCTTAAGCCCCTGAACCCAACCCTACCCTCACCCCATTTGAGGGACCAGCTTGCCCCTACTCAGGGAGCAAGCAAGGGAACCTGGTACTGGTTTTCACGCCCTTGTGCTGCAGCACCCGTCCCAGTAAAGTCTTGCCTGAATTTCTCATCTGGCGTCTCATCAATTTCTATTGATTAAGGAGTCCAAGAACCTGGATGGGTATCAAAGCCAGCTTTCCAGACTGAGGTCTTTGGCCCAGAGCCTGAGGCCAGTGATGAACTTGCAGGGGAGGTGAGGGGTGGGGCAGGTTATCATGATTGGGTGGACGGGCTTCAGGCCTGACATCCCGCATAATCTGAAGACTTTGAGTGCAAAACTGTTACTGCATAGAGCAGTGGTTCTTAGCCCTCATCACACATTAGAATCACCTGGGAGCTTTAAAATACACTGATACCTAGGCAAGACCTCTCCCTGATCCCAAGCACCCTGCGTCAATGAAATGAGACTCTATGATTGTCCAGGTGAGTCCCAAGTCAGCCAACATTGAAAACTGCCAAAGTACAAGTAAGCATGGCGCCCCCAGTATCCACTAAAGCTGTGCCCTGTAACACCGGCCACCATGGTCAACCTGCAGCTGTTGAGCATTTGAAATGAGACTAGTTTGAATTGAGATGTGCTATAAGCCTAAAACACACACCGGATTTTGAAGACAGCCTTAAAAAATGAATGTAAAAATAGCTCGTTAATAGTGAGATACTAATTGAAGAGATATTTTGGATATCTTGGGATAAATAACATAGGGTATTATTAAAATCAGTTTCACCTGTTTGTTATCACATGCCCAAATGTGGCTGCTAGAAAATTAACGCTCACATATGTGGTTTGCATTATATTTCTTTTGAGAAGTGCTGCTCTAGAACATTTCTCAGTTCCGATTCACAAACCTCACAACCAAAATTGCTTTTCCAATATTGCTGCTGCAGATGGTAATGGACTGGGGAAAAAGCACTCATCACAGTTTGTAATTATGCATTTATTTTTGCATTTACTTATTTAGTGTCTGATTTCCTCAGTGGACCATTTATTTTATTTACCTCTCTATTTCAGCACCTCACCGAGTATCTGGGACAAAGTAACAATTCAATAAGTATTTTTTAAGTGAATGGTTGAAGGAATGAATGAAAGAATGAACCAACTGATGACTAAAATAGATCGCTTTCCTATTGCAGCATTTCCTAGACATATGGGTTCATCCGTAAGAGTCTCCTTCTAAGGCTTGTACTGCAAAAAGGGGGCCATTTTGCATAGAGGGGAAGGGCTGTAGCAGAGATGAAGTGCAAGGGCTTTGGGGGCAGATGGACCTGGGCTCAAATCTAGGCGTGGCCAATGCAAGTCACTTAGCTTCTCGGTCACTGTGATTTCTCTTATCTGTAAAATGAAGATAAGATTATCTCGAAGGGTTATTGTGTTATGAAGGCTTAGCAATGCTTAGTACGTTGTATGGCAGTCATCAGTTTAAGATGGAAAATGAACAGAACAGGATTAGTCTCTGGGATGCAATCTGTTCCCCACAAGGGAGGTTGCAGCCCTGCTTCGCCCCCTGCAGGGGCAAATACACTGCCCTCACCTGAGCTGAGTACACTCAGTTCTTCAAAGTCTGACTCTCTGTGCTTTTGGGCAGTTTATGACAATGGAGGAAATTGTGGAGGAATTAAAATTTCTTGGTGCTGTAGAAAAAGATGTTTGCTTGGGCTGATAGCGCAGCCTCGGCCCCCGACTGCTCTCAGACTGCATCTTTTTTCCCACCTTCTCAGATGAGCACTCCTTAGGCAGCCCTTTGGGATGAGTCTCAGATTCAGATCAGGACCCCTGGAGATGAGCGGGGGTCTTTTGCACCCATATCTTGTTTGCACAAAGGGAACTAGGACCCTATTGTCATCGGTGACCATATGGGATTTGTAACTGCTTAATTGTATAATGGAGTAAATGGCTTTTCTCATGCTTTTGCTGACCAGGGTTAGGCTGGAGAGGAGTGGGGAACTTAAGTGATCTGCCCATCCCCCTTGGTTTTTGCTCCCGACACTTCAGAAACAGCAGTTGGATGTTTTGTGCATCTTGTTGTTCATAATTTACCCCAACTGCACGTCTGCAGTTATTTTTAGCCCCTATCATTTCTTTGTATTCTGTTGTCCCAGCTGTGCAAACCATTGCAACAAGAGTTCTCAGGCCTCAGCCTGCCTAAAATACCAGAAGCATACATCAACCTGACTTTAAACTGCACACGTTTTTCTCTAGAGCACTTTCCACTTTCCACCCTTTTTCTAAGCACGTTTGTTCTATGCACAAGAATATTAGAAGAGTTCCAAAGATGGAGGTGAACATTGTACCCCAAAGAAAAAAGGGGACCACTGTATCTGCAAAAACAAGGACAACTTTGCAACAAATTGTTACCCTGTATGTGTAACCAGTGCCATTCCTTGAACTCTTACTATAAAACCCCCTACCTTCTCTCCCAGGCAGGCTCACAGTTTTGGAGGCATTAGCCCACTGTAACCTCCTTTGCCTGGCAAAGAAATAAAGCTGCCTTTTCTACTTCATCCAAAATTCTGTCCTGGAGTCTCAATTTGGTAGGTAGGGTATGGAGGCCGTGTTTAAGCCACACTCACCTTGCTCACAAAATCCACGACATGACCACGGGGGAAAAAAGAGGGGCTATTAGGAAACATGAGGCTTGAACAGCATGTCCGAAATGTTCTAATCTGGCTAGACAGTATACTGAGGGCTGCCCTATTTATCAGGATCACATTTGAAAAGGGAAAATGGGGCACCGTCAAAAAAAAAAAAAAAAAAAGAAAGAAAGAAAACAGATTATTCTCTCCTTTGGAGGCTATCTGTAATTAATATTCAAGCTACATTTATCCAGATAAAGAAAATGCTATCCATATGGACATGTTTTAGTAATTTATGGGTCTCTTTAAGATGAGTAGAAGCATATCTGTGTGCCCAGGCTGATGAAGTGGTGATCAGCAAAAGATTCCACACAACCTCATACCCAGGTTTGGAATACTCTACAACCATGGGACATACATTTGATAGTTCGGGTCTTAAAATTGTGAAGTCTACAGAATCATGAATGCTGTCAAAGTCCACATGGTCTGCCATCAACGGAAGGAATGGAATATCAAAATGGGATCGAAAATAGCAAACTGGCCAAGACTTACGCAGAAACTGGATGGAAAAGGCCAGATGCACTGCCTATGGCTTTTAGGTTGAGTAGGACTACAACATACAAATTCCCAAGAATTTCCTCTCATGAAATATTGACTCTGGTTTCTTCCCCAGCAGCTAGACCAACAGAACATTCCTGAGCCAGAAAACAATGTGTTATATTCCAGGGCATTAACAAGGGTGTCAAGGAACCATTCACAAGTTCCAGAAACCCTACCACCCACCTGGACAGATGGGTCATGATATAAAGCCTTGTACTTGGTCAAGTTCCATCAGCAGAAACCATTGCTTAATCCTCCTTGGAAAAGGCTGTAACAAGTTGTATTGTCTGTGAATATACTGTCTAGCACCAAGGCCTTTGACTTGGACTCATGCCTCTCCCTGAACAAAGACATGGGGCAAAACTCTGAATTATTAATCTTCGTTTTTCTCATACATACAGGCATAGATACTTCCAACTTGAGTCCAGACTTATCTGGATTACCCACAAAAGCTCTTGACAGTGACCTGAAACCACAGGGACTGCTGGCCAACCAACTCTAACCATGATCCACCGACTAGTAATTCATCCTTGTGTTCCAGACTGGTCCAGCAGCCACTGCAAGCAACTCTTAGGTGCATTCTGTCCTGCAACTCTCAGCCAGACTCAGGAAGAGCTCCAGTGAGATGGCGCTTAGCCTTTTTGATTCCATTTCTCTCTTTCTAGCTTGATTCTAATTTGGCACCAATCAGCTCAGACCTGCATCTGCCTCCTAAACTGGGGTTTGGCCTTGGCCACCTCTAGTCATCTCTGGAACCAAAATCTAAAAAATTTTAAAGGCAGCATTATTGTATTGATTCTGTATCAATTAGGATGTGTTAGATTACACTGCAATAACAAACAACCATCAAATCTCAGTGACTTAAAACCACAAACTTGACCTCTTGCTCACTCATATGTCCATAGGGGCGCAGTAGGAGCTCTGCTGCACATCCTCCTCCCTCATCTGTAGGAGTTGGGACCATTTGGTGCAGAGGCAAACACTCCTAGTCATGTCAAGAGCATGGAGAAAATTCTGGAGTCTGGAGCCAGCGTCGCTGAGAAACTGACTGTGGCAGATGTTTGCGCCAGGATGGCTGGTCCTAGGAACAACACCTGTAAGGGAATGAGGCAGCGGGAGTGAGCATGGGAGGAACTGAACCATAACACAGTTATGACAGAGGCCTCAGCCAGTTCTCTGGGGAGCTCTGGTGCTGGGATGGTCCTTGTGAATTGTCCCAAATTGAGGTAAGGGAGCCCCAGCTCGCTCTCCAGACAGCTCCCTTTAGTGGAGGGCAATTCTTAGAGGGGCTCAGATGTGACCAGTCAGCAGCCAATACTTATGGCAGCCCAGGGAACGGGAGCCTTGGCTCTAAAAGGAAGGATCTGGGCATTCACTACAGTCTACTGCTGGCACTGACAAAATCCACTGGGTTTATATAGTAAGTTCAGTCCATCCGGGAGCAGCTCTTCTGGGATTCTGGTTGGTCCCCTTTGCCACTTACCGGAGGAAGATTACAGGGATGATCTATAACCCAAGTAGCTACAGCTGACCTCAAGGCCACAATGAACCATTGTATCTTCCTCTCACTGCTGACTTTGCTTGTCAAAGTGTTTGACTGAATGAGATGACCTAAACCATCACCCCTGAGCTGATGGTTAGTAGGCTGTTCTCTGTTCACGGCTGCTGCACTGATCAATTTACCACCAGAAGAGGCAGGAGATACCAAGAAAAGCCTCAGTACATCAACTGGTATCAACTTCATTCTTTCCTGCCCTCACTGTGTAACAGCAGCCCTACATCCTCCTGACAAATAGAGTCAATTACCCCTGCTAGTATGGGGACTCCTTTTCTGGCCTTCTTTGGGCACAGGGAGCTCAAGGTGACCAGGCAGCAGCTGAGGCTTAAAGTTTAATGAGGGCACTTACTATGTTCCCAGGTACAGATGATTTCCTCTGGGAATCAGGACCCCTAGATTTATAGAACCTAATGCTACAGCAATGAGAAGCATTAATTATTTAGGTGGACACTGGGAATGATGGTATGCAGGGCCTTTCCTACTTCTACCCCTGGCTTCCTAGACACATATATTGTACCTGTTGGAGATACCAAGTCATACAATAGTCTTTGATTTAGGGTGTTAACTGCATTGAAGAAGACAGCACCCCATCCTTACAGAGTTTAGTGCATCCTTTATAGTAGGTGCTCCCTGGTGGGAATTAACATGCAATACAAAGGTCTTCACTCTTCGTGTCTACTCCCAGAGTTTCACCTACATGCTCTTCTCCAGGTTCCAGTATTATAATCATTCTCCTTTCAGGCCCTCTGGCCAACCAGCCTAATCCTTTTCCATGGCCGTAAGCTGTATATTCCCACTTCAATTCCTATTTCACACAAAGTGAAAGACGATGTGTTCTGCCCAGTGAGAGGATTTCCCCTTAACATTGTTTCTCAGGACTGACCTGAGTGGGACTGTAGTGCCACAGCAGTCTATTTTTGGCTAGCATCGCCAAACCAAGCCAACACACCCTTGAACCCATCTCAGCCTTTTTCTTTCTCCATCAGCTTGGCTGTAAGGCATCCCCCATGTGGTCATAAATTTTATCTGAGGGCAAGACATTAGTAACACAGTGGTGGATGACACAGGGATCTGGGCCATCTACAAGTGCACTTTACATATGCCCTCTGGCCCTGCTCATTTCCAACCCCAGAGGCACCACTTCTGTCATACACAGATTGCTGTTGGGCCTGCTAACTTGATGACTTGGTAGGCTGGACACCACCCAGCTCATGATGGGTAGTTTTGGCCACATGGTCATTTGTCAGATGCTCCTTCTCTGTCAGAGCCAGTGGCATGCCAGGAGCTATTTTTCAAATGATGTATAACTCTCCTCTACAGATGGCGTGGCCTTGCTCCAGGACCCTAGGGGTCTGCATTGTGCTGCTCCTTTTGGAGCATGCCATTAGCTCCACATGATGGTTTTTTTCTACTACATATATCAATAGCGTCTGCTCAATCATTTGACCCAAGCAGTATGCATTGCATCCTAGACTTGCTGTGACTCCAAGCCGACAGTCTTCCATGCTACCTGGTAAATGGGTCAGAGCAATATCACTAAGCAGACTCCAGATTCTGAAAAGGCCTATCAGGCATTGGCTTCTTCCCTAGTGATGGGAGATGTGAGATGCAATCATTTGCCCTTTATTTTCAAGAGATGTTCCTACATGCCCCAAACCACTGGACCCCTAAAGAGCTCACAGATGTGATAGTGATGTTATGTTCTTCCCTGGCATTATATCAGGTGGTACAGGATGTTGATGTGTCTCATTATTGGTGATGTTGACTTTGACTACTTGGTTAAAGTGGTGCTGCCAGACTTCTGCAAAGTCTGATTTTTCCCCCTAATAATTATTAAGTATGTGATGAGACACTTTGATACTATATAAATATCCTATTTATCATCATACTTTCGCCCACTGATTTTAGCCATCTCTTTATGTTCTTGCCCAGAACAATTATTATCGTGGTATTTGCCAAATGGTGACTTTCTATTTCCATATTCCCTTCTGCTTTTATTCATTGAAAATCTTCTATAAGTAAGAGCTATCCCTTTTCCTTCATTTCTTTAATTAATCAATTATTTTATTTATATCACTATGAACTCATGGATATGAACGTTTTCTATAGGTTACAATCCATTACTATCATTATTTATTTTGGTGCTCAAATTATTCCAGACTTGGTCATTGGGATTCTTTCAAGTGAAGCACTTCTTTGAAAGTAAATACTTTTTATTGAAATTGGTTAAGACAATTGTCTCTTTCCACTTGCAACTTCTTTGCCATTATGTTCTCCCTGATTCCAGGCAGTGTTGTGGTACTCATGGGCATTTTGGATATTTGGCTAAGGGGAAACTGAGTTGGGGGCATATTTAATTTAGTTATTCCACTTATTGGGATATAATTATGTGGTTTGAAATCACTATCGCTTCCATGTATAGTTGAGTTATTGTTGGCTGTCTGGTGTAGGAATGGCTTCCAGGAATATGTCTACTGTCCAGAATGTGCAGGACCAAAGGTTTTATTTCAATGTGAATGTGTCTTACAGCACACAATACTGAAATTATGTTCATAATGACTGGTCTGCCATTATAAATTGGTTCAAGTCTTGCTATATGGATACAACAAACTTTAAGACTCAAAAATATATTTTTGAAGACTCAGAAGGGAAACTCAAATACAAATAAGAAACAGGGTATTTACTTAAAAGTTCACAAAGCTCAGTATGTCATTCAAATTCAATCTGCAAAGATTTTGGAATATTTCAGTAAAAAGAATAAGAGTGTACAGACTCCCAATTTTGGCATATGTGAAGGTTACTTTCTTCTGTTATCCTTAAATACATGTATTCAAGAACTGAGAGAAATTTCGGGAAAAAAGTCAATGAAAAAAGAAAAGCAATGAAATAAATGGAAATTATTCTGACATCAAAGATAGAACTATAACCAAAAAATGTTTAATCATATCAAAAGCAGTAATTCAGTAAGTGGAAGCGATAACTTTCCAATAGAATAATAATGAACAGACTCTTGGATTGTTTAATAATCCAGCTAACAAGGAGGAATGAATCGCATGAACACATTGGAGAAAGATTTACATTCTTTGCTGATAAACTGACTCCTATGAAGATAATGTACAAGTCATGATATGCCTCTACAGTGAGGACATGGATGACTAACTGATTAATGAATCAGTAAGTAATTCTCAATTCAAGGAGTGTTTAGTCACTGCTAAAGAAAACTTGATATACACTTAAATAGGAAAGAAATTTTCTTGGAAGTTTTCCCCAAATTGACAACAGTCTTAAACATTTACATGGCATTTCCAATAATGAGTTGTGAAGTTGATAGAAGTTTTTTGAAACAATAAGAAGACAATTTTGAGCAAACATGCTAGAGATAAGTCTGACTGGCCTCCTCTTTGCAGAGCTATTAATAAATTGGTGCCATTTGAAGAAATGATCTAAAGAGTATATGGGCCAAAAAAGGCAGGAAAAAATATTTTAGTCATATGTCAGGCAATAAAATACCATTTTTTCTGGATTTTGTGATGCTTATGGTATTGGTCAGTGTTTTTAAGCTTTGAAATTTGTTATGATTTTTTTTTCTCATTCTAAATAAATAGTGACTTTCAAATATCACTTTGTATCCATAACTTGGTATTCTTTTTCTCAAAGAGGGCCCCCAGATGGTTTAAGCTTCAGGCCCAACAAAATCTGAATCTGCCTCCTCCCTGAGATCTCAAAAAGGGTGGGTTTTCAAAGCATGCGCTATCCTTGGAGGGGGCTTTCCCCAACTTTGCCCCAGTGCAACTAAGGCTCTTCCCATGCAGGAAGTGGGGAAAGGGTCTCGTTTTGCCCATTGCTGCCAGGCCCAAGGGAGAGGGAATCCAAGCAAAAGCAGCTCTCAGATCTCCTGCCGTGCAGTCCAACACCTTCACCTCCCATTCATTAGGTGTGAAGTGGTTGCTGGGAGTGTTTGTGCGTGTTTATCTAACAGGTCTGCAGGGAGTGTGAAGCTCTCTTTGCTGCCAGTTTTATTCTCCAAATAGAAACTGGTTGGGGCGGGGGTGATGACAGGAAGTTGCACCAGGCGGAAGGGTTTATTAATATCAAAATTTCTCACCATGATAAATGAGTGTCCTGGGGGCTCTGAGGACCTGACAGTTTTCATTTGCTTGCAGGTGAAGGCCACACAGGACCTTAGCTTTTAGGGGCCAGGATGGATTTGCTGTAATCACAAACGAATGGCAGTCTCAAGACCATGAGTGCTTGTAAAATCATGTGGTAGACATGGGATTAGACTAAAAACAGCCCCAGTACCACTCCATCACTCCATCCCAGCGTTTTATCTTCAGGTAGAGCATAGCCTCATTATCCTCATCTTAGTTTCTGTGCTGCCTCTCCTCCTAGAATGTTCTCTCATCTCTGTCTTCCACAATGGGATCATCCTTCAAAAACTAGCTCCAGTGCTCCCTACAAAAAGAAGTCACCTCATGTTGTGTCATACCCGTCTCCCTGTTTGTGTGCCATTGCTCTATCTAAAGCAACACTTAACTGCCACCTGAAAGTGCGGTTATTTATTCATCCAGGACTGAAAAATTCTTGAGAGCAGGGCTCAAGCCTGCATCACTGTGACGATCCCATATGGGCCAGCAAAGTGGCAGTGCATGATGAATAACTGTTTAACAAAGCATTCTGTTGACCGTGAGCATTAATTTTCTCGTGCGTGCAAAGCACTCAGTCCAGATCCTGACACATAGCAGATGCTCAATAAATAATAGCCATTATTTTTGTGTCTGTACAGATTTCAAATCAGCTCTGAGATGAACTAGACCCACAGGGAGGGCAGTACTGAGTCATGATTAGGATATAATGGCTCTAAATCCTGTTCAGCCATTTATTAGCTGTGGGACCTTGGGCAAGTTGTCACCACCAGAGTTTCCTCATCTGTGAAAGGAGCAATAATAATGAGCTGTTGTGAGGATTAAACGATTTAGCACATGTAAAATACAGAGCAGAACCTGCCACACAGTAAGTGCTATGTTAGTGCTAATGACTATTATTAGTTTTACTAATAGAATTATTATCTAGTGGTTTAGTGTAGGTGCCACCCATATCCCAAAGCCTCTCGGAACCCAGACCCTCTTGGGTTGGTGCATGAAAGATTGTAGCCTAATTCCAGACTATGTCTCTTTACCAGGCCCCTCAAATTGTCCTGTGTCCCCTTCTGATTCCTTTAGCCAGTGGAAGAGGATGTGGTGGGGCGGGAGGTGGCAGGCATAATCACCGACTTCACGTATCTAAAGGGCAGTCACGTGGAAAAGGAGCGGATTCACCTTGGCTTCATTCCACTGGTTAAAAGTACACAGGCCTCTCTCAAGAAGGAATTAGGCTGCTTTGAAGGGAGGAGATTCAGAGAATTTGTGGATTCATTTTAAAACCACCACAAGCCCCTTAAGTGCTGAATTTTTGTGACTGTCTTGTATATTAGCAGGCCAGAGGTTTGTAATCGGCACTGATGCTAATCTCCTTTGCTAAAGTTACTCAAACACACAGGAGTCACTGCTTTGCTCCATCCCCAGCAAGAAGTTTAAGCAGATGTATCTCATCCAGGACAACACAGCCTCATCAGTCACTCTGTTTCTGTCTCTAGGGCCTAAATGTCCCCACTCCAAATCACTTCTTAGCTTCGCCTTCTCTCGTAACATCAGAGCCCATCCAATCCTGGAGGCCAAGGTAAAGATGGAGAAACGGAATCCTTCTAGGTGCTCAGACGCCCTGGCCCCCTGGTACGGGCCTGCTTTATAGATTTCCTTGAGGAGAAGAATGGATGGAACACACTGGGAGGGAGCTGAAGCTTAATAAATGGCCTCCTTAATGAAAAAATAAACTGCAGAACACATGAGGTCCTGAGCAGACTGACACTATGTCACAGTTATCCACAGTTTGTCACATGTTCTCCCTCCTTCACTGTAGTCCACAAAGCCTTTAAAATATTGGCTGGTTTCTGGATTTGTAAAGCCAGTGGTTAAGCTATTATTGGATAGAGATCCTGGATTATCAGGTTTAAAGTTTGCTTAAAGGTTAATTTTTTTTAATAGTAAAATTCCTGTGACCCACAACTCGGAGTGGTCCTGAGGAGGACATGGGTGTGCAATGCAATGGAATCCGTTTATCTTACACTTGTCCTCTATTTGGTGAAAGGGCACATGGTTGCTATTCTCAGAAGGAGATCAGTTAGTAAAGGAAGAAGTAGTAACAGAAAGTGCTTTCGTAAGTGATGCATTCACTTGCGCATGCGTGCAAGTATTTTGGGACGGGGAAAATGATTAATGCGCTCTCTAGCAAAAGTGTCAGCAAAAGCTAGGAAAAATGCCAGGTCTTTCTATTCAGTATCTCTAAAATGAATGTTCATAACCACTCTATGACATGGGCATCGTTGTTATTTTCAGTTTACAATAATAGAACTTTGGAGATCAGTTTAAAATAAACAAACTACATTGCAGGTAATCATCAAGTAAATAAGCAGAAGCAGCTTCCTGTTTACAAACATCTAACTTATACACTGCCCGTCCTGCCAGTAAAGTCCTCATTCTTACTGCAGTAAGGTTTGTCAAAGGACAGAGACTTTGAAGCTTTCAAAGACCTGGAAGGTGGCACCACGTTGCAGGCAAAAAGCAGGGCTTGACCAGCCAAGAAGCCTCGAGTGTCCTGCTAGTTCTGTCACTACCAGTGTGATCTGGTGCACAATGATACCCTTTCTGGGTCACTGGTTCCTCACCTTAAAAGGAGGGTGTGTGTGTATAAGGTGGGGGTGCTGAACACAAGAGTCACCTGGGGAGCTCGACAAATACACAAAATGCCCATCCCACCTGGACCTGCCCTTTGAATCAGAATCTCTAGCAGGGGAGCATCTGTTCTGTTAAGCCAGCTCCTCAGGGGTTGCAGTCACACAGCCCTTGACACAAGCCAGTGTTTGGGAACCGTAGACCCAAATGATCTCTAAGGTTCCTCCAAGCCCTGGCGTTTAATTCCTTTTTAGGACAGGGAAGAAGGAAGAGGCTGTGAGAAGTTGGAACAGTTTGGGATGCGCTGCTCCAGTAAAGGCTACTCTGCTCACCATCACCCTCTGGCACGCTGCCTAAACTTTCCACTTCATTTGCTCTTAAGACCTTACTTGTACTATCTGGAGACATATTTGAATGGAAAATTGACCTCACTTAGAAATCAAATAATACAGCCCGCTGGACACAGTTCTCTTTGGTCAAATTTGAGCCAATTGGGGCATCAAAATAAGTAATGATACTAATTTATTACAACCTATTGAATATGATAGGAATTCACAAGTCCATTTTATATAAATAAACAGATAAACGGAAGGAAAGGAAAATCTCCCCCTTATAGTAGAAGCCAACTAACAGGTATAGAAGAAATGATAAAGTTAGAAAATCGCCATGGGGTAGCCACCATAGTAATCGTGAACTGAGGCAAGGATCATCAATGAATGCCAGACAAATGGGCGGAAGTTTGCTGAGGAACAGGATTTTTATATGGTCTCACAGTATATTCCCACAAAATTGTCACCAATTACTAACAAAATACTTACTACCTTTACAGAGAAACCTGGCAGACACCATCCAAGCCAAATGGTAGAAGTTAACAGCATGATTAATGGGACAAGTGGACACTTGAGTGGCAGCCGACAGGATGAGTGGAGAACATGGCATCACTTCAGTGGTGTTCCTGCCAAAGGAAGGAACTGGAATTTAATTGTGAGGAAGCATCAGACAAGCCCCATTTGAAGGACTGCCTGCAAATTGATTGCCCTGTGTTCTTCAAAACTATTAAGACTGTGGAAAGTAAGTGAAGACTGGGGAAATGTCCCAGATTGGAAGAGACTAAAGAGGTATAATAATGGAATGCAATACATCATCAGATGTTGGGTCTTGGACCAGAGAGGAAAGGGGGTAAAGATATTCCCCTTGTTTTTGTTGTTGCATTTCTATAAAAGACATCATTGAGATAATCAGTAGAGTCTATAGATTAGAGGATAGATTGTATCAATGTTAATGTATTCATTTTGGCAAGTGTATTGTGGCTGTGTAGGAGAATATCTGTTCTTAGGAGATGTACACTGAAGCACTTGGGGATAAGCTTGAAATTTACTCCAGAATGGTTCAGAAAAACAAAACAAATGTGTGTGTGTGTGTGTGTGTGTGGAGAGAGAGAGAGAGAATAAAACAAATATATTTCAAAAGAGAGTATACAGAAAATCTTTTATTTTTTCTTGTAACTTTTCTATAAGTGTAAAATTTTTTTTTAAAGGTTAGAAAAAAAATTAAAAATCAAATATCCTTAGGTGGGTTGTGGGGCTATCAGTCATTCACATCTTAGTGTGAATTAGTTTAATCAGATTGCTCTCCTTTTAATGTCTAGTTGATATCAGATGCCCTGAGGAAACAGAAGTTTACTGAGTCATGGGAGAAGACAGGCAATTTGAGAACTTGAAACACTTGGAGGAACAGAATAGTCAGACAAAATAGGGATACATCCAAGAGGAACTTAAAAGTAATAAAAACACAAAGAACTGAGGGACAAAGACTCAAAGAGGTAGAAGAGAAGTTCAGAAAATGAGGCAAAGGGAGAAATAGTCCAAATTTTGCCTGGAGCTGAGATGAATTTGCTTCATACCCTGACTGCCTCTTCGCTGCGTCATGGTGTGCTTCTCAGCCTGGTTGCACATCAGGGTCACTCGGAGTACCTAAACCCACCTCCAAATAATTAGATCAGAACTCCTGGGGGGTGAGGCCTGGGCACCAGGTCTAAGAAGCCCCCCAGGGGATGCCAATGTGCAGCCCGGATAGAGCACCTCTGAGCCACACTGTGGAAAGAGCAGGATGCTTGTTGATCTCAGCAGCCTGCCCTGTGGCTGCTGAGCCTCTCCCCTTCAGACCCAGTCTTCACACGATCACCAGGCTGATCTTCTAAAGCACAGATGTAACCATGCCAGTGTTCCATTCGGAACCCTTTCCTGGATTTCTCCTGTCCCGACTCTGACACAAAAGGTCTCCCACTGTCTAGCCCCAAACAGCCTTCTTTCCCTCACACCATTCTCTTCTTTAAACACTCATTTAAGATTTGGATTGTTTTTAGTGACACAGTCTTGTTATCAGCTCCCCAGAGCCAACATGTACTGTCTCCTGCCTCTGTACCAAGATTCACCTTGTTTCTTTCATTGACCCATCACTCTGGCTTTTAATCTCAGACCATTCAAATCCTCTCATTCTTCAAGACTCATGTCAAATGCCACTTCCCTCATGAAGTCCCCTGGTCATCCCAGTTGGACTTAGTCTCTTTTCCTGGCACTTTTGGTGCCTCTATCATAACACAATTACAACCTGCTTTGTTTTATTGATACTTGTTTACAGGACCATTTTAGCCACTAAACTGTACAGATACCCAAGGGTAAGGATAGAGCCTAGAATGATAAAAGCCAGGACCTCAGTTTGCCCTTGGGATGGGCTTCAAAATGTGTCTATACATTTTTTGATACTCCTTCCTTCAAAAGGTGGTGGTTAATTGCCCTCCCCTTGAATGTGGGCTGGACCTAAGAACTCGCTTTTGGGTTGAGGTTTTTTTTGGGGAGGGTGGGTAATTAGGTTTATTTATTTATTTATTTTTAATGGAGGTACTGGGGATTAAACCCAGGACCTTGTGTATGCTAAGCATGCACTCTACGACTGAGCTATACCCTCTCCCCAGGAAATCGATTTAACAAACAGATTAAGGTGGAAGTGAGTGTGACTCTGCGACCAGGTCATAAAAAAGCATTGGGACTTCCTCCTTGTTCTCTCTCCCTCAGATGACTGAGTCTGGGCAAATCAGCGACCATGTCACTAGGAGACTCAGGCTCATTATGGAGAGGTCCAGGAGGTATGGTCTCTGGCCAACAGCCAGGGAGGAGCTGCCAGCACACTTGAGTGAAACATCTTGCAATGATCTTCTGGTCTGAGGTTGAGACCTTGTGAACTAGGTACCAGGCCAGTTTTCCTGGGAGGACTTTATAAGTATTGGCCCCCTGAGCACCATTAAATGAGCATCATTCTCAAATATGACATTCCAGGCAAAGCTTTGGTTACAGAATTGATTTTCCCAATTATATTCTGGTTTAGAAAAAAGGACAGATTTTTACGGAATCTATATAAATAACTACATTGCCATGAAAAGTAAGGAGACTTAATAAGTGTTTCTGATTTCAGGGGGGATGAGTGAGAATGAGGTAAAATTATTAAATGTTATATTTTAGTATATAAAACCAGATTTTACTAAATTATTGTGGATTACAGAGAATTTCAGAAGGAAAAAAATTGTTTGATTTTATATCTGGAAAATGGAACATTTAAACATCAACATTCTAAACCAATAATCACAGTAAAAATTTTCTCATTCAGTCCTATGTAATTAATTCCTGTTTTACTGGATCTTGAGTTAGCAGTCTCATGAGCTTGTATGCTTTTTCACAGAAAAGAGCTCTGGAAATCCTGACTCAGTCAGGTATGGCCTGAAAGTTCTCCAAGTGATGCATCAGAAGCCTGTACCTGAGAATCTACTCTTTGAAGTGTCAATAGTTTGTAGTACCTGATATGGTCCTTTCCCTTGGGGCTCTGAGAATGCCCATCTTTTTTGAAGACACAAATTCAGTCCTATGGCTGATAGCAAAGCCTTCAGCCAAGCATCAGATAAAATAAAAACTATCTTAAATCACAGAGAAAATGGCTGTGGTTAATTTATTACTGGTAATTTTCAAATATAAATGCCTAATGAGAGTTCATAATAAGAAGAATGTAACTGACAAGGAAATTTGATTGCTTCTGTGGCATGAGTAACAAGATGATAAAGCAATTTCAGAACAAGTTTTAGACAATATGTCTCTAAGAACAATGATGAAGCCCATTTTCAGAGAATTTAGAGAATATTTGATTTATAAAAATGTATAAACATAATTTTATAGAGGATAAACCTTCAGATACAGCATAATAATCCTGAGACATAATATACCAAGATTATACCAGGAATAAAAATATATCAGGTATATGAAGAGAGTCAGTAAATCTGGCATAGGTCCTAGATGGCTATATTTTTTGTAAAACTCTGTAGTCTGATGTGCATCTCTAATTGAAAACCAGGGGCATAAAAGATATTAGATTCAAAATTTAAAAGACTGTGTCAAAGTTAATACTTTAGACACTAACTGAAATTATGGATAACACTATACTATTGTTGCTGTCTAACATCAGGCAAAGCACCACTAAGATCCTGACAAATAGAGGAAAACTAGACAGAGTCTACTTCAGAGTTTCCTTGGAAGTTAAAATATATTATGGAAAGTGAGGACACTGACAAGCATCCAGGGACTGCCCATGAGTCATATAATTTCTGAAATCTTTATATTAATATTTCACCTATCCTCATTTAACCTAAGGAAGGCTGTCTCTTCTGATTTGACAATTTTTTTCCCATGAAACTTTACAATAGTAACATATCAAAAAACCTCAATTATTTCTAGCAGCTCTCTTTTCATAAGGTGACATAACACAAATCTTTGTGATTTTTCCAGGGGCCCTCTGGGAAATCTCAAAATAGATTACAGTGTAAAAGATATCCTGAAACAGTCTCTTTTTTCTTTCTTTCTTGCTGTATTTCTTCTATTTTTGGATCTGATTTGGGGAAGACAAAAATAAAAAAGTTGTTAGAGGAGATTAGGACATTTAATTAAGATGGGGTCATGGACGCCTGAAAATGATACTTAGTTAAATGTTTAATCAAAATAGCAATAAATTTTTTAAAAATAGAAAGTAGCATGATTGTAAAGTATATGTAATTATCATAAATGAGATTCTTTTTTCCTAAATAATCAAGGATATAACAAAGTTAACATAAATAATTTTTGCTGTGTCGGCAAATGAAGAATAACCCTTCATATTGTTGGCAAAGGCGTTGATCAGTAAATCAAAGGGGCCAGTCCAGTCAACCACAACAATGTAACACTTTCCACCAAAGGCTGGTCACTGAAAGATGACAGTGACACTTGGTAACAATTCTTTCCTTTCAAGATCTTTTTGGTGTGTAGCAAAACTTAATGGCTCTGCAAATGCAAATAGTCCTGAGAATTTCACAAAACTGTAGATAACTCCCAATTCTGGCTCCATTAGAGTATTATCAAAACAGACCTCCTGTTGAATCAAAAAAAAAAAAAAAAGATAAAAGAAAGAAAGAAAAGTAGGCAAGTCCATTAAAGTGGACTAAACTTTACTAACATTTTAATACATTCCATAGCTTCTTTTAAGATTCAAGTGTTATCAGCTAAAACAAGTAAAATTCATTTATCAAATTTTGTCCCTTATTATTTTCTTTCATATTCTGGAACAATCTGACACTTTAGAGTGGATCTTAGGGCTCTATGAGGTCAAAAGTAATTTCATAATAATTACAGTAAAATGTTATTTCTGTTAACATGCAATGTATTCCTCCCTGCTTTCTTCAAATGAAAAGGAGCATTTCTAAATGTTCTCAGTTTTAAATTCTAATACAGTATTAATAGTTGCCACCCACATAAACAAGAGCTCTGTGGGGGCCCTCAATAATTTTTTAGGAATATATAGGTGTCCTGAGACTAAAACTTTGAAAGCTCGAAACCAACTGTCATAACGTGGTGCTGTGTCCTCAGTAGGCAGAATACATGGGTCTGGAAACCAAGGGACAGAATTAGGAATTGCCCACTCACCATCACTTCTAGCCACACACTTGGAGAATTTGTGTTTTCCATCTCCATAACTGAGCTTTATGGGTTTAGAGGTTCTGATTTTCAGAGAGAAAATGCTTCCAACAGGGGACTTAGCAAGGTTCCCATTCAATTTTGAGCTATGGCTGGCAGGGGACCACTTTTGAGTCCTTGTGCCAAGAGAACAGTAGGCAAGGAAAGGAGTCACCATCCTGGCATCCTGGCAGGTAACTGGCTCAATTATAAGGAGGAGTTAGGGCTGCTGTTACCCAATGGAAGCAAGAAGAAAATGTTCAGCATCCAATTTTGATAATAAATAGAAGTGCCGCACTCATGGCCATAGTGAGAATGCGGAGAAAAGGGAACCCCTGTGTACTGTTGGTGGGAATGTAAATTGGTCCAGCTGCTATGGAAAACAGTTTCGAAGTTCCTCAAAAAATTTACACTAGAACTACCATATGATCCAGCAATTTCACTTTTGGGTATTTACCTGAAGAAAACAAAAACAGTAATTTGAAAATATATGCACCCCTGTATTATTATTTATAATCAATAGTCAAGACGTGGAAACAACCTGAGAGTCTACTGATGGATGAATGAATATAGAAATTGTGTGTGTGTGTGTGTGTGTGTGTGTGTGTGTGTGTGTATTGTGTATATTACTCAGCCATAGAAAAGAATGAAATCTTGCCATTTCTGACAACATGGACAGACCTAAGGGCATTATGGTAAATGAAATAAGTCAGACAAAGAAAGACAAATGCTGTATGATCTCTCTTGTATGTGATATAAGAAAAAACAAAAAACCAAGCTCATAGATATACACAGGAGAACAGATTGGTGGCTGGGGAACAGGTAGGGTTAAGGAGATGATTTTTTTTTTTTTTTTTAGTTTAAATAAACTGAATTTTTAAAAAACTAGTGCTCTAGGACAGAGCTTTGACTAAATATGAGTCCTGATTCTCTGACTAAGAAATAGAGATCATTTTTAATATGATTTTGCATACAGCATTTTCTGCATTATTAAATTTGAAAAATAGAAACACAATAAGTAAAAAAACCCAAAAAACCTGATGCTAAGATATAACTGTTTACAGTTTAACTCAACATTGACAACTTAGTTGCTGTAAAATTATCACATTAAATTAGTGTTGTTAGTTTTATTTTGATTGATTTTGCAGTTTTGTTTGCATTTAATCTAAAGAGCTTATTTGAGCTTTATAGTAGAGTTAGTACTATAGGCACAAAGAGTTTATACTTTTTAACGTGCATATTTATGTGAAATTGTAATAAAAATAATTTAACTCAACACTAGGAATCCATGAGAACTTTTCACCTTCCGGAATGGGTACACAAATTGCCCATGTGATATAGAGGGGACTATTAAAAGATTGCTGCTCAAAGGCATGGTGGCTTGTAGCTATTTTGTGGGTCAGGATGCTCCCTGACTGTGCCCCGAGAGAGAAAGAGAGAAAGAGAGCTGTTCTCTTTGACTGACAGTAAATATTAGATAGATGGGAAGGGCCCCTGCAGGATTCGAAGTGCAGCTTGCAGTCAACAGTGGGCTTAGGCGGAGCTGGAGATGGGCAGGTGGGGACTGGTACTAGGAGAAGCCCGGTGGGGTGGTATTCCGGGGGCTGGCATGCAGTGACCACTGCATGGTACTGCTGCCCTTACAGGTGGACAACTGAAGTCTGGGCAGGCTCAGCCTAGACACTTGTGAGTGTGAGAGAATGGGTCAAATAGACACCTACACAGCATATGCTTACATTTAAAATTTAGAAATCACAGTTGAGTGACATACTTTCTATCTTCCTTCCTTGACAAATATATCTTCATAACAATTAAAAAGAACAACTGTGTAAAGTTGATGGTTTCTAATTGACTGAAAGTTAACAAAATATCAAAGATGACTGAACATAATTATTATTGCATATGCTGGATGTTCTGTTGGTGGATCTGTGATGTTTGGATGAGTAATTAGTAAGACATTTGTAATTCATAAATTGCTATTTTTTAAATAAAATTTATTTTTTGCCTTTTTTCTAGCAAAGTCACTAATTATGTAGTTATACCCATGTAATTTTCATGTAATTTGTGTTCTAGGGAAAGTATGATCGAAGTCCAGTATGATGGCCACCAGCTAAATGTGGCTATTTAAATTTAAGTTAATTGATATTACATAAAATTAAAAATTAAATTCCTTGTTGCACCTTGCATTTCAGGTGTTCAATAGCCACATGAGGTTAGTGGTTAGCATATTAAACAGCACAGATATAGACCATTTCCATCACTGCATAAAGTTTTATTAGACTGCACTGATCTAAAGGATTAAAATTTAAAATGTAATCATATTGAAATTACTCAACATTGAATACATTTAATAAAAATATAAAGTAAATGTAAAAGATAAAAAAATAAAATTATTCTCCATATATATTTCCAATGTTTTTTCTTAAAATATTCAAAATTATTCAAAAATACAAAATACAAATTATGAGTAGACTATCAGTGTTTTAAATATTTAATAAAATATAGTTTAAATAGTTAATGAAATATTTGAACAAAGCTGAAACAACTTTTACTTAATTTTTAAATTTTAATTAAATATTATTATTAGTTTATACAACAAAACTATTTACAATTCCAGTGTTCATTGTCCATTTAATTGCCAATGTAAAGAATCATTACCAAGCTTCAAATATATTTGTGTAGACATGCACACACACAGTTAGTAGTGATATGAGAGGTTTAATATTGTAAAATGCTCCTCAGGCATCTTGCGTAATTGTTTTGAATAGAGCATTAATTTTGCGACACTTTCTGCAACTATGAATTGGAACTCAAAAAGAAAGTGGCTGCTTAGCACCACTGGAAATAGATACTTCATTCTATTGTATGTAAAATATAAGATGCTCCATAGGAGAGTTTCACAAGTTAATCAATGTGCCTTTTCTCTTATTTGAGCACTTCTACCTGTGCAAATGTCCCCACATCTCAAGGGGTGTCCATCTCAGAGGTAGCAGTCGCACAACCACCCACACAGCCTCCCCACATTTGAACACAGTGGCCTTTTGTTTCAAAAACACAGGACAAGAGAAGTGAAAACATGCTTTCCTATGTTAGTCATTGCAGTGGACATTAGGGTTGCGGGTTATGCTGCGCTGGCAACAGGCAGCCACGTGTTTCTCTATAAATGTATTTTGTATGTATGCTTGTGATATGTGGGTCCCTGTAAAGCATGGGACCAGGATAGAAGCCCTCTTGCCCAAGGCTAATGGCAGTTCTGTGCCAGGGAATCGGGAAGGAGGGTTGAGGGTTCTCCCCTCACAGTAGGCTACTGATCACTTTCAGTATTTTTGCTTCCAGTTCCCTACACTCAGGTCCTGCTTGTCTGGTAAAGTTAATGCCTAAGGAATGGACCCTGGTTGGAATATTTGAAATTTATTTGGAATATTCAAAATTTATTTATTCAATTGTTTTAACAGTACTCATATAGGGCTTACTAACAGCCAGGCACTGTACTCTACATGTATTCATTCATTCACCTAATTCTCATAATAACTCTGTGAAACAGGTACTATTATTAGCCTGTTTTATGTATGAGGAAACTGAGACAGAAAGTTTAAGAAACGTGCCCAGCATCAATCAGCTTGTATGTGTACAAGCCAGGATTCCAACACAAGCAGTTCTGAATCTGAGTTCACAATCTTAACCACATTATCAATATCTGTCTACAGGGATTATTTCTTTCCTATTTGAAGTGTGAGTTTAAAGTTTTGATAGATAACATATTCCTAGAGTTTTTTTTTTTTTTTAAGCAAACAGATAATTAAAAGATATGCACTCACTGCTGGGACAACTGGATATCTATATGCAAAAGACTGAAGTTGGATCCCCTACCTCATGCAATATACAAAAATTAACTCAAAATGGGTCAATGAACTAAATATAAGAGCTAAAATTCTCAAACTCTTAGGAGAAAACGGGGAAATCTTCATGACTTTGGATTTGGCAATGGATTCTTAGATACGACACAAAAAGCATGAGCAGAAAAAGAGAAAAATAGATAAACTGAACTTCATCAAAATTAAAAACTTTTGTACATCAAAGAACATGATCAAGAAAGTGAAAAGAGCTCGGTTTCTGGTTCAGCATGTAAAGGCCTGGAAGTCACCACTCTCCCAACAACAGGTAAAGTGCTGAACAAACTGAAAAAGAAACAAATCTTTTTAGATCCATAAGAGAAGTGAGGTTGCAGGGCAAACTGCTAGACTCCAAACTGGAGAGACTGACAGGCAAATCCAGAGGATCACAACTTACTAGAGCAGAAATCCACAAACAAAGCCTCCATGAGAACCAGTGTAGGGGAAAGAAAACCAGAACTGTAGTTGACAAATTGCTGGAGGCTCAATGTGGACAACCCTGAGAGTTAAAAACTCCAGGGGGACCCAGTCATACCCACCCCACGCTTTTGTGAGTTTGACCTCCAAGAGCTGAACCAAGCCCTCAACGGTGAATATTGGAGGAAAAATCTTCTCGTGCTTTCAGCTAGAGGAAGAGAAAAGGAACATTTTGAAATATAGCAGAGCCTTCTGTTCTTCTTAACCACACTGGCCCTTAGGAGAAACTATTTAACCAGAGCCAACCCTGCTAGGATTTTATCAGAGCTTAACTGACCTGGGGGAAGGGAAATACTCGACTCTAGCTCACTCTAACCATCCGGTCCCATCTAAGGGGGAAGGAGGACACTGAGAAATATGTGTTAAGTTCACATCCATAGGTATAGGCTCACTAAAAGACTCTGAGACCTAAACACTGCACTGTAGAATGCTTCCCCTCCCCCATAGCTTACCCCCACATTACTAAAGGTTTATACAGCAGCTCCTTTAACTCAGTACATTGTGCCCAGGTATCAAGAAAAAACTACAAGGCATACTAGGGCAAAGAACACAGTTTGAATGGACAAAGCAGGCGTTAAAACCAGACTCAAATATGGCAAGGATATTGGAATTATCAGACTGGGAATTTAAAACAACCAAGATTAATACACTAAGTGTTCTAATAGACATAGTAGGCAACATGCAAGAACAGAAGGGCAATATAAGCAGAGATGGAAATTCTAAGAAAGGACCAAAGAGCAATGTTACAGATCAAAAACATTATAATAGAAATGAAGAATGCCTTTGTTGGGCTTATTAATAGATGGCACTTCTGAGCTTGAGAAATTCTCAAGAAAAGGTGCCAAGATGGAAAAGTGAAAAGATAACCTACAGAATGGGAGAAAATATTTGCAAGTCACATATCTCATAAAGTTCTAGTATCTAGATTATCTAAAGAGTCCTTACTACTCAATAACAAAAGATGAATAACTCAATTTAAAAATGGACAAAGGACTTAATGAGACATTTTTCCAAAGACTATATACAAATGGCCAATGAGCACATAAAGAGATACTCAACATCCTAAGTCACTAGGGAAACGCAGTTCAAAACCACAATGAGATATCACTTTATACCCACTAGGATAGCCATAATAGAGACAGTGGGAAATAACAAGTGTTGGTAAGAATATGGAGAAACTGAGACCCTCACACATTGTTGATGATAATGTAAAATGGGGCAACTGCTGTGGAAAACAGTTTGGCAGTTGCTCAAAAATTAAACAGTATTACATGACCCAGCACTATACTCCTAAATTAAATCCAAAATAACTGAAAATAGGTACTCAAACAAATACTTTGGAAAGAACTTGGGCTTTGGAGTTAGGCACACCTAAGTTAAATCCCAACTGCTGCAACGTTAGCTGCTTGATCCTTGAATATGTTATCAATCTTTCTGAGCCTTAATCTGTTGGTAAAGGGGTGACTACAGCAATGTTGGCAGAGGCTTGCCAGATGTTCACTAATCTCTTCCTGGCATCAAGAAAGACTCCACTTCCCAGTTTCCCTTGCAGTTAGATCAGGGCTACATGACTAGTTCTGGCCAATATAACTGGATGGATGTGATGATTACCAATTTCAGGCCTGGCCAAAAGGGCCCAGTATAATCATCTTTATTTTTTCTCCCCTTGATCACCTGGTTAGAAGGGAAGGCATCTGAGATGGCAGATGATGACAGAAGGAGCCTGAATCTCTGAGTCACCACCTGGAGGGCACCTGCTCAGGAGAGCCTCTTGACTTATAGGGGACTATGATATGAGCAAGAATTAAACCTTAATTGTGTGAAGTCACTGAGACTTTGGGTTTATTTGTTACAGAAGTTAGCATACTGATTAACTTTCCCTACAGGGCTAGAGTTAGGATTGTTTATGGTGTATGTGTCTTGCATGTCAGTTTCCTCTGCCTTTGAATGAGGTCTGGCCCATGATAGGTGCTCAAATGGTACATGATTATTGCTTCTACCAGCATCCGTGAGAGCTTCCTCCTCCCCAGCCTGTTGCTGCCTGCCTATGATCTTAAGTACCAGCATAACAGGTGTTTTGACTACTTTAACCTGTTTGACATTTTGGGACAAAAAGGTCAAAATAAGAGTAGAGGTGAGAGCTAAGAGATGAATTTTACACAGCCTTAAATAAACAGGTAAATATACAACAATAAAAGTGGGGGACTGCCTGTAGTCACCTAGAAATTTCTCCTGGTAGTCTACAACCTCTAACTCCCTTACAGCAGGTTTTGCTATAAGTAGCTCAAAATATTTCGCTGTGAAGCATCCAGCCTTGCCATGAATGAAAACCTTTGCCCGAGACTGTCTGAACGAATACATCTGATTTTTAAACAGGATGACCATAAAAACCAGTTTTCCTGGGACAGTTCCAATTTATGCCTGTAGTCTCAGGGTCCTGTCTGGTTAGCACCCCCTCTCACTCTCCAAAGTGTCCTGGTTTGGATGACAAGTTATATGGTTATTCTATTTCTTTTTTTCAATTGAGGCATAGTTGATGTACAATACTATATAAGCTTCAGGAGTACAACATAGTGATTCACAATTTTTAAAGTTACAGTTATTTATAGTTTATAGTTATTATAAAATATAGGCCATATTCCTTGTGTTGTACAGTATATCCTTGTAGCTTATTTATTTTATACATAGTAGTTTGTTATCTCTTAACCCCCTACCCTTATCTTACCCCTCTACCTTTTCCTTTCCCCACAGGTAACCTCAGTTAGGTCTCTATCTGGGTGTGGTTATCCCCATTTCTAAACAAAACATGTGTAGCTTATTATTTTCCTCAAGTTATTTATTTTGTTAATTGACTGTTCTTGACTTAGTTTTGAACCACCTATCTTACTCTATAACGTGTTTTCTTTGGCTAAAGACAGAATCATCAGAGGAACAGAAATATTAAAGGGGTAGAGACTCGAGGATAGACAGGCCTGGCTGAGAGTAGAGATAAGGAGGAGATGAGTAGACACTTCTTACCACCCTCCCACCACATATCTTTAGAAACTGCCATCTCTGTATTTATTGGCAACTTATCCAAACCCATAGTATAAATAAACAGGATGAAGATTCTGTCTTTGGATAGTTGGCACATGAAAAATACGCTCTTGTGTTTTAAACTGAGTGTCAAAAGTGATTTGCAAGGGGAGCCCGGAATCCCTTTTCTGTCTCCATGGAGATATCTGCCGAGTCCTCTCCTAAGTGAGAAGTGGGACTAAGATAAACCTCCTCAGACACAGTCTGAGGAGACATCAGGACTAGGAATGAGGCTGCACAAGAGGAAGGCTAGTGGTAGGTAGCCAGGGCTTCACTCCTAGGAGCAAATGAGTATGCAAATTACCATTCAAATTAAGAGTCCTGAGTCCGAGTCCTGAGTCAGTAGGGACTGATGGCAACTGTGGGCACCTGGAGAGACCACATTGCCTTCATAAGTGGCAGCCACCACCCAGATCCAGCAAGTTGTTCCCATGAGCTGCCATGGCAGCTGCCAGTGCTGCCAGATTTTTATGATTTTTCCAAGAGAATCCAGAAATACAGATTTTTAAAAATTCAAAATGCGTGTATTTTTAAATATTGGTAAATAAATTAATTTTCTTTTAAAAAATGTCTATGCCCTTTTAACACTGTGAGCCAAACAAACCATCTCTGCAGGCTGGATACAGTCCTCGGGCCTCCAGCAGGTGCCTGGATCCTAGACATTTAGTTCATACCACGTCAAAGATTTCAGAGGGCAGGTGGGGTTTGGGTGCATCCAAATGCTTCAGCAGCAAAGTATTTACCTCCAAACAACTCTTGTCAAATCCCAGAGCCAGAAAGAGGCTTAGAGTTCATCAAATTTAACTCCTCATTTTAGAGAAGGAACTGAAGTCTAGGAGCAGAAGTCGCACGAAGGCCTTGCCTGAGGTGGGATTTTGTCAGGCTGGTCAGAAGACTTGTCTAAGGAAAGAACATGTAACTTTCTCCTGGATAACATGCATTTTAAAAAATCACATTAGGATTTTTTTTAACGTCCCATGTGGAAAATATGAAATATAAAGAAAATCATATGAAAGAAAAAAATTACTATAATTGAATTATCCAGAAATAATCTGACATCACATGTGTATTTTTATATATACATATAATTATGTATGTATGTTTAATTATATTATATGTATAATGCATTACAGATATAATATTTACATACATATATCTAATTTAAACTTTGAGATGTACATATGCTTTGGCTAACCTGTTTTTCTTACTTCATTGTGAACACTTTCACATGTTTCTAATTATTCTTCTATGATTTTTCTAATGGCTTTACAACATCCCAAGAAATGGAATACGACAGTTACTTTGATGGCTTCTTTGAGGGGTCAAAATGGCTTAACAAGGAAGTTTCTCTCACAGTTTAATCCAAGGGTCTTGATTCTTTTTCTGAAAAAAGAACTGCTTTTGATTTCCTCCAAAAGCCTGATGATGGGGAGGTAAAATGTCTTAAGTGGAGAAAAGGGAAATGGAGAATGATTTAACCATAGCCGATTCCTGGGACACCCACCAAGTAATTTTCCGAATCGGCTGATCAGTTTATTGAGATCCTTGGTCTCGAACCTATTGAATGGGGAAATATCCTAACGTTAGGGTGGGGTCTGCCTGAGGGGTCTGGCTGGTATTACCCCACACAGGACACCAGCCCATTTGTGTAGACACCAAAATGGGAATTCCTAGGGCACAAAGTTCATGAGTGTATCCCTGGCCCTGGGCCCAGCAGAGTCCCAGGTTTCTACCCCTGCACACAGCCCCTTCTCACAGCCCCTTCCCAACGGGCCTGCTGTGTGCACAAGGCCTGATCTGCAAAGCCCTCTCTCCTCTTCTAGGCAGAATAGTCATTCCGAACCTGAGCACAGACCGTTTCTTCTTCCTCTGCAGAGACTGCCAGTGTCCTCCTGGCCTCTGGTCCAAGGAGTAAACAGGGCCTTCTCCAGAGGCAGCTGGGTCCTTCCCAAAAAGAGCTCACAGCAGACCCCAGACAGAAGGGCTATCCTTAAGGCAAGCATCAGAGACCCTTCACTCCAGATTAAGTCTGGGCAGGATTCATTGCCTGTACTTTTCCTGCAAAAGGTCACTTATCTTCCTTCTTTCCCTGCCCACCCCCTTCCCTGGCTGCAGAAGCTATTTTTAAATTGCCCTGGCAACTGGAGGACACAGGCTGGGCTTCCTGTGATGCTGCAGTCACCAGGAACTGACCGGGAGGGCCACGGAAGAGCCTGTTCCTCCCCACTCCTGTGGGAGTGGCGCCCTTAGAGCAGTCAAGACCCAAGTTCCCTGCACTCCCCCTGCCTCTTCCTGACTTGGCCATCGTCAGTCCACTTATTCCAAGAAAGCTTCTCAGACTTTTGCTCTCAGGACAAATGTGATAGGTGTTCAGAAACTTGAAGCAGAACTGTACCCCCTGGTGCAGGGATCTGCTGGGCAGTGGGGCGGTGGTATTAGCTGTGGGAGTGGCCCACCTGGTGCAGTAAATAAAGGCATACGCTGTCCGCAGAGAGTGTGAGATCAATCACGAAAATGACTTAAAGCTAATTTGCTTTCTGCTGTCATCAAGGGCCAGCAAGTCTGTTGGCAGTGTTAAACACTCCTGGGTGGGCCCCCATCATGCTTCCCTTCCACTGGTTACCCTTTGCCCACACCCATGACGCCCCAGCTCACTGTGCCAATACCTGGGAAACAAGACATTCCTCATTCAAATTCTATCAAGTCCCACTATGGACTGAATGTTTGTGTCCCCCCAAACTTCATGTGTTGAAGCCCTAATCCCCAATAGGATAGTACTTGGAGGTGGAGGCTTTGGGAGGTAATTATGTTTAGATGAGGTCATGAGGGTGGGGCCCCCATGATGAAATTATTTCCCTGATAATAAGAGGTCAGAAAGCGTGCGCGCGCTCTCTCTCTCTCTCTCTCTCTCTCTCTCTCTCTCTCTCTCTCTCTGTCTCTTGCTCTCTCTCTCTCCCCCACTCCCTCCCTCTCCACCACGTGGGGATACAGCAAGAAGGCCCTCAGCAAGAAACCAACCATATTGGTGCCTCAGTCTTGGACTTTCAGCCTCCGAAATTGTGAGAAGTAACTGTTTGTCATTTAAGCCACCTATCTATGGTATTTGTGTTATAGCAGCCCAAACTGATTAAGGAAAATCTCTCAAATTTAAGTACATGTTAAATGAGTGAAATCTTATCACATGGCCAAATTTTATATCCTACTCCAGAGGGACGTATTGTAAGTGCAGTCAGCTCTGAGGGCACACATACATGTTCTAAATTGGGGCCTTTGATGGCATTTACTCTTTAAAGGAATTATATGTTCTTTCTGCATTTTTATACTATCCATCTGGAACTGTTCCCTTAACCTCCTTTATATGTCCCTCAGTTGGGCTAAATTCCCTCTGACTTTGGTAAGAGCTCCATTCACATGGAGGTGCATAAGAAACAGGAGTTCAGGACCTTGGCAGTCTGAAAATACACTTGTGGTTTGGAATAATTTTATTTTTCTATTTTTAATCCTCTTGCATGATTTGCATGGGACTTTCCTCCTCTAGGGTTCTTATTGCTTCTCAGCTGTGATCTGTTTTTCTTCCCAGCATCTCCTAGAGGTAGCCAATGGGAACTGCGGTACCACCCAGGACCAAGGAGAATCCTTCTTCACATAGTCTGCCCAAGACCCCTCAGAACTAAGAGCTCCTTGCTCACCATCCCCAGGAAACCTTGGGGTCGTCTCTTCTTCCATCTCTACCCATCTCTCTTGTCATCCTGCACTGGGTTACTTTTTAACAACTTCCTCCTTGGGTAACCAGTGTCACTTATGACTGCTGTCTGAGAACAGAGAGGATAATGGAAATATCCAACAATCAGCAGAGAAGGGACACGACAGTGCTGGAGCAAGGCCCTTCTGAGCCAAACATTCACCCTGCAGTTGCTGAAGTGGGCAGGAGTCTGTGGGTCCCAGTGGAGGAGCCAGGATGGGGTAGCGCTGGCAGCGCTCAGGATGGCTCAGGCAACAGTTGGTTTCCAAAGGGTACAAAAATATTTTCAATATTTTTAACAGCTGGGGCAGCTTTGCCCATGTCTGTTGGCTGAATATCAGCCCTGCCAAAGAATAAAGCCTGGAATTCTTAGAAGATACCCCTCAAGTGAGAACAAAGGTAAATTACTCAGTTGGTTTGCTGGGCATATGCAGATTGTAAGCAAATTGAAAGGAGTCTTACATGTTTTCGCTTCAAAGAGGATCACAGCAGCCATTCTACTGTCTGTAGTTGGCCCCCAAAGTTATGTCATCTCTCCTTGTGTCTCCTTTAGCTGAGCTCAGGTTGTATCTGCTCCCTGTCTTTTCCTTCTCTTTGTTGGGAACATAAGTAGCCAGCTAGGCTTGGAATTAGACTTATGATACGATACTTAAAACAGACCTGGATCTGTTACTTTGTACTCCATGCCCTTAGCACAGACCAAGGATAAAGACATACTGGAGAAACACACTTTGCTTTCAGAAACTTCATTTTTAGAGTTACAAATTATACGGAGACAGCTCTCAGGACAGCCATGTGCTCAGGTGTAGCACTACAGAAAGCCAGCTTAGCAGAGCCACAGAGATGTGACCCACCTGAGACCATGTTCTACTTGCGGGTTTTTTTGCAGCCACTTCCACCACTGACCAAGTACTGCCCAGGCACCAAGCCTTTAAGCAGCCCTTAACTTTTCTGTGACCATCGGGACTTTCTCAAAAGGATTCCACAGAAGGATCATTTTGAACACTTAACTCATTCAATGAGTCTAACTACACCAATCACAATTACCTTGCAAAGTTCTAAAAATGCAATAGGACATTGTTATTGTAAATTTCCAATGACTATACCACCAAACTGTTTGCATCAGTGTCTTCTGTTGGTCATGTAGCCTTGTCATTCCCTCAGGGTTTTTTAAAGTGAAATTTCAAATTTTACTTTTATTGTTAGTTGCCTGACATATGATATTCTTTTAGATTCTGAGTGAGACTGTAATAATTCACTTGGGTGCTCATTATAACTATCTAAACATTTCATTGAGGTCAGGAGTGTAATTAACACAGAATGTCCAGCTAACGAATAGGACACTTAGGATTTCCTTTCTTTGCATAGAAAGCCAGAACCACCTCTGCAAGGGGAGGGTATCACCTTGGGAGCTGACTGCTCATTTTGTTAGGACCAGCCCTGAAGGACAGGCATGGGGAAAGTAAATCTGCAGAAAACCATTTTCACCAAGTGTAAATTTTAGACACGACAAACTGTACCTGCTCTGACAGTATGAGATTCCTCAGAACTCAACATAAAAGTTACTACTTTTTATGATCTGGTAGAATGTGAAAGACAATTTGTTTGGCTATTGGCTTCCTGAGATCAAGAGGGCAAACAGCCCTTCCTTCCACGATATTATCCTAAAAGCAACTTTAAATCAATGGATGGTTGAGCCCAAAAGCTTATTAGCTAATTTTTACATGAAATTGTTGAAATGATCATTCTTGATCTCCTCTTGGGGCAATGAGATTCATCGCTTTAGGATCTATTATGTACGCTCTTTTAAGCTTCACTGGGTCTGCCTCTACGCTCTGGCATTTTGCAAACAAACATCAATGCATTCTCTTCAGGATGTTAATAATTTTATAGCTGATCATATTCCATATCAAGCCTTTTAATATCTAGATTGAGCCTCTTTTTTTTTAATCTGGCTTCCTGTAAATTTCCACCTGCTACTAAATCCTTCTGCCCAATTATATCTTCCTTAACATTCAACAACCAGGATTTGGCTCAGGGTTTCCTGGTCTGGAGGCCCCCATGGTCTTATAATAATGGGAGCATCTTTCTGATCCATATTCCATTTGGAGCTAATCCACATCCCATTAGGGGCAAGTGATGTTGTCCAGCTGCAAATTGAGTTGTTCCCAAGATCAAAGTTCTCATTAGCTCTCCAGCATTTCAGTTTGCCCATCTTTGACGTACAAGCTCTAAAAGTCTAGAGATTTCTTACCTTTGGGGACTACAAAAGTCATTGTCCTTGTTCTTTCCTGGTCCTTTGACTCCCCATCACCTTGTAAATATAAATTTGCTTACCTAAAACATCCAGCTTTATAAGATTACACAAGACTTTGTTACTATTGAACTGACACTCACAAATCAGAGATGCTTAATGTCAGTTTCATTCTTTTCCACGTGACACATAAAAATGTTAACTAAGGCCAATCCCTTACTTGGATCCCTGCTCCGTCTAGTTCATCACTCAGAAAAATGTCCTTGTTTTCATATCTTTTACTTATCTCTTAGGTATGTCCCTGGACATAATGGGGTGGGTACTGAGTTATCACTGATATGGGAAAATACTGTAATAAACTTTGTGCAGAAACTTGTTATCTGTAATGTCCATGAATTCATTTTCTCTTGAATGCTCTTTACCACCCCTAAAATATGGTGTACAAGTCTCTCTTAATTTTAATTTATGAGAAATATCCTTTTATTCATTTACCATCCATATATTATATTGCAGGTTTCAATAATTACATCGTTTAGTCTAGCACCTATTAACTTACCTGAATGTGAATGTAACCTTCAACCTTTAGTACTGTAGCACCAAACTTACAAATTTTTGCTTTTTTTTTTCCTTAAAGGAACGCACAGAGCACATGAGCCAAGTTTCTTACTTTACAGATGTGGAAACTGAGGCCCAGGATGCTGAAGTGACTTGATTAAAGCTGCATATTGAGTTGTTCCCAAGATCAAAGTTCTCATTAGCTCTCCAGCATTTCAGTTTGCTCATTTAGACATTCAGGTGCCTGTCATTTATAAGGAAGTATTCAAACATCCTGACTTGGCATTTCTGCCATGTTCCCTAGGGGCTAGCTGTCCCATGAGATGGGTCAGTTACTTGGTCATCTTCATTTTTAGTTCATCATATGGCTTCTTCCTGAACACTCTAGTATACACTTGACATGAATGATAAAATGATTCAGATTTTAGGCCTGAGAGGATGATATGCAACTTGTTTTTCTCTGCATTATATTATAGTTCTGATTGACATACGTTTCTCCTATACTAGATGATAAACATCTTAAGGGCAGTGGTCATTCATGGTTAGTATCTTGGATTATAGCAGGTACTTAAGGAACAATTGGATAACTCAATAATTAAAGGACTTACTGAGGATATATAGGTAAACACATTGTAATTAACTATATGTGTTCTTAACTGTCCAGTAAACCTATGTTACAGGTCACTCAAAAGTGGTTTTGACAGTCAGCCAGAGGCATAAAAAGAAACTCTGATCCATGCCTAGCATCAAATATGAAAAAAACAAAACAAAAAAACAACCTCAAAATGGATCATAGACTCAAATGTAAAACTATAAAACTTCTAGAAGAAATAGAAGAAAACATAGGAAGAAATCTTTGCAATCTGAGGTTAAATGAAACTTTCTCAGATCTAACACCAAAAGTAGGATTCATAAAAGACAACAATGATTAAATTGGACCTTGTCAAAATTAAAACATCTACTCTTCAAAAGATACTATTAAGAGAACAAAAAGACAAGCCACAGAATGGAAGAAAATATTTGCAAAACACATATCTGATAAGGTCCTTGATTCCAGAACTCTCCAAACAATAATAAGAAAGCAAACAAACCAATTTTTTAAATTGGCAAAAGATATTAGCAGACTTTTCTGGAAAGAAGATATGTGGATAGGAGGTAAGTACATACACGAAAGCATGCTCAACACCTTTAAGAATGAGGGAAATACAAATGAAATGTGTTCGAATAACCACAAGCTTGGTGTGTAAGTCTATCAGAATGGCTAAAAACCCACCACCAATAAATGCTGGCAAAGATGTCGAGCAACTGTATCCGTCATACATTCCTGATGGGAACACAAAATGGTAAGCCACATTTGAAAAGTGTTTGATAGTCTTTAAAATAAAGTTAGACATATACTAACCATATGATCCAGCAATCCACTCTTGAATATCAAAAAAAAAAAGAAAAAGAAAAAGAAAGAAAAGAAAACCGACGTTCACACAATGATCTGTACTAGAATATTTATAGTAGCTTTACTCATAATTGCCAAAAAGCTGAAACAATGTTCTTCAACCAGTGAATGGATAGAAAACTGGGGTACATCCATACAACATAGTACCAATCAGCATAAAAAGTATTGACACACACAACAAATTGTGTATATTTGTTAAAATTCACAGAACTGTACAGTGAAAAGGTGAATTTCATCTCAGTAAACTTGACTTTAAAAACAGTGTATTTGGTTTTTTCCCTTTGTTTTTAGGTTCCTCAGTTTTGAGACACTCATTTAGGTGTTATTAAACAGGAACACCACCCCCCTCCACACCCCAGCTGACTGCCTGTCTTCAGACTTTGGCAAGACTTCATCAGACTCATGATTATTCAAATACCTGTTAAATAATACAGAAATCATTTATCATTTGGATAAGGCCAAGTAGACTAGTCTTTACTAGGAATATATATTTTTTAAACATGTATATTTTGGGGGGTACAAGACCCTGAAACAATTCATATCACACATCATGCTTAGCTTACAAAGACAAATCAGTTGACCTGATTATCTGGTACTGGTTATGAACAAAACCCAGCAAAGATACAGATATCCCATACTTAACAAGGTTTTTTTTTACTATAATATGAATTTATGTTAATATAAGGTAGGAAAATAATATAAGCAACATTAAAGATGTTAATAATGTTTATGTCAAAGCGATGGAATTATAAATGGTTTTTCTTAATTCATAAAAATTTTAAATATTCATGAAAGAAGAGAAAAGTGCATGGTGACCTGCTAAATGGCAACAGTTCTTGTTTTGGTGCTTTGATTACTTTTAATTTCTAAAAGCAAAAATGTTCTTATCTGTTTCCCAAAAGAATGCACGTTGGTCATAGAAAATATTTGAAAATACTGAAAAGCACATGTGGACACACAGACACAAATAAATAAATCTCATCACTTTTAACATTTGTCGCACCAAGTTCCACCCTATTTCTAGATGCATAGTATACAAATATTTTCCACATGCTTTTACAAACATGGACTCATCTTACTTCACAACAAGCTCTTTTCCACTTGCTGATATTTCCTTACCCCAGGTTCCTCCTGGTCTGCCCCCACTGAAATGGGCTGGCCGCAGGAGACTCGTGCTGCTGCTGCAGCCTGATTTGATAAGGGCCCTGCACACTAAGCAGACTGTCTTCTTCCGGCCAAAGTTTTCTAGGCTAATTCAGGAGAGATGTATAATTGAGATAATGCTGACGCCCGCCTCCGTGTCTTCCCGAGTGTCTTTAAACTCCCCCAGAGGCGTGTCTGTGTGCATGGGGTTGGCAAGGGATGAGGCGCTTTCCTCAGTGCAGTCCCTGACTTACCCTGAGCACTACCACTGTGTTTGAGGCAGAAACGCAGCAGCTGTAAGGCTTAGGGCATTTGGGAGCCATCTGAGGAAGCTTCCTTCATCAAGTGCTCTGAAGGCTGTTCTCAGCTAAACCCAGAACTTGCTTCTGGGGCCCTTGGGCCATGTGTTTGGCTCAGCTGACTGTAGGTCAAAGGGAACTATTCATAAAGCTGACCCCACCCCCCAGCACCCACCCCCCAATCCAAGGCTAACCCAGGCCACAGGGCTCCTTCGTCCTCAGAGCTGGATTGGGCAGTGACTATGGAAATCACCCAGCATCACACACCTGCCTTTTGGGGGGCCTGACCTCTCCTCTCTGAGATGTCTGCCCAGCATTGTAGCCCAGGAGAGTAACTGCTTGGGTTACTCTGCTTGGGTAGGTACATGATCAGACAGTCCTTTAAGTAGGACATGATCTGAGCTATGCTTTAACTTAGCAACTGTGTGCAGGATTCATTGGAGCCAAGAGGGCTTCCAGGAAGGGGCCCTTTCGGCAGCCATGGGAATGGCCCAGTTATAGAGTCACCCAGTGGAGGACTAAGGGGGAAGGGAAGGGCCCTCTGGGAGAGATTTCCTTTTCTTTATTCTGTTTGTATTATTCAAAATGGAATACATGTTCCCTGAAAAAAATCTAGAAAATCTATGAAAGCAAAAATGGAAAAGGAAAATCACTCATACCTTCACCACTCGGACATGAGCTTGTTAATAGGTGTGGGGTCTTCTGATCATCTTCCTGTGCATGCGAGGAAGGGGATCACATTGTGCACACTCAGTGTAACATACCAGGGGAGACCCTGTGTGTACTTACTCAATCATAGGGAGAGCATCCTTCTCTGTCATTAAATGTTCCAACTTGCTGAGGTTGAACAAAATGGACAAGAGATGCCTTCAGCTCTTCCAAATCTCTCTCCTTCTCTACTCTGTCTGTCTGGCTCCTCCTCTCCAGGGCTCCACAGTCAGGCAGCTGTCAACTCATCTCTGATAAAGTGCTACCCTGCCTGGAGCTGTTTGCCTTTTACCAAAAACTCTTAAAAGCAGAATAATCTCTACAAACCCCAAATTAGTCACCAATGGCAGGATACTTAGGCAGGAGATGTTTGGGGTTTCTCAGAACTGTCTACTGTGTCAACTCTCTGGTTGAAAAAAAAATCTGAAGATAATGGTAACATCTTATGCCTTTGGTGATATTGATGTAGAGATGTCTAAATTTATCCGAGAGCCTGACAGTATAGTGTAAGCTATTCCACTGATGCATCAAGATTTGCTGATTATGGAGGAAAAGCACTGCGGTGAGGGGTGGGGACTCACCCACAGCTTGAGGTAACAGTAACAACATGGGATTCAAAGTCACACAGCCGTGGGTTCCGTAAATTTCTAGCTGTGTGACCCAGGGCAAGTTATTAGCAACTGGGTGTCCATTTCCTCACCTATAAAGGGAGATAGCAACACCTCCCTCATGGGGTTGTTATAAGAATTAATATGGGGTAATATATGTAATGTGTTTAGCTGGCACTGAGTACTCAATGGTTGATGGTAATTATAAAACAAGAAAAATAACAACACATAATTTCAAAAGAATTTGGCCAGCAAAGAATTATATAGAGACTCAAGACAATTTGATGTATGAATATCTGAACTTGCATAACAAAGGAAATCCTGCTTGTTTATATCAGAGAATAACTTGCTTTGCAAAGACTCAGTCAGTCAGCAAGTATTTATTGGGTGTCTATTATGTGCCAGGCATAGTACCAGGTCTTGGGGACACAGAGGTGAATAAGGCAGTCTTTGCCCTCAGACTCCTTCCATGTTGATGGGGAAGACAGATGATTAGTTCAAACTTTCTTACTTTCAGCTAGAGCGATACTGACATAGGCATGGACATGGTGACAGGTACTCTGAAGAAGATAAAATCGGATCGCCTGGTAGGGAATAACTGATGCCGGCATGCTACAGCTACAGTGACCTCTGCGAAGGGGATGTGTTTGCCGAGACATAAATGATGAGGAAGCAGTCGTGCGAAGACCTGGGAAGAGGACAAACCAGCAAGAACTCCGATTACAAAGATGCTGTGACAGAGCCAAGTACAAGCAGGAAAAAAAACATGGGCCTAGAATGGTGTGAACAAGGCAGGAGATAAAGGAAGACATGATGGGAGAAGGAGGCAGGAGCCAGGTCATTCAGGAAAGGGAAGACAAACCTTTTTTTAAAAGGGTCGTAGAGTAACTGTTTTAAGCTTTATGGGCCACACAATCTTTGCAGCAACATGCCAACGCTGCCCTTGGAGCAGCAAAACAGCCATAGATAATTCATAGATGAATGGGTCTGAGTGTGTTCCAATAAAATTCTATTGACAAAAAGAGGCGGGAGGTGGAGGTGGTTATTTGGCCCAAGGGCAACAGTGTGTCAACTCCTGATTTGGACTCTTGAAGGCCTAGATGAAGAACCTGGGCTTTATTCTTTTTATATGTTTCAAGCAGGGTAGGGATAGATCTGATTGACACTTTCAAAGGCTTCCTCTTTTCTTTGGAGGATGGACTGGGGAGGGAAGTATGGAAGCAGGGACCTGGGAAAGAGGCTGCTGAGGTCGTCCAGGGAGAGGTGAAGGTAGTGCCAAATCACCACAGCAGAGGTATTGAGAGAAGTGGTCAGATTCTGAGTAGATATTGGATTAGAAACAAAAAGATTTTGAATTAACTGAATTGGCAGGTAAAGGAAAGAGAGGAACCAAGGATGATTTCTGGGTTTTTGGCTTCAACAATTGGTTCGATGGTGCTACATGTACTGAGATGGGGAACCTTAGGAGAGAAGCACATTTCAAACGGAAAAAAAGGCATAGTTCAATTTTGCACGTGTTAAGTTGGAGATGCCTATCAGGTATGCAGATGGGATATCAAGCAGGCAGTGGTGTTTGCACACCTAGAACTCCCAGAAAGATCCAGCTATAGATAGAAATGTGGGAGTCATCAGAGCCCAGGGATGGGCATCTTCCAGATTACCTAGGAAGAGGGAAATGAAGACAACAGGGCCCAAGGAGGACCAGGGGATCATCCAGTACCTCGAGGTCTGGCAGAGGCAAGGAGGGCAACAGAGGACACTGAGAAGGCACAGCCAGAGACCCGGGCCAGAAGCCACGTGAATGTGGGGGTGAAGGAATCTGACCCATTTCAAGAAGGAGGCTGCGGATGACTGCATCCAATTCTACCTAGTGATTCAATTAAAAGGTTTCTCTAGAGGGTTCACTAGAGGCGTCCTATAACTTTTGAGCTGTCCAGGATGTTTAAATATGATTCAACCTACACAAATACAAAAAATTCAATTTACCCACAACTTCTTGGTAACAAATCAACTCAACACATATTGAGTTACTACCATGACTCACTTATTTGCTTAGAAATCACTGGAACAAAAGCAATTTGGCAAAGTGTCTTAAATTAAGCAGTCCACACTTACAGAAGGGGAAAAGTCAGACAATTTTTCCTTACTTCCAGAAAGGCAGAAGTGGGGAGGGGGGGAAACAGGAGAAGCCAGTTTTTGATTATCTGCGCCAATCAGAAACAGGGTAGGGATGAAAAAACCCATCAGCAATTCACAAAATACACAGGTGATCTCTTCTTAGGTGATGCTTTTCATCTCTCCCACCATTTAGGTTTTTAATTAGAGATGATGAGAAGAAAGCTGCCTTAATCTGAGCTGTTTCTCCTTTCTCCCTTACGGTTTTTTGTTTTGTTTTGTTTTTGTTTTTTTAGGAAGGGATGATAATAGGAAAGCTTCTAGATGGTCAACAGTCTGCTTCTCAAGAACAGCAGGAGGTGAGGTCTCCCACTGCTCCTGCCCTGCTGGCCGGCCAGGCACCACTGGGCGGGCACCTGGCCCTGCTGGGGCTGCTATCCACATTTCCTGATTTGCATTCAAAAGACTGCTCTTTCTGACCCAATTTGGCCATAGGCACTGGCTTCACTGCCTCGTGTTATGTCTCAGCTTCCCTTTCTCATCTCACTTCCCTCCCTTCCCTCACTCCAATGCTCCTTCCTGGCCTGTGAAAAGCAATTAGGTCTCCGGTGGCCAGTAGATGCGTGGAGAAGGGAGTACCTGCTCTATGAAAAGAATTACAAAGCTTTCTCCAGCTTGTGTCTCAAACTGTGAGCCCTGCAAGGCCCCCAGGGCTTAATGAGCTAAAAATAGCTGGAGACCCGTAAATGAACTGGAACGGTTTCTGCAGCTCTCATGGTTCTTCACAGGCAGGCGTGGGGACACGGGGAGCGCTGTTTATTTCTCCTGCCTAGTGGAGACTAGCGCCCCTGTCCCCTGCTCCTTGTGGATTAATGATGGCATTTCTACCCTCCAGCTTTCGGGTCTCCCATGAAGGTACAACTTGTCCTGTTCTGGGACACCACTTGGCATTCCTCCTGGAGGAAGTGGATTTTGAGTTGCATTTCAGTAGAAATGGAATGTCACACTGATGCACTCTAAATTAGCCATCTTCCCTGGCTGTCAAGGTAAGTCCCATTGCCCGCAGCTCAGACTATTCTCCCCGAGGGCCCTGCTGGCCTGACATGTGCACCCAGGAGACAGGGTATCTATCCATCTATCTTCTAATATTTTTGGAATGCCTGCTAGGTGTGCTATACTACGTAAAATACTGTTGGGTACTCAGCCCGATGCTTGGAATTCACAGATGAATAAACGCGGTTTATTTGTAACTCCTCATTTGCCCTGGGAGATCATGGAGCATGGGGAGAGTTCTTGGGGTCTTTCAGGACAGCCCAAGAGTAGGCAAGGACAAGAGCACAGTGGGGGGGGGGCAGCCTAGGCCATCTCCGGGAGCTAGGGGTAGGGAGGGTATTTTCCTTGGGATCCAAAGCCCCAAAGGATGGCCTTGGCTGCTTGTCTTATGCTGTCTTTTTTAAGATTTAAAAAAATTTATTATTTTTGTATTAAAGTACAGTTACAATGTGTCAATTTCTGGTATACAGCACAATATCCCAGTCATGCTTATACACACACATATTCATTTTCATACTCTCCTACATTAAAGGTTATTACAACATACTGAATATAGCTCCCTGCACTATACAGAAGAAACCTGTCCTTTTTAAAGAGAAAAAAAATCTATTTTAATATACAGTGGCTAACACCCACAAATCTCTTATGCTATATTTTGATACCCAGTAGGCACTCAACAAATGGCAAGAGAGTATAGCGATTAAAAGTGTCAGTTTTTAGAGGCAGACCTAGGTTCACACCCTGTCTTAGGCCTCTTAGAGGTGACAACCTCTCTAGGCCTGTTTCTTTATCTGTAAAATAGGGTTAATGTGAGGTTTGAATGAAACTAACTCCACTGTCTTCCTGCCTGGCATAAAGTGAATAAACAATAAATAGTATTGTTTTAAAATAGATTGTATTTCTAGAAAAATTCAGGTATGGTAAGGCCAACAGACCAGGAGATAACTGCCACTGAAAAGATAGCTTATTACTCACAGTTTCCAGGAGGAGAGGGTCTGCTCTGCAGTGCGGGCCACCCAGAGAAGCACCAGGGCCAGTCAGGAGGCAGAGGGATTGAGGAGAAAGTGTGAACAAGAGTCTCTATCATGGTTTCCACATGAAGGAACAGGCAAGGCAGGATAAACAGATTTAGGATTGGTAAGTCTGAGTAATTTCAGTGCTCTGGGGTATAGGGGCTGTCCCTAGTTGTCTGATACCTGGCCCTGGAGTGATTAGGGCAGGTGGATAGAAATAGCCTAGAATATGGGAGCCAGGTAAGTTGGTTGGGAGTGTGAGTACTGAATGGTTGATTAGCATTTGAAAGGCACACTCACAGGCAAGTTGTTCATTCTCTTTAGGAATTGACTGACTCTTAGTGGGTGAGGGTGGGCATTGACCAGGGTGACAAGGCCCCAGATGTCAAAGTATCCAAATACAGAAAATAAAAGACATGGTTAATACAGATACATAGCAGTCTTCTATACATAGGTAGATAATAAGAAGTTTAGTCCACAAAATGGGGAAAGTCATGTAACTCCTTTTCTAAATTAAATGAAATTTGACTTGGAGACTTGATTCTGATGGGTTACAGTAATTCACTCTGTTTCTGTTGGAGTTCTCCCCTCACTGCCCAAACCCCACCTCTGGAGTGTACAGCAAAAGCCCCTGGATTCTTCAGCAGAGCAAAAAATTCTGAGAGGCTTCCCTGGCCCTCAGACCACGCTGGTTCCTGCTGAGATGGCCACTGACCAGGCCCTTTGGGTTCTTGGGCCCAGGAAGTCCAATGGGGCTGCCACTTTCATGCCATGTGGGCACGAGGATCACTACAGAGACAGGGAACTTCCCAGGAATACCATACAGTCAGTCCTCCAAGGCCAGGAGATGTGGCAACTGACCAATAGAAGCACCCCAGATGCAGAACTTAGATGTAGGTATCAGCTCAACTCCACACATGGCCTGGTCCTGCCTTTTCTGGCTTCCTCTTCCTCAACAGCTCCCATAGCCACTCCTCATTCTAGGGATCCCCAATCTCTTTAGCCTTTCTTACTGTTCTCTTTGCCCAGAACTCACTTTTCTCTTTTCTTTGCCACTTAATCTGAATTCACATTTAGCTAACATTTATGGTGTCCCTGCTGAGCTGGAGAACCAGTGACTCACTTTATCTGCATTATCTCTATTGATTTTCACAATAATCCTATAACATACATATTCTTATTGATACCCATTTTACAGATGAAGAAAATAAGGCTCAGAAAGGTTAAGTGATTTGATTTACAGTCACTCTGATAGCAAATTCCAGCTTTATCTGACTGGAAAGCTATCACTCTGAACAAGCATGCCAGATGGCCTCATGCCAGTGTCACCTCCTCCAAGAAGCCTTCCCAGATCTCTCCCTCAACTTTCAATTGAGTCTACGGGAAAAGGCCAAGTAGTTCACCAATCTGTTTCCTCTTTTTTCTTACACACAGCTGAACAACATTTCCCAGCCTCCTTAGCAGTTAGGGATGGCCTTGAGACTGGGTTCTAGCTAATGGAATATTAGAATGTTAGTGGAAATGGGTAAATGTCACTCCCAGGCCTGACTTATAACCTCCGTTTGTACTCTTTCCAGATCTGGCTGGATGCCCCTTGCCCAGAGCAACCTTAAGGCCCCATGTTAAAAATGGCGGAGCCACTGGCAGCCTGGACCACAAGTGACTGTGTGAAACAGATTACTCTTCCTCCAGCACCCCCCACCCCCCACATTAAACTGTTGTAGGAGAGAGGAATGAAATTCTATTGTGTTAAGCCACTGAGTTTATCTGGGGCTGATGTTGCTTTAATTAATAGCTTCCTTTGAGGCTTTCTTTTATCCAAATACTTCAAAATGATTGATTGACATAGGATTTCATAGGAATGAACTGAATTAAGTTCCACTGAATACCAAGGGCAGTTCTGAAGGGGATAAAAAAAATCACAAAAGGCATCCTGAAGGATATAGATGCTAAGAGAAGAGAGTAGAATTTACAGACAGATAGAATTTGTACATTACAGATGCTTGATGATGGCCCAGTGGACTTTGCCATCCATGGCCTGGCCACACTGCCACACCCACCTCCTGGCTGCTCTGGGGGCTGCCAAGCCACTGAAGCAATGGTCGTCAAAGTCTAGGATACATAAAAGTTACCCAGGGACTTCTTTGTTATAAAACAGATTCCTGACACCCTGCCAATCCCCAGAATCTATCAAGTTGCATGTGGAGTCTAGACATGGACATGTATGTTTTTAATAAGCCTTTCCCATGATCTTGAGGCAAGTGGCTCACACAGAGACCAGATGCTTGGATGCTTCTCTGATGCCACCTCTGAGCCCCATTTCTCAGTATCCTGTACAAACCTGGGGTGGCTGTCAGGGCCCACAGGCAAGACTCAATGAGCCAAGGGCCTTAGGCTACCACTCAGATTCTGGGCAAGTACTTTGTGGATGATAAGGCATTCAGCATATTAGTCTGGAATTTACCTTATATTTAAGTGTTTCTATGGGAAAATGAGCTCCAATTTACTTACAACCTAACTTTGGAAATGAAATTCACTCTTAAGGAGACATGGTCTATGCTGATGGGACCTGAGGACTACTGCGAGGCTTTCCTTAAGTCCTGAAATGAGAGGGGCCTCTAAGTGGTCATTCTCAAATCAATACAGATGATCTAATGGGTGACAGCAAAATCCACCCTTAAGAGACAGTCCAGCACTTGGGTCTGGAAGATTTAACTGCTCCCCAGCTGGGTGTATTCATTCACTCTTCCCCAGGCTTCCCTCCCTGTCTCATCTGCTCAGCTTTTGAAATACCTGCCTACCATCTATTCCATTATTATGTAATATTTCCCTTTAAATTGACAACACCCCACACACTTTTTAAAAATTTTAAATATTAAAAAGGAAACTCCTGTCTAAGGGGGAAGATACGTGTATGAAAACTAGGACAGATCCTGGACCCAGAAAGAAAGTGATCCCCTAGAGGGAGAGGGCAGGGGTCATAAGATCAAGAACAGGGAGGGCCTGCAGCTGGTGGAGGAGAGAGGGAACCCAGCGGGGAGTAGTAAGGTCTGGAGAGAAAGAACCCCAGCAGGGAAGGGAACACCGCTTCCTGGAAGGTCAGGGTGGAAGACAGCGTGGGGACAAGGACTGGCAGAGGGAGAGACAGGCCAGAAAGGCTGCACATGGGGAAAGAACACTGGGGACTGGAAGAAGCGTGGTGCTCAGAAGGGGAGCTGTGGGGCAGCCAAGGCCTCTTAGAGGAGGCACAGAGTGGGAGACTGATATTTTGGCAGGCTTAGAGTTTGCTGGGAGAGGATCAGACAGAGTCCAGGGGGAGGAGGAGGCCCAGAACAGCGTATTGGGGGTGCTAAGGAAAGGGAGGCTGAGGTGGGGGGAATGCAGAGATAAGAGAGCTGAGGAGGGGCCAGAGCAGGGTGATGTGGGCAGGTGAAGTGTTGGGGAACCTGTAGAGGGTGTGCACCCCACAACATGGGGCTACAAGGGTTATCTTCCTGGGACTGGACTGGAGCAAGGTGGTGCTGCCAGCAGCCAGGGGGACAGATGATGTACTGGCATCTGCATTTCACCCTCAGGGAAATACAGTACTAACATCCCCAAAGAAAACACTGTGTCTCAAGGAAGAGAGCTGTCAGCATCAGCAAAATGAGAGAAGATGCCAGTCTTGCCTATTCCCAGCACAGCTGATGGTGGCAGGGGAGAGCTTGCCTTGCTTGGTCCTAGAAAGTAAGGTCTATGAAGGCAGGAGCCTATCTGCCCTATTTCCTGCCATTTCCCCTGTGCCAGAGCAGTGCCTAGCATGTAATAAGAACTCAAAAAATCGTTTGGGAATGAATGCGTGTTCGAATGCATGGGAGAAAGAGGGCAGTTACCCAGGCTGTGAAAATGGCTGAGTCAGACCGAGCCTAATGTCCTTAACCTCAGGGTTCTGACAAGAGCACCTACTCAGCTGCCAAGCTCACAAGATGCTTTGGACCCACCCAAGGGGAGAGAAGCCTGGTCATGTAGGACACACCCTCCAGTCTGCAAGGACGGTCACATGTCACCTTGGAAAGTGCACACCTGTCTTCTGACTTTAAATATCAGTCCTCAAGATGAATTTGTTCTCAGTGTTTTGACAAAACCAGGCTTCTGAGTCTGCCAGCTTGATAGTAGGCTCTGGACCATGAATGTTGTGAAAATAATAGTCACAAAGTAGCTAAAATTATTGAGTGCTTATTCTATCCCAGGCTTAACATATATTACCTGACTTAGTCCTGACCACCATGTGGGCGCATTCATTGATTAGCCCAGAGGAGGGCAAGGTTCTGGCCTAAGGTCACACACGACGAAGCAGCAACACTTGAATGCTGGCAGTAGTACCCAGACGCGCACTTGCAAATGTCAGCCCCCTTTCTCCTGCCTGTCCTGAATCCCACCCAGGGACACCCCCTCTGCAGTCAGCCCTTCACTTAAAACTTCTGCAAGATAGTGAAGGAGCATGGCCTGGGAGACAGGGACCTGGATTTGACCTTTTCTTTCTAAAATTTACTGACCCTATAGTTTGGGCAAGTCACTCAGCTTCTTTGAGCCTGGGTTTATTCAACTGTAAAATTCTCATGCGCACCTGGGATTATAATCACACAGTCTCAAATCACTGATGGAATCGTTCTGGTTCCTGGGGAACAGCGCTGCCTCCTTTTTCTGTGCTCTGAGCCCTGACTCAGGGCTTGTCTTTCAAAGTGCCCAAGGTAGCAGCCCCACCTCAGTGAGGACCCTACAAGGGATCTGAGCCAGGCTGCCCCACAGAGGTCAGGACCACGGCAGACAAGGGACAGAGAGGCAAGGCAGATGTCCACCCTCCATCTGAGGCAGAGGTGGAGGAATCAAAAACCCTCTGAGAGGAGGGACTTCCCCTAAATATTTCTAAGCAGTTGACTGCCTATGGGGGCCTCTCTCTCCCCTGACCTTACCTCCAGGGAAACCCACTTCTGTCTGTTAGAACTTTTTCTACTAGTGTCATGGGCCGTCCTGACTCTGATCTGCTGGAGTTACTGGCTCAGAAAGACACCTGGGCCATTGCTTCTCAAACTCTTCAGAACTGTCCCTAGGTTTCCTGAAACACTAGGCTCAGGGCTGGATCCCAGAGCTGGGCAACCTTCTCCTAAGCTGGAGGTCTGCGCACCCTCCAATACCTGGATGCTGTCCAGCCTCTGGTCCGCTCCCTTCCAAGCCCACGGGGCCAGAGGAGTCTGTGAAGCTCCCTGACAATCCCCAGGCCTTGGCCCTTCCCTTCAGGGATGCGGCTTTCACACCAGAGTGGACGTGGCCGTCACCCCGGAGGGATACCTGTGTGCTTGGGCAGAAACTTCAGGCTTCTTAGAAGCTTAACTTCAGCTCTTGATCTCTATGACTGTTTGCCTTTTTCCACAAAGAGGGCAAAAAGGGAATCTATTGCCAGGCTATTTTAGGTGAACTCACTGAAAAATAAAAAAAAGGAAAGAAGAAAATCAACTTGGGACGTCATAGCTATTCTTAGCTGGCTCTTCTCTCCCTCCTGGACTCAGGCTCTATTTGGGAAACTGGTGTCTTGGGGGGCAGCCAACCTTGTGCTTTTTCACAGAGTAATCCCCTGGCAGATGGCAAAGGGTCCTGGTCCTTCTCACTGTTTTTCTGGAGAGGAGTTTACTGGTGACAGCCTACCCTCTGCTCTGGCTCCTCGCTCACAGGCCCCAGCCTCCAGCAGCTCCATATCTTTTATACTCTGCAAAGCACTTTACAGTCAGGACCACTGTTTTGCCTCTCCAGGCTTCAGACACGTTAGAATAGAGCAGCTTTTAGCTGGTTAATGAATCTATATCCAGGTCACATGTTGTGATGAAGCATCGCTCATTATTTGTTAGCCTAAGAATCCTTATTAACTGAAGAACCAAGTCCTGTGGAAATGTTGTCTAATCCGGGACCCTGGCTCCCAGATAGAAACCCAGAAAGTCACACGTACTTTTAATTCATGTAAAAAAAGCTACTTTGGTTTTGAGATGGGCCATCATCATGACAAGTAGGGAAAAGAACAAACATAAACAAATAGGGTTGACATCCAGGCCGGATACCAGACCTAGAAGCGCTGAGACCTGGATCAGGGAGGGCCAGCATCGGTCATGATGAGGTTCAGTGTTCAGGGAAACTGAACACAACAAAACGCACCATGGAGAGACCTAATACCTGGTTGATTATCACCTAGTCTTACTCCTAGAAAGAGCCATCAAGAACGACGAAGTCCTGGGTCCCAGTTTCTAGTTAGGAGTTGATGGAATTAGGTATTTCTGAGAATTGGATCTCCCTCAAGTGTTGAGGGGCAACTCAGAGTACTCAGAAATGCTTAGAATTTGGCTGAAGGGAACAATATTTCTTTTGTAGTTTATTTTTCTTTCCCAAAATGGAAATAAAAAGTGGCTTTATGCTCCAAGTATAAAAATAATTTACGTGCATTGTGAAGAGACTGAAAAGCATCCCAACCCTCATCACCCAGAAATAATCACAGTTACCATTTCAGGGAATAACATCCAAGCCTGCACTTAGATACACACGCATCAATCGCATCTAAACAGGTTCATGCAATTCTTGAGGGATGGCCTTATTTGACTACAGGAGACCCAGTTATCTGCTTTTGACTAAATAAGACAGGTAGAGGGACCTATCTTAACCAGGGAAGGGCAGGGGAACAATTTTTTTTTTCCCCCTGACACCATCTACTGCAGTGCAGTCATGGGCAAGCAGCCTGTTTATCTGCAGGGGCACACTTTCCTTTGGAAACACACTAGTCCCAACTAAGTCCTTCCCTCAAACCTGTCTCAGATGAGCCCCTGCTCTTTAGCTGGGTGGGAGGTGGGACTTTCAGCTCACTTTTTCCAGTTTTGGCTAAGAAGCCCTCCCTTTCTCAGATGCTTCAGCACAAGTGGATAGTTTGCCCTGGACTGGCCTGAACGGAGCCAAGTGCTTTAGAGCTGATGAACCTGGGGACGACCATGATTTAAAGGCCCTATTTACCATTTGCTCTACTGGTCCTAATGATGGAGTGGAGTCTCTGCTCATAATCAGGGTTAGGCGGCTGCCTGACCAGTGACAGAAATTATGGTTTCCACAAGCAAATGCTTCTGGTTGACAAAAGTTTTATTATTGGATATGCTACCATTCTCCCTCTGTAACCACATTGCCGTGTTTGAACTGCTGGCTACTGGGATGGAAGTTCTTGGGCTGATTTTAGTTCTAAGCTGCTCTTACACGTGGACTCCTTTCTCCCACTTATTGACATTTGTTGGGTAAGTAAATGATTTTCTTCTTTGCCTTAAAATGAGGATAGCTACTGATGGTAATTTTACATTTTCTTTTGTTTGTACCAGGATCCAAATAAAGTTCACACATGGCAATTGGTTGATATTGTCTCTTAAGTTTTTTTAATTTATGGATTTTTTTCTCCCTTACCCGCTTCTTGTTTTTGGTTTTGTTTTTGGTTTTGTTTTTGGTTTTGTTTTTGGTTTCTGTCAATCCATTTGTTGAAGAACCTGGTAGAATTTCTACAGTCTGGAATTTGCTTGGACTGCCTGCGGTGTCATCACACTGTATTTTGATTATTGCATTTGTTAGTTAGTATCCTTATTGATGCTCAGTTTGGTTTCATCTTTTGTTTGAGAGCTTCTTCAGTTTGGCTCCTGATCCTTTTGGCACAACCTCAGTGGTCTTTAACAGCTTGTTGTTGTTGTTGTTGTTGTTGTTGTTGTTGTTTTTCATATAGACAAACTGATTGTAAAATTAAAAAGGAAAAAATTGAAATACAGGAAGAATGGCCAGGGGGTAAAAGGAATGAGAAGGATCCATCCCTATCAAATACTAAAACAAATGATAAAAATGTCAATAATTAAAATAGTTTGAAATTTATCCCATAAACCAACAGCCAGGATGTCAAGAAATAGACCCAAATACATATGGAAATTTAGAATATGATAAAAGTTGTCTCTCAAATTAGCTAGGAAGGTAGGAACTAGTGAATAAATGATATTGAGACTACTGCTTTTTAGCTGTCTAGCAAAAATTAAGCTGGATTCACACTACACAGTGTATACCAGGATAAATTCTAAATGAATCATGGATTTCAATTTAGTTCAAATACTAGAGGAAAGTCTGGAAAAAATATTTAAAAATTTGGAGTGGTGAAGGTCTTTAACATGAGTCAAAACCCAGAAGCTATAAAAGAATGGAATGATACAGTAACTACCTTAAAAAAGTAAAAAAATAAACCTCTGCCTGGCAAATAAAACACCAAACACTAGAAATGGCAAACTGGAAAAAGTAAATGCAACTAATATTACAAAGATCTAGTCATGCTAAAAGAGACACAAGACACAGATACATGAGGGGAAATGCCATGTGATGTTGGAGGCAGAAATTGGAGTGATGCCACTGTGAGCCAAGGATGCCAAGAGTTGCTGCAAACCACAGGAGTAAGGAAGAGTCAAGGAAGGATTCTCCCCAACGGATTTCAAAGGGAGTGTGGGTCGGCTGAAAGCTTGATTTTGGACATCTAGCCTTTAGAACTGTGAGACAATAAATTTCTGTTGTTTAAAAAAACAACAAAGATCTAGTCATCCTAGACAAATGTCTAATTCCTCTAGAAATCAGTAAAAGAACCAAAAATTCAATAGAAAAATAAGCAAAGTTATCGACAAATGGTTTACATACAAGGAACAAATGAAAATATGTTCAACTTTACTCAAACTAAGAGAAATGCAAATTAAAACTACCCTGAGTTGCTACCATTTTCCCCATGATCGGTTTGATGTTACATTAGTAAGGCTGTGGGGAAAGGGTAAATCTCATACATTAAAGATAGGAATGGACGTTGGTATGGCTACCATGGAGGACAATTTGGCAATAACCCCAAAAGAAAATATTGAGGCCAGCAATTCCACATCTACAAATGCATCTTACAGAGATACTTACACAAGTGTAAAATAACACATGTACAAGGTTATTCATGGCACTGGAGTCTGTAATAGCAAACATATGGAAATAACCCAAATGTCCATCAATAGGAGACAAGCTAAGTAAATTACAGTTTACAAAGAATGATGAATATTTATTTCCATGTTCTGATATGAAAAAATATTCAAGGCATATTAGGTGAAAACATCCAGGTCAGAATTATAAGTATCATCTAAAACCTTTTGTGTAAAAATGTTGGGGAGACATAGAATATATATTTGTCTTTGCTCATATATACTAAGGAAACTCTGGAAAGCCATACATGAAATTGTCAACCGTGGTCGCCTGGGGCAGGGAGATGGAAATTGTGTGGATGAAGGATAGGGGCAGGTGAAAGAAAGATTTTTTTGCTGTATATATTTACATATATTTTATTTATAAACCATGTGAATGTATTGCATATTCAAAAATAAGATTTAAAAAAGATAAATTAAGACGTTAAAGAAATAGAAGGCCCAGTGCAGCTCAATTCCTGCAGCCCTGCTATCGTTGCCAGTTTCCAGCAGCAACCTAGTGAAGGAAACACTGACCTCTACAAACAGTGGGCAATGAGCCGTGCCATACATAACCAACAGAAATAAATTAAGTTCGTAGAAAATAACAACATAATTAAGAACTTGGAGAACCTGAGGAAGGGCTTTGCAAGGGAACATCATAAGCTCATTAATTTTCACAAGTTATTAGACTGTTATTTAAATAAAGTTGGTGAAATAAAGTTTTTTTTTTTTAAAGAAAATTGCCAAGAGGAGAATGGGAATCGTGTGAGACCACCACTCTTCTCACTGAACACATTCTCTGTGAGAATCTGTTTTACTCTCTTGCTATCCTTCTATGTCCTGATGTAGCCGATGAGTCTCCACCCATTTCTGCGCAGCTTCAGACCCACAACAAACAGCCTACTGGACTCCTTCCCCCAAACATCCCACAGGCATCTCAAATCAACTTGTCCAAGACAAAACCCAACGCTTTGCTCCATGGTATACTGTGGTACTGCCATCTACCCAGTTCCCTAATAGGAACCCAAGGAGGGACGTTTTCTCTTCCCTCTCCCTTCTCTTTACCAATCATAAAATCCTAAAGATCTTTCCTCCTCAGTACTTCTTCATTCCTTGAAAAGAAATCCTTCTTCTTATTCTTACCTTTTACCATCACCTCCAACCCAGTCTCACTTTCTCTTACCCTACTGCCACAGCATCCTAAGTGGTCCTCCCTCCTCCAGCCTGGCACCCCTCCAATCCATCGTCCACATTGGTGCCTGAATAACCCTTAAAAATTGAGTCTGGTTTTGCCACCTCCCTCTTAAAACCTTCCATATCTCCCCATTGTGCATAGACAGAGGTTCAAATTCCTCAGTGAAGACTCTAGGTGAGTGTGACCATACATTCCAGTGTCCCCAGGACAGTTCCAGGTTATTCCTGTTGCCTTGAGGTCCCAGTGGGCTAGCACCCACTCTCACTCTCAGAGTATCCTTTAGTAAATCATTTGGTCTCCCTCACTGTAGAACTGTCTCCAGTCCAGCTCTTGTCTACCTCCCAGCTTTCTCTCTTACCATTTTATATTCCAGCAGCACTAAACTGCAGATCACCCACGTCATACCTGCCACTGTTTCTCATCTTCGGGCTTTTCCTCCTATTGTCTTCTCTGCCAGGAATGTGTCACGACCTACCCTCTCCTACACACTCTGTCTTGTTCACTCCTATTTGTTCTTTAAGACTCAGCTGAGCATCACTTGTCTGTAAAGTCTTTCCTGGCTGTTCCCCTACACACACACACACACACACACACACACACACACACACACAAGGTCAGTTTTACTTCCCTGTATTTCTGTTATGTCTTTAACGATCTCTATTAATGAATTTAGTAGGCCAATATTATAATTATCTATCTATGAGTCTGCCTCCCATCACTAGATTGTAGATTTCTTAAGGGCAGGGGCTGTGTCATTTTTCTTTACAGCCCCAGAACTTGCAAAGTTTCCACATTCCAGGCCCAGCAGGCCACAAGAGCAAAAGCACATCAGCAGAAACAACGTGGATGCATTTGAGGAAGAGAAAGAAGGTGTGTGCGGCTGAAGCATAGGGAGGGGGCAAGTAGAATACAGGCTAAGTTCACGGCAGGAGGCAGCAGCCAGACCACGTGAGGGCCTTAGAGCATGGTTAGATGACTTGCCCACCCCGACTATTAAGCAGGGAACACGGGATTGATGTCCAACAGACTTGAGTTTGACAACTGGCTCTCCTACTTACCAGCTGGGTTAACGTGAAGAATTTTTTAAAATGTCTCCAAGCCTCAGTTTCCTTGCCTACAAAATGGACATAGTTAAATCGTGGTGAGGACTGAATGAGATAAAGCACAGTGTGTGGCATGTCAGAGTTGTCATAAATGGAAGAGATTATGATTATTTCTCAGCAGAATTGGAAGGAAGGGGGCCAGTTTCCAGAAGTTCTGAGTGTGGAGTCAACATCTTGAGGGATTGGATAGTTTTGTATACTCTGAGAAGAGTTGAGAGGTGGCAGCAGATGATTGATCCCAAGTTCAGTAAAGTGTTGCAAGCTCACGAAGTTCTGCAAAAGCAATTGTGTAAACCAACAGCTAGCAGGCTTCAGCCCAGAACTCATCTCAAGCCTTGCCTGATCAGAAACATATCCCTCTGTCCATCAGTAATGAACTGGCCATTCAAGAGTAATTCTGACTTTATCATGAGAGTCAATAAATGATAGGGCTCATTTAAAAATCTCATTCTTTTGCAGGTACACATCTTTTCTGAATCATGGGGATCGTTGAGGCAATCTTCACCAGCACTCATGAGCCCTCACTCTGGGAAAACATCTCACTACCTGCAGGTTATCTCTGAAAGCAGGATGTTTCTTAAGCCAGAGTCCAATTAAGCATTTCAGGTACTGCTCGGCCTCCAAGAGCCTCCATTCCATGGCCTTCATCAGGTCAGGCAGGAGTGATGCCAAAATAGATAACAAATGGTACAGCACAGACACAGCCAGCCAGAGTGGACCGTGAACACAGCACGGAGTGACCACAGTCCTGAGGCCCCTGAGGCCCTGGCAATAGCCCTCTAGTTGCTGACTTGTGAACAGTCCTGGGGAACTGGCCAGCATGGCTGGGGTGCTGCGAAGTCACTCAAGTGGCAATTTACCAACTGGTCAATATTTAAACAGCTCAGCCTCACCAGCATGTATCTGCTGCGTACCAGTCAGGCACAGGTGAGTTTGCTCATCTGCAGGAACCGTATCCAGTGGTTATAATTGCTCCATTCCCCACACACCCATGCCCTCTCCATCCGGAGTGCAGCCCCCAAACAACGTGGCATGGTTGAAAGCTGACCAGAGAGGGTAGCAAGACATCTGATCCTAATCTGGGCTTTGCTTCTTACCATCAGTGTGACATTGGGCACGTTAATTTCCTCACCTGTAAAATGGGATGGTCACACTCCCTTAGTGGAGACGGTGTGAAAATCAAATAAACACATATAAAATGCCAAATGCAGATGCTGAGTATATGGCTTCAGGCTCCAAAGGGAAGTGCAGACATGGAAGCTGCCCTCGGGGACTTTCACTGGGAAGGTCCAGAGCCATCTACCCTTAAGATGATTGCTGGGAGGGAGGTTCCGAGGAGGGGTGATGGGGCAGGACATCTACTAAGATTTGGCTGCAGCAGCCTCCTGAGTCTGGTGCTCCCAGTCCTGGGGGGAGATACCCACAAAATCTGGCTTTTGCAGCCCATCTTGAAGAGGGAGTGCAGAGCAGGGGTATCAAATGGGTGTCGGAGGAGGGAAAGCGCTGCTGGATGACTCACTGTCCTGGACCACAGGCCGTGGGGAGACAGGGGAGGGCTGGGGAAGCTGGCGCCTGCCTTTGCCGTCCTGGTTGTCTTTCCCTCCTGCTCACTACTGTTTGGGCAATTTAATAGGGTTGCCTTGACAACAATCTGGCCAGCAGAAAGATCAGTCTGAGGACTTGGATTTGAATCCCGACTCTGCTGTTTTCCCACCATATGACCTGGCCGTGCTATTTCATGCCCACCGCCTTCCGTCCACAACCTTTGCTTCCTGAAAAATAGGGTTCCTGTGCCCTCCCCCTCCACCTCCCCACCTCATAGAGTTGTTGTGAGCTTTGCAAAATATGTACATGAAAGCAATTTGAGTAATGTACTTTCCAAACACGATGTTCTGTAATGTGATTGTGTTTGCTTACTGTAACATGAATTTCGCCAGACCTGCCAGCCCGGAGGTGCCATCCGCAGTGACTATCCATGCTTCACTGGCTCCTCCCCTTGCAATGCAAGCTGTGTCCTGGTGCACTTGTGAAGTTCCCCTTAAGGACTTGTCACACTCCCTTGAGACATGCTGGGCACCCCACACAATATGATGCCACAGGCACAGCTTCTGCACCTCAGTTTCTTCTGCTCTAAAGCTGCCCCTGTGGGCATGCTGCCAGTGGCTGGGAGTTTCCCCCCCTGCCTCCACGTCATGTCACATAACAGAGCCCTGCATAGGAACAACTCCAGGAGCCCCTCTCTCCCTGGGGCTTGGACAACAACCCCTGGGCCAGGCAGAGAACACATGCCCATCTGCCCTGTTCATCACTTCTCTCCTCGAATCAGGATTTTCAGCACAAACCTTCCTTCTCATCCAGACAAAACCAAAGGTCTTGGGCAAGGTAATTTCACAAAAATTAATTCTTCCAGGGACCCACATCAAATTAACTGATGTGGGCTAACCAGACCACAAGTTCACCAGATATGTTTAGAGAAATTTGGATCTCATTTGGGGTTAATGGCGGTATGCTTGTTACAGTAACATGTATTATGAATCATTTTCATTATTGCAAGTAGTGACACCCCCCACCTGTGGTTCTTGAATTTAGTTTGGGGTGATCCTAGGGGGGTGCTCACCATATCTCATTCCCCAGATGTGACTCAGGAGGCAGCCCTTCCAGGTGCTTCTGAAAAGAATCCAGGCAGATGAGCTCTGGCTGGACTCATGAGGGAGGAGGACATTTATGTCTGAAAGTTCATACAAGAGATTTAAAGTGAAATCTGAAGGGAGTGGGATTACTATTCCATGGTTACGGGAATGGTTTTGTGTAGGTCATGGTTTCGCAGACTACAGGCCACCTCTCATTAGGGTGTCATGAAATCAGTTCGGTGGGTTGTGATCAGCATTTTAAAAGATGAACAGGGTAAAACAGAAGTATTATGGTGTATCATATACAATAGGGGTAAGTATTGTTTCATGATCTTTTCGTTTCTGTAAGATCACACGTAGAGATTGAACCATATGAAACTACCATTTTTCAGGTCAAGGTCAAATATCTGCAGTTTCATATGGTTCATCTTAACAGGATATGTGCATATTTGGCATATGGAAAATTTCCTTTCTGTGAATCACACACACAAAAAATTTTTTGAGAAAGAGTATTGGATTTGGAGTCAACATCTGCATGGAGATTCCATCAGAGCTCTTACTAGCTGTGTGCTCTTTCAGCCTTGTGTCTGTTTTGTTTGCCGTGGGGATGATCAGCCTAGCTGATGGGGCTGATGTCAAGAACTGCGGGACAGAATGCACATGCTGCCACATCATAGGTGCTCACTTAGCATCAGTTAAGTCTGGGGAGAATGGTAGATAACAAGCATGTGTTGTTCAGGACTCTAGCTGCAAATGTTAAACCCAACTCAAAGCAGCAAAAGCAAAAAATGGAAGTCCAGTGGTGGTGAGGCCACAGGCATAACCAGAACAGGGACTCAAATGATGTCATCAGATCTGTGTCTCCCTCCACCACTCAGCTCTACTTGCCTTTAAGGACAAGGTTCTTTTAGCAGAAGGAGAGGGGATTATTGTGACTCACTGTTCAGGTCTATATTACCCAACTCATGACCTCGTAGGTGCTCCCAGGGGAAGACTGATCCAGATTGAGGCATGTGCTGTCTTGTGAGCCTGTCTCTGCGATAGGAAGATGGGAAAAAACCGCTTGGGTGGGCTCATCCAGGGGTTGATGAAATCTTCCTGTGGCCAGAGGGTGGGATGTTGCAACTGATGGTCCCCGCAGAGACATGAGGAGACATGGGGGAGGGCAGTTCCCAAAGGAAGAGGAAGTTGTTATCACCAGAAGCAGGAGAAGGAAAGGAGCCCCAGGCAGACCACCACCACAAGATGAATAAAAGGATCTGAGCTGCCTCCATGGGGTGCCTGAAACAATATTTCTCATTACAAGATGTCCCAAATGTCTGGGTCTTGAGCAAAGGGAAACAGGTGATCCGTGGGGCAGTCCACGTGCTCTGGTATGTCTCTCCATCATAGTACTACGGGTCTCAAGGCTGAAATAGGACACCTGAAGGTCAAGTGCTACCTATAACTTTACCAAAAGGCCAGAGCGGAGAGAGAAGTCAGGAAGAGACAGGCTACCTGGAAATGGACAATGCTCCTGAGAGTAGCAAAGGAGCAAGTGGGCAAGCCCGAGAGGGGAGCAGACACAGTAGAACCCGGTCAGAGAGAGGAAGTGGAGGATGCAGGTCTGATACAGGTCATAAAACTGGCCCCAGGGAGAATACAGGAAGCTGGGAATTTGCTCTATTCAGATCTGTGGAGCATCATTCGGCTAAAAGCAGAGCATCTGACACACTCATAATTTGCCTTGCTGACTATTTTATCTCCCAGGGAGTAAAGGGAGTAGCAGATAAACTTCTCTAGACCAAATTCCAACCAGTAAGGAAGCTGTGATGGTGAGGTGGGGGTAGTAGGTGTGGAAAGCAACTTTGGGGAAAAACTTTCAAGCAGTCTCACAGTTAGTTCCTGATGACAGGGGAGGAGACACTGGACACCATCAAAGATCGACCCTGGACCCGGGGCAGGAAGATGTCAGTGCCTTCGCTAAGAGTAGGTGTGACTTCGTGGCTAAGAAGGTGGCTGGGGAGCATTGGCAAGCTCTCAAAATCACAGTTCTGCTGGTGTAAGTACAGGAGGGCCTTAAGAGGAGAAAAAAATGTGATCTCAAAAAAATGGTGAAAAATTTACATAAAGGATGTGTTTTCTGTTTACAGTGGAACCTAGACTTTCAAAAAAATCATTTTTATCTTCCTGTGAGTACCCCAAGTATCTGTCTTCAACCAGTGAAGTGCTGAAAGTTTAATCTCTCTTCCTCACACGCGCACACACACACACACAAGCTGCAAACACATAGCTAGGCTGGTTCAACAACTAGAGTTCCCTATTTCTCTAACTTCCTCTTTTTTTTTACTATTAAAGAGAAACTTGGGCAGTCATTAGTTCTGTTGTTATCTTAGGGTTGCTGTGCAGTATTTGGAATATATTTACACTAAAAAATCCTGAAATTCAAATTTAATTGGGCATCCTGGGGTTTGGGGGCGGTTTTCTTGAGGGTGGGTTGTGCTAAATCTGCAACCCTAGCCCACCCTCGCCCCCAACCCCTCGTTCTGGGAGGCTTGGGTAACAGAGCGGACACTTAGAGAGTGGAGCAAGGGGCAGGGAAATACCTCCAGCTTCTGCAGAGTCCCCAGACTGCAAGAAACGGATACACAGCCTCCAACCTGTGCCTTATGGCCGGGCAGTTCTTGGTCACACTCTAAGCAGTTACCATCCAGGGAGGGGGTGGTCCTCAGGGCGGCTCTTTAGCTACACTGCTCCTGGTAGAGTGCTTTATTTCCTTATTCACAAACAAAAGCTGTGAGGAGGCAGTGCTTTTATTAGCTCACAGAGCAGCGGGGACTTGCTTTCATCTGTGCCTTAGAGCTTTCTTCTCTAGGAACTCCTGCCTCTCCCATTACTTACAGCCTCTCAGGATTCGCCCGTCTTTGCCTGGTTGTAAGTGGTTATCACCCCCACGCCTTCTACTTCCTTCAGATGCTTAACGCGCAGCCATGGTTCCCTTCTTCCAAGTTTTTCTTACAGCCCTTCAAATGTATTTCCCTTTGAACGCAGTCCAACTGGCTGTGGTTTTCAGAAATGAGCCGTGCACCCCTGGACCCAGCATTCTAGGCAAGGACCCTAGTATAGGGACAGGTCTACTGTGGCAGCAATGGGAAATTTCCCAGAAGACAAGTACCACTTCCTGGCCCTTGGTTTTAGGCATCCTCACCCATCCAACACCCTCTTTCTACTGACTGGATTTTATTTGAATTCTCACTGTTCCTTCTTCCCCCCATCAAGTATCCCTTGATTAGAACTGGTGGATTCTATGGAATTCACATATTTAAGATTCATATTTGTACACAGTTTTCCATTTTTTCTTAAAATGAGTTTTTCTTCTTCAGACCTAAATAAGAAAAAATTGATCCCATGAGAAACAAATTAAGGAGATTTTATTATATACCAGTTTAATGAAATTGAGAAAGTCATTTACTCCTAGGGAAGGCATTTTATGTGTCTGGAAGGAATACTTGATGATGATAAATGAGGTCAGTGGGGATGAGGGGATGGGTTGGCTATTTTTAAGGTCTATTCAAGTATCAAATGATCGTCACTAAATTGCCCTCTACAGAAGGTACATGAGTCCAGGTGTTCAGGGACCCTTTGTTTTCCTGAGTCCCAGGATGAGTGTAAGTCTGTGAAGCTAGGAGCTCTTATAACAGTAGTTAAAAGATATAATGCGGGTAGGGGTGGTATCTAAGAAGAAGGAAGAACTGGGAATCAAAAACAAAAATGAGAAAATTTCCGCTGGCCTCTCAGTCACATAGGGGCTAACTATATATCAGAAGTGATTTAAGAGATGCATTTATTAAAGTCTACATTGTTCACTGCTCATTGTTGCTTCGCAATGAACTAATTCTTAGGTCAAAGTGAGGCTGAGTTCTGCAAATGGATCATACAGAGATGAAAGAATATGGGCTGGAGTTGGAGCACTAAGGCGAGCGCTCACTCAGGGTTAAAATCATTGTTAATGTTAGACTGAAAAATATTATGCAGCAACTAATATGTACATAATATATAATAATCTTTATGGAGCATTTTTGATGATATGAGAGATGGTTTATGCTAAATGTTACATTTAGAAAGCAAATTTTAAATTATATATGCTCTACTGATCTCAATTATGTAAAAATTACAGAAAAACGACTGGAAGGAAATGTACCAGAATGTTAACAATGGTTGACCTTGGATGGTAGAATTGTGATGATTTTTTTCTTTTCAATTTTTTTTAGGGAAGTATAGTTGACTTACAATATTACATTCATTGCAGGTGTACAACATAGTGACTTGATATTTCTATATATTGCAAAATGATCACCATGCTAAGTCTAGTTACCATCTGTCATATACAAATTTATTACATTATTGATTATATCCCTTATGCTGTACTTTTCATCCCTGTTCATCTATTTTGTAACTGGAAGTTTTTACCTCTCCATCTCCCTCACCTATTTTACTCTTCCCTCACTCCTCTCCCCTCTGGCAACCACCTATGTGTTCTCTGTATATATGAGTCTATTTCTGCTTTGTTTGTTCATTTGTTTTGTTGTTCAGATTCCACATATAAGTGAATTCATATAAAGGATGTGTCTTTCTCAGAGGCCAGCAGTCTGAAGTCAGTCTGATCGGGCAGAAGTCAATGTGTCACAGGGCTAGGGGAGAATCTGTTCCTCGCCTCTTCCAGCTTCTAGGGGGTTGCTGGCATCCCTTGGCTTGTGACTGTTTCACTCACTCCAACCTTCAAGGCCAGTGTCACTGAATGTTCTCCTGACTCTACGTCAAATCTGTCCCACCTCCCACTTATAAAGGTACGTGTGACTGCATTTAGGGCACAGCTGGATAACCCAATATCACCTCATTGCAAAATCTTTAACTTAATCACACCTGCAAGGCCCCTTATCAGGGGTTCCAGGGATTTGGACCCGAAGGACACCATTCTGCCTGCTACACTGGGCTAGGGGTTTGCACCTAATGACTCTTCAGTCTGTAAGCAACTGCTCAGTTAAAGCTGAGTCTACAAGGGGAAAGGGAAATATGGTATGGTGGCAAAAGAATTTTGGGAGGACTACGTGGATGAGGGTAGACCTAAGCTAGCCTTCCTTAAGTAGCAGCTTGTTTATTGATTCTGTCTTAAATCTGCCACTTCTTCCCATGGTCTATAGAGCTGCTTAAGTCCCCAGACTCTTAGCCTCCTCTCTTTCCGACCAAATCTCCAGGGAAATGAGCTGGTTCTGAAGTCCTGGAGTGTACCAAGCTGGAAAGATCACCTGGGCTAATCCCCACTCTCTTCCTTTATTGATGAGGGGCCCAAGGTTCAGGTGAAGCCAGGTTTGCTGAGTCCCTTCCCCCAGAAACCAGGACTTCTAATACTTGAGCCTATACTTTGAAGGAGCCAGTACAGTATCCCCGCAAGAGGCTTCAGGTTTGGGATGCAAAGATCAAGGCAGGAGTCACTAGGATTGACTGAACATGTGAAAAACATCCATTTTTGCCCTGTTTGAGCCTGGCTATGGTTCTTCCTGCTTTCCTCTCTGGGGCAGTGTGCCATCCCTGTTCACCCTCATTATCTTCTTCTCCCCATTTGACTCCGTCTCTGCCTCCACACTCACCCTCTCTTCTTGTCTCTTAGCCCTAGGTCCTCACAGCCCTGGTAGGACTTCCTCCTATTCCCCTTTTCTTCTCACCTTCCCCTCTCCTTCCCCCTCCCATTAGCCTTTCCTTCTCAGCCCACCCTACTCTAGTGTCCTTCGCAGTGGCTCTTTGTGAATTTCAAGGCAACCATGATGAAATAGAGAAGCAGAGTGGCTTCTGGAGGCAAATAATTCTCTTCTTCTTCTTCTTCTCCTTCTCCTCCTCCTCCTCTTCCTTCTTCGTGTGTGTGTGTGTGTGTGTGTGTGTGTGTCAGTGTGTGTGTGTGTCAAGTTTAGGGCCTCTGAAACTGAGAGTGATAATGAGGAAGGAAGTGGAGATATAAGGGAGGAGGGTTCACCTTAGCTTCTCCATTTGCGGGTTTCACTTGCATGAATTTTCCTGTCACCAGAGTGATGAGTAGATATCTAGACATCTACTTATATAATTGCTAGGTTGCAAGCTCATGTGCATGAGCAAATTAGATCCCCAACATTAGGACATCCCCTAACTCTACCAAAGCTCCACGGCATTCATCAGCCATGTGACCTTTGGACTTACACGTTTCCTCATCTTTGAATATCACAGGGATAATAATACCTACTTCACAGGGTTTTTGTGAAGCATAAATGAGATAATGCCTGTGAAATCCTCTAGCACGGAAATTGGTGCCAGTTAACAGTCAATAAACATTCGTCAAACCGATATCTGGGTCACTTTCCTGTAAAGACGTTTCTGACCTCCTGTGCCCGGGAGAACTGACCCCTCTTTTATGCCCCTGTGTTAGAACCTGTAATACTTTTTACCTTCTTGGCCCTCATCTGCCCCTCCCCTCACCTCCCCCTCTGGCTCTAAGCCTCTCTAGGACAATGGAAACCTTACTCGTCTTTGTAATCCCAGTGCCTAGTACAGTGACTGGCTCATGGGAGATGCCCTGTAAGTATCGGTTGAATTGATTTGAAATGGTGGGACTTTCTGAACTGCAAGTCTTTCAGGCCAGGGTTGTTTTGAATTTATCATGCCAGTTGCTGCCTCCTTGTGTTTATTAAGATCGATGGTAAAACCCATTGAAAGGCATCTGGCGCTAGTAGCCCCAGGAGACTCTGTCAGCTCTGGTCCACCCCAGGCAGACGAGCCTCATTAAGAGAGATCAAACTGTTTACTATGCTGGCAGTGCCCAGACACGCTTCCCTCCCAAGCCGGTGCGGTTTGCCGCTCAGTGCCGCTCAGTGCCGTCATATCATTGAAAGCGTGAAGGCTCAACGGAAGCCATGCACCTCTCCAACGCTCCCAATGGGGCTGCCTCATGGGCTCATCTTCCCTGGGGACAGTCTTCTCTGGTTACAACCAGAGCCTCTCAGAGGCTTTGGGGTTGGTCCCGTCCAGATGTGATGGATGGGAATGAGGCCCAGGGAGTCACATCTGGACAGGTAGAGTCCTGGGGCCTGGAGATGCCAGAGGCTGTTCTTCAAGAATGTCTGTGGGACATTGTCAGGATGGAGTACCACCGATGCTGTAGCTCGGGTAAGAGTATGTTGTGTGCCCAAGCTGAGGCTGACGTAGAGGCCCGGCAGAAGGATGAGCTGCTAAGACATAGCTGAGAGTTTCTGAAACAGACAGGTCACAGAAGGGAGTGGGAAAGGGCTAATAACTAAAACTAATGGCTGTGCATTGGGAAACTACTATGTGCCAGGCACAGTCAAATACTTTATCTTCTTAATCATCACGACAACATATGTAGTAGGCTTGCACACGAAGAAGTTGAGGGGCAAAGGACTAAGTGACTTGACTTGCTTAAGTCCACACAACAAGCAAGTGCCAGAAGCAGGGTCAAAGCCCGGCCTTGGGCCCCACGCTTCTGCTCCTGCCATGCTCCACTGCCAATATGGGGACGGCGGGTATGTGCTGTGCTGTCTCTTCTAGGCTGTGCTCAGCTTGGGCACAGAGGCCTGGGCCTGGCTGATCTGGGGGTCCACACTGGTAGAGACCCATGACCCTTTCTGTATCTTATAAAGAAATAATGCTCTTGTCCCACTCGATAGCCTATTTCTGGCTCTTGTATCAGTGCTCACGCCATTGCATTGTACTCGGATAGAGTTTCCTTTTTGTGAATTATTCAACCACATTATTCACTGTACCTGTTGTGGCCTTAAGAAGGACTTCTTAAAGTTCAGAAATGCGGCCTTTCCTGAGTCAGTCACCATAAGAAGAGTCAGGAAACTGAGAGGGGGAGAGAGGATTCTCTGCTCCTCTAAGGGTCTTTCCCTTACTCCCCTACTAAACATCAAAAAGCATGCACTTCTAAGGCACGACTCTTGGATGCTAGATGGCGCCCAACATACAGAGACTGAATGAACCCCAAAGCCACAATCTAGAGACCACACAGTATCTTGAGAACCAGATCATCTGGTTGCAAATTACTCTGTATGCTTATGTTCCTGCTACTATCTCTGAACACCGCATGAAGAATTGTTTAGATCCCCTAGCCTGCCCACAAAAGGTTGTGGTTACGGCATTAAAGAGTAGCGTCCTCTGAGGTCACCATGAAAGGTGAATCTTTGGAAGTGAGAGTTGGGCTGTGTTGTTTTTTCTGCCTCTTTCCACGTGAAGAACCTTCCTCCCCAGCCAGCCTTGCAGCATAGATGACTTAGGATCCTTTTGACTGCAAGGAACAGAACATGTTGAATCAAAGTGACTTAAACAATAGGGAAATGTATTTCCCTACAATAGGGTAGAGTAGGCCCCAGGCAGGACAGAATCCACACATCAGTGATGGCATCAGATACACAGGTCCACTCAGCTGACCACAGTGTCAGCTCCTACCCCAAACTGGTTTCCCTTGTGGTTCTACGATGGCTGCTAATGGGAATCAGGACTGCATGTCTGTGCATATCAAGAAGTAGGATGCTTCCTCAAGCATGGACTGTAATTTCTTACACTTCCCACATTCCCACACCTGGACCAGTAGCAGATGCCAGTGGAATGCCACGGCTGGTAACGCGTGGATGCCCGAATAGAATCAGGATTTAATTGGGAAGTTCCGCTGGCAACCAGAACCTGCAGCAGAGTCTGGGTATTATTTTATCATGGAAAGTGGCAACTTCCTTAAAACTGGCCTTTGCTTCTGCAGGTTGCTAGAATTTGGGGCTTCTCCTTGTATGGAGACTGAGAGCCAGTGGGGTTGCAGGGACAGTGTTGCCAGGTACACATAGCGCCTAAGCCTTGTGCCACAGGTGACTTTTTGTTCACGGCTAACCTCTGAGTCGCCGTCCAGAGTTTCAGGGGGCTGCTGTAGCTGCCAAGGGCTGACACTGTCCTCATAGAAGCAACAGAGATACAGACAAAACCCTTAAAATTGGGTGTCTGGAGAACTTCCAGGTACCAACATGTGCCGTCATCTTACGCATCCCTGTCCAGGCAGAGACTTGATAGCCTGTGGTCCTAGAAATCTGCATTTGTAGTCTGGCATTGCTGACTTGCGCCCTTTGCTTCCTGGAGGCCATTCATATCAACTGACCCCTTCCCTGCCCTGCAGTTAATGTGGCCTTGAAAAAACTGAAGAGATTCCACAGCTGTAAACCCTAGTCCTCATTTCCTTCATTAAATGTTCATTTTCTAAGTACCTCCCAAGAACCAGGCACCAAGAAGGAATGATATTTGCATGCTTTTTGACCTTCATGCCCTAGAGGTTGTTACTCACCCCATGCAAGGAAGTAAGGGATTGTATCAAAGGCAGACACTTGTGATTTGAGAGGTGCTACCAGGAACATGGAGGGTGATGGATAGAGGGGTGCATGGAGTATGAGCTGCACATGTTTTTGTGGGGAAGGGGTTCTGCGGAGCATAATAAATGGGAGGAGTCATTATGGGTCAAGGCTACATTAAACCAGTCTTGAAAATGGCTACTCACCAAGGGAAGCCCATATGTCATGCTAGTTAATAGAGATCACGTAGAATAGAGGTTTCCTCTATCAAGTATCTCATCTGTCACTCCTGACAGGTGAGAGGGCTGCTAAAACTAAGCAGAAGGCAAGCCTGTTGTTGACTGGGGGACCATGGAGAGCTGCTGTCAAGGCCACCCTTTGTGGCTCTTCATCTGGTGTCCTCTCCCTTTAGAGAGGCAAAAAACATATTGATTTTCCTCACGAGTGGTGTCTCAGTGACTAAGTCAGTGGCACAGTTGCCAGCATCATGTAACCAGCCTGGATCAGGATGGTGGAGGTGGGCATGTGGCACATTAAGCACACATTTCATTCTATGTGCACTGGTTTTTAAAAACAAATAGCATGGACCTCTGCAGAAGCTGTGAGTGTGTGTGTGTGTGTGTGTGTGTGTGTGTGTGTGTGTGTGTACGCACATGCACGTGCCTATGTACCTATCAGAAGAAATGTGTTAGGGTGAGTGGACCTGATGATGTTTCTATCATAACCATTTCTTATTGAAGTTTCAAAACTTCTGCCAGGTCTCAGGATCGGGTCATCTTGTCACCTGGAAATGGAGGACACTGGCTGTATCTTGCAGGATTCTGGCCTGGGCAGCCACCAGAGCCAAGTAGCACCCTGGGCAGAACAGGCCAGGAGGGGACTGTGGATTTTTCCTTCTCCTCATGGCAGTGAGCTACCCCGAGACAATCTGGATGGGCGTTTGGTGTTCTGGGAAGGAACTTATCCTCTGCCAGCTCTGGGCGTGGAGCTTTCCCTGTGTTCACTTGCTCCTTATGCTGTGGGGAGTTCAGCTTACCCTAAATCTTAGAGGGTAAACCACCATCCCCTCTAAGACCACTATCACCACCACTTCCACGTCTATCCCTGCCTCCTCCTCTGGAATCACCTCCCCTCCACCTTCAACAACCATCACGACCATTACTGCCATCCTATCGCCTCTGCTCCTCCTCCACCACCACCTTCATCTCCAACCACCATTACCACCACCCCCACCATCATTGGCCACCACCACCTCCTCTGCCAACATTGCTCCAAAAACGACCCTTACTGCACCACCTCCACTGCCACCATCGCCACTACCTCCACCTCCTCTACCACCACCATCACTACCACCTCCATTGCTACCATCATGCCACCACCTCCTCTACTCCTGTGGTCATCATCATCCCCACCACCTCCATCAGGACCACCAGCACCGCCACCACCAGTATCGAAACCACACTTCCACCATGACCATTCCCACCATACAGTCTGGGTGCTTACAGTGCAAGCCTATGCATTGTTGGGGTTCCACCCCACTCGTTACTATTTCTTACAATTCTTTCCTTTGTAAAAATTCTTACAGTCTATAAATCTCCAAGCACAGACCAGTAAACTGTCTAGTTGATCTACTGGAACTTTAATGGAATGAAATGAAATGACCTACCAATTCTTTTCCAAGATTCTTTAGTAGGTGTGTGTGTGTGTGTCTGATTGGGTGTGTACCCTCATTCATGTCCATATGCATGGAGGTAGCCAGCTTGGTCTGGTATTCATCTGTCTTTCCAGAAGACTTTCTGACAGAACCTAGATTTAGAGTGTAGAAGGAGATAAGATGCGATGAGAACTGTGCATGTGTACACCCCTCTGAGCTCACACCATTCAGCATTGCTTTGCAAACCAGTGATGGGTCCCAGGAACTCTGGTTCATGGCAAAGTTTGGGGGCTTCATGAAATAAAGGAAGAGTCATGATGGAGAATTAGAAAAGACTGGTGTTAAATATCATTTGGGCCTCCAACTCACTGAATGACCTTAGGTGAGTCACTTTTACCTCTCCCAGCTTCAATTTCCTCTCCCTGTATGTAAGGACAATTTTACCATGTCCTGGTATTACTGAGGGGATTAAAAGAAAAGACAATAGTGACAGGAGCTGATGCTAGCCTGGAACACAAGGAGTGTTGGCTCCTCCCTTTGCTCACCCCGCTCCTACTCTCCATAGCCTTCAGTTGCTTGGGGAGCACCATTCTTGGTCCAGTCCTCTGAGACAGTGGGCTTCCTGTTCCCAGTTCTATCGCAAATGGCTCTGAAGAAAGAACACAGTGATCCTGTAAAATGTCACTGAATCAGAAGTTCTGCAGCTTTGCCAACAATCTGGGGGAGAGGACTTTGGAGCGGTTACAGGGAGAAAGTGAGAGGACAGCCCTGGGCTTGAGCTCCTTGCTGGGAATTGACTAGAGGGCTCCCATCTTTTCTGCCTCTTTAATGTGGGAATGCACCACACACACACACACACATTCAGGCCAATCCGACTGTTAGGCAGAGGACAAGGACAAGCAGGGAATGGGATCAGAGCCCCCAGAAGCCTGGAACTGGTGTCCCTGGGGCTTGACTGATTCACAGTCCACATCCACATGACCCTACCCAGGCAGTGCCTCCCACTGCAGCCTCACCCCAAGCATACAGATGAGCAGGCTGACTACCTCCCTGCCAGGCCCCCTCAGCAGGCTTTTTTGTTCCACTTTTCTCCCTTCTGACTGTGTCTCTCACCAGTCTTTAGCCCAGGTCTCACTCTCCTTCCCCTTGGCCTCAGCAATGGAGGCTGGTGGGCCAGGGGGCCGTGGAAGCAAAGGCTAGGGCTGGGGAGCCACTGGGAGACAATGGCTTGGTGACAGTGACCTCACCTCTGTCCCAACTGCTAGCACTGTCCTCGAAAGCCCAGGGTTAGCTCCCAGAAGCAGAGTCAGGGAGCTAGTTGGGCCTGCCTCTCCAGCAGTCATGGTGCTTCCTGGAAAGTGTCTTTTTTATTTCCTTTTTAGCTCATAAGACCCTTCATGGAAACAAATTCCAGCAAACCTTGGGGTTCATGTGTTGGCATCCATTTGAGGTAGAGAATTCACAATAGCCTGAACCCTGGATTTGATCCCTTTTCTACCATGTAAGGCTGGATGACTTTGGGCAAGTGACTTACCCTCTTTTTTTTATGCCTTTCTGTCTTAATCTATAAAAATAGGAATAAATAATGACATCTGTTAGGAGGGTTGTTGTGAATTTAGATGAGATTATTTAAATGAGAGTTGTTTTCTGGCACTTGACGATTTCCCAGTGTTCTACAAATGTTATCTCATGCTGCTCTTACTACAACTACTTCCATCACTACAAGTCCTGTCACTATCAGCAAAACTTGTTAGAAGAATTAACCCCAAATCTCAAAGTTAGAACCTACATTAGTTACCATTTAATTAGTACCTACCATGTGAATACTCTGTTGGGTATCTTTGCTGACACTAATGAGTCTAACCCTCACAGTCAGCCTGACCTACAGTTTCCCTCGCTTTTAATGAAAAAATTCAGTGATAATGAGTCGGGGTTTCTTAAGGTCCCAAGGAAAATAGTGGTAGGGAGGGGAACTATGCATATTCTTGATCTAGGCATTTTTCTAGTTATTTATGCCTTGCTTCAGTCCAAAGAGTTGAGGGCATGTGCCAGGCAGCAGAGTGCCCTAGAAAGTCCAAAAACATCAAAACTGAAGAGCCCTGGGTTGGAATCCCAGGTCTGTCACTTATTAGTCACATGACTTAGGAATGTTATATAAAACCTCTGTGCACTTCAGTTTTCACCACCCATTGAATTAGCTATGCAAACTGAAAGCTAGTCATCATTATCCCCGTTACCTGATGAGTAAAGCAAGAGTCAGAGATGTTGAAACTTCACAAAGTTTACAAAACTATTAGGTAAGTAAATAACAGAGCCAGATATTGGCCCCAGTTTGAAATCTGATCCGATTTTAAATTCTGAGTTATTCTAAGCTATCTAAATGGTGCCCTTCCCAAGTGCAAAGCTGGGATTCAAACATAGTACAGTGCTTCCTATCACATTGTGGTACTGTTGTTTTTCTAGGGGCATTTGACTTAAGGGGGAAAAACGCCAGGCATTCTGACTCCCCATTTGCACTTGCCCCTCCCAAATGGCTAAGTATCTCAAGACCTTCTTTTGAAAATAATTAAAAATTATACTGCTTCAAAGTGATGAGGGAGAAGATGTGCTAGTGGAAAGTGAGGCAGCCCAGATTATAGCTTGAGTTACTGGTTTGCTTTTCTTTCATCCCCATTTCATGTACCATAGCAGTCTGGTATCTGCCCCAACACACCCTGGGAAAACATTCTCCTAAGGTCATCAATGATCTCCTGGTAATCAATCTCATGGACCTTTAAATTTTTTCCATCATTTAGTACCAAATATAGACTAAGGCACACAAAGGCACCAGATGATTCAATGTTTAAAAGATGCCAGGACTCCAACAGAGTCCAGTCCATGGTGGGAATGACAAGAAGAAAGATAAGCTGAAAGCAAGGCAGAGCGTGAGACATAGAAGCACAGACAGCTCTGGGTGTTATCACCTGTCCCCTCTTCCACACACGTCCTTCTCCTCACCCTACCCATCTTTGTGTGACTTTCCCCCATGACTGAAGCCACGGCCTCCACTCCTGCAACCACTCCCCGTTCAGCATCTCCACCGAGGCCACTCCCCCTAATTATGCCCTATTCACTCAGCTACTACTATGATGGCCTTTAAAACCAACACATTCAAAGCTGCACTCACCATTCCTGCCGCCAGCAGCCCCTTTCTAGCCAAATGCGTCATTGTTTATCCTTAACACATTTCTCTCATCCCCTAAGTTTAATCATTCTCCAAAATGCTTTCACATCTTCCCCCTGGATAGCCCTTGAACACATCTGCTTTTTTCATCTATACAGTCACTTGATTTAATTCAGGCCACCCTGTCTCTTGCCTGGATTATTCAGTCAGCCTCCCAGCTGATTGCCTTCAACGCTTCAGCCTGTCTCTCATCAGCTGTCCACACTTGATCAGAGTGATCTATGTAAGAGCAAAATTTGACCTTGTACTTCCATGCTTAAAATCTCCATTGTCTTCAGCATAAAATCAAAACTCTTATGTGTGACCCACAAGTCTCAACAAGGCCTGACACCATCTTCTCTCTCCTCCCTTCCCTTCTCCCACTCCACACCCCATTATGGTCCATAATTAGGGTGACTAAATACTTATGAGACTGGAAGGAGCCCCTAGTCATAAGAAACCTGAGATTAAACTGGAATTCCCCAGGGCAAACTAAAACATGTGGTCGATCTAATCCATAATGGCCTTCTCAGACCCCAAATCTACATTAAGCTTTTCTCTCTCTGTCCCCAGAGCTAACTGGCAACTTCTCTGTGTCTCTTGGCTCATGTTTTCAGAGACAGAGAATTCGTTTGTCCCAGAGCATTTTTTAAAGCAAACCTAAGTTATAGCCCCCAGCCAGCCTCCAGATTGGTTGGCCACCTTTTGTCAGGTGACCAGGATGGGTCAATCAGGGGTGTCAGCATAGGCTGCCCCATGCACAGTTTACGGCCACTCACTGCAGCAAGGCCTGTGAGTGAGGACTTTCTTGGAAGTACGTGGGTGGGGGTAAAGAGAGAAAGGAAGGGGGAGGGGGAGGGGAGAGAGACTGAGACTTGGTAGCATCCAGTCTCTGGTTCTGGTTGTTCATGAAGGCCATCCACTTCCTCACTCTCTCTGCAGTTTGGTGATTTAGAAGTTTGGGCTGGTTTTTCTGCTATTTAGTAATAGAGTCTTGACTAACATAGGACTACCATGGATCGGCCAGAGCCCTCTTCCCCAGGCCCCCCATCAAATGTTGGAAGACAGCTCCCGGGTCCCCTGTGCCAGGGTCATTTCTGCTCGGCAGCGCAGCACAATCCACTGCAGTCTGTGCAGCCCTGGGCTTCAGAGGAGCCTCATCAGAGGAAAAGGGCTTTGCCTTTTTTTTTTTTTTTTTAACTGTTGGGCTTATCTGTAAGTCTTCCTTTGAACAAAGGAATCTGTAGTTTTAAAATGTTTGAAAACAACTGCCCTGAGTTTTTGAATCAGAGCCCATTTGGGTTCACTGTTGTATCATCAGTGTTTAGAATTGGCCATGCATACAGTGGCATCAGTAAATGGTAGGTGAATGAATGCATTATTGGGTTCAAGCTCCTTCATGACCCTAGCGGTTCTCCTCTGAAGGCACTGGCCTCTAAGTTACCTGGACCTGTCATCTTCTACACTTTAAAAACTTCTCCCCTTCTTTCGGAACATCTGCCTGGAGATGGCAGGCCTAGACTGGACACCACCAAATTCCCGCCCACCCTGTTCCTCCTCCATATGCCAGCCACCCAGCGCCACTTCCCCCAGTGCAGCCAACCCGTCAGCTGGCTAACTTGGAGGAAGTCCTTTCTCCACAGCTGAATTTTCTTCTATCTCCCTTTCAAATCCTGCTGCGCTGTTATTCAGTAATGGAAACAGCAGAAATCACTTTAGAAAGGAAGCCAGCTGGTTCATTAGTCTGATTAAACTCAAGCAATGGGATCTGAGCACAGTTCACATGATGAATAAGCGTGCCTTCTCCTTGGCCACAGTGCATTTTGCAGTGATTATTAATCTTGGGGCTCAGTCACCCCTCACATCTGCAAAATCATGGGGGTCAGAAAGAAAGGACAGGGCTGCAGTTGGATGATGTCAGGACTTTCTCAGTAAAAGTGGTTCAGCCTCCCCTCTTGCCCTCACAGTCAGCCTGGCAAAGTCCACAAAGTATGGGGAGTGAGGCTCCCCAAGTCTGTTGGAAAGAGCTTGGTCTTCAGTGACAGTGAGACTCATCTTTAAAATCAGATGTTGCTACTTAATAGCTGTGTTATCCAAGGCTCAGATTCTTCACTTGAAAGAGGGTGTACAGACTCACAGACATAGAATACAGACTTGTGGTTGCCAGTGGGGGGGGAGGGGGATAAACTGGGAGTTCGAGATTTGCAGATACTGACTGGTATATATAAAATAGATAAACAAGTTTATACTGTATAGCACAGGGAAATATATTCAATATCTTGTAGTATCTAATGGTGAAAAAGAATATGAAAATGAATATATGTATATTCAAAAAAAAAAAAGAAGAAAGAGGGGTGTAAAATGTATTTTTAAGGAAGTCACAAGGACCAGTAACTACTTAAAGTTCCAAATGCAGTGGTTCAGAATGTCTGGAGTGTAGACAGGAGTGGGCAGAGGTGAGAAACGAGTCAGACCACGGTAAGCAGGGACCAAGTCACAAAAGGTCTTAGAGGTTGGGCAGAGGCATTTACGATTTTGTGTTGAAAGTACTGGGGAAATTGTAAAAAGATACAACCACAGGAGAGTGATCTGATCAGATCTGCATTTTGGGAAGCTCACTCTGGCTGCAAGGCAGAGGTACGGACACTAGACTGGCGGCAGGGAGGGGGCCAGGACAGTCACCCCAAAGAGATGATGGGAGTCTAAATGAAGGCAGGGAGTTGAGGAATGAGGAATATGTTCTCTTCCAGCAGATTTGGAAATCAGTAAGGAAGCAAAACAAACTGTCATTACCGAGGGACTGAAGATGGAAGGGGGGCACTGGAGAGGGAAAGTCCAACTGATTCCTAGGCTTCTGGTTTGGGTGGCTTTGCGGAGAGTGGGAGCCAATCTCTATGGAAAGGAGCACAAGTGGAGAAGCAAATTTTGAGGACATGAGGAGACACGTTGAGTCTGGGACATGCTGAATTGGAGTTAACAGTTTAAATGTTCCATTTAATGCCATAGAATCCAATATGTTGGGGGTACACAATTAGATCCTGTCTAAAGAGTTCACCGCCCCAGGTCCTATTTTTAGGAAGATGAACAGTAAAAGACCAATCTGTTTATCTCTCTAGTCAGAAAGTTTTCCTGGGAGGTCCTTTTGGAGGCTGTAGCAGCCATGACTGGGTCTAGAAATGCTTCTAAGTTTTCTACCAAGAAATCTCATTTGCTGTGCAGAACAGCAAAACCTACCATTTTGGATTGTGTCCTCATCCTCCAGGTATGTGCCTTGTGGCTATACATTTTCTCTGCTGGCTCCAGGTAGGGAGGGGGAAGGTAGCAGCTTCAACAAGAGGGAAGAGCAACAGGCTTGTGCTTCTGCAGAAAAAGATCAAAGACCCCCAGATGATTGTTGCTATGAAGAGGGGAAGTCACAATGAAGGCAGGGAGAAGGTTAAGGATAAGCATAAGGAAAAATGATAATCAGAGACAATAAAAAAGAACAAAAGATGATAAGCAACTTATAGACAAAGGCATCCCCAAAGTGGTCTACAATGGGAGAGAAAAAGAAAACGGACCTCAAAGGTGCATTCAGAAGGCAGCTGTGTGATGGAAAGAACATAGGCATTAGAGTCCCCCTGTTTTGGGTTTTGGGTTCAAACCCCAGGTGTGAGCCTGGCTGTGTGACATTGGCCAAATCCTGGAAGCTCTCTGAGGCTCAGTTTCTCCACCTGTGAAATGCAGAACAATACCTGCCTTGCCAGGTGGGGGTGAGAATTGGCTGAGGAAGGTGACCAGGGCAGGGGAGGGAAAGGGTTGGTTTCAGTAGCTGTTACTGCCTTCCTGCCAGCTGTCATTGGGCTGGTTCTCTCTGCTTTACAACCACAGGAGCAACCCTGCATCCCTGTGGGGACCCATACCTGAGGGACCCTCTCTGGCCACAGCCCAGGAGGACACTGACTGCAGGATGTCCCCTGAACACATCTTCACCCAAGGAACTCTGGAGGTCTGTCATGGTTTGTGAAAAAATGGGGTTTGGCCTTGACTTCCTTGGAATTTGAAAGTATCTGGTGATTATGAGGGAAGCAATGATGTGGAAAGAACCTGGGCCTCGGTGTCTGACAGATCTGTGCCTGCCTCCTGCCCACAGCCACCCCAGCTCTGTGCCCTTGGGCACCTCACCTAACTCCCCGGGAAGGGCTGCTGTAAGAATGAAATGACACCACCCACCAGGAGAGAGTGCGGGCACAGAACACGTGTTTTCCTTCTCCCCCTTCTCCTTTGGGATTCTGGAGAAAAACAAATTAAATATAAAACTTCACAGGCCTAAATGATATAAATCAATCTCTTAAATGACTATCAAATGTAACTGTCAGCAGACGAGAACAGAAAAGCCAGCATCCAGAATCCAACAAAATAAGCTGACTCTGACTTTGTGGATTGATGGTAAACTGGCCAAGTTCCTATTCTTCCCCTTTTTTTGATGCTGCAGAGATGAGGTAACACCAATTCCCAGGCTGAGGAAGAAATTATCCAAATATATTTATGTTTTGTGTTTAATACAGAAAGCAGACAGTCACCTAGAACAAAGTATCCCAACAAGGTTTCATGCTTACACAGCAGCTCAGGTTTTGAGTTCAATTTGGCAACTTTTCTCCATCTCCATTCACCACCCAGAAGCAAAAGGATAAGCAGCATGTTTCTGCTGTTTATTTCTATATTAAACAATCATGAAAAGATCATGGAGCTGAAGTCCAAATTTCTATCAATTTTAATGATCAAGAAGAAGGCAGTAAAGAAATGCAAAGCTCGCAGTATGTATGTTGAGATTTGTCTCAAGACCAGAGGAAGAAGACACAAGTTTATCCTCCAATGACAATGATATTTCTGGGGGAAACATTTGAGAAGAGATATGTGGGCAGCAGTCTCTGCCTTCTGAGACTCACCACCCTTAGGAGATCCACTGTCAGAAACCAGCTTACTGGTTCTCAACATAGTGGCACACCCCATCACTCCTGGAGTCTTGGCAGGGCTTCTGTTAAGGGACCCAGTGAAGGGCAGTGGTCACTGTGAGGGTCCTCAGGGAGTGTTTACCCAGGAGCCTGGAGAGTAAGGGTAGGAAGGTAGGCAGGACATTCACATGGTAGAATCGGAAGATGAGCTGAACTGAGTCTCTTCCTCATCCTGTGTTAATTTCTACCATGCATGAGGTATGGGGTAGTATGGTAGGACCAATGATGTGTGAGTAAATATCTGACAACCAGCTCTGGTGGAGTGGGGCCAGGGTGCCTGATTTACAGTGTTTGCAGATGGCAGTGGTATAACTACTCCCACCATGACTGATTTCAAACTACCAACCTGATGTCACTGAGCACAGAACTGGGAAGAGACACACACCATCATCTACAGCACACCACTGTGTAGGGTCTTGGGACCACCACTGCCTGCAGTGGTCAACAGGTCCTGCATGTCACAGAAGGACAGATGTTAAGGCCCTGACTAGCCTTGAAGACACAGATAAGGCATCATCACCTCCCTGTGAGGAGTCTCCTTCCCGTGCCTCTCCACCCACCGACCCCTGCTGGATGCCCTGTGTCTGTCTCTCCCAGATCACTTGTGAGGCCATGGTGTCATCATTTGTCCACACACCAGTCCTCCCATTTAGAACCAGGGCCCATTCTTCATTTCCATATCCCCAGCATCTAGCAGAGTGCCTGGAAAAAGTAGGCTCATAAAGAGTGTTTGGTAAATAAATATGTACTGGATGGACACTGGACTGAAATGTTCAAGGAGGAGAGGAGGAACGCAGAAGCTGCCATCAAGCATCTGCAGAGATGTCCTATAAAAAAAAGGATGCATTTATTCTTATGGATGTCAGCAGGTAAAACCGGGACCAACAAGAAAAGTGGCAGAGAAGCAGTTTTAGGGTCTCTTTGAAAAAATAAACAGAGCTCCTAGGCCGTACAAAGCCATAGAATGCAGGGTCCACCCTGTCTTTCACCTCTCGGTTAGCATCTCCTGCCCTTCACCCATTTGAAAAATGGCCCTAGTCAGTTCCCCTTGCTTTCAGCCCTGACCCCACACCCCAGCACAGGGAAAGGAGTTTTTGCTGTTGTTACAAATATTGAGGGAATATCTGCTGGTGTGCATGACTAGGCCAGCAGAGGTGGGGTCACTCAAAGCAATGGAATGAATGTCTTCTCCCAGTATAAAAATGAAGAAAAAGAACTCCTGGTGGGCGCTTGGGATTTCTCACATCCTTCCTCCACCAACTGCTTGGCTCTCTCCCCTTTAGACCTTAACCCCACAGCCCTCTTCACACCACCAACTCCTTCCCTGGGTGGTCTGTCATTTTTGCTAGACTCTGAGTCTCTCAAGGACAGAGCAAGACTCCTGTCTGAATCCCCAGTGCCTAACACAGCATCTGGTACATTGGAGGTGCCTGAGAAGCATTTGTTAAATGAACATACTCACAAATAAGAAAAAAAAAAAGTCCGCTTCCTCCACCTTTAATTTATATGTCCCAAATTGGCAAAATTCCCAGGGACACCTGGAAACAATCTGCAGATCAAGTAAGCTACGAAGCTAGCCGGAGTTCTGTGAGAAGGTGATTTGGGAATACTCAGAGTCCTCCAATCCACATCCTTCTAGGGCTAATTTGTAAAAATCTTTTCCTCAGAGACAAATAACTACAAAACCTTTAAAATACAGACAGTTCCCTACTTAGGAACATGTTGTGTTCTAAAAGCCTATTTATGAAATTGTTGTTTGAAATTCAGAAGACACTTTTTCATAGAGCCACGTTAAGAAAAGTAACCAACAATGGAGCTCTAACTGGAGATATTTGCGAAGCAAAATAATAGAAAGCAATAAAGCCATACTGTGAAGGGAAACTTTTCTTTTAAGCATCATAAAATAGACCTATGGAATGTGTCAAACTACACAATAGCCTTTGGACAAGGGGCAATACTCAAAATCAATAAAGTGAAATTTTAAATGGTTTCTTTTTATTTATTATGAATGCTGATAACTTGAGAAAAAGCCAGTTTCATTTGGAACGGCTGCAATTAGAAGGGAGCCCTGATGGGAGCTTAGCACAGGCTGCGGTGCTCAGACTTCAGGGTCTGGGTGAGTTACCTGCAGGACTTGTTTAAAATGCAGATTTTTGGCCTCTGCCCCCAGGGAGGCAGATTTGGTGGGTCTGAGGTAGAGCCCAGGAATGTGCATTTTAACAAGCACGCAGAAGAGTCTGACCCAGGTGATTTGAGGACCACTCCTGGAGAACTGCCAGCTGGAGGGGAAGCCACATCACGCAGCTGAGCTGAAGTCTCGTCTCCTGAGACTGTCTCTTTGGGATAGTGTTGAGACCCTTCTTTCTCCTGCTTCCTTTCAGTGGTGGGAGAAGGTGGCCAGTGACTACTTGTCACTTCACAAAATATGTATGGATTTAGGGTTAAGAGCACACCTCAGAGAGATGAAAGAAACAATCACTCATTTGATAAAAATTGAGGGCTGCACCAGAAATTGACACAACATTGTAAACTAACTATACTTCAATAAAAAAGAGACTGTAAAAAAAAAAGGTTGAGGGTTGCGATTCAGCAGGTGTGCGGGTGATTAAAATAACAAAAACTTTATATCTGTTGGAAAATAACCTCCACCCTAAGTATCAAACCGCCCCCCACTGACTCCTACCAGTAGTGGGCCCCAATTAAACTCTCTGTAGAATGGGATTAATAACATCTCCTTTGTAGAATTAATGTGTGTGTGTGTGTGTGTGTGTGTGTGTGTGTGTGTGTGTGTACAGTGCACGCACATAAGCATGCTCATGGAGGTATGTATAAAGTCCTAGATACGTATGTGTTTAATAAATGGTCATTTACTTCTGTTACTGTATTGCTCAACAACTACTTGGAGAATGAAGGCAAAGACATCAAAAAATACAGCAAGGCAGCAATAAGCCAGTTCGATTTGTTCACAAGTGCTGTAGATTGAAAATTCAGGCAAGCTCGGTGCAGGAGAAGCTGCCTTAGAGGAAGTGGACTGTGCACACCGAGGCTTCTGGTTTCTCACACTGGCTCCACCGTTTACTGCCTGGGAGACCCTGAGCAACCAGCATCTCCCGTATGCAGTGAGGATGGCGGTGCTCTCCTTACCTGACTCTTGGGAGGGTGAACAGATGTCAGCACAGTGCCCGGCACATGATAGGTGCTCAAGGACTGTAGCTCTTTAGAAGGTTTGAGCGTGAGGATAAACCTCCTCTCAGTGGCAGAATCTCAGGGCCAACAAGGAAATCTTTCAGTTTGTCATCTTTAAATTCAATCTAATATTATTGATCCCCTACTATGCACAATACTCTGAGTGATAGAAGATGATTAAGATGTAGTCTAATTGCTGCCCCAGGGATGAGGCAGGGCAGTGGCTGTGAAGCACATGCAAGTAACCGAAATAGGAGGCAGCCTGTTGTAAGTTCTAGGATAAGTGATGAATAAATCTCAATGGGAGTACAGGAGACAAGATAATTAACTTCAGAGGGGTGGGTTTAAGAGGCAGCACTACAGAAAGAGCAAGAGAGAGAAAAAGGACAGCACTCCCTGCCATGGGGGTAGCCTGAGTAGGATACAGAGGGGGTGAGTGCCAGGGGTCCTGGGATGATGAAGCCGGTCAATGTGTGTACTGAGTCCCCGAAGGGCTTGCCGGAAGTGTAGGTGGATGAGTAAGCCGGGATCACTTCTCGGAGGACTTTGCATGCCATTTGAGGGAACATCAAGTTTATTCTAAAGCAGTAATAACAATGATCCCATTTATTGAGGACTTACTATGTGACTGACATTGTGCTAATTTTTTAAATAAATATTTCTTCCAAACCCCGTAAAAACCTATGCATAATTATTATCAGGTCCATTTTATGAATGACAAATCTGAGGCCGTGAAGGCTTTTAAGTAGAGGGAGGGCTCTGGGGTGTCTATTCTCAGAAAGTAATTCCAGCAGCAACAGATTGGGAGAATGGATGCCAGAAAGCTGGCACTTAAGGGCTCCCTTAATTTCCAACATATTGTGACATTTTGTCCCCTCAAATTGGTTAACAAGGGATAAAGAAGTGACCAGTATTTCTAAAAATGGACTGATTCTCTCAAAAGTTTTAGGAGTTGGGCAGGCTTTGAAACACATGGTCATTTATGGAATTAGAACCTTCTCCTCCCTGTGGTTCTTCCCAGGGGTCCCGAGAAAAGCTTCCCCTTTAGGGAAGCAGTGAAGAATTCCACAGCAGTGTCTCCTGACCAAGCAGAGCAGAAAACAGATCCAGAGTGTTGTGAGTGAACCAAAATTAGCCTCTTTACAAGCCTATTAAAGCATCAAGTTTAGCATCCATTGCCCAAAATACAACAGGAAGGCAAAAGGCTTTTCTCTTTCTCTTTGTCCAACTAGTTACTCACACTTCTGTTCCCTTCCTCCCACCGGCCCTCTCCCTACAGATAACAACCAAAGCGGGATCTTGGATGGGTGGGAGTCTCCTTCATTTTCAAGTAAACCCAATCAAAGTTCCTGAGAAATCCACTGTGACATTGTAGAATTCTAGGCTGAGGGGAGATTTGCAGCCTATTAGTCAAAAGTCCTAAAGTTCACCAGCTCCTCTTTTAACTTTTCTTGTTAAAATGTTACTTACTATCCTTAGGAGAGAGAAGACAGTTGCTGACCTGAATCATTGCTTCCTAGGAAGCAGACAAGTGAGTCAGTAATATAACTGGGCTTTTTTTTTTTTTTTTAACAGACTATCTTAGGGGAACAGATTATCTTTAATAACTATTTTTCACATACCAATTCTAAATATACAAAGCCTTTCACATACGCTTCTTCATTTAATCATAACCCTATTCAATGGTGAAGGTATTGCTGGTTCCACTTCACAGAAGAGGAAACTGAGGTTTAGGGACACAGACTCAGGCCTTCCAACTCCATCTAAATGGTCTATTTATTACTCTTAACCTCACGGCTTCGTTTTTGTGCTTTTCTCCCAAGCTTATCAGCTGTTACTGCGGTTATTTTTCAAGCTAGCCTGTGGAGGCATTCCACCTTGGTGATGGAGCAATATTTAAAAGTTGTTCAGTTTAACAGAGTACTTAACAGAGTAGCACAGCCAGAAAGAGTTGTAGAGACCATTTCCAACCTCCTTATTTTACCAATAAGAAAACTGAGACCCATAGTTGGACCTACATTCCTAAGGCTGGATCCACAAATCCTGTTTGTGGCAAAACTGTGACCAGGAGCCGAGCCTCATGGTTCTTCTGTCCCACCACCTACAATGTCACAATATCTCTCAAGCACAATCTTCACAATCAAAGCAAAGAGGAAAGCTAAAGTCAGGATTTGGCTAATATCCGTTCCATCCTGTACTTGTTTGATACAATGGAAAGATCCTATTAATTACACAATCATGAAATATTGGGTGGAATTCAGCTTGGAGATAAGTGTAATTTTTTGGTTTTGTAGGTAAGAAAAGTGAGGCCCAGAAAAATTAAGCAAACTGAGCACCCCCAAGCAGGAACTTGAACCCAGGTCTTCTGGTCCCTAGTCACTGACCCCCCACCTCCATGACCTCCACTGTGTGCAGTGTCACGTGCTGTTCACCCAACTTGTCAGAGACAGCCTGACTTAAAAATTTCCAGACACCGGTACCTGACTCAGCCCAGCTTTGCCTTGGCAATAGAGAGCAGGCATCAGCTGCCGGCTCGGATGATGTGTTCCCAGAGCAACATGGCAAGTGTGAGCTGCCAACATTGAAGTCTCAGGGAATGTAAAGTGTTGAGCCAGTTAAACATCCAAAAATGCCCAGTCTCTTAGAAACAAGGGTGACTCATTGGAGTGCTTGGCCACGACTGGGAACTGCATTAGAGGGGCCACGGGGGCTAAAACCTACGCTCAGAAGCCTCCTGCTGCCCTGCCTCTGACCCTTTGCTCGCAGCTCTCCTCTCCAACCCAGAGCCAACACTCACTTTACTGGGAAAGCCAGGCCTCCCACTCCCTGAAACCTTTCTTGATGCTTTAAGCCCGGAGGAGTTCTCCCTTCTCTTGCCCTGAGAATCTGCTCTATACAATTTGGCACTTAATTTTATACTGTCTTTTATTGCTTCTTAATTGTTTTGAGTGTTTGTTTTATAGCCAGTGTGGACTGCAAATGCTCCAAGGGGAGGAAGTAAGCTTCCTCCTCTGTACCCTAGAGCACATCTCTGAGTGTCACCCAAGAGCAGAGACGTGCTCAGACTCACAGCTACTCCTGACTTCAAGACTCCACTCTACCCTGCATTTGCACATACAACAAATGCTCAATAAATCCTAATTCGTTTCACTGAGGCTTCAGCCTTAAAGACAGAGTTCAGCAGCCAGAGCCTCCAGCAGCCCACGCTAAGCCTCTGTACAAATTAGAGTCAAGGCAGGCGATGCGGCTCAGCCAGGCTGCAAGGCTGGATCAGTAGAGCCCGGACTTCAGCCCCTTGCTGGGCGCCCTGTGCAGTGAGCCACCTGCACCTCTGGGCTCTGGTTCTTCAAAGGGGCAGCAATATGATGTCTCTGCCACCTGACCCTCCCATTCTGACAGGAAGCCCTTACTTGGGAAAGCTGGCAGCACAGGCCCGTCTTGTGTCAAACCAGACAAGAACAACGAAAAGGGCAAATCTTCCAGAGCATCTCAATATGCATAGCCTGAAGTCTGCGTTGCTGGCAGGGCACTTGGGGACCCTCTGCAATAGGGTCCCAACTTCCTTTCTTCTACTGAAGGCCCAGAACTCACCATGAGTTGTCCTCTTTCTGTGCTTTTGCTTTCCCTCAGCCTTGATCGCCTTCTTCTTGCTGATCTGTGTGTCAGATCCCATCCCAAACTTTACCTCCTCCGGATATCTCAATTCACATAACTCTTCTTTTTGGTGCTTCTTTCCACTTGCAGCCCTCCCTGCCTTCCGCATGGCTTGAACCTCTATTACAACCCTTTTCCCACATGTTATCTGTGTGTAACTCGGTGGCCAGCTGTCTTCAAGCTCTTCCCCTCAAACCAAACCACCGCCCCTACAGGCTTCTCTGTACTCACCCTACATCATCAACCCAGATGCTGAACTCAGCACCACCCTGAGTTCCCCAAAGGAACCCACTCACAAACAAATTGGGGAACAACTGCCCTTACAAATGATTTATTTCACAGGAAGGGTAGAGAGCAAGGACTTCATAGGGTACCTCCCCCTTCCCCTCCCCCAGCAAACTATTTACTGATCTTTGCAAGCACTCCTGTTCTCCAAATCCTTACTTGGCAGCTCTGTTCTGGGAGTTTCTCTCTCATTACTCTTCCTCAACACACTCCTGGCCAAGTCGAGTCTCTGCATTCTATCTCTGCATGTCTTCCCCATTCCTCCCACCCAATGTATTTCCTTCCAGCTCAAGTAGGCAGAAAAACTTAGTATCGCCCCAATCCCTACCTGCAGGCATGCATCCCCAAATCCATCACTACTCTCAGCCAAATATAAGCACTCTTTCAGTTTCCCCTTCTTTGGAAGGAATCCAGGATTAGACAGAACAAGAATATCTTCTTATGATATGTATGTGAGTGTGTTTTCCTCCACAGAGAATAGAGTTCAGAAGGCAAGGATTTTGTCTTCCACATTCACCCAACCTAGCAAAGTGAGCCTGAGACCAGCCTTCTCCTCTACTAGGGACAGGGACAGTTCTCAGCCCCATCTATCTCTTGGTTCCTCTTCCTTGCCAAGTAAGGTCCAGCACTAGAGTTAGGGAAAAGTGCCTGAAAGACCCAGCAGGAGCTTAATAGATAGCCGCGAAATGAATGAGTCATTGAGTGAAAGGGAAACAAGAAAAGATAAAAGAATTTTGAGAGCACCCTCACCAGGATTATTTCAGTCTAGCTGAAGGGAGCTTTGAGAACCAAGCCAGTGTGAGAGATGCCAGGTGAGTGGTATAATGAAGTGTGAACATAAGGTTCTGGTAGTGGCTCTGCCTTCAATGCCATGTGGAACCTTGGGGGAAATCTCCGAGCCTCAGTTCCTCATACACCCCATCAGCCTGCCTGCAGATGGCCCAATATGGACACTGATCATCAGGTTCCTCAGAGCTTTTGACGTTCATGTTTGAGGCTTCTTCCCCAAGTGCCCAGACACCCAGAGCCCCCTGGTGCCTCTGCATCTGCAGAAAGTTTTTCTTGGCTACAGTCCTGACCCGAAGACCTTCAGTGCCTGCTGGCAGAAAAGAACTCTCAGTTGTGGAAACTGGTAAACTCTACATGTTTTACAGATGAGCCCAAACTCCTGATGACTCTAAATGTGGTGTGAAATGGACAGAAGTCACCGTATTGGTGTGACATGCCTGAGATAGTGTGGTCACCACCACCGCCACCCCATGCAGACACACACGTCATGGAAAGGAAGTGCCTTGGCCAATGTTGGCCCTCATCCCTTATCCCTCACTCCCAGGCCTTTTTCTGTGCTTTTCCGAATTTTTAAGGTAAGAAGTGCTCTATTTGCTGTGCAGGAAAATAGCCCATTGTCATCTAAAAGCAAAGGATACAGGGAATTATTGTTCAGTCTTGAGACCTGATTCAGCAACCAGAGCCCAGCTCTGGCTGGCTGCGACGGTCCCCACTATACCCGCAGAGGGAAAAATCTTTTCAGATTGAACAGCCACCAATCTCCTGCCACCGAAATGTGCCCCTGGGCAGGGGCAGTGATTTGGGCACTCGAGAAAACGCCCAAGTGCCTAGGTAACGGAGAGAACTGGCTGATTTTATTTGTCTTTGACTTGGTGGAGATAGTGAGGCAGCCTAGACATTGAGATGTGAGTATTTTATCTGTCAAACAATTATTCCCTGTCCTCTGATTCAGCTGGTCTCTAGCACCCTGCAAAGCCCACCACTGTTGCATCTTCTCCGAACCCCTCAGCCTCTAACTCCTCCTCTCAAACCCAAGCCCTAACAGTGAGAAGTGCCCGAACGACCGAAACTAGTCCGGGTTCGCTGCGAGCCCACCGCATTTATGCGCGTGCGGGGGTGTGTGCACGCGCGCGGGTGGGGGTGTGCAGCGCGCGCGCGCGGGTGTGTGGCGGGTGTGCGAGCGCGCGCGCGCGCGCGGGTGTGTGGCGGGGGCGGGCTCTGCGCCCGGGGGCAGGGCTCCGCGTGAGAGTGGCAGCTGGACTTGCCCGCTGCGAGGGGCAGGGCGCCGCAGTGCCCGTAGTAGTGAGCAGCCGAGGCGCACCTCTTGGGAGTCGCGGGTACTGGGGCCGGCAGAGACCCCCGGCGCTGCCTAACCCCAACCGGGCAGCCCGAGCTCCGTGGCACCTAGTCGCGCTCCATCCCCCTCCCCAGGAGGGCTGCGCGGGCGGGAAGACGCCCAGACGCCAGCTTCGGTCCCCTTTCAGCCTCTCGGTTCCTCTTTCCACCCAAGTAAGGGAATAAGCCCCGAGGAAGGAGCGCTCCGCAGAATCGCGCAACCAAGTGTTGCATGCTGAGGTAAGACCGTGGCCGGCGCAGCGGAGGGGGTTCGGGCTGGGGGCGCGAGCTGCAGCAACTTGGAAAAGGAGGGCAAAGCCGGAGCCAGTTCCGCGGCCAGGGGCAGGAGCTGCAGCCGAGGCCACGGCACCCACCCTGACGGTGCCACCTGCCGCACAGCCCTGCAGGAGATGCCCCGCTGGCAGGGTGAGGGCACGGGCAGCTGCCGGGGTGGGGCACCGACTTCCTCTTCTATTCGGAAGACCTTATGAACCTCAAAGGTGTGCGGGCGGGAGGCGGCTTGGCTCCAGGCAGTTTGCTGAAGCAACTGGTCAGTCGACCCTTCTAGACTTACCTTTGGTATCCAGTTCGCGCTCCAGGGTGTACAGGGAGGCAAAGAGCGGGGACACTTTTCCTAACATCTGGCCGCCAAAGCCTCTGACCGTCCCGCAGGGTTCCAGGACTTTGGGGGACTCCACAAAGCCCCTGGGCTAGGGGAGCACAACGGGAAGCTGAAGAGAACGCGGAGACCTTGAGAGATATACGCTACGGAAGGAGAGGAGGGTCAAGGAGGGAACGTCCGGCTGACCTGTTTAGTCTAGGAGTCACAAGATGTGTGTTCGTGTGCGTGTGTTTGTGTCTTGAGAGGCGTGCATCTAGTATCACCTGTGGGGCTTTTCAAAACTCCACCAGTCCGCTCACCCTGTATATTCGAGATTTTCTTTCTCTGGACGAGTGGACTAGAATTTGGGGAGGGGGCTGAGGAGTTCGAAAAAGCCCTACAAGTGATTCTGATGCGCTGCCCCCATCCCCGCCATCACTGCAGAGGAAAGCACGGGACAGGAACGAAGAGGCAGCTCCCAGGTGTGACGATCCAGATACCGAACTCAGAGTGACCGACGAGACCCTCCCGCACCCTCCCTCTTTACCCGGGGCGAGGCAGGAGGGTCTGCGGCAGCGCAAGGTGATTTGTGGCTGCGCCGCAGTGGCGCGCGGGAGAACTACGAACCCGCGGGCACGCTCGCAGGCCGGCGCGGGGCGGTTGTCTCCTCTGGATTCATTAGCATACGATGACCTCGCTGTCCCGAGGAGGGCATAGGAGGGCTGTTTATCATTCTTTCATTGTGGGACTTTGGGGACTCACCTTAGTTCTGGAGGTGCGGACCAGGGGGAGTCACTGATGAGGAGCATCAGTCAGGACACAGGGCTGGGAACTGCCCCTCTGGTTCAAAAGAGGGAAACGACTTCATTATTTCAGTGCCTGGGATTCTTTGTCTAAAATACGGCCCACACAGAGCCACTTGCTAGAGCACAGGGTACCCGTCGTTGTCAACGAAGGGTTTTAGATCACAGGGGACAAATGTCTTGACTGATCACACACACACCCTACCTTTGTGCTTTATGCCCCTCTCATTCCAGGGATATGTCCTTATGTGGAAACGGACTTAGTCGTTGGTCTTGTCAAAAAGGGCTGTATTTGTCAGAGAGTCCTTTCCGAAGGTGAATTATACTCATTAAATAAAGAGGCAGCCAGAAAGCTAACTTACGTGTGGTACCTCTCCTATACGTCTTTTCTTTACCAATCACCCTTGAAGTTTATGCATAACATTGTAGGCTTTTTTTTCCTGGTAGGGGTCTGTGGGTGGGAAGCAAGTAGATGAGTCTTTCCCATCTTAAAATTTCATGTCATGTTTGGTTCAGATCAACCAGGATATGGGCAGAAAATGATAAACATCAGAGTGTCTTGGAATCTAGACTTTCAGAGATAGAGGAAGCCGCTAAGGACATCTGTTCCAACTCCCCCTCAAATCTCCGGAGTACCTTCAACAGGTGGGAGGGGGGATCCTGTCAACCTTGTACCCCCAGAGGTCCCAGGTGTGCACGCCTTAGGCTCTGCCAGGGGAAGTACCCTTAACGCAGCAGCTCTTCCCTCTACTGCCCATCCCTGGAGGGGAGGCTGCCCCTATCTCCTTCCCTGGAAGGGAAGTACTGTTTTTTGTTGTGGTAAAACTCTTTCTCAAAAAAGAAAAAATCTTACTGTATTATTACATCATTATGATATGCTTTTTTATTATAAAAGTAATTCATGTTAAATGCAGAATATTTGGGAAATTGAAAAGTGTGCAAAGAATCAAGCAGACCACCCAAAATTCCACCACTCAGATTCCACACGGCTAATATATTAGAATAGTTCCTTTCCATCTATTTTTATGCCTTGAAATTGTATAGTCCTTAGAGAACCAACATTTGCTGGGTACCTAATGTACCTTGAATATGTTAAGTATTTTATATTCAGTGTCGTTTAATTCTCAGAAGTCCTGAGGCAAGTATTAGCGTCACAGAGTTCAGGGGACTTGTCCAAGTCACACACCTGTAAGTGGCCAAGTCAGGATTCAAACCCAGGCTGTCCAACAACTGGGTGGTTGCTTCACCTCGGTAGCTGTTGCTTCTCTGCTTTTCCCCTAAGTAGTATCATAGTGAAAGTCCTTCATGGACATCATTTTCATGGCTGCCTATTATTACATTGTTGGTCATTTAAGTTGATTTCTGTGTTTAGCAACTACACGTAACTCTGAACAACATCCCTGGGCAAAGTCTTTCTGCACACATTTCCAAATACTTCCTTTGGATAGATTCCCAGAAGTAGAATCACTGGGCCAAGGGGCATGAATGTTTTAAGGCTCCTGATGTATATGACAAGCAGGTTTTGGAAAAAGATACACCAATTTCCACTTCCATCCCCTCCAGATAGTTCTGCCACAGTCAAAGCAGGTGACTTCTGGGAACTCAGATACATCAGGGCCTCACATGACCAAGCCAGACCACATAAGCATCCCTCTGGCTTCATGGGAGGCAGAATCACACACATCACCCTGCTGTATACACACAAGTGTGATTATGAAACCCATACGAATATAAGGCTATACCTATTTTTATCTGTGCAAGTATCAATTGCAGAATTCTCTGGCTTGTGTAAAATATATACATGGCATAACATTCCACTTCTCCACACAAATAATTAGAACAGCCTGCACCCCTATGAAGGTGCATCACCATCAGGCCAAATTCAGCCAGCCCAGCCAATCACATAGTGGCCATTTTCACAGAGCTGTTTGTTTACACCAAGTATCAGAATCCCACATCCAAACCACAGCGGGAATTGATGTCACTTTGTATGAAACAGAGTTCACTTGCCCAACTCCCCGTCACTCGTGGTTAGTGATGGCAAGTCACACAATAAAAAACAAGGTTATACACATCATTGAAAAAATGTCATCAGGTGAAGAAAATGTGGCCATAGAAGACAAACTGCATTAGGCAATACAAAAAGACACAAAGGTGACATTTTCAACGAAAACTAATTGGTCCTAGCTATGAGTTTTCCTTAGGGCTGTTTTTGCCCCATAGCCACCTCTGCCAGCAGCAGTGGGCTTAGTAGCCTTGGAATATAGTCCATTGTTGTAAAGAGGAATACATACCAATTGAGCCACCACTATGAGATCTACTTATTTAAGACTCGGCTCAGGTCTTAAAACATCCTTCTGGGAAGCCTTCCACAACTGCTATTCTGGGTTAGAGCCCTCTCTGCTGGACTCATTGCACCTGTGTATACACTTAGCTCCCTATGGTGAAATCACTTACCTGCACACCCCCTACTAAACTGAGAATTCCCTGAAGGTACAGCTAGCCCCGCACACCTAGCACCAAGCTAGTACTTACGCAGAGTAAACAATCCAGTGCAATAAATGGACAAATAAGAATTTTCCAGGTACTTTATGTGCATTTCTCTTTCAAGCGCACCTTTATTCTGCTCACATTGGTCAGTCTCAGAAATGCACCTGAAAGCTGTGTATTTCCACATGTGACTCCTTCCATTTTCATTCAGTTCATTAAAATTAAATTTAAAATTTCAGTTTCTCAGTCACACTAGTCACATTTCTAGTGCTTAAATGCCACATATGACTGCCATATTAGAGAATGCACATATAGAACATTTCCCTCATTGCAGAAAGTTCAACTGGACAGTGCTGGTTAGATTGGAAGCTTGGTGCTGGCAGGGGTGTGAATTTGTTTTCCACCATATCCCCTGCAACCAGCATAGTGATTGGCCAGAGGAGGACAAAGGGGGGGAAAGGAGGAACGGTGGTAGTAAATGTAGCAGGAGCACTACCATTTATTGGACACCTGCTCTGTGCCCCACATTGTGTTATATTTTGTACATGCATTGTCTTCGTATTCACATCACTACAAGCCTGGTAGTAACCTTACTTCGCAAACAGGGAAACTGAGTTCAGAAAGTTTAAGTGGTCACAAAGCTAGTAGTAGAGAGGCTGAATTTTAACTCAGTCCCCTATGATTTCAAAGCCAATTTTCTTAGGCTTTTTACTTTACTGCCTCATTAAATGTCATCTGTGGTAACAGATGTGAATTGTCATCCTCTTGGCTTCCCAGGAAGTCAGAGAAAGGGTACTTCTGAAGGCTTCCCAAGGGAAATATTGGTGTAATTTGCAAATGGTAATGGCATTTCAAGAATGTAAAATTTTGCATGGAGGCTCCAGAGGCTTTGTCCCTGGATAGGTGAGGTAGGGACAGTGTGACCTGATCAGAGGGACAAAACCTGGGAGAGCAGGCCAGCCAACCGCCACCACCCATGCTCCTCCTCAGGGAGGCCTGTTGTCAGCCCTGGAGGGAGAGAAATGCTGGCTTGATTAGGATCCCACAGCCAGTTATTGGCATAAACTGCCTCTTAACTCCCTGGCCAGTGCTCCTCCCACTGTTCCATCCTGCCCCATAGGCCTCTGGCTCCAGCATCCTCACTATCAGTATCACTCTTGCCCCAGTTTTGTCTAATTTCTTTATTCTTAATGAATAGAATACAGAATTTCAAGGGAGGCTTAATCAAGTACCAAGCAGAGTGAGATTATCACTCCCTTCATTCTACATCTCCTGTTTCTGTCAAAACTCTGTAAGGCTGAATTAGGCATCTATACTAGTAACATCTGTTGAGTTTAGTATCAGCTGAAAAAACCCCACGTCTCTCTTAAACTTGCTCTTGAACTGTATCTCCCGCCCTCACGCCCCCACACCTGCCATACATGTATACATGCTACCTGGGACCCAAATACAGAGCCCTTGCATTTATCCCCAGTTTTATCATGTTTAATTCAGTCTATCTTGCCAACTTGCTCAGATATTTCTGGCTTTGGTTCTGTCATCCAGTATTAATACTGTCCCTTCCAGCTGGTTTCCTGATCTGATGAGTATGACCTCTTCAACTAAGTCATCAAAAAGATGATGAACATGACAGCGTTCTGAGGCATCCCACTATATGTTCCTGAGAGATAGATGTTAATTCAATAAATAAACAGCACTTATTAAGAACGTTTGTTCAACTTACTGTACCTATCAGTATACATTTCTTCATTTTTTTCCAAAGATTATCAGAGGAATCTTATCAAGGGTCTCGATAAAGTCCAGATACTCTCCATCACTGGTATTTCCCTGATCTGCCTGCCTGGTAACTTTGTCAAAGAGGCAATTTTGTTACTCTGACGTAAACCACTAGCAGTTAACTCGTGTTGGTTCCTTGAGATCACAATTCCAGTCCTAAAAGCTCATTCCATATCTTGTTCCACAATGTCTCCTGGGATTAATATCAACCCCTTAAGAAATTTTCACAAGTTACTTTTCCATTTTAAAAAGTAGAATTGTATTTGCCATGAGGGTGATGGTGGTGGTGGTGGTGGTAGTGATGGTGATGGTGATGACAGTGATGATGATAGTGGTAGTTGGTGATGATGGTAATGGTAGTTCACGGTAATGGTGGTTGGTGGTGGTGGCTTCCTTACTCTATGATTCTGAACACATTAAGGAGACTGGTCTAGTGCTCTCAACTGCATGTTGTCTTAGCACCCTGGGATATTATTCAGTTAGGCAAAAAGATTGTATTAATTTAAGGCAGATCTCAGAGTCTCTAGCATCATTGAAAATGAGATCAGAGAAGGTACCAAGAAAGCATTTGTTCCCAGGCTTCTCCATCTAAAGTGGAAGTGTCCTGTGTGGGGTCGCACATCCAGGACAGTCACCAAGGTGTCACCACTCTTCCCTAGTGCTTTCTCCAGGGACTTCCCCTTCTTTCCATCTTCAATTCTAGCCTAAGGCTTTGTTTCCTGCAGAAATGTCCATTTGTTCCCTTGGAATTAGCCTCTTAATCATTGATGTCTCAGTAAGAATTAAAGATTCTTTCCTGGTATTATGACTTAAAAGGAGAAAGGAGGAGCAAACTTATTTTCCAAGTGGAAAATGGAGACAAAAATTCTCCATGACAGGACAGGTGCACAGAGAGAAAAGGTCAAAGTAAGAAAAGACTCTTCTTTTTTAATAATAAAAATCACAATAATAATAACTGTCCTTTACACATGTGCCACACTTGGAAGATAGCAGTGTATTCATATCCATGATCTCTCCTGACTCTAATCATAGGCGTGAGGCAGGGAGCATGGATGTTACCGGCCTGATGTGGCTTAGTGTGGTTTCACCAGTGTGATTTCACCAAACAGAGGCCCTAAAAAGTAAGAGTCTGCTGTGGCAAGAAAAGGGAAGAAAGATAAAACTCAGTGGCCATGCAGCAGCTGACAAATCCTGGATCTGCCTGCCCAGCTAACCATTTGGGCCCGTCACTCCTTTCAGTGTGGTCTGCATGGAGTTTTCTCCTTGCTTACAGCATAAACAGTGCCATCTACACAGGAACCAAGTTTTCACCTTCCTATTGGCTGATCTGGTGTGAAAGTACCAAGTGGCCAGAGGTCGGTAATGCCACTTTTACACTTAGATGCTGAAATTGTTGAAATATTTTGACCCCAGAGTTTTCATTCCTTGCAGAATTTCTTCACCTCTCTGCTCTGGGACAGCTGCCTACAGCACTTTACCAGCTGCCTTGGTGTCTCTGCTTTTCAGTTAATGCGAAAGAGCTGGAGAAATCTCTCTTAATCCCCCAGAGAGCCAGAGTGTTCCTTCCAGCATCCTTGACAACCACACAAAATGGGTGCTATCATCTGATGCCCCATCCCAAGTTCTCATCAATAAGGATGTCCTTGCTCCCCAGAACCTGACCCCAGGACACCCACTGATAGAAATTAGTCCTGCCCTTCTCTCATGCCAGGATGTCCAGCAGGCTTTGATCACAACATGATCTTTCCTGACAGTAGAAAGCCAGTAGCCATATGTTTCTATAAACGGGGGAAATTCCTGCTCTGCCCCAAAGTCCTCACTGTTCCTAATCCTTAAATCATGCAAATCTTGGCAAACACATTTCTGAGTAGATTCACTCAATCATCTGGCCAGCGTTTAATCGACAAATATGTATTGAGCACCCTCTCTGTGCTAGGCATAGGCTAGTTTCTGGGGATAGGACCACCTGGGTTTCCAGGAGCTAGGTGGAACCAGGTAGAACAGAGCCAGAAACAGAAACCATGCAGCATTGTCTTTAGATGAGCATCAGTGCAGGGTCACCTCCCCAGCCTAGGAAGGGATTGGACCAAGGAGGTCAGTTAATGCTCTCTGAAGCAGATGGGCTTCAGCTAAAATTGAAGGGATGGCTAGAGGTTAAGTGAAGAAGTGAGTGTGGGTAACCCATTCTAGGTAGAGGGAACAGTATAAGCAAGGGCTCAGAGGCAGTTCTTGTCTACAGTGTTGCTGGAGCAAAAAACCACGTTAAGAAGTGATATGAGATGAGTCTGGAGATGTGGACAGGAGGGTCTTGTCTGCCAAGTTAAAGAATGTCTTATAGACAGTTAAGGGAGCACTGAGAAATTTTAAATGGGAACTGACGTGGTCAGATTTTAACCTTAACGCAATCCCTCTAGCTGCGGTGTTGGGGGCGGAGGAGACAGGAAGCAGGGCTGCCACCTGGGAGGCTTTTGTGGGAAGTTAGGTAACACACGGGCTGAACAAGGTAGTACAGATGGAGGGAGAGACAGAATCAGGAAAAAGCTGATAAGCAAGTGGGTGGGAAAGGTGGCGAGGGAGGCAGAGGAGCCTGGGGCAGTTCCCAAGCTTCTACCTTACATATCTGGGAGGATAGTGGTTCCATCGGCCACTTGATCCAGGATCAAGGGACAGGAGCAAGAGCAGGGTTATTAATGAGTTCAGTCTGAGACATGCTGAATTTGAAGTGTCAGTGAGAGGTCCAGATGGAGATGTCATTGACAGAAGAGCTATGTGGCTGGAGACCCAGGCTGGGGAGGCTTGAATATAAGTGGTTGGTGAAACCACGAGAGCCGAGAGCTGATGAGATCATGGGAGAGTCCGTTTTCATTTTGTCTTGATACGTGTGTTGCCAGTATCTGAAAGATCCACGTCAAGGAGATTCATGCCTGTTTAACAAGGGGAGGAGACTTCTCATAGCATTGAAGCTGTACTGGTAGCCATCTGCTGACCCAGCTGGGTCAGTGTCCACCTCTGCCAGGTGAATGGTCAAATATAGGAGTTTTTACAGAAATTCTTGTTTTCCTTTTCCACATTAGAACTTCACAAATTCATCAACATGGTCCTTTTCTCTAGACCAGTACTTCTCAACATATCACCTACGAAACTGTGTAAACTACCAATTTTGGGTCCCTATCCGGGAGATGCTAATTTAATTGGTCTGGCGTCAGGGCTGGGCCTGGGCATTTTTTTTTTAAAGGTCCCCAAGTGACACCAGTACTTAGCAGAGTTAAGAACCATTGTTACACAAGAAGTTCCCTCAGTGATTTCTCAAATTACAGGGTTTTTAATTCCTTACCTCCTCTGGCAAATCTCCTATGACTCCATTACAATTTCTCTAAAAACTGCTTTAACGTGACAGAACCTACACTGGACACTACACTCTGGCCATGGCCTTGTGCACACTGTCCCAGTCTTTGTATTCAACAGATATTTCTCCTTCGTGCCTGCAAGGCTCATGGGAAACTTTGTCAAATATCCTGTGTTTACAACCTCTGTCTGTCACATTCTCTGAGTTACATAACTAACATATCCTTCAAAAAGACTTAAAAATCACCTGCTATGACTTCTGAGTGAACCTTAGTTAGTTCAAAGGGATCATTGCTTTTCTTTTTTGTTTGTTAGTTTTTTTGTTTGTTTTTGGTTTTTGACTTTTTTTTTAATTGAAGTATAGTTGACATACAGTGTTCGTTTCAGGTGTACAGCATAGCGATTCAGCTTTTGTATATACATTACAAATTGATCACTACGGTAAGTCTAGTCATCACCCGTCACCACGATGAGTTGTTGCAATATTACCAGCTAGATTCGCCCTGCTGTTCATTCCATCCCTGTGATTTATTTATTTTATACCTGGCAGTTTGTATCTTTTAATTCCCTTCACCTATTTTGCCCATCCCCCAAACCCTCCCCTCTGGTGACCACCAGTTTGTTCTCTGTATTTAGGAATCTGGTTCTGTTTTCTTCTGTTTGTTTTGTTTCTGTGGTGGATCATTGCTTTTCTAAATGCTCACAAGGCAGCACCCAGCCCAGCAGTTCTCAAATTTTCATTTACATTAGAATTGACTGGAGACTTTCCCTTCAGAGATTCTGATTCTGAGGTAGGGGCTGGAGGCCCAGACCCAGAGCGGTAGGGTGGGAGCCCAGATTTTCACCAGCATTTCTAAGTTAAGGTGGCAGGGGCTGCAAAGAATGGGAGAAAATATTTGTAAATCATATATATGAAAGGGGATTGATATTCAGAATATATAGAGAACTCGCAAAACTCAACAACAATAAAACAAACAGTTCAACTGAAAAATAAGTAAAGGATTTGAAAAACATTTCTCCAAAGAAGATAAACACATAGCTGATAAGCTTATGAAAAGATGCTCAATGTCACTAATCATTAGGATAATGCAAATCAAAATCACAATAAGACACCACTTCAAATCCATGAGGATAGCTACTATCAAAAAAACAGAAAATAATAAATCTTGCTGAGGCTATAGGGGAATTGGGACCCTTGTACACTGTTGGTGTGATTGTAAAATGGTGCAACCACTATGGAAAACAGTATCTCAGTTCCTCAAAAAATTAAAAATAGAATACCATATGATCTAGCAATTCCACTTCTGGGTATATACCCAAAAGAACTGAAAGCAAGAACGTGACAAGATATTTGTAATACCCGTGAGCACAGCAGCATCATTCACAATAGCCAAAAGGGGGAAGCAACGCAAGTGTCCATCATTGACTAAGTAGGGTAAACAAAATGTGAAATATGCATAAAATGAAGTATTATTCAGTGTCAAAAAGGAATGAAATTCTAACGCTACAAATGGATGACCCTTGAAAACTTTATGCTAAGTGAAATAAGCCAATCACAAAAGGCAAAATGCTGTGATCCCACTCATATGAGATATTTAGAATAGTCAAATTCATGGAGACAGAAAGTAAGATGATAGTTACCAGGGGCTGATGGGGAGGGAAGAAGGGGGTGTTATCATTTAGTGGTACAGCATTTCAGTTTTTCAAAATGAAATACATCTGTGGATGGATGGTGGTGGTTTTGAAACAACAATGTGAATATACTTAATGCCACTGAACTGTACATTTAAAAATGGTTAAAATGGTAAATTTTGTTAAGTATATTTTACCACCATTTAGAAAAGTAAATATAGGTATAGCTAAGTGACAGGGGCTGTAGGAGTGCTAGGTAGGTAGCTGATGGAAGATACATCTCAATCGCATTCCTGCCTCCTCGGACATGCGCTGGCGAGCACACATGGTCATGGGCCGTGGGGCTCACTTTCACTCAACACATGGTGGAAGTTTATGAAAACAATATTTAGTAGTTCAAAATTAGGGAGATAAGTCAGAATACAACACTAATGTCTCCCTAATAAATAAACAGTATTTTTTTAAAAGGGAGAAACCTTTTCAGAAAATCTCCAAGTTGTATTTACAGAGATTTAAGAGGATGCAGCAGGAACTATCAAAAGGGAGCAATTTGAGATTAGGAAAATTGACCTCCTTTAAAATGAAAAATATTTTACAGAGTTAAAATCATACACTGGAAACATGAACAGTAAAACAATGCAGAAAACTAAAGATGAATGTAAATTCTCACAGTACTGATAGAAAACATAAAGAAATGAAATAATGAGTGAAAAAAAATGGGGGCTAGAATTCAGCACATTAAATCTAAATAGATAGCATTTTTCAGGAGAAGAGGAAATGGAAGATGAGTTATAATAAAAATATAGAAAAATATTTTCCTGTTTTCAGTTCAAAATAGTTCATTGTGTACAAGGGAAAATTAAAAGTATATTCTAGTGAAAGTCATTTATGTGAATTAAAAAAAAATCTGTTGCTATACAATCAGAAAAGTAATATTTTATTAAAAAAAAAAAGCATGTACTAGACATTCTGTAACACCAGATGTCAGAAGGAAGTTGATATATGACTATAAAATTTTGAGGTAATAAGATTGTGACTCAGAAGTCTGTATTCAGCAATCTGTGAAGTAAAAGGAAATAGTAATCTCGGACCAAAAATGATGTACCCAGAAAACAGACCTCTGGAATCCTTTACTGAAAAACGTATTCATCAGAATACTCTGATCAACAAGGAAATTGATGAACATTAAAATTTAGGAATGGAGAAGATGTGATAAAAGAGATATGAGGTGAAAAATGAAACCAAACATAGACTTAATGTTTAAATGTTATTAATATGGTTATGAAACAATGCAACTGTCAAAAATCATTCTAAATAAAAAGATACACAAGAAATTTAATAATAATAAAAAAAACCATAAAGAGCAGATTTCCTCATTTTGTATCATGGTTGACATTGAGTATTGTTTCATTGATGACATAGTTAAAGAAATATAAGTTTAAATAAATTTTTAAATAAGAAAGAGAGTAGATGAATATAAAACTAGAAGTGCCATGTTTAACTTCAAAATTAGGAGGAAGATTTGGAATGTTATAGCCAAGGTTAAAACCTAATACAGCAAATAGCAAGGAAACATTTTTTTTTTTAAAGTATAAAATAAGATGACAGAAGTGAGGTCAAACAAATTATCACAGTAAGTGAGAATGGTTTGATCATTTCTATTAAAAGATGAAGGAGCATGGATTGGGCAAAAACTAATTCTAAATATATGCTGTTTTAAACAAAATGGGACAGAAAGGAGTGGGAAAAAGAGTATACATTTACCAGGGAAACGTAAACCAAGGGAAAAAGGAAGAGAAATATTAGTATTAGACAAAGTAGAAATTAATGCAGGAAACATTGAGTGATGTATTAAATGTGGCTAACAGATACAATCCATTAAAAGACATACTACATATGAATATTTTTATTCTAAATAACAAAAAAATCACAATATGTAAAATAAATCTGTCAAAATACAATCACAGAGAGAGACAACTTACTTCTATCAATCTTCAACATATTGAGGGACAAAAACAAACGAGTGTATAAAGAATTTTGAGGATGTAAGGAGCTTGACACAATGGACATATACTCCTTCACATTCAAGAATGAACATACATCCTCACTTATATGTGGTATCTTAAAAAAAAGGACACTTACAAAACAGAAACAGACTCACAGACATAAGGAACAAACTTATGGTTACCAGGGGGTAAAGGGGGTGGGAAGGGATAAATTGGGAATTTGAAATTTGCTCCTCTTGGGGAGTGATGGAAATGTTAGCTATCTTGATTGTGGTGGTTTCATGGATGTATACATCTATCAAAATTCATCAAATTGTACATCTGAAATATGTGTAGTTTACTGTATAAGAACCATACCACAATAAAAGAACGAACATATATATATTTAAATGTTTATGAAGTATTGAGAAATTTGGGTCACATTGTAAAGAAAATTGTGAGACCTTCCAAAAAAGTGGAACTTGTTGTGGCTGTAAGAGGAAAAAAAAACTAGAGTTACTCTAAGATAATATATTCTAGGAGCTTGATGTTGCCTGGGATTTGTACACATCCACCTGACGCTATTACTTCAGCATTCAGGGAGAACAGGGCCCAAGGCCTGTTATTTGATAAGCATCAAGTCCATAGATTGCTTCCTCCTTCAAGAATGAATAAAGACTAAAACAGAGAGGAACTAAGGAAAATGCAACACAAAAGAATAGTGTAGAGAAGGAAAATGAATGCATTCCTCCAGCTGGACCTAAAGGAATATTATGGAGACTAGAATCCTCTTAGAAGGGCAAGAGGCCATGGCCTTTACAAACCAGAAGAGAATAAGAAAAGGCTGAGGTGATAATGAAATATAGTATACAAAGACATGAATGACTGAAAGGATGGCAAAGAAAGTAAAACACAACAGAATTAAAATCTATCAGGTGGAACTAATAGCAGAGTTTAATCTATAGAAAATCAAATCAAGTATGCAGAGGAAGCAATGTTATAAATGGTAGGCAATCAGTACTGAAGCCAATTAAAAAAGATATGTCAATTATTGTAAATCCAGTTTTTAAATTGCATGCAAAAGTAAAATATATTCAAAGAGATGACATGTATTGTTGCACAAAATTATTAGACTGCAAATTGAGGTTTAAAACCCCAGATAACATATTTAAAAGCCTGACAAGGCTGGCATTTCTCTGGAGAATATAGGCGAGGATAGGACAGTGAAAAGTATATGCTCTGAGTTCCTTGGTTCAACTATGAGAGATTCATTTTGTTCTTGACATTTAAATTTAGAAAATAATAGTTACAGAATTCCTTTTTCCACTATTCTGTCTTCCAAACCAAGGGGTCTAAGAAAACATACCTCATATGACAAAGGACAAGAAATAAAGGAGACAGCAAGGAAGCATTAAAAGAAAAATGAAAAGGAGCATAAAAATGAGATCAAATACTTCAATTATAACAACTAACATAAATAAACTAAAGGACCCATTTTTAATAAAGTTCTTCATTTTGGATCCCAAACTAAAATTCAACCATATGTTGTTTACCATTGTCATCCCTAATACAAAATAAGATACAAAAAAGAAAAATACTGAGAAAAGGTATAGCAGGCAGATAACAACAAACACTAAAGCAGAAGTCGATATTAATGTAAGACAAAAATGCAACTCAAGACAAATACTTTAAATAAGATAATGAGGATGGTTTTATATCCATGAAGAGGCCAATTCACAATGCAGATAGACTGTTATGGAAATGTATGCACCAATAAATATTGATAGATGCAAAACTAATGTTGCATCCAAAGCACAATGTGGTAAAAGATTTCAAAATGCCAGTCTAGGGCTTTCATATATCAAGTAAACAAACAAAAATAATATAAATACAGGAATTATGTAATATTGTGAATATGATTTTAAAAATACATCTATATAATACTCAAAATACAGAGAATGAAATTTCTTTTCCAGGGCTCATCAAACAAAAATTAATTCTGTATTAGGTTACATATCTCTGCAAGTTCCTCAAAGCAGAAATAATGAATGTCATAGTTTCTAACTATTAGAAATGAATAATAAAAAGTAAATAACAACATGGGGACAAGTAATAAATTACAGTCCATTTATGTCATAAATGACTAGGAAGCCATAGAAAACAATATTATATGTAGAACGTTTAATAACACCAAATAATGGTCACCTTATACAAATAAGTGAAAACAAAATCAAATGAAGTTTAAAATTTAAAAATAAGTGTATGCATACATACATGGGTTAATTCTAGAAATAATTTACAGCAAAATATTCACTGTGGTTATAATTAGTGGTGAGATTACATGTGATTTCTATTTTAAAATCATATTAAAATATGACTTGGATTCTTGGCTTAGATTATTATTATACTCACACTGTTTAGAATTTGTAGAATCCATATTCTTCTGATTTTTTGTAATAATAAAAACAAGATTAGATTTGTCTCTAGATCTTTGGGTTTCTGTTGTTGCCAGTGTTCTCCAAAATTCTTCATAGATCACCAGAAGTGGTTCAGTAACATGATCATCCTTGTCCCAAGCAGTACCAATCTGATTTTTACTCTTCTTGCTCTAAAATTAACCAGTCCACTCCCCAAACTTCCCTCAGCCTTTGTTTGGCGGGAGTGTTTTGAGTTAGTTTGTTTCTTTGTTTTTGTCACTTAATATTCTCATATCATTTTGAGCAATTTTTTCACGATGTAATTCATATAGATGTGTACCGTCTTCCTGTATATTCCTTGATTGCGTGCCTTTCCTTTTCTTTATCACTAAATGTTCTTTTCACATGTGAACCCATAGGTTAGTCCTGCAGGCCCTTTTTTTTTTTTTTTTTAAAGAACCATTCCTTTTTCCTCTCATGTCTGCTTTAATCTAAAGGTCCTGGCTCTTTATTACAACCAGGCTTCTCCTTGACAATCATAACCTCTGAGCTGGAGTGGCTTCTTTCTTCTAAGCTATCTCTTATGCCTACTTCACCCTTCTGCAAGCAGGGTCTTTCTGCTGGTCAGAGTGAGGTCCAGAGGAGTTCATTCAGTAAAGCTTCTTCACTCCATGGCAACAGGGAAATAGAAACACTTGTCTGATGCTTCTACTTTTAGCCAAATGAGGCTTTCTGCAAGCATTTAACCAATACTAGTTCCCTTTCACTGTTCCAACTTCCTTTGTGCCAGAAGAGTAGTGGCTAGGAATGCACCCTGCATTTCCCCCTTGTGGTCAAGTGGCTGGTAGAAAATGCTCATGATGATACCACACGTGTTCCTTGCCCTTTTCTGCTCACTCATGAGATATTTTAGGTGCTCTGTCTTTAGGTCATGAATTCCCATCATAAACCAGTTTTTGGTCCAAAGCCTACATATTGCCATGTAGACAATACCAGCCCTTAAATACAGTTTTTAGTACTCTTTGTAATCATGTATACATGTGTGTGTATTTGTATGTGTCACTGGCATCTCACCTCTCCTGTTTGTCTTTGCTTTACCAGCAGTTCTACACTCTGGATAGATTCATGATATTATTCCAGCTCTTTGATTGTTTTCCCCATCAGCCTCTAGGCAAATACATGCCCCTCACCATGCCCATGAGTTACAAGCCTTTTATTACTAGGTATGAACTCTCCCTTTCAGCATATGGTAACTCATGACCCAGAAAGCTACATCCAGTGTTGACATTGTTTGCTTCCATTTTATCTCAGAATCCCGACTGTCAGCATAAAGGATAGAGGCCAACACCATCCCTATTCCCCAGTTTTCACTTTCTTGTCCAAAACTAGTGGGACATTGGGTCAGACTAGATGATAAAGAATGCCTTGAATGCCTAGAAAAGGAACTGGGCACAAACTGATAGTGAATAAGAAGTAATTCTTGGTTCTTGAGAAAGAAAATAATTGAAACTAGTGGTTTTCATAAAGTATTCTTATGCAGAACAGACTGGAATGGAGTGACCCAGTTATGAAGACTAGAGGCAGATGCAGGGGCCAGTTAGCAAGCTGTTACCCAGAAATTAGGGTGCTGTCACATGGAACGAAATGAAGGGACAGAGCTGAGAGATAATACAAAACAAAACTTGGTAAGTTGGTTTCTGGTTTGGTATTGAAATTTTGGGAGGAGGAAGGAAGTTGAAAGTAAATAACACCAATTATCAACCCGCTGAATGTGGAGAATAATATTTCCATTGAAAAAGTTAAGAAAATCTGTGTTATTTAGTTTTTGAGGTGGAGATAAGAGGAAGATAAGTTTGAGAGTAGATCTATTTATATATTTTAAAGTCATACCTTGTAAATGGTTGGAGGACTGTATAAATGCATGTGATTCCATCAGCAGCAGGATGTCTTTCTGACCAAACTAAACTCAGTAAATGATGTCATGCTCTGATCAAAACAGTTAGTCAATTAAATCAAATTATTTTTTTCTTTCTACTTCTTCTTTAGTCAGGGCTAGTTTCTATTGGCTATTTTTGTCTAGTTCAAAGTGATTCACCCAGGGAGCCTAGTCCCTCCAACTGCACTGTAATTTATTAAACATTCAGCCAAATGACTAACTCTGTGCTCATCTCCCAAATCCTCCAGTGTTCTAATCTAGCTCATGCATCCAGCCACTCTTAAACACTGCAGGCAGAAATTGCCACAAATTTCCCATGTCATAGTTTTCTGCTTTATTCATTAATTGCTTCTGAGGGGTGAGGGTAAGAATGTACTCCATTTCATCTTTTACAGCTGGTCCTGAAAAGCATCATCGTTCCCTTCCATCCTCTTCCTTAAATAGAGAGCTAAGATTTTTCATCCCTAAATTCGTATCTTCTCTCATCTTAACCTCTTTCTCCATTATATGAGGGCATTCAAAGTATCAGGCAATCTTGGCACATTTCCCTGGACCTAAAAAAGAAGCGAAGGCACTTAGCATCCACTGAACTCTGTGTGCCAGGCACTGTGGTGGGAAATATGTATTCACTGTGTTTTATCCTATTCTGTAAGGTGATAACCACTGTTCCCATTTTCCAGCTGAAGAAGCTTGGACCGAGAGAGATTAAGTAAGAATAAGTAATGGATTTCTACTGTATAGCACAGGGAATAAAGATATTGAACATATCTTGTAATAATTTTAATGAGATTATTATGAATAAGAATATGAAATAAAAAATTCATATTCTTTAATGAGAAGGAATATGAAAATGAATATATTTATATATATATGCATGACTGGGACTTTATGTTCTACACCAGAAGTTGACACATTGTAACTGAGTATACTTCAGTAAAATAAAATTTTTTAAAAAAGAATAAGTAATGGACTCAAGACCACAAATCTAGGAAATGGTCGTGGATGAGATGCAGACCCAGGTTTGATGGATTCCTGGGCTATACTCTTTTCTGTTTTCTGGCAGATCTAGATGTCCAGGTGTAGAATATTGCCGGCATGTTTTTCTCCACATCTGAAGCCAGGGCTACAGAGGAACAGTCGAGAAGTGCTTTACACCTCATAGGCCCCGATGTATAGGTCTCCTGACACTTCACCCACTCCCACCCCATACACACTCTCGAGTGAACAGGGCTCGTGGGTTTGGAAGATTTAGGGGAAATGAAATGTCACGCTCCTAATTTGTTTGAACTAAGGAATCTATCAGCTACAATTTTTACTGAAATGGAAAATGTGAGAAATAATTTTATAGCATAAAGAAAGTCTGTTAAATTTAGACCCCTATTAGGAGTCTTGATGTTTTGATTTCCACGGTTCCTCCCTCTAGTGCAAGCATGTCAGGTGCACTTAGTAAAACCAGAGTCTGTTCTTCCTCTGCCCTTCTCAATCAGCCATGTGAGCATCAGTCGTGAGCTGAGCTCTCCTATCTGAGCAGCACAGTGCTTAGTGCATGCTGCCTGCTACCACAGCTTTTAGGGAAGCTATGTGGTGTCCCCAGTGGACCGTCAGTTCACTGAGAGCTGAGTCAGTCATATTTCATCTCTGCAACCCTCATAGCTCCTAGGAGAGTATTTTACACATATGAAGAAGTGGGTAAATGCACAAGTATAATTGCCTTTGGAACATCATTATTTTAACCAAACTTTATAGGAAAAAAATAGGATAAATAGAAGATAGAATAGGATTTCAAGTTAGAAAAAATCCACTATGATGTGTAGAATAGCAATTCTGGTGAAGGTAATTCATTTATTTAACTACGGTATATATGATGTATGTGTAGCTAACAAACACTGAAATTCACATATACACATATGATCCTCATAAAGTACAGGAAGACATATGCACGTTGTTCATACTAAAAGCCCACACACAATACACATGTTCACATGTTGTACACACAGACTTATGCTCCATACAACTGCCTGGATATCTACCTTCAAGTCAATGTGCTATAAGGCTCAATCTGTAACCAATGTAGGTAAACTTGGGGAAGACTGACTTGAGTTGGGCCAGAAAAAATAGAAAAATGATGAAAATAAGAAATTTACTTTATATTTTTTAAATTATATAAATAATGTATTACCTTTCTAAGAAGAAAAAAACATTACAGATAATAGAATCCCAACTTCTAATTTCTATGTGCCCTTTAGAGGTAACAATTATGGTGTTTTGTGTGCATCCTTTTATGTTTCTCTTTTTTGTGGTTACATATATTTGTACCATTGCTTATAATTTTAAGTTTTTTCTAAAATGCTGTTTACTTCTACTGGTTCTAATAGTCACAAAAACTATGTAAGGGAGATCCCATTATTCTCATCTTACAAATGAGGACACTGGGTTCAGATGGACTAAGATTTTAGAATTTTTCCAAGGTCACATAGCTAGACTGTACCAGAACTAGACTGAGTCTTCCTTTCCATGAGTAAGATAGTTCTTCGTTTATTCAGGTTTTCCTTTCTGTCCCTCAGTAAATTTTTATAGACTTCTCCATAAAGGCCTTGCATATTTCTTGTTAGATTTATTCCAGGATACATTCTACTTTTCATTAAAATTCTGAAAGAGATCCTTTTCTATTATGTTGTATTTTCTAATTGGCTGTTGCTTGTGTAAAGGAAAGCAATTCATTCTTTAATATGGATTTCATATGCAGTCACTTTCTTGAAATTCCTTAATAGTTTGTTTTATTCTCTTGGTTTTTCTAAGTGTACTATCATATCATTTAAAAATTGTGACAGTTTCACCTTTTCTGTTCTAATATGAACACCTTTTATTTCTTCTCATTTAAGTGCATTGCCTAGGACTTCAAATAGATTGTTGAATAGTAGAGGAATTAACATGCATCCTTATCTTGTCCTTGATTTTGATGTAACGCTTCTAATTTTTGCCATTTTAAAAAATAAGAATACATTTGTGGTCATTTTTAAAAATTCTTGCAATCCATGAACACGGTCTATATTTTCATCATTTGCATTGTCTTCAGTTTCTTTCATCAATGTCTTGTAGTTTTTTGAATACTGGTATTTTATCTCCTTAGGTAAGTTTATTCCTAAGTATTTTATTCTTTCTGATGTGACTGTAAATGAGATGTTTCCTTAATTTCTCTTTCTGGTAGTTCATTGTTAGTGTATAGATATACAGATATAGAAAATTAGTGGTTACCAGTGGGGAAAGAGAAGGGGGAGGGGCAAGATGGGGTAGAGGATTAAGAGGTACAAACTACCATGTATACAAGAAAAAAGCTACAAGGATATATTGTGCAATACAGGGAATATAGCCATGTTTTATAATAACTATAAATGGAGTATAATCTTTAAAAATTGTAAGTCATTATGTTATATACCTGAAACTTATATAATATTGTAAGCCAACTATATCTCAATAAAAAAGTATACATTTATTATTTCCCAGCAGAGTATCTCATCTTTTTTATCTTTATTTTTTATTTATTTTCCAGCTTTGTTGAGATATAATTGACATACAACACTGAATAAGCTTTACCACATAATGGTTGACTTACAAAACTATGAGACCATTACTGCAATAAGTTTAGTTAGCATCCACCATCTCATATAGATACAAAAAAGAAAAAGAAAAAGGAAAAAATCCTTATGAGAACTCATTAGTATCTACTCTCTTAACTTTCAAATACACCATACAGCAGTGTTAACTGTAGTCATCATGTTGTACATTACCTCCCCAGTAATATTTTGCCATCCAAGTATGAAGTTTGCTGTGGGGTTTTGGTAGATAGCTATTATGAAGTAAAAGATGTTCCATTTACCTTCTAACGTGCTTACAGGTATGTTTGCTTTTGTTACTTGTGTGTTAAATTGTATAAATTTTCTTTCTGAATGTATTGAGATGGTCATAAGAATTGCGCTTTTATTCTCTTAATGTAGTGAATTATATTTAAAACTATAGTGAATTATATTGATAGGTTGTGCAATGTTGACTCAACTTGCTCTCCTGAAATAACTGTATGTATTATTCTTTTTTTGTATTATTCTTTTAATACTATACTGGATTTTGCAATCTTCTGGGGTCTTTGCTTAATTTAGTAAAGAGATTGGTCTATAATTTATTTTTATTTGTGATCTTTATCAGCTTTCGTAACTGAGTTATTCTGGCCTCATAATATGAATTGTAACTTAACATCTTTTTCTATGCTCTGGAACAACTTCTCTAAGAGGAGAATGATCTGTTTCTTGATGATTCATAGAACTTGCCTGTAATAATGTTTGGATCAGGAGCGTAGAGCAAGTAGAGTTTTGACTGTTGATTGAATTTCATGTGTTATTATTCAACTAGTCAGTCTTTTCTATTTCTCGGCTCACTTTTAATAATTTATACTTTCTCAAAATCTTCCCATTTCATCTAGGCTTTCAAATGTAGTTATGTAAAGTTGAATATCTTATTCTCCTATAATTTAATAAAATCTCTTGCATTTATACTTATGCCCCTTTTTCACTCCTGATATGCTGGTTCCTCCTCTTCCTCCTTCTCCTCTCTCTCTGCCAAAGAATTGTCCATGTTATTGATTTTTTTAACAACAGCAAAAAGAGTTTTAGATTTTGTTTACTCACTGTCCCAATTGTTTTGTTGTGCAGCTAGCTGATTACTTTCTACCTTCATCTTTAGTATTGCCCTCTTCAACTTTATTTAGCTTTCTTTTGTCCTTTTCCAGCTTCTTGACCTGGAGGCTTGGGTTGTTTTTGTTTGTTTTTGTTTTTTTTTTCATCTTCCTTGTTTTCTAAGAAATTCATTTAGGGTTTAAAGTGTCCTTTAAACAAATTGCACATTTACTAGATTGATATGTGACTCTTCCATAATTTCATTTTCTTTTTCAACAAGAAGTTACCTAAGACTATACGGGTTTTTTTAATTTTTTCCATATTGTTGCAAATTGGCTTTCCAGGAAAGTACATTCTGAGATGAAGATTGCTATACAGGAGTGCTGTTAGGGTTTCTGGTGGGTTTTTTTTTTTTTTGGCATTCTTTTTTATTGAAGTATAGTCAGTTTACAATGTTGTGTCAATTTCTAGTGTACAGCATAATGTTTCAGTCATACATGCACATACATATGTTCATTTTCATATTCTTTTTCATTATAGGTTACTACAGGACACTGAATATAGTTTCCTGTGCTATACAGTATAAACCTGTTGTTTATCTATTTTATATAGAGTAGTTACTATCTGCAACTTTTGAACTCCCGATTTATCCCTTCCCACCCCTTTACCCTCTGGTAACCATAAGTTTGTTCTCTATGTCTATGAATCTGTTTCTGTTTTATAAATAAATTCATTTGTGTCTTTTTTTTAGATTCCACATATGAGTGATATCATACAGTATCTTTCATTCTCTTTCTGGCTTACTTCACTTAGAATGATGATCCCTAGTTCCAACCATGTTGCTGCAAATGGCATTATTTTATTCTTTTTCATGGCTGAGTAGTATTCCATTGTGTATGTGTGTGTGTGTGTATATATATATATATATATAATACACCATATCTTCTTCATCTAATCATCTGCCGATAGAGATTTAGGTTGTTGCCATGTCTTGGCTATTGTAAATAGTGCTGCTGTGAACATTGGGGTACATGTGTCTTTTTGAATTATATTTTTCTCCAGATATATGCCCAGGAGTGGGATTGCTGGATTGTATGGTAACTCTATTTTTACTTTTTTAAGGAACCTCCATACTGTGGCTGCACCAATTTACATTCCCACCAATAGTATAGGAGGCTTCCTTTTTCTCCACACCCTCTCCAGCATTTATTATTTGTAGACGTCTTAATGGTGGCCATTCTGACTGGTATGAGGAGCTACCTCACTGCAGTTTTGTTTTGCATTTCTCTAATAATTAGCAATGTTGAGCATCTTTTTGTGTGCCTGTTGCCCATCTGGATGTCTTCTTTGGAGAGATGTCTATTTAGGTCTTCTGCCCATTTTTTTTTATTGGGTTGCTTGTTTTTTTTTTTTTTTTTATATTAAGCTGTATAAGCTGTTTGTATATTTTGGAGATGAGTCCCTTGTCAGTTGCATCATTTGCAAATATTTTCTCCCATTCTGTATGTTGTCTTTTCATTTTGTTGATGGTATCCTTAGCTGTGCAAAAGCTTTTAAGTTTAATTGGGTCCAATTTGTTTATTTTTGCTTTTATTTCCATTACTCTAGGAGCTGGTTCAAAAAATATCACTGCAATTTATGTTAAAGAGTGTTCTGCCTATGCTTTCCTCTAGGAGTTTTATGTATCTGGTCTTACTTTTAGGTCTTTAATCCATTTTGAGTTTATTTTTGTATATGGTGTTAGAGAATGTTCACATTTCATTCTTTTACAGGTAGCTGTCCAGTTTTCCCAGCACCATTTATTGAAGAGACTGTCTTTTCTCCATTGTTTCTCCAAAACTATTGCCTCCTTTGTCATAAATTAATTGACCATAGTGCATGGGTTTATTTTTGGGCTTTCTATCCTGTTCTGTTCATCTATGTGTCTGTTTTTGTGCCAGCATCACACTGATTTGATTACTAGTAGTTTTCTAGTAGCTTTGTAATATAGTCTGAAGTCAGGGAGCGTGATTTCCCCTGCTCCTTTTTCTTCTTTCTTAAGATTGTTTTGGCTATTCAGGGTCTTTTGTGTTTCATACAAATTTTAATATTTTTTGTCCCATTTCTGTGAAAAATGTCATTGGTTAGTTTCAGTAACTTCAGAGTATTTAATTAGATGCATGTACCAAAGTGTATTTAGAAGTCCCATATTATGAGACATTTAAATTGTTTGGAATATTTTGCTGCTATAAACAATGCTGCCAAAAATATCCTTGGAGTTGAAATCTTATAGAAGTGCTAACAGGAGTCTCAGAGGTAGTGCTGTTATTATTGGCCATAGTTACTTTCTTTTTTTATTATATATAAAAATATTTTTTATTCCTCCCCAACTTTTTGTACTGTTTATACTATTCTACAACTTTAACTTCTCTCTTAGTAATAAATCCTGATGAGTTGTCCATAATAGTTCATAAGGAACATCCTCATTTTTATGTTTTGTTTTTTAAGTTTGAGATATAATTGACATACCACAATGCATAAGTTTAAAGTGTACAGCATAACGATTTGACTTACATACATTATGAATTGATTAACACACAAGTTCAGTGACATCCATCATCTCATACAGATACAAAATTAAAGAAACAAAAACATTTTTTCCTGTGATGAGAACTCTTAGGATTTACTCTCTTAACAACTTTGATATGTAACGGACAGCAGTATAGTTGTTTATCATGTTGTACATTACATCCCTAGTACTTATTTATCTTATAATTGAAAGTTTCTACATTTTGACCACCTTCATCTATTTTTCCCTTCCCCCACCCCCACCTCTGGTAGCCACAAATCTGACCTCTTTTTCTGTGAGTTTGCTCATATGAAGTATAATGGACCTATAACACTATGCTAATTCCTGTTACACAACAGTGTTATGGTATTTATATATATTTCAAAATGGTTACCACAGTAAGTCTAGTTATGATACGTCACCATGCAAAGATATTACATAGTTATTGACTATATTCCCCACACTGTACATAGCAATATGATTATTTTAAGTTGCTAATCTCTTAAGTTCACATGCATTTTAACAGCCCTACATTTTTACTCACCACCACCACGTTTACTGACATCATATTTACATATTTGTGTTTTGTGTATCCCTTAACTACTTACTGCAGATATGGATTACTTTACTACTTTTGTCACTTAACCTTCCTACTAGCTTTTTACGTGATTGGTTTACTACCTTTGCTGTATATTTGCCTTTGTTGATGAGTTTTCCTTTCATAATCTTCATGCTTCTAGTTGTGGCCTTTTCGTTTTCACCTGGAGAAGTCTCTTTAACATTTCTGGTAAAGTTGGTTTGGTGGTGCTCCACTCTTTTAGCTTTTGCTTGCCTATGAAACTTAAGATACCTCCATCAAGTCTGAATGAAAACCTTGGTTGTAGGTTTTCCCCTTTCATCACTTTAAATACACCATGCCACTCCCTTCTAGCCTGCAGAGTTTCTACTGAAAAGTCTGCTGATAGCCTCATGGGAATTCCCTTTTATGTAACTTGTTGTTTTAATATTCTCTCTTTATCTTTAATTTTTGCCATTTTACTTGCAGTGTGTCTTGGTGTGGTCCTCTTTGGGTTTATCCTGTTTGGGACTCTCTGTGCTTCCTGGACTTGGATGTATGTTTCCTTTCCCAGATTACGGAAGTTTTTAGCCACTATGTCTTCAATTATTCTCTGCCCCTTTCTCTCTCTCTTCTCCTTCTGGAACCCCTATAATATGAATGTTAGTACACCTGACACTGTCCAAGAGATCTCAAACTGTCCTCATTTCTTTTCTTTTTCTTTTTCTTTTTCCTTTTCAGCTGCAGTGATTTCTGCTACTCTGTCTTCCAGCTTGCTGGTCCGTTCCTCTGTATTATCTACTGTTGATTCATTCTAGTGTATTTTTCGTTTCAGTTACTGTATTCTTCATCTCTGGTTCTTTATACTTTCTCTTTTATTAAAACTTCTAACTTCTCACTCTGTTCGTCCATCCTTCTCCTGAGTCCTTTGAACTGTCTAGTGGGTAGATTGCTTTTCTCTGCTTCACTTAGCTCATCTTCTGGGGTTATATCTTGTTCCTTTGTTTTGAACATAATCCTCTGTCACCTCATTTTCCCTAATTTGTTGTTTTTATTTCTGCCTATCTGGTAGATTGGTTATGCTTCCAGAAGTGGCCTTTTGTAGGAGACATCCTGTGTATCCCAGCAGCTCACCCACCTCTAGTGACCAGAGCTGTATGTTCTAGGGGTGCCCCCTATGTGAGCTGGTGAGTCCTTCTGTCATGGAGGGCTGATTATCATGGGCCATCTGGTAGGCATGGCTGGCCCCTGGTCCGGTTGTTTGCCAGGCCCTGCCTTGTGTGGAGGCTACTGTCCACTGATGGATGGGGCCAGGTCATGAGGCTGCTGGCTGAGGGGGGGTGGTGGCGCAGGGCTAGTGCTGGCCCACTGATGGGTGGAGCTGAGTTCTGGAGTAGGTAGTTTTGGTGCCAGGGGTCCTGGTTCTAGTGTCTGCCTGCCTGTGGGTGGGGCCAATTCCTAACATGGCTGACTGTGGTGTCCAAGGTGTCCCAGACCTGGTGTTAGCCTGCTGGTGGGTGGGGCTGTGTCTCTGCCTGGCTGGTTGCTTGGCCTGAGGTGTCCCAGTACTGGTGCTGAAAAACTGGTGGGCGGGGCTGGGTCCTGAGGCTAGTAAGCTAGAGAGAAGACTCTAGAATGGCCCTTGCCAGCACCAGCGTACACGTGGTAGAACAAGCTCCCCATAATAGCTGCCACCACTGTCTTTATCCCAGGGTGAGCTCCAGTTGCCTCTTATCTTTCACAGAGGCTCTCTAAGATCAGTAGGTGGGTCTTACCCAGCCTCCTTTCAAATGACGGCTTCTACCCTGGATCCTGGAGCATGTGAGATTTTGTACATGCCCTTTAAGATTTCCCATAATCCTCTGGCTTTTCTGAAAGTAAGCCCCACTGGCCTTCAAAGCCAAACTTTCTGGGGGCTCATCTTCCCGGTATGGGAGCCTGATATGGAGCTCAGACCCCTGGCTCCTTGGGGGAAACCTCTGCAGTTTTAATTATCCTCCTATTTGTGGGTCACACACCTGGGAGTATGGGTCTTAACTATACCACATCTCTGCCCCCTCCTACCCTTCTCCTTGTGGTTCCTTCTTTATATCTTTAGTTATATAAGATCTTTTCTGCTGGTCTTCCAGTTTTTCTCATCAATAGTTGCTCCATAAATAGTTGTATTTTTGGTGTGCCTGTGGGAGGAGATAAGCTTGGGGTCTTCTTAATCCATCATCTTGGTCACTACCTCACTACCATAGTTACTTTCTTAAGAGAAAATTATAAAAGCAAAATTATGCAGAAATGTACATTTTGAGGCTATTGATGGAGTGCGATTTTGTCTAATTTACTTCAATACCAGCAGTATTGGAGAGTTTCTGTTTCCTTGCTTTCTAACCAACAGGGATGTTACCTATTTTTAAATTGTTTACAATTTGATAAGGTGGCAATGTGTCGTATTATTGTTTCTATTCAATGAAGTATGATTTAAATTAATATAAAAACAAATGACATTTCCTGCCCTAAAATGATAGTACCAGATACTGTGTGGCAAGAGCAAAGAGATAATGTCTAACATTTCTAGAAGGAAAATGGAGTTACTTTTAGAAAGAACCGTAGATGTTACTTATGCCACTCTGCAATTATCAGATGAGGAACTCTAGAGAGTAGAGTGGAATTGACTTGCTTAAAGTCACCTACTACTAAATATCAGAACCAGGGTTGCACCACACCATTCCACCTTCTCTGATTTGCTTGGGAAATGAATGTCTTTCTTTTCAGTTTCCAAAACTCCATCAGGCTGTAGTGTTTATGAATCCAGAAATGATAAGCCATCTATGAAATGTTTTAGATTTTGTACTTTTATTCAAATTAGAATATTTTAAAATTATTATAAATATGTTCTTATTTTCTTGATGACCGTCTAATGCCAAGGACTGCTGTATGGTTTCAGTGCCCCTGTTGTCCTTGTGTCACATGCCATAATGGTGAAGAACAACCTCCAGAGCCAGATTATGTGGATTTAAATCCTGTATTTATTCATTCTTAGCTACGTGACCTAGGACAAGGTACTTAACCCTCTGTGCTTCAGTTTCCTCATCATTCAAATGGACATAATATTTATATCTACCTCATAGGTTTGTTATTTGTAGACAACCAGATAGTGTAAATTGCTTAGGACAGTCTGGCATGTTGTAAAGGTAGCCATAATTAGTAGTGTTTTTCATACTGGAGCCCAGACACCTCTGAGGTGGAGGGGGCCATCCAGGGACATGTGGTCAGGCATCAGAATAAGGTGTAGGCAGCCCTGGGTGCTGTTGTCCATGGTGCTGAATCACTATTGCATGATTGCTCAGAGGACGTTGTTGCTCTATGGAGTTGGTGGAGGAAGAGGTACATGACTGCCCAGAACCTTCTATAAACTAAATTTGGGTTCTGGAAATGAGTCATAAAATTGATCTTCAGGCAGTCTACAATCTAGAGATGATATTAATAATCTTCCTAGGTCTGAAAGCCAGCACAGATGCTGAACGAAATATGGGCTTTGCATCAGGCAGATGTGGGTTTGAATAATGTCTCAGCTGCCTGCAAGAAGTCTTATCCTAGATACAGTGGCATAATAATACATACCTTGAAATATTATTTGGAAGATTATATTAATGTAGAGAAGGCAGTAGATTCTCAATAAATAGTAGCTGTTGTTTAGGTAGGTTGTTATGGGAAGCAGGAGGTGGGAAGAAGGAAGAAGAAAGGAGAATTAGAGAATGGGAGATGGAGGGGTAGCAGAGGAGGGAGGGGAAAGAGAACACAAGAGGTTCATGAAGTGGAGAATGCTCATGGGCCAGCTCACCACAAGTTCCTCCTGGCCCACAGAAACTTTACACTGCTGAATGAGGTTTTACACTCTTCCACACTTGAGTGTTGTCTCTAGTGTGGTTTTGTTGTGGTTATTGTTATCACACACACAAGCACACACCATACCACTGCCACCACAATACCTGGTGTTTTTACAGTGCTATCTTTTTCTAGACTTGCCCAAGCACCATACTCATGTCTTGGGGTGTCTCTTCTGTGACAATTCCATTTCTGAGATAGGGATGCACTGTGGCATGAATACGGCTGTGTTTTTCTTACCCTCTCAGGCTTTTTTGTTTGTTGGGTTTTGCCCTTCACTTTATGGTAGGAAATTCTCATTATCTGTTCTGTGCCCTCTCGAGATTATATATTTGGTACAAAATGTCACAGAACTATGAAACATAGATCCAGATAGTAAAGAAAGGTAAATTCTGCAGGCAATATAAGTCATAACATGAGAATTTCAGGAGCTAGGCAGGATGACAGGCGTCTGGCAATCATAGGGCTCTGGCTTCCCTGTAATGTGTTCCTGCCTTGAGGAAGTGGAACTGACTTGAGAGACCCAGTATCTGTCTGCTTTAGGGCCCTCTTCAGGAGAAGGACTAGCTCCAGGTATTCCAAGCTTCTCTTCTTCATCCTGTCCCTTGCAGTAATGTAAAGTAGTGCTTATAAACACTGGCAAGCATCAGAATCCCCAGGACGCTATAAACACAGATTGCTGGACCACCCTGAATTTCTGTAGATCTGGGGTAGATTCTGACAGTTTGCTTCTCTTACATGTTCCTGGTTGATGCCAGTATTGCTGGTGTGAAGATCATATTTTAAGAACCACTGATAGGAAATTTTACTTGCTATGACTTTCACAAAAGTTATACAAATAATTCTCATAACAACCCTGTGAAACATGTATGACTACTATTATTATTCCCATTTAGAGTCGAAGAACACTTGTTTGATGTCACATAGTTGTAAGTGGTAGATCCAAGATTTGAACTCTCTTCTGTCTAGTTCCAGTGCCAGAGTGGTGCTTGATGTCTTGGGAGGAAGTCTCCCTGACACTGGATGTGAGTCATTTTCTCAGGTAGGAGTTTCATGAAGGAGGCCTCCTCTCATGATCTTTTCCCTACATCAGCCTCTCAGCTCTGAAGTCAGAATCAGACCTCGGTGTTGCTATTTACAGCCCCACTTCTTTAGCATTTCCACTGTAGTGCCCCTCGGGCAGAGCCAAGTGAACATCCTCCCACATTTTTGAGACCGGTTAAAGGTGGCCCCAGGGCAAGAATAATTTTTTTTTTTGAGGTCTCATGTTTTACCTCAAACATCTTGCACATTTTGCATTCTATTCCATTCTCTGTTCATGTTTAATATAATGTAGTCCCTCCCCAAATACCACTTAGGGGAATCACTCTGGGGCTGTTTTTACAGCTATCAAATGGGCTTCAAAATATCTTCCTCTCAGAGGTTGGTGACTATTACAGATGCACTGTGCAAAGCACCAGATGTGTGGTAGTCTGTAAATGAAGGTTAGTGCCATGGCTTCTTATTATAATGACTTGTAGAATGGATGAACAAATAAATGAATGAATGAGCCCACTTGATCTGTGATGGCCCTGGGATGTAAACACTCCGCAATCTGTCACTGCCTGCCTGTGCCCCTTAAGTAGCAGGTCTCAGCTTCTCCCAGGAGACTGCATGCGTCTCCGGGGTACCAGCCCCCTGCACCTGGGCAGCTCTGTTCGGCTTGACATTTTCAATCCTCCCCCAGAGCAGGGCTTTTCATGTTCACTTTGAGGCCACTAATGAGATGCAAAGTACTCAAGTGCAAGTCCTCTCTGAATTCTTATGAGTAGCACACAAATCCAAGACTTTTATTTTCATGTTTGTGTAAGGACTATATACTGGTAATTTACTAAATTAGTTATTAGAGATTACTCATGTTTGCTATTCATGAACTCAAATTAGATCATTACCAAGTTCCCCAGGGGCTCTAATTAGGTTATCTGTGAAGTCAGGCTCTTCTAAATGCTCAGCAACAACTGCCTGCTCCCTCAGACAGACGGTTAGAACCCTGTGACCTGGGGGAAAGTCGCCCAACGTCAGACTCGTTGTGAATTGGTTGTAATGTTCAGCTACTGTTATTCTTGCTTCTTAATTAGAAATGATAGTTCATTTAACTTCATCATTATCGCATTAGTTTGTGGACGATATTTGGTTAACCTGACAGCATGCAGTGATACATATTTGCATCGAAGGTATTTTAGGCCTATAATTTTCTAATTACTGGATTTTAAGACATGAACAAGTTGCAGTTGAAGCATGAATCATGCATTTTTTCTTGCTAAACAGATACATGTAGAGTCTGAACCCAAACGTGCTTCTTTAGTTATTTTGGTTATTTATGACTGCATAACTAACTACTGCTAAAACATAGGGGCTCAACAGTCACTTTATTATTCTGCATGATTCTGTGCACCAGGAATTCAGGCAGGACTCAGTAGGGACAGCTCACCTCCACCTGACATCATGGTGATTAAAGCTATAAAATGCAAAATGGCTCCTTGCCTTCCGTGTCTGCACCAGAGCTAGGGTGGCTTACATGGCTGCTTGCTGGCTGGATGGCTTGCCTGGGATCTTCCAGCAGGGGCTTCATCAGCTGGGTTGCTCAGTTCTCCTCCACGTGACGTTAGGTCTCCCTCTTTCCACGTAGTTTCTCTGTAATCTCTCTAGCAAGGCGGCTGACCTTCTGACATGCGATTCAGTGCTCCCAAGAACACAAAAGTGGAAGCTTCCAGGCCTTCGGGCTTAGGCCTAACACTGGCACATCACTGTGTTCTCTTGGTTAAAGCAAGTCACAGGCACAGCCCAGACTCAAGGGGAAGAGACAGGACATGAATACTGGGAGGCATGGTTTTTGGAAACCATCAGTGTAATAGACTACTACAAAGGTGATGGTTCATTGATGAATTCAAGCAATTTAAATAACCCCTAACATGCTATCAGGTTAAGTGTAATAAAGTGACTATGATAAGTTTATAGATTATGATTTATAGTTATAAATTTATAGGTCATTATTTTAATATTAAAGTGTGTACACTAGTTCATGTTTTCTGTTATAAATTAAATGGACTAATATTATCAACAATTTTACATCAACTTGTGTCTTTTGTTCCTCTCCAGTTTTCTGTTTTTACCCTGTTCTTCTGCTGCCAGGAAGTGAAAACAGGTATGAGAGGACCTTTTTGCTCCAGGCAAATGGTCTCACTCAAAAAAAGTTGAGAACCACTTTTCTAGTGGTCAAGAACTGAACCGTTAGAAATTTTCCAATTGCTAGAGCTACGAGGTGTGCAGGACACTGTTTCTACCCTGAAGGAGCTCAGAGTCTTGCAGGGAAAGAGTGGGCACGTACACTGCCATGGGGCCAGTGCCATAATGGAGAAAAGCCAAAGGAGATATCGTAGAGTAGAGAAGACATGTCCAGCCCAGTCCAGGCAATTAAAGGGAGCGTCTTAGAAGTAGGTGATATTTGAACTGAACTCCAAAGTCTGCATAGGAATTACAAAGTTGAAGAAGGCTCAACAGGAGCAAAAGCCTAGAGATGGGGCATTTATCAAGATTCGACTCGTCACAAGTCTGAGAAGAGAGAGGGGTTCTTATCTTTCTAGCTTTTAGTGAGTCTTCCCTTTAAGAAGTATACTCATTATGGGTTTGTTATAAATCATCAGATGCATATAAATACCCCCAATCTGATGCTATATTCATGAATTAATGTTTTTGTGAGAGAAAAGAGGAGATGAAGAGGTGTTTGTTCCTGGATAATTGGCTGTGGCTGATTCATTCGAATGAATAGAGAGACCTGGGGTGCGATTCAATACGCATTGAATTTGCCTTCTTCCTTCTGACTTGTGATTTCCATGCTGACATCTGTAGAGAACAAACAGAGTTGGATCCAGTATATGAAATTGCAGAGCTGGAAAATGCTGTTAGGAGCCATTTTTCCCACCCCCTTGCTTTTAGACAAGGAAACCGAGGCCATGGGAGCTGAAGCCAGTGCTCACAGTGGCATAGCTGTAGGGACATGAAACACTCTTCTCCCACCCAAGCCTGACAATATCCAATCTGAGTGTTATTTAGAAGATCCTATTACATTTTTTTTTCCTGTCAGCAAAGATGTTCAGGGTGGTAATAAGAAAGACTGTTCACACTGTAGAGAGCTTCCAAGAGGGGCGTGATAGGGCAGGCTACTGAAAGAGAGATGCCAAGTGATGATGTCAGCTGGAGCAAGCCCTCTCTTGTGGTAGCTGTCATCTCTGTCAAAGGGCAGAAAACCAGAGGGGACCATCATGTGGGAGCATTAACTGAGTCCAAACTTATTCTCCTCGCCGCACGACAGGCAAGTAAATCAGGAGACGAGGTGTTGGGGCAAGGAATAACGACTTTATTCAGAAAGCCAGCAGACCAAGAAGTTAGGGGACTAACGTCCTAGAGAACCATCTTCCCCAAGTCAGAATTCAGGCTCCTTCTATACAAAAAAGAGGAGGGGGTGTGGTTGGTTGTTGCAAACTTCTTGGTGTAGAAATCCTTTGTTCTTGCAGCTGTCCATGTAGGTCAGGTCATAATGTTCCTGTAAACCTCCAGCAAGACAAATGTTACTCTCTATTCTGCAACTTTCTTCCACTATGAAGCCAAGCACTAAGCTACAATGGAACAACAGTGAATAATAGGAGTATTTGTTGAGTTATTGCAACATATACTTCTTTACTGTGTTGCTCCTTCTCATCTTCAGGAATCTTTTTCCACCCAGCCCATGCCTGCTACAGACACATTAGATGGTCCCATAGTTCCCTGTACATATCTGAACCACTGCTCTTACCAGCTTGTGTGTTAATTATTTGTTCGGATGTCTCTCTCCCACGTGGGACCATCAGTTCCTGCAATAGAGAAGTAGAGGATCTGTGTGTTCTATGGGAACACAGCTGGGAGAACAGCTTGGTTTGCTCAAAAAGTTCAAAAAAGCTATAGAGAAGGAGTGATCTTTGTATCTGGAGCCAGATGTAGAGTAGTGGTTTGTTATGGGAAGGAAGGGGTGAAGGGAATTCCAGGTAGATTAAAGTCATGTTGTCAGTCCATTAACTAATGTTTATGAGGTTTTGCCGTGTGCCAAGTACTTTGCTAGGTGCCAGGAGTAGACAGTAGGTTGATTTGGCTGGAAGGGGGAGCATGTGGGGCAGGAGGTCATTGGAGTAAGGATGGAGAGGAGAGCTGTACCACAGATCTTCTGGAACTGGCTAAAGAGCCTGCCTTTTAACCTGGAGGCCAAGGGAGGCCTCTGAACGGTTTTTAAGCAAGTAAATGCTGGAGCCAGGTTTGGTTCTAGATGAGGAAGATATCTACGCACAGATATGAACAGATTCATGGGATATACTGTTAAGTGAAAAAAAAAACCATGTATAAAAGACTATCTACAATGTGCTACCTTTTGTATGCTGAAGAAGAGGAAGTAAGAAAACATCCCTATATCTGCTCACTGGTGTGAAAATAAACAGGAAGGATAAACCAGAAACCATAAGCAGCAGATGGGAACAAGATGGAAAGGAGGGCGATGGGAACAGAGTTAAGGGAATGGGGGAAAGCAAGGCTTCCCTGAAGATACCTTTTTGTATGGTTCTGAATTTTGAAACCATAGTAATAAAGAATCAGTGGAAATGGAGGAAAAAAAAAACCCTACAGTGAAATACAAACAGGAATGAATGGGAGTAGGAAAGAACTAACCTAAGAAACTTTTTCAAAATAGTATTTTGAGTATATGCTGTTCGCTGAAGACAAAGGAACTATAAATAAATCTTGAACTCTGTTTTCCACAGAGATGTAGCTAGCACTTCTGAAACTACTTTCTGTTTATTTTAGGATTGAGAAAATAAGTATATTGTAGATCATGGAAACAGAGCTTGCTGTAGAAGGGAGTTTAACAATATGGAATGAGAGTAGGCTACAATTGACACTGTAGTGTATGCATATGAACTTGGGGTTTTTAACGATGGATGGTGGGTGGACTGATGGATCAGTGGATGGATGGATAGAAAGATAGATAGCCAGAGATGACATGTGTGTGTGTGTGTGTGTGTGTGTATGCGTGCATATGCTTCCCAGCTCTGTCCCTGATAGGGCCTAGAAGCAGTGACACCCCAGTAGCAATGAGCATACCTAGTGCCCAAACCTTGGTTTCAAATACCATTCTCCACTAAAAGGAATTGGCTCTTTGGAGGAATGACTGACTTCAGGACTAGTACTGAGGAAGTGCAAGATGAGCCTGAATTATTTTGTAGTACCAGAAAATAAAGATGTGATCAAAGAATGATAGGAATATGTCTAAGAACAAGGAATCACCTTGAATGAGCTTGCACCAACCAAATCTGGGACAATTTGAGAATCAAAAAGGATAATGATGATAATGGATTATAACCCATTGAATAAAGTAGGAATCCATGAATATAAGTAAATATATTATATGTAAAAGTAATATACTTATATAGTATGTATATTTATATAAACACTTTCTATATTTATAGTATATGTAGTATTTATAGTATAAAGAAAGTATAGTATAGTATAGTATAGTATAGTATAAAGAAATAAAGAAGCTCTTTCTCACAGTAGAATTCCAACTAGTAAGTATAGAATGGAGGATGGAATTACAAAGTTACTATTATAGTAGTAATTAATCCAGGCGAGAATCATCAGTGGGTGCTAAAACTAGTGGAGAAAAAGTTTGATGAGGAATTACAAAATTACAACCACCTGCAGCAGGATAAGCTCAAGTTCAGCTTTCTACAGCACAACACAAAGACTTTGCAGCCAACTGCTCTCAACTGATTAAGCTATATTGCTAAGTGCTGTATTTGCAATAGGATGATAACAGTAACTATTTATTGAGTGCCCACTGTGTGATAGGCATTATGCTAGGTAGGGTTTGGGGTTGGGGGTTATTTTTTTGCATATATTAACTCACTTGATCCTAACACTAACTCAGTGAGATTTTTTATTAGTCATTCCCATTTTTAAGGTGAGGAAACCAAGGTTCAAGAAATGAAAAATTTATCTAAAGTCAAATAGCTAGTAAGAGGCAGAGCCATGATGCACATCCCCTGCCTTCTGATTTCAGGTTCTGTGCTGTTCTATCATGTAGTGTGTCTCTGGGTCCTCTTAGAGTTCTGAGCTTCTGAAAGTGTGCAGAATGATAAGATCAGAGAGGCATTCTTAAACAAAAGCATTGGGTGGTGCCTTCTTTCTCCTCATCATATTTACTAAACAGCTTGCCTCATTTTCCTTGTCTAAAAATAGGGAAGGCAGTGCTTAATTTACATGGTTGTTATGAGGACTAAATTAGATAATATATGTAAAGCATATAGCACAGTGTAAAATAAGTGTCCAGCAGCAGTGTTAATACCAGTGCAGTGCTGAATTCCCTTGTATGATGGAAAATGTTTCCAAAGGTCTTGCTTTTGGACTGAATTAATAATCAAAGGCCAGAGCATAAAAAGCTTTTGTGTATCATGAAAAGAAGATTACATTTTATTCTATAGACAGTAGAAGCCAGTGAAGAATTTTATTACCAGGGAAGATGTGATTTGGTTGGCAATTTAGAGTGGACCAAGGGGAAGAAAGCAAAACCCAAGGCAGGGAGACCAGCAGGAGGCTGTTGTCAGAGACAAGGCAAGAGGAGATGAGGGTCTGAGTTAACAAAGCGACTGGCATGATAGAGCGGAGGGAACACACAATGGACAGTCATACTCCCAGGCTGGTGCCTGGGTTTGGCAGGAGAGAGTGAGGAGCTTAGACTCAGCCTCAGACCTCTGGCCTGAGTATTGACTCTTCTTGGGCATGACCAGAATACAGAAGAGGGGCAGGTTGGGTGGCAAGGTGCAGCTCAGGGTTGTTTGGGACATACATCTCCTGGGAGTCCCAGGAGACAGTTGGGTCTGCAGATCTGGACTGAGGAGAGAGTGCAGGGCTGGAGCAGCGTGCTTGGGGGTCATTGAAGCTGTGGAGGCAGATGAGGTCCCTCAGGGAAGGGATGTATTGTGAGGAGAGGGCTGAGGATAGGATTTTGAAAACACCCAGTTTTTAACAATGGCAAAAGAAGAAATGGGGGGAGACTGAGGAGGAACACTTAGAAAGAGAGGTTCCAGGGGGTTGTTTTCTGACAAGTCCAAGGCTGCAGAGAGAGCACTGGGTCACTGGTTTTGACCTTAGAAATAAAACGGCCAGTTATTTTACAGAAAGAAAAAAAAAAAGGGTTTACTTGGGAATAGTGGAGGAATTGCAGTTCGGGACAAACAGCTATAGTTTATTATAGGCAAGTCCAGCATACAAAGGAGAAGAATGTTATTTTATGTAGAAAAAGGAAGAAGCTGGGAGGGGATGTTTTAAACAGAAGTCTGTTGGAGAAAAGTGAGAGTTTGGGATGATGACGGTTACTCATTGGTTGTGTTGCTGGGGTAGTCAGTTTCTTGTAGGAAGTGCAATGTACATCATCTCCTGGGGGGCCTGTAACTGATGACTCTTTCCTGTTGATTCTTCTGTTGGGGGCTTTAATTCCTCCTGAAATTGTGGTACTGCATGAGAGCTCCCCCTTCTGGTTTCCCAACTCCATTTCAGTGAGGTTTCCCTTTACTAATACACTGGAAACCATGGCAAGAGCCAGTGCCAAAGAGCAGAATCCAGTTGGCCAGCAGATTAAGAAAACAATTAGTTTTTTTTCAGGAGAGAAGCTAGAACTTGAATGCTCCCAGAGATACAGGCATCTCGTTCCCTTGCCATGCATTGCCTCCTGCTGTTGGAGATCTGACTGATGGAAGGTCTTCCTTACAGAGGATCTCCTTACAGGAGGTCTCCCGCCAGCATTTTCTCTCAGCTCTAGTTCAGCCCTCCAGGTCCACACCAACCAAGTCTATCTGCTACTCCAGAGGACTGTCCAAGTCCTCACCGGGTCATCTCACCCAGCCCCTCCACCATTCCTCATATACTCCAGGCTCCCCAGACTTGCCTTAAAGCCTGACTGTCTATGATGGATCCTCTCTTATCAACACTGGGCTTGTTCTTTGGTAGCATTGGTCTTTATTTCCCATCCTGTTAAGTTTGTGGCTTTCCAACGTCTTTTTAACCTCAACTCGGAATAAGAAATGCATTTTACATTATGATAGGTGTACACATACATGTCTAACTGGAAGGAGATGCCCTCTTGTTTTCAACTCCATTTCATTCCATTCTGTGCTGTTCTATTTCATGTTTTTAAATGCTGGTCTTGGCCCAACATGTTAACTTTACAACCCGCTAAACTGATTTAATGACTGATGGTGGGACTGATGGAGTCACCATACCAGGAGGGGCTCAAAGGAAACGACGTTAGTGTTAGTCTGAATCCATCCCTCTTCACTCCCTCAGGCTCCTCCACACTGGGGCCAGCAGGCTTTCCCTCTAATTGTTTCTGTCCTTCTGAGAGGAGAAAAACCTGCTTCAGTCACTAGGATGTTAGCCAGCTTTGAGGAGGGGTGGGTATTTGAATTTCCAGAGTGACTCAGTGACTCATCAGAGGAAAGTAAGCCCAGCTCTAATGGTGAAATTTAGAAGTCAGCGGAGGAGAGACTGGCTTACCTTTCAAATCACGCCACATGGGCTACTGTCCCTGTACTCACTCATGAGATGTCTGATAGCCTGAGCCATTTTCATACCTAGAGGATGCCCTTAGGTGGCCCTACTACTGCCTCTCACGTGAGACATTTTAAATTTCCCAGAGTTTAGGAGTATGGCTACCTCTTCATACTGGCCACCCAACCCCCACCCCAGCCAGACTGGTCTGTATGTCTGTCCTCTTCTGACTTCCCTGAAAGGATATCCCCCATCTATTGAGAACAAATGCCTTCTATAGAGCTTTCTCAAAGATCCCTTGGGGATTTTTTTTTTTAACAAGAAAAATGACTTATGCATTCTCACATTCTCATTCACAATGTCTTTTCTACTTCCGCCCAGGAGGAGCAAAGACTTCTGAATTTACCTTGTCTACAAACTGAAGGATGTTTCCTGAGAAATATCAGAGGTCTTCATCTGCTGAAAGGTGCCCGCAGCTGCCGTAGACACTTGGGTCCTTGAGAAATCTCCTGAAGGGCTTGTCCATTGTGTACCTGCAATGAACCAAGCCCCAGGCTGGGCCTCGGCTTTAGCCTGGTGAACAAAACTCTGTCCCTAAGCTCACGTGCTCACATCCAGCAAAGATGAGTGAAGAACGGTGGGTCTCCCTCACTCCAGAAGAATTTGGCCAACTCCAGAAATACACAGAATGTGAGTAAATGGATTGACCCACCTGGGGTGGGATTTCCTCTTGGTCGGGGAGAGCTTTTCTGGACAGCAGAGTAATATAATCATTGCAGAGCACCGAGAATGAGATCAGGCCTGACAGCTTATGTTTCTTTATAAACACAGAATTTGTGTCTTTAAACATAAGAACACAATTATCTTTATGCTGTATAAATGATACATGCTCTATAAATGATACATGATAATTTAGAATATACAGGGGAGAAAAATAAAGATAGGTTAAAAATCACGGGTAAACTCTCTGCACATTTTGGAACATTCTCATCCTGTGCATATTGCGTGACTTGGTTGAGTTCCTGAACATACCCTTTTTCTTCCAGTCTGTATTTTTCACATCATATAATACTGTAAGGATTTTCTCAGGTCATCAAAACCTCTTTATAGCATAATTTTTGAAGGACTGCAGACTGCTTGGTTACAATATTAGTCATTTTCTTTAATATACTCTTGAGCTTGGATCCAATGCCTTCTTTCTGTAAGATGCAGAATTCTGATGCGTGTCTCCTTCTTGACTTTGTTCTGGAGCAGCCTGGGCTTTCACGTGGGGCTCTTGGGTTTGCCAGTTGTACCTAGGAGTAGTTTCAGTGCATCAAGACACAGTGGTGATGAGGCCCATGTCCACATGCTGGTGCACTGCTGTGTGCCCTGCCTCCATGGGCCACTCCTAATCCTGACTGGTGACAGGAGTCTGTCCAGGCTGACCGCTGCACTCTGCACACACCTAGTGTGCATCATGATTATGCAACGGCACTGATTTTTATGAGCCTTCCATCTTGTGGAGCCCTCCACTGCGCTGCTGACTGTACCCCATTGTCCTAACCCCTCTCCCCTCATTAACTGTGCTGGCGCTTTGTAAGTCACTGGGCTGTAGCATAGTGACCTGCCATACTGAGCTTGCTCAGGTCATCCTCTGATGCCCTTTAGGCAGTCTGCCCCCCACCCCACAGGGCAGGCAGCCTTTCCACAGTACTGGACTGAGAATTAGGGGATCGGGCTCAGTGCCAGCTCCAGCTCTCGCTCTGTGATGTAACAGACCTTAACCCATCCCACCCTTCACGTCACCTGACCCCCACGCCCCTAACCTCAGTGTCCTCTTATGCAGAATGAGAGGGCTGGCCCAGATGCTATCCCCCTTTGGTCACTCTGGGCGTGACACCCCGTGACCCCCATGTGCCCCCCTATAGAGCTACTGGACGGTCTTTCCCTGGTACCCTGGAGCCTGTGGCCTCTTGTCTGACTGCACTAGGTTTAAAGAAACTCTGCAATGTATTGACGAGGAGCAAGGAATCACCCTCCAGAGTAAACTCCATCTAATTCAGCCTACTCCATGGGTCAGCAAACTACCAGGCTCTGTCAGGGATGAAAAAGAAGTGCAGAGAAAAGGCTTGTCCCTGAGGAATTGGAATCTTGTTAGGGAGTCAGAAATGTGCTTGTGACACAAGCAGAGAACAGGTTTAAGGCAGCAGGGAGACACCTCTGGCAGAGATGGCGAAACTGAGTGCACAAACGAGCAGAGAATTTAGAGCTGGGGGAAGTTGATATGAGTGGCTTAGAACAGCAGAAAGGCTCTCACAGTTCTGGAGCCTAGGAGTCCAAAATCAGGTTGTCGGCTGGGTGGGTTCCTTCTGAGCGCTGGGGGAGAAGGACCTGCTCCCAGCCTGTCCTTTGGGCTGTCTTTTGTGTTTCTTCACACAGCGGTCCCCTGTGTGTGTGTGTGTGTCCCGTTTCCCTCTGTATACGACACAGTCGTATTGGACTGGGCCCACCCTGTTCCAGTATGGCCTAATCTGAGCTAATTACATCTGCAGTGACCCTGTTTCCGATAGAGTCGCACTCTGAGGTACCGCGGGATTAGGACTTCAACATACAAATTTGCAGGGGCTACAATTTAACGCACAACAGAGGTGTTAGCTGGGCAACTCTACAGAGGAAAGAAGTTTAAAATGTGAGTAGTAGATGGTGGCAGTGGGTAGAAACAGTGGAAGCACAGGTGGAGGGGTCCAGAGGGAGAGGGTGTCTGAGGGGCAGTAAGGAGGACTTCTGGGCCAGATGGAGAGAAGGAGCAGGTGGGTGGGGAGGGGGCATGGGAGGGACGGGGACAGCAGAAGGGCCCTGCATATCAAGGCATGGCCTTTGGACCGAGGTGGCAAAATGTAGAGCCATGCATCTGGTGGCTGTGTGCAAGGTGGCCTGGAGGAGGGAGCTGCCAGGTCAGGGAGGTCCAAAGTCCTTGGGATGAATCTAGCGTGAGCGCAGGCACAGAGCTAAGATGGGGACTGTGGCAATGAACGAATGCCAATTTGTGGAAGATTGCTGTGGAAGTATCACCAAAACTTACGGAGCAAAGTGAAGCCAGCAAAGATACCTCAAGGCCTGGGACTCTGTGGAAGGTAACGGACAGAGGGGCCCAAATGTGGCAAAGCCGTTGAGGTGGCAGGGGTGAAAAGAACCAGAGTATTAGATAGGAAATGGCTCCTTTGTGGTTTTTTTTCAACCATCAGCCTTGTCCTCTGACCCATCCTCATATTGTCCATGTCCCAGAACTGTGTGAGGGACTTGGACACCAGTGTTCTAACAAGAGAGGGAAAAAAAGGTACAATTCTTGGAAAATGATTAATCCTCAGAGGAAACCCAGATAAAGGCACCTCTACCAATTTTAGACACATTCTGGCATTCAGTCAGATTGCATTGCCATAGCAACTGCTCTTCCCTCACCACGAAAACAGGAGCTTGACAATAGCCGAATAACTGAAGTGCATAGCCTGAGAGCTGGGAACTTTCTCCAGTGGGTTCCAGGTCAGAGAAGCCAAGAGTGTCAAGACGAGAGGCTTTTGGCATGTTCTGTTTAAATAACACAAACCCTACACCTTCTCTGGTGACCTTCTCTCAGGGGAGAAGCCATGTTAAGTTCCCCTTGGGGATATTATATACACAATGGAGCTGACAGTAAGCTTAATGTGAACTGAGTGTGAAGTGCTTGTTAAAAAGGACAGCATGATATTAAGAATTTTTTGTTACAAAATAAAAGCAGGTGTAAACATTTCAGAAAACAGAAAGATGAAATTTCAAGCTGCTCATGGTCCTCTCTCCCAGCAATAACCACGACGAGTGTGTTTGTGTATAAATATAAATATTAAAATACACATATCCCTACACATATATACATATGTGTATTTTAAGAACAAACATGCTAGGCTATTTGGTGTGCTGTTTCTTCACCCTAACAATGTGTCTCTGTTATCTGTTGCTGCATCAAAACAACTTCAAAACTTGATGAGTTATGACAACCAACCACTTGGGGTTTTTCCTGTGGTTCTGTGGCTGGGGCATCTGGACGGGCCACAGTAGGATGACAAGTTCCTGTTGCACAGTGTTTAGAGCTGCAGCCAGGATGCCTCACGTGACCCAGCGTGGCGGGTTCACTCACGGCTGGTACCTCGTGCTCCTACGGGGGCCTGTCCCTCCAAGTGCTTGCTCATCTCCCAGGGCCTCTCCCTGTGGCCTGTCTTGCCAGCAGTGTAGCCTGGACTTTGTACATGTGGCTCAGGGCTCCAGGAGCACACAAGGGGCAGCAGGCCTTTTTAACACCTGGGCTCAGAGGTCCTAGAACGTAACTCTCTCCACATTCCATTGGCCAAAGCAGTCACAGGTATGGCCCAGATTCGGTGAGTGGAGGAATGGACGCCACATCTCATGGGACAGTGGCTCACACAGGAAGGAGGAAAACTGACTCCAGCCATCTCCGGAGACTACCTCGTACACAGTATGTCCTGAGGTGTTCTGTATCATCCAGTAGTTTTCAGAAGCATGGCTTTAATGGCTGCAGAGATTTCTTTTGAGTACATACACATTATTTTATTTAATCAAGTCACTGATTGTGACCTTAGGATGTATTATTAGACTCATAGCGTCTAGTAAGACTACTGATATCCGCATTCTACCCCACCCTGATCAGACCTCTCTAGAAAACTGAATTTATTTCTGGGCACCACCATTTCCAATGGATGTGGACAAACTGGGGCTTGTTTGAGAAGTGCCACCAGCATGGTGAGGGACCTCACAGCCTGGTTATGAAGCAAGGGGTGAAAATACTAGACATATTTGCTAGAAAAGGGAAAATTCAGGGAAGGGTGAGGGAAAGCTAGTTGTATTAAAATAGCTACAGTGCTCTGTGGGAGGAGGTGTAAAGTTAATTTTGAACAGCTTCAAGAAGTAGCCCTAGGACTAATGGGAGAAAAATCATTGGAAGAAATACTAGTTTAAAGTAAGGAATACAATGATTCCTAATGGTCAAACCTGCCCAGTATGGAATAGAATTGACCCAAAGCGACTGAGTTTCCTTTCCCCAGAACTGCCTGGCAGACACAATAGGGGAGGTTAGAGCATCAGATGTCCGGTTGATTAAATGACCTTCATTAACTCTACCACTACTTAGTTTCTATATTTAAATAGATTTCTTTTCAACCTCAGAGGGCATGAGAATGTGAGGATAACCGCTACTTACCCTCCCCTAATAGCTTCAGAGATATAAGTGGCTTATTGTTCTAATCCTGATATTTGGGGTGTGTGTGGCAGTGGTGTAATTTTTCCTGTAATTTATCAAGGACAGAAACTATCAGTTTATTCATAAAGGGGAAAAAGAAAAAAACTGATAAAACATCCATTTTTACTGGTAATTCTCTAAGAAATTAAACCAAGTATTTCCTACATCAGCTAGTGGTTGCTTGATTTTGTAGCCTTTTTAAAGCTAGGAGAGATCTTAGCCATGGTCAAGTCCAACTACTACCCATTTTACAAATAAGAACACTGAAGCCGGAAGAGCTCCGTGACTTGCCCAAAGTCGCCCAGAAAGTCAGTGGCAGAATAAGAATCAGAACCAAAATTTTCAAATTCCGGGTCAAATTCAGTTTGCTTCAATTTAGTTCCAGCAAATTAATTAGAAAGTACTCATTGGAGCTCAACCTCCAACCATGCATTTTAAAGAAAAAAACCCATTTATATATGTTAATTAAATTACAATAGAACAAAATTTAAAAGACATTTTAAAAAGAATGAATCAGTAAAGTGTGCTGTCCAGAAACATATTTCATTAGAATGAGATCAAGGCACGGTTTCTGACTTTAAGATGTAGGTAATTTATAGCTCAGAATTCAAACCTATCAGTGTTAGTATAGGAGTCAGAGAAAATGTTTAGGATTGATTTGTAGAACAAAGTTAGGCTGTAAGTAAGCGCCATTGAAACTTTGCTGTTTATATTGGTCAGTATAATGAGATTTAATCAATGTTCATGGAATCCTGGGCCCATGAAGGGTCATGTCTAGTTGCTTCCATCTTGGAAAGGGTCATTACAGCTATTTCTCACCCACATCTCTTTCTGTACAATTGGCCTTTTCATTAGCGATGACTGGAACTCTGCCCACAAGTGGTTACAGAATCTATGGATTGGGAGAGACTGCTATAGAAGAATGGCTTTCCAAGTTGAATGTGCACAGAATCTCCTGGATTCTGTTAAAATGCAGATTCTGAATCAGGAGATCTGGGGTAGTTCTGAGATTCTGCATTTCTATCAAGCTCCCAGGCTATGCTGTTACATCTTGTCCAGGGACTGCAATTTTAGTTGCAAGAAGGTACAGACTAATACATTCCTCTACCTATGGCTGATGAGGCCAAGTTATTTGGAGGAAAAGTGGGAAATCTTGCTAGCAATGCAAATTTTACTTATACAAATAAGCCTTACCAGTCATTCAGATCATTTATGGTAAATTGAAAATCTTAGTATCCTAGAGGCTTTTCCTTATCAGCCAAATGTCCCTCTACTTCAACGTAAAGTGTTTTTTTCCTTGTTCTGTATGTAACACTGTTGCAAGGCCGTCACTTCCACAGTTCCCCCCAGTAGTTAGCTTGGTCCTCAGTCTTGGACTCCATGTTGGAAATACCGGAGAGGCTTTGAACACTTCTGGTGTCCTGCCCACACTCCCTCCCGTCACCCCTGAACCATTTAATCATAATCTGTAGGTGTGGGACCCAGACATCAGTAGTGTCTGAAGCTCCCCAGTGATTCCAACATGCAGCCACGATTGAGAACCGCTGGCCTACCTTTTCTCCCTACGCCCCTGGGAATTATAGGACCTATGGAACAAACGTGGCAGCCCAATTTCCTTTCTAGCCCTCATTTATCCAAAAATGTTTATTGAACATCTATTTTATACCAGGCAATGGACTACATGCTGAGGATAAGCAGTGAACAGGAGAAGACGTGTAACTGGGGGAATGTGTCAGTGCTTATGAGGCTGGACTTCTTAGACATACTTCCCACATTCCACTCTGGGGCCTGACTCCTGCTGGCTGCAAAGGTGGGCCTTTCGAAGCAGTGCTGCTAGCCTGGCATCTCTGTTCTGACATCATCATTTTCAGGACCCTTGGAGAACCCCATTCTTGTTTTTGTGTATCTCACTGTGTTCTTGACTCTCTGGAGCACTTAGAATACTTACTCATACATCCCAGCCTTCACTGGAAGAAGGAAACTCTGGATGTTTTTTCCCCTCATGTGCCAACTTTCCCTTTTCCCTTTCTCTGTGTCTTTCCCTCCCTGGGTGGAGAGTCATTCATGATCTTCCCAATCTGTGGAATATGTTCCTTTAGGCTCAGCAGCATGTTTTTTCCTGTGTTATGACAGGCAAGCCACAGAGATACAGGAATGTTGCTTCAGGTCTGCTCATGAAAAGTGAGGTCCATGGACCAGCATAATTGGTGTCACCTAAGATCTCACTTGAAATGTAGAATCTCAGGCCCTGATCCAGACCTACTGAATCAGAATCTGCATTTAAACCTCATCCCCATGCATGTTACAGTTGGAGATGATCTTAGGGAGCTTTGAGAAATGGAGAGTTAATCCTGTACCTTAGAATTTCACTCTCATCTACGGGTTTTCAGACTCACTTTTTAAAGTGTTGATTTATAGTTATTTCAAAGTTTAATGGTCTGGCTAGTGCTCAGATACTCGGTGCTCCTAACTAGAAGACGGTCCATAAACTTTGGGTCCTGGTTCAGGCAGCACAGCTGACATGCTGCTCTAAACACTGAAGCTCCTGATTTGTCGCTTGTTCAGATAGAGAACATCCCTGTCCCACACAAACATAGCAGCAAAGATGTCTGTGAGTAGCGCCAAATTTTCTCCTTAAAAAGGCTTTGAATTCGCTCAAACACTAGGAACAAGTGCTTGGTTAAGGTCCCGGAATTCTTGGCATCAAGAAACAATTTCAGACTGAAGCTTCTTAGGGCAGTTGTTACCGCCGGCAACCTTGAGCAGAGACGAGCCTTCTAAATCTCTGATTTGGGATAAAACTGCATGCTGATGGTCCCGCCAGGGTGAGTTAGTGCAAAATGTGTCCTTACTTTGCCAAGCAGCTGAATAAGGTGACCTGCTGGGTGGAGTTCTTTAGTGCTGTCCACTTAAAAGATGGGGAACATTGACCAAGCACAACGATTTTAGATTTAGCAGAATTACAATCTTTATTTTTTTTCTTTTGCAGTGATTATCCAACAAGTTCAGCAGCTTCCTAAGACAGTCTTCATGTCTAACAATAAAACCACATTATAGAACTGTAGTTCTCAACCTTGACTATATATCTGAACCCCCAGAAGCTTTTAAAATATACTGATTCCTAGATCCCCCAAGAAATGCTGACTTAATTAGTCTAGGATGAGGCCTGGGTTTCAATGCATATAGGGATCCTCAGGTGATTTTAACACACAGCCAGATTAGAGAGCCACTCTAACAGAGGCAGGACCTTATCTTCTGATTTACCAGTATTTGTGTTTCCAAGGAATCTAATGACTGTGTCACACTATTGTATATATTTAAAAATAAGAGTGACTCATTCACTCACTAGCTCTGTGCTCTTGAAAGAATCATTTAATTTCCTTAAACTTCAGTTTCCCCTTCTCTAAAATAGGGCTAACTCTTATATTAGGGGGTAGTTTTGGGGCTTTAAATAAAATGCAGGAAGTGACTAGGACAGTGCTTGGCACATAGCAAGTACTCAACAAAATAGGAGATGCTGCCAAGAACTGTGGACATGACCCTACCTTGCACACTTAGAAATGGAACTTTATCTCCTGTGGGTCTGGTGGTAGTGTTACAACACAGGCTTGGACAGGGCAGCCTCTACTGAGGTTGTGCCCTTTGGCCCACAGATGACACCTGAAGTAAGACTAGGGAGTTCTCTAAAGAAGCCCATCTTTGTTTTTAACTATCTTCAGACAAATGGTGTGGAGCAGTGTCCACTTACTCCTCAGGGAAAGAGAAACCCAGCCCAGAAATCTGTTGAGAAGAAAACTGTGATAAAGTATCAAAGGACCTCCAAGGAGAAAGTAGTGGGCCTCAAATCTGAAGACTAGATTGTCTCCCCTTTTTAGAAAGGAAAGGTGTTGGTCTTACTAACTCATAGAAACCCATAAAACAGACTGAAGTAAATGTGTGGTGAGGAACACCCCTCATGGAAATCTAGGAACCAGCAATCTCTTGGATTGCTCGTTTCCTATTTAATTTTAGGCTAGTGATCAGAGATTTTTAAATAAACACCTTTCCTACTTTTTCTTTTTAAAAACTGCTTACCTGAATATGTACATGTGACGAAGATATGAGTTCATGCGTTTATATGTAAAACGTGTATACACCTATGTCTGTATAAATATACACATCATACATTTAAATATACAATAAGATTAACTCAATAGCACTTTAGAACCAAAGGATTTCTGCTAGGATGAACTGTAGAGTCTCTAAAATATGACAGTAACATCCAAAGAGCATAAATTCAAGTGAAATCACTCCCTTGGTTCTCAATCAAAACGCTGGCTCTAGACTACTTCTATAGAAGCCACACCAGGAAGACCTATGCTCCAAAATTTTCATTTTTAAAAAAATTTTGCCATTCTGGCTGAGCTGAAGATCTCCTATTAAAATAGATTCTAAAATATAGTGTTTTTTCCTAAATAATTAAGCTACTCATAGAATAATTTGACTATAATTTATGTGTGACCTTAACAACTCTGACCTGATTCCAACCTCTCTTCCATTCTGTTGCTGGAGTGACATTTAGAAAACAGACTTGGTTATGTTACCCTACTACTCAAAAAATCTTTGACGATTTCAAATCAATGTCCTTAACTTGGTCTTTCAAGACCCCCACAAATCTGACTCCATACTCCTCTCTGGTTTTAACTTTGGCTCAAGGTCCTGTGGTGTCCATCTCTGCACCTTTGTTCACCCTGTGCCTTCTGAGAATGCACTTGCCACCTCATATCTGCCTTTCAAAACTTACCTGTTCTTCACACCCCAGCTCAAAAGCCACCTCCTTCATAGAGCAATCCCAGTTCCCATCCCACCCCTACTCTCATCCTAATTTTACTCTTTCCCTGTTCATTTTACTTCTTCCCCACTCTGTGCTTCCTAGAGCTTCATATAATTGCAGCAGTATTAATTACCCTTTTCCTGTGTTAGCAAATGTTTGAGAATTAATAGTGAACAGTGCTTAAGGGAAAGTAATGTAGACTTTTGAGCCAGACAAGACCTGAGTTAAAACCCTGACTCTTAGGCAAGTCAATTAACTTTTCTGAATTTCAGCTCCTTCATCTGTAAGCTGAAGAAAATATCACCAAATCTGCATGGATTGGTAGGGGAGAGGATATGCAGTAAAGGTCCTCAGTAAGGGGTAGCTATTATTACCATGGCTATTCAGATCCTGCCCTTAACTAGTTCATCAGCAGTTACCTAGCAGCACCTTACCCTCCATAGTGTTTTCTGAATTGAATGAAAGAAGCCCAAATTGATGGCATCTGCTGCCTGGATCTCACTGAGCTATTAGTTTTTCAACATCTGTTTTGAATTTGAGAAAGAAATGTCCATTTTTAGGCAACAGCAGCATTTTCCTGTGGCATTTCAATGTGTCTCAATCTTGAAATGATTATAACTTGTGCTTGATTGAATCCAAGTCAGCAAAGCCATGGAGAACAGCCCAGCGCACAAGCACCAACTACTTTACGTAGGCCTAAGAGAGCATAGCCCTTTGTACCATGGGCCTGAACACTGAGAAACACTATGTCAGCTTTTAATGACTTTGCCCTTTGCTCAGATGTTTGAATTGTGGCAATAATGGTACTTGAGAAGCTCTTAATTACCCACAATACTGCAAGACAAGGAGAACACAGAAGTCCTGGTTTTCTTTGATATCTAGGGTGCTGGTAACTACACACGATGCACTTAGGATGTGTTTGTAATGACAGTTATTGAGTCCTTTTTCTTGACTCCAAATTCCCTTATAAAAATCCAGGAAGAAGGAGAAGGAGAAGAAAAGTCACCATTTTCTCCATTAGTTTCTAAATTATTTCCTATGGAAACAGAATTTTCTAAACTACCATGTTTGATGAATCCTGTCTCTGTTTCAGCACCAAGGACAGAACCTTGCCAGGCTTGATGCCCACTCATCCCATTTAATTAACAAATTTTAAATGTTTTTAAATTTATGCTCAGATGTTTATTCGATCATCTAATATATTGTTTTTCTGAACACTCGTATGTGTCAGACCTTAGTATGATACACAAAGACTCACAGCTCTCAAGGTGGAACTGAGGCAGGAGATGAGCAAAAGAGGCAAGTTAATAAATAATTATAATACCATATGACAAGTGCTGTTACAGAGTTAAGTACAGGCCATATAGGAGCCAGGTGAAGGAACGATTAACTCTGGCTGGGAAAGGAAGGCTTTTCAAAGGAGTTGACATTTGAGCTGGGTACTGAGAATTAAGCGAAGTTTGCAATACAGAGAAGAGACAGGGTATTCAGAGATTTCTAGAAGTGTGGTTTGATGTGGCTGAAAGATGGAGTGAATGTACGGTTAAGGTAAGAGGTAAGGCATAGCTAGGTCAGATCACCAAGTACTTGTGTTACCAAGCAAAGGGGGTTAGGCTTTATCTTGAGAAAATTAAAAGCCATCTAAGGGTTTTGAGCAGAGACAGGATCTGATCAGATTTGTGTTTTAGAAAGATAGTTCATACAGCAAGAGAGAGAATATACTGAAAAAAAGAAATGAGAAAGCAGAGGGCAGATAAAGTTGACACTCCTTCCTGTGGTTCTGGAATGAAGGGCCGCTCCATGGTAACCAAGGTTAGGGTTGGACAGGGAGAATTTACTTGGCCTAGCTCCCATTAGCTGTTCACCAATGTTTCACATATGGATTATATCTCTCCAGATTCTACCAAGAAGATAAAAGACGTCTTGGCTGAATTTAATGAGGGTGGGAGCCTCAAACAATATGGCCCACATGAGGTAAGAACATTTTCATTTCAAGCCTTTAAAAACCTCATGTTCTAGCTTTTCCATAATTTGTCCCTCTTTTAGAAGTTTAGCTCACTTTGAAGAACTTGCTTCTTAAATTTTCTCCCAAATCTCAAATGAGCCACTGGTGTGCCTGGAATTTACATGTTTCCCAAGTCCATTCACCCTCTCATTACCCTAGAGGACCACATCATACCTTCTCCTCTCTCCTCAAATCTCACCCCTCCACCTCTCCCTCAACTTCCAGTTATCAACTGTTTTCTACTTCATTGAGAAAATAAAAACAATCATTTTCCCTGAGATTTTCCCCGAGAACCTCACCTTATGTGCCCGCCCATCTATACTTTTTCTCCTGCAAGTAGGAATGAATTCTCTGTGTTCTTATCTCAGTCCAGTCCCTCCACATGTGCACTCAATCCCATCCTCTCTGGTCTATTGACAGGCACTGATTGCTTCAGCAACGTATTACTCTCTCTCTCTCGCTCTCACTCGCTCTTTCCAATGAGCTTTCTCTATATAGTGGATTTTTCTCATCAACAAATAAACATACTGCTATTTCCCCTATATTAAAAACCATTCTTCTGACTCCACTTCTCCCTCCAGCTACCACCTCATTTCTCTCTTGTCCCTTATAACAAGCTTCACAAAAGGTGTGTCTATACTCATTGCCTCCAATTTCTCTTCTTCCCACTTTTCTGAAAGCCCTTCAGTCAGCATGTAACCCCCACTCCTCCACTAAAACCACTAGTCAAAATAGCTAAGGACCTCCATATAGCAAAGCTCAATAGTCATTTTACTCAACAGCTCTGGACATGGTCAAATTCTCCTCCACTTCGTTCACTTGATTTTCAGGACACTACACTCTCCCAGTTTTGTTCTTACCCTTTGACATCTCCACTTAAAAATTAAATAGGCATCTCAAACTTAACATGAGCTAAACAGACCTCCCTGATCTTTCCCGATAAAACCTGTCTTTCCAGCAGTTTTCCCCATTTCAGCAAATGACAACTCCATTCTTCAAGTTTTTCAGCCTGAAACTATGGCGTCATCATTGACTTTTCTCTTTTTCTCACAGCCCACATCTAATTCATCGGCAAATTCTGTCACTTCTGCCTTCAGAACACATCCAAACTCCAGACACAGCTCACCACCTGCACTGCTGCCACCCTGACCTGAGGCACCACCATATTTTGCTCAGATTATTGCAGTAGTCTCCTAACTGGGCTCCCTGTTTTTACTCTTGACCTTTAAAGTCTGTTCCACACACATCCTGAGCAGTCTGTTAAAACTGAAGTCAAATCATTTTACTGTTCTGTTCGACAGTCTCGTATGTTCCGCACACTCCCTACTCAGAGTCAAAATCAAGATCACTACAATCTGCACTTCCCCCTCCTCTCTGACCTCATCTCTTGCTACTCTTCTTCTCATTTTCTTCCAGCCAAACTAGCCTCCTTGATGCTATCAGACAAGCCAAGGGTGCTCTAACCTCAGCCCCTGTGCACTTGCTCTGGCCTCTTCCTGAAATGTTCCTCCCCCAGATACCCACCTCGTTCATTCCCTCACCTCCTTCAAGTGTTTGCTCAAATCACCTTCTCAGTGAATGTCACCATCTCTATCTGAAATGTTAAACCCTCTTTCCTGACACTTCCTCCCTTCCTGCTTTGCCTTATTTTCCTCCATATTACTTCTCACCATCTGTCACACTACATAACTTACTTATTTAATTGTCTGTCTCTCCCACTAGAATATTTTTGTTTACTGCTATGTCCCCAGTGCCCAGAAGAGTATCTGGCTCATAGCAGGCACTCAACAAACATTTGTTGAATGAATAAATGCCTGGAAGACCTCCCTTACTTTCAAATTCAGCTCATCTGATGTTTCTTGAGCATCCAGGCACTGTGCTGGACACTGTAGAAGATATAAAGATGAGAAGGCACAGTTCCTGCCCACCAGAACTTACTTCCTACTAGCAGAGCCAAGTTTCAGAGCCATGACCCTGGAGTCTTATGGTCTTAGGTTAGACTCCTGCCTTTGTTGCAGACCAGCAATGTGGCCAAGGCCATTTCACCTCTCTGAGCCTCAGTTTCCTCATCTGTGAACTGAAGATAACAACAACCAAAAAGAAAGACCTTGAAGTTTGCAGATGAGTGAATTAAATAAGATAATTTTTGAAAAATGTCTAACACTTCAAGGACACTTAAAAATAGTACCCATTGTTATTCCGTTTCTGTCCCCTTTCCCCAGAATGTTTTAAACTCAACTCCCTTTTCCCTGGTTCTGGGTCATTTTATGAGGGCTAATTGCAGAAAAGCAACTGATCAGCAGGACGAACTTGGGAGGAGGCTGGCTGTTTATTTATTCATCTTGTCGTCCTTTCAACAAACCTTGAGTCAGTTCTTTCTCTGCTGGACCTTGGGAGTGAATCAACAGAGCTCACGCTCTTGAGGTATATCTGAGAGGTGCTTTGGGATAAAACTAAGGATCACCAGGAGAATGAAGCTGGAGGAAGTTTGCCAGGAGAGGGGCCAGACTGAGAATGCATCGTTTCAAAGAACATTCCTAAAGAAAAGCCATGTGGAAAGGCTGGCAAAGCCAGCAAAGAACTTGCAGCCCCTCAGTCCCCACCCCCACCTCCAAAAACATAGGAACAAAGACTGGCGGGGGCTGCTAATCAGCCTGTCCGCCCAGAGGCTGCCAAGTGGGAGGCGAACAGTTTGGTCAGGGCCACCGAGGGTGTGAAGGCCACGGGAGCTTTCAGAAGCAGGGAGCAGCTTGGCTGCTATGAGCACGTTGCCACCCCCGCCTCCGTCGGGCTGGCCCCTGCTCTTTCTACGCCTGGCACTGCTGTGTTCCAGGGGAGCCCTGTCACTCTGATTTCATTCTCTCTCACAGTGTGGCTGGCTTCTAGTAGGTGTAATGTCCCAGCATGGGGTTCAGAAACAACAGGGTTTAATTTCTCTTGAGCTTGATGGCTTATTGCTGCTAAAATATCTCAATGAGAAGTGAGTTAGCTGTGGGAAGGGGCAGGTTGCTAGGAAAGCAAGGCTGGGAATAAAAGTTTGCAGAGTATCAGGGCTGCATCTGTCTGTGACAAGTGTGCCCTGGCCCATTGGCACCAAGTGATTCTCTGGAGAACGAAGTGCAGCTGAAGACAGCCAAAAAGTGGACAAAAACTGTGGAGCCAGAGAAGCTGGGAGGCTTGGTGGCACTGTGATCTTAGACTTAGATACACGTAGCACAGAACACAGCTCTGCCTCTTGCTTTATGACTTTGAGCAAGTTATCTATGTTCTCAGAATTTTTTTCATCCACAAAATGGCAGTAACAGTGCCATGTCACACTGTTGTTTTGAGCCTTAAATCACGTATGTACAATGCTCGATAAACTCTCCACCTAGTTCTCCTTCCTTCTCAGCCTGTAGAAGAATTCACTCTCTCTTTAAACAGGTTGCAGAAACAGCAATTGCCTAGCTAGTTTCTGCATGAAAGTTGCAGCCTCTGGGGGGAAAAGAAGTCTGAACAACGGCAGTACCTGAGATGTTACTCAGGCTCTGAGAATTGCCAGTGTGCCCCATAGTGGTGGATTGTCTGGTTTGGGCAGAGTATCCAGCCACTCCCATCACACATTTCCCAAGCAGCTACCCTGAGTCTGGCCTGTGCTCATAAAGAACTTACTCTTTTGCAACCCAGACATCACTCTCAGAGTGCCCCCCAGGCACATTTCTTTGCCTACCGAACTTGGGGTGCTTAGAGGGAGTTGGGGGGAGCATGATGTCGGCACAGGGGCCTGGGACAGATACAATAGCAGGAGCACTAGACCAGGAGTCAGAAGATCGGGCTCCTGCTTTCACTCTGCCCTAGCTGGCTAGAGCAAATCGCTGGAACTTCCAGAATCTCTGACACAATGAGATCTAGTCCCCTCTGAGCTCTTCTGATGTAAATGTTCTGTGTTTCAGGGCTTAATCTATGCTGTTCCCTAGGATGGGGATATAAATGAAGGACATGTGTTCAACATCATTGTCTTCTAAGTTCTCACAACAGTTTGTCAATTCTTCTATGACACTCATCACTCTTGACCCTATATTAGAATTATTTCAATACCTTTCCCACTGAGTCCCTTAAAGGTATGGAGTCATGCCTAGATCACCAGTGTCCAGCACTGTGTCTTGTATCTGAGAGACTCGGTACATATATGTTGACTGAACAGACCCACAGTAATTGATGACAGCCAAGTGTGCCAATGAAAAATGCAACATCCATTAAAATACCTATCAGGAAATACTGTGGTAGGTGGTGTGGGGGATATAAAGGTGAAATAAGATATTTTACTACCTTTCAGCTCTAGATCCAGTCGAGGAACTAAGGAGTGTATGTCATGAACAACTATATATTGAGAGGGCAGCAGATACGAGTGTTCCAAGATAGGAAACAAGGTGGAAAAGTATAGCAATTTAGGCACAGGAGATCATACCAGGCTTCCTGGAAGAAGTGGCATCTGAGTTGGATCTTAAAGGATAGCTAGAATTTTAATAGGTACAGAAGAAAGCAGTTCATGTGAAATACATGGAGGGTTGGCCAGGAAAGAACACAGCGATCAGTGTGGACAGAGTGTGGAGGGACACATAGAAATAGTAGGAGAAAAGACCAGAGTGGTCTCCAAGGTTGAAGTAGCTACACATCTAGGTTGGAGTGGGATTATGGCAGGGCTGTGAATCCCAAAGGACTCAGGGAGTGCACCAGATGACCCACTGGACCAGAGGAATACTGCATATTAGACCTTCTGTTTATACTGATTATCTCATCTAATTTCTATTTTCTAACTTCTTTGTGTGTGTATACAGTGCATGTAAGGGGAGCACAGTCGTCCACGTATATAATGTATAAGTAAAGATGAGTGGGAATGTGTACTCGAAAATCTTATAGAGAGGCTCATGATTTTAAAAGTTTGGAGACAGCTGATCTTAGCTTTCTCATGGGCCATTAGAATCCAAGGAAAGTTTTTGAGTAGGGAAGCAGTCTGATCAGAGTTGTACTTTGGGAAGATCAACCTGGCAAGAATAGAAAAGATGAGAGTACTGATAGATAGAAGAGGAGGCAAGGAAGCCTTTGATGGATGTTACAATGGTCCAGATAGGATGCAAGAAACAGAAGTCTGAAACTGGAAATGTGGGGACCTTCAATAGCCTCCTTATCAGGGTGGTAGCAGATGGGCAGAGGATACAAAAAAGACCTGGATGTGACAGACATTGCAGAACAACAGTGGACAGAAGGAAGGAACAAGAACTAGTCTCAAACGACCAAGAGTTCAAAACTAAGCCTGGAATATCGGGAGGATAATGTGCCACTGACATGAGCAGAAACTGTAGGGTTGGAAAGAGGAACTGGTTTCAGGAAGAATCTATTTGAAGTTCAGAACTTGAGAACTTCTGGTCCAGCACTCACAATTTGCTGAAGAAGAACCCGAGGTTCAAAAAAGGAGGAAAATGTAGACTTCAGATCAGTCATGAGGTCGCCTGAATTTCACACTGATCTTGTTAGATGCTTTTTCAGCTTTGGTTTTTTTAAGACCATTATGTAAGACTTTGTTTAACTGAATTTTCTTTTTATTAAATCATTTAGTACAATCTGTTTTCCAGAAATAATTTATGCTGATGATTTTCAATTTGAGGCCAACCCCAAAAGATTTTGACAAGACATTTTGGAACTCAAAACTATTTTGTAAAACAGTACTTATCCATTAAAATAGTGCAAAAGAAAGGACAATGCAAAAAGAGCCTTTTAAAATAGTTAATGATAAAGGTGAGAGCAACTAAGAAGAGACCATTGCGTTTGTGACCTTCAAGAAAAGAGGTTCAGAGGTGACACGCTAGAATCCAAACTGAATGAATTAAGAAGGTGAGGAGAAGTGTGAAGGGGATGGGAGGAAGCACATGCTAGTAGCTCGAGCAGCCATCAGTTTCTTTGGAAGAGTGACCTGAACATGCTCACAAGTAGAGAAGCTGGTGCTGGGAGATGCCATCAGAGGCAGGGACAGTGGAACTGAGGGTCATCATGAGTAAGTTCCACTTGGAAGATGGGAGGAAAAGATTTTGCTCTTGCATACTGAGAAGAAGGAAGAGAATGTGTGAGGCAGGGACATTCTGAGGTGTTGAGGCTGTGGAGATAGAGAGGGGCAGAAAGAGTATAAAAAAGAGACTGAGACTCAGGGGCAGGAAAGACAAAGAGATGAGAGAGAGACTAGTAGCTGTCACAAGAAATATGAGTCCACATTAAGATGCCTTAATCTGGTAAGAGCCTTCATTTCCTCTATCCAGTTGAATCCAGCTTCTGCTACTCTAAGGAGCTGTTTTAACCACCCATCCTGGAGCTAAGGAGAAACGGCCTTGTGAGCTCCCTCCCAATAGGGTCCGAAGGGCATTGCTTGTTTTAAAGACAAAACTTTGTATCCCATACCTGACTGTGCACATGCCAGCCAGCTCCTGGTTCTGGGAAGGCTCCCAGATCTTCCAGAAGAGACAAGGGGTTAAATGCTATCCACATTTTCAGGGGGAGCCAAGTAGGCTCCCAGAAAGGGACCTTTTTCCTCACAGCTCCTTACGGCTGCTATTATTCACAAAAGCCTGCACAGCAGATCTTGGAGCAGTGCTTCCTCAAATGATTTCCAGGAGCATCTGCGGATTTGATGAAGAATCCGATGCCATCAGAGCACACGCCAGTGATGACTCACTGCTCACTGTGGTTGCCGACTGTTTGCTGAGCACAGCAGCCCTTTCTAGCATGGTCCTCCCAGCTTGGGAGCAGAAGCCAAGCCACACTGGGAGACATGCAGCAGGGAGAGGTTCTAGTTTTTGGCATGTTTCTTGGTTCTACCTTCTGTCCTTGGCTTCCTGTTCTTCTCCCAGTGCCTAAAACCTTCTCAAGGACATCTTTTGCAAGCAGCTGAGCCAGACACATACCCTTCCCTGTTGTTTTAAGGTTTGTCCAGGAAAGGTCAGTTGTGAAAGTAATGAAAAGTGGAGCCCCCCTTTATTTTCTGAGACCTGAATACTCAGGAATCACATCCCTCACAGCATAAGCAGAAAATTGAGGTATCACAGAAGTGCAGATTCTTTCCATTGTGTTTTCAACTACATCCTTCTTTTCAGTTGAAGTATAGTTGAGTCACAATGTTATATTAGTTTCAGGTGTATAGCATAGTGATTCAATATTTTTAATATATTATACTCCATTTAAAGTTATTATAAAATAATGCCTACATTCCCTGTGCCATACAATATATCCTTGTTGCTTATTTATTTTATGCATAGTAGTTTGTATCTCTTAATCCCGTACCCCTTTTGTGCCCCTCCCCCTCTCCCTTTCCTCACCGTTTTTTTTTTCATCTTAACCAGGGCACTGACCTCGTCCTGCTCATTAGAGACGAGTCCCTCTCATGGGCCTGGGCTCAGCCAGAGCTCTCACTCGCAGTTTGCACTCTCCACTTTTCTACCTAAATTCAGCCAGTGCCTTGTTACAACGGCCTCCTGCGGTTCCGTGCCCCAACAAGTTCAGTCACTCAGCCACCAGCGTTTTCTCTTACATCCTACCCCCGCTCCCTGTGCCAGTCGCTTTCTGTCACCCTCCGGGCCTTTTCCTTCCTGCCCCACCAATCACTCTAACCCCTTCTGTTTCCCTTTCCATTTCTCTCGCAGGCCAGCTCCCTTCTCCTTCTCTCCCCCTTCTCTGTCCCTTCACTTTTCTCTACTGACTTTTCCCTCTTTGTCCCTTCTCAGCCAATTAGCTATGATGTCTTCACGCTGTTCATGAGGGCATACCTGGAGGTGGACCTTCCTCAGCCACTGAGCACACACCTCTTCCTGGCCTTCAGCCAGAAGCCCAGACAGGAGACCCCTGACCACCCAAAGGAGGGGGCCAGCAACAGCGAGGCCAGTGGCCCAGGTACATGAACCAGCGTTCCCCAAGATGGAAAGATTTTGCGGTTCTAACCCACTTGCCACAGGCACAGGCTGCCTCCTAGAGGGTCCCCTGTGCACAGTAACTTCCCTGTGGGGGGGACATGGGGGACATGGAGACCAGGGAACAGGAACCCCTGTCTTCTCAGGGCCTCACAGGAAGCCCTGTCTGATGGATCTCTCAAAGAAATAAAGAAGGGCATAGTTCCTGCCATCAGGATCAGAGGGAGGCTGGGGAGAAGAGGAGGCACAAGCTAACGTACAGCAAGCAGTAGGGGAGGGCCTTCCGCAAAAACTGCCAGTCTCAGGGCAGCACATGGGCTGGGACTAGCCCGGGAGAGTCAGAGGAAGGGAACAAAGTGGTCCCTGTCTTTCTGAAATTTGAACTATAATGGAAGAGACACAGCCCAACCCATCAGAGAGCATGAACCCAGCTGACACCAGAAACACAGGCACAACCCAAGTGGTCCAGATCTCGTGGGAAGGTCTCCTGCCTGCCTCTCTAAAAAGCTGGAGGACATGGTCTAGTTCTTAAATCTTCTTTTTTATTTCCCAGATTCCGACATACAGAATGCAGATAATGCTGCCAAAGCAGACGAGGCCTGTGCCCCAGATACGGGTAAGTCTTTCGGGGAGGAGTGGGGAATACCTCGTCCTTGGAGGGAGGGGGGAGTCTGACTAGCAGTTTAAATGCTTTTAAGTAGATCTTGTCTGCCTCCTTTTCCAGGGCCCCTGCCACTCAGTGTGCTGGGATTTTGATGCTAGATGAGGGTTCGTAGTTCACTTGCTCTGAAACAGGGCAGATCATGACTTCAGACAGCTCCTTAGACGTTTACTTCTGATGGGTCTGCCTAGCCAGAGAGGGGGAAAGGAGAAAGAATACAGTGGGGGGTTGTGTATGCGCACATGTCGGCTAACACTGTTTTGAAGATCTGTTTGCCAGGCACCTGCTTTATTGCATGTTTCACTGAGCCTTTGCAGTCACACCATTTCACACATGGAGGAGCTGAGACTTTAAGAGGTTGTATATCACCGTGTGACTGGTGAAACTGGGGATTCAGTCCAGAACTGTCCAACCTCAAAGCTGCTGCTCTTTTCCACACCAAGAGAGAAAGCAATGATCTGTCTTGAGGTGCCTGGACTAAGGTTTGCCTCCATGTAAAGGCTTCACTTTGGTTGTTCACAATGGAATGACCAAAGCTGTGCTCCCAGTGGGGCCGCCATCATGGTACCTGGCTGCCAGTGCACCCACTCCTGGGCCATGGCTGACATGGAACCTTCTCTGGCCCATTTATCAGTGGGAATCCATTCCTCTGTTGGCAGGTTATTGACAGGCACAGGCCCAAGGGCAGGCACTCCTAGGAAAACTGGAAGGAGCAAAGATTACCCTCCTTGATCTTTGTTCTCAGATCCAGTACAAATTCCCTGGACACTATCGACCCAAGCTGGGTCAGGCACTAAGCATATTGGTTAAGAATCTGGACTTTAGAGACAGACTTCCTGGGTTTTATGCCCAGCTCTGACAATCTCTATCTCTATAACCTTGGGTATGTTTGAACAATATCTCTGAGCCTCAGTTTCCCCATCTGTAACATGAGATGACAATAAGTGTTGATATGAAGGTTAAGTGAGTTATGTGTGTAAAATGCTTAGAATAGTAGCTGGAGCATTGTAAATGTTCGATAAATATTAGCAGTTTTATTCAGGCCACCCTCCAAAAGTACACCCTACTGTTACCTTGTCATGTCTGCCAAGATCTCCTTCAGTCTGCACCCTCAGTCTCCAGATGTATCAGTTGGGCATTCTCTTCTCATGGGAGGACTTTTAAATACTGTCTCCCTCCCAGGTTGGTCTTGGAGCTTCAAATACAGAGACTCAGAGAAACAGGCCTTAATTCCTGTGCATTATTGTTTGGAAAATATTGATATACATTAGTGAATTCCAGCTCTTGGGATGTGCTCAGGGGATAAAAAATGCAGTTTTATTGTATCTGACTATATATATCCTATGTATATGTATACACATACATACATGCATACATACATGGAAGTATAGATAAGAGATAATACAACTGAGTGAGAATTAATTGTAACAGGAATCTAAGATGCAAGAATTTCTTCAAGTGGATAATAGATATTGTTCTAATCTTTTTTCCAGTCATGGCAAAAAGGACAACTAGAGGATTATAGAGTTCTCAGTGTACAACTGAAGAACTGGTGAGATCAAAAGTTCACTCGGGAGGGTGGGTATAGCTCAGTGGTAGAGTGCATGCTTAGCATACATGAAGTCCTGGGTTCAATCTTCAGTACCTCTATTTAAAAAAAAAAAAAAGCAAGAAGGACATTTAGATTTAAAAGGAAAAATTCACTCCAGATGGAAAGCAGAACAAGGTTGGGAAAGGAGAATTGCCTCTGGACCATAAGCTTAGCAAATACCAGGCTTCTCATAGAGCTCCAGAAAGCAAGGACTGAGAGCATCGGTGCCTTCTGGAGGCCTTCAGGGACACTGCAAGACTCTACAAAGTATAGGCTCACCCACCCCTCTGCCCAGCATCTCACCCAGACATGCTAGGTCCATGGCCCCTTGGTTAAATGGATTAAAGTTATAAGTCTTAAATCTTATGTGGAATAGAGGAGGCGTGTTATGACATAAATCATTCTCATGGTGGAAAGAAAAAGGTCAAACTGGAAGCTTTGAGATTCTAAATTCTCAGCAAGAAAATCAACTGTGAAAAGTGTCTGGACCCAAATTCTTTGCGCAGAGACCTTCTAAGTGTCTGGAACTTCAAGAGGAACCTGAGAGAAGTTATTCTGCATCCCCTGAGGTTCCAAGTTGTCTGGGCAGGATTTTTTTTTAGTGATTGAAGTTTCTAAGATACCAAGGAAGGACTTAGTGGGGATGTGACAGTTGAGAAAAAGTAATCTATGATGATAATAGGCCTTGGCTGTGCTTGTATCTGTATCATTCTGGGTCTGAGAGCAACTTCCAGAGACTTCCTCGCACTGTTTTCCTATGCATGGGAGTGTCAGTCTCATGTGGTCTAGTCATGAAAGGGCAGTTACCTGACTCCTGGCCCAGGGAGGTGTATAGCATTTTTTAATCTTCTTCTGTGACTTGAGATTTAAAGTAGAAAATCCTTCTCCTGTTAGGCCATCTTCCACGGATGTCTTAATTAGACACCCCTGTTCACCAGAAGCAAGAATGTAGGGACAGGTGGACACCACAGGGAGGGGCCTCTGTCAGCAAGGAAGAGCCAAGTTCTGGAGTCACCTTAGATCAGGCCATCTGTTGAAAATACCACCCTTTTCCTGTTGCCCAAGTGGAAACCAGAGGAAGAAACTAGATTCTCTTTTGATGGGGCCTGTTTAGGCCTATCAGATCAATCTCCAAGCTCCGATCAAAACAGCCCACTGTAAGAAATAATTGGATCCATAAACACAGCATAGAGGGACTTTCACTGAGTTCAGACATCAGCTCAGAGACTTGAGCAGTCTGTCATTGTCAGGATTTCAGCTCAGGAAAAGCTGAATTCACCCTTCCCTGAATGCCCAGGACAAAGTGGGACAAACAATGTGAACTTCATCCTCCTGGTTTTTCAGTTCTTCAGACTGTTGAGATGTTTCAGCAACTTGGAAGATATAGAGTCTTGAGGAAAGTCCCTCAAGTTTTTCCTTATTTTTTCCTAATTATAAAAGTAACCCAATGTAAAAAATTTGAAGGGTACAAAAAAACTAAAGAAACAACAAAATCACCTATAATCTACCAGTGCAATTATGCATGCATATGCACACATGTATCCTTGTAGGTTTTTTCCCATAATTTTTTTACAGGATTAGAATCAGACTGTATACATATAATTTTGGATCTAGCTTTGTTTTTCATTTCACATTATATTCACATTTTTCATGTCATTCAAGACTTTTGGTGACTATCAACTTTAATGCAAGTCTGTCTTTTAATAGATGAGAAAACTGAGGTTGGGTGTGGCGAGTAAGCCTACTTGGGCAAGATCACACATCATTTAGCACAAACCCAGTTTTCTGCCTCTATCTTGGTGCTCTTTCCACTAAGCCATACAGCCCAACTGGAAAGCAAGAAGTAATATAGAGACTTTGTGTCTAGAAGGTGTTAGTCTTTTATTACTGCGGGACCCTGAAGGATGTTGGCACCTGATAGAACCTCTTCTCTGGAAGAGGGTGGTCCCTGAGGAATGTGCTCAGATGACTGTAGCTTAGGGGTATTTCACACAGGGCAGCATGAGGAGGTGGGACACCAGTGAGACTATGTGCCACTCTGTCTTTCTGGGCCCAGCAGTTCCACTGCTGGACTGAACAGTAGACCTCAACAAAGGCTAGAACAATGGCTCAAGATCCAGTCACAGCTCTGGTAACCAAAGGATCTTTGGAAAAGAACGGCAATCTCTAGGTCCATCCATGTTGCTGCAAATGGCATTATTTAATTATTTTTTATGACTTAAGTAGTATTCCTCTGTGTGTGTGTGCGCACGCACGTGTGCGCGCGCATGCGCACATGGGTGCCTATACACACCACGACATCTTTATCCATTCATCTGTCAATGGATATTTAGGCTGCTTCCATGTCTTGGCTATCGTAAATAGTGTTTCCATGAACATTGGGGTGCATGTATCTTTTCTAATTACAGCTTTCATATTTTCTGGATATATGCCCAGGAGTGGAATTGCTGGATCATATTACTCTATTTTTAGTTTTTTAGGGAGCCTCCATACCATTCTCCATAGAGACTTCACCAGTTCACATTCCCAACAGTGTAGGAGTTCCCTTTTCTCCACACCCTCTCCAGCATTTATTATTTGTAGATTTTTCAATGAAGGCATCCTGACTGGTATGAGGTGGTGGTACCTCACTATAATTTTGACTTCCATTTCTCTAATAATTAGCAATAATCTGTTCATGTGCCTGTTGGCTATCTGTATATCTTCTTTGGAGAAATGTCTATTTAGGTCTTCTGCCCATTTTTGATTGAGTTTATTTTTTGTTATGGAATTCTATTAGCTTTTTGTATATTTTGGAAATTAAGCCCTTGCTGACACATAGTTTGCAAACATTTTCTCCCAGTCCATAGGCTGTCTTTTAGTTTTGTTTATGGTTTCCTCTGCTGTGCAAAAGTTTTTAAATTTGATTAGGTCTCATTTGTTTACTTTTGCTTTTATGTCTATCGCCTTGGGAGACTGAAGTGAAAAAACATTGCTACAATTTGTGTCAGAGAATGTTTCGCCTATGTTCTCTTCTGGTTTTATGGTGTCATGACATATTTAAGTCTTTAAGTTGTTTTGAGTTTATTTTTGTATATGGTGTGAGAGTGTTCTAACTTCATTGATTTACATGCAGCTGTCCAGCTTTCCCAACACTGCTTGCTGAAGAGATTGTCTTTTCACCATTGTGTATTCTTCTCTACCTTGCAGAAGATTAATTGACCACAGGTGTATGAGTTTATTTCTGGGCTCTCTATTCTGTTCCATTGATCTATATGTCTGTTTTTGTGCCAATATCATTATGTTTTGATTACTGTAGCTCTTTAGTATTATCTGAAGTCTGGGAGGGTTAATCCTCCAGCTTTGTTCTTTATTCTCAGAATTGCTTTGGCAAGTCTGGGTCTTTTGTGGTTCCGTATAAATTTTAGGATTATTTGTTCTAGTTCTGTGAAAAATGTCATGGGTAGTTTGATAGGGATCACATTAAATCTGTAGATTCCTTTGGTAGTAGGCCGTTTTAACAATGTTAAGTCTTCCAATTTAAGAGCATGGCATATCTTTCCATTTCTTTGAATCATCTTCAGTTTCCTTTATCAGTGTTTTATAGTTCTCAGTGTATAGGTCTTTCAACTCCTGGTTAGGTTTATTCCTAGGTTTGTTTTTGTTTTTGTTTTTGTTTTTGTTTTGACATGATTTTAAATGGGATTTTTTTTTTTTTTTTACTTTCTCTTTCTGAGATTAGTGTAAAGAAATGCAACAGCTTTATGTGTATTAATCTTGTATGCTGCTACCTTGCTGAATTCATTTATTCTAATAGTTTTTGTGTGGAGTCTTCAGGTTCTATATAGAACATTACGTCATCAGCATATAATGACTTTTGTTTTAAAATACCTTTGTTAAAACACAGTTGACATAAAATGAATTGCACATGTTTAAAATGTACAATTAATAAGTTTTTATCTCCATATACACCCATAAAATCAGCACCACATCATTATAATGAAGATATCCGCCAGCCCCAAAAGTTTCCCATTTATAATCCCTTTCTCCCAGCCTCCCTACCCACCCACCTCCATCTCCGTACAGCCACTGATCTGCTTGCTGTCACTGTTGACTAGATTACATTTTCTAGATTTTATATAAGAAGAATGATACAGTATGTACTTTTTTCATGTGACTTCTTTCACTCAGCATAATAATTTTAAAATTCATCCATATTGTTGCGTGTATCATAATTAACATATTTTATTGCTGATTAGTATTTCAGTATATAGGTAGATATTCCACAGTTTGTTTACCCATTCACCTATTGATGGACATTAGGGTTGTTTCCAGTTTGGGGCTGGAATATGAATGAAATAAAATATGAATATTGTTCATATTTTCTTGCTTCTTTGCAATATTTTATTGAATGCCAGACATTGAAAATTTTACATTGTTGTTTAATAGATGTTATATCTTTTTGCAACCCACTGAGGGTCTTGTCCAGTAGGAAGTTATTTCCAAAGGCCTGATCCTTTGAGACTTTAGGATGAAGCTGCCTTTTCCTTGTTCTGCAGCTCTGTTTCATGGCTTCCATCCTGGTCTCCTCACAGGGCCCTTTGTAACACACAGGGTGTGCCAATGACCTTTGGTCTCCCCCACGGTCCATCTGGGTGATGGCCAGCTCCCGTCTCAGACCACAGCCTTACCCCTCGGACCTGGTAGGCTTTCATTTAGCACAGCTCTGTCAGCCTGCAGTGACTGTTTGCCATTGCTTGGCACTTTGGTTCTCTGAATGAAGAGTGTACTGGTGGCATTGCCTTCCCCAGTAGGCATTATTGTCCAGACTGTCTCTCCCTCTGCCTGTGACTTCAGCACTATTACTTGGTGGTGCAATACTTAGGTTGGATTTTCCACTGCCAGTCAATCTTCTTTTCACTGTTTCCTGTGTTTTCTGTGAGTTGAACCTCTTGTTTGATATTGAGATCATTTCTGATGGACATGGGTATTGTCAGGCTGGGGAGAGAGAGGGAGCTCTTAAAGTGCCTCAAAAAAATATACTGTACACAGTAAAATATAGGTGCCTGGTTTTCTGGTTGGTAATAATGTCGTATTTCTTAACCAGAGGAAAGAGACAGTTTCCCTACCTATGAGAAGGAAAATTTCAGAGGGAAAACTTACTCTATTCCTATGGTATGATAACCTGCTTTCTTTATACACTGATTAGGCTTTCAATAAGACAAAATTCTTCCTAGTTTACAGAAATTAATTGATTATCAATCCCAGTTTTCTCTTCTGAACTTTCATCTTTTTATTTATCTTTAAATACATTAGAGAAGAAAATTGTGAGAAGGGGTATATTGGCAAATAACCAATAGTCTGAATTTTTGGAATCCCAGCCAAAAATACCTCTATAGATGGGGTGTGTTCCCCCCCCCCAAATTAGGCTAAATGACATTAGCTATTAGCTATTGACATTATTAAGAATCACTATCATCTTTTCTGAAAATGTACACAGCATAGGTGAATTTCTTATAAAGCCATAGACTCTTAAAAAGACTCAGAATGGGCTTCATTCAGAGAATATGTACTCTACAAACTGGATTTCTAGGGCCACCAATTTGACTGTATCTATGTAACCGACGCTTTTGAAGACACTTATAGAAAATTCTTGCCTCTGCCATGAAAAGGATGGGGCAACAAAGGGTTTCATATTTACTAAACATTGTGTCCTTAGATGCTTTCCTTTTGCTTGTTGCAGAATCAAAGATGACCGAGAAGCAAGTGCCAGCTAAAGACCAAGCGGCTGCGACCCCTCTGGGAAACCCTGTTGTTCAGTCTCCAGGCTCAGAATCCCCCACAGTGTACCTGAAGGACGTCGTGTGTTACCTGTCCCTGCTGGAGACGGGGAGACCTCAGGATAAGCTAGAGTGTACGTATGCACCCTGTCAAGGGGCTTTGACTGTTTCCTAGAGGAAGAGCTAGTGTCCTGTCCATCATTCTAAACGTGCTGGAGATTGATCTGGGATCCAGAGGTAGGTCCTGCCTCCAGTGGGGGAGGTTTTCTGCCCTGTCACCAGCAGTAACATGTATATTTCCTAGAATCTGCCTTGGGACACAGTAGCTGTTGTATAGTGTGGGAAGTGCATTTGAAATCTTGGTATTGAAAACCAGGAGCTGGAAAAGGAAGGGGTCTCTGCAAAGGGTGAACACTCCCTTTCTTTGCTGGCAGGATTTCTGGAAAGCCTCCAATCAGAAAGCTGCTGCCTCCTCTTAGCAGATTTTTCAAGGGAGGATTTTCAACTTCTGTCTTCCTTCCCCTATTCCATGTCCAAGCAACACTTGAAATATGAGGAATCCATATTTTTTTTTCTTGAGATCTCATCAACCTCTATCTTGTTAAAGCTTATTTCCAATTCTTCACCCACCTGCCTCTCCACCCCAAGTGTTGTGGCCTCTAGAGAATGAGGGCTAGTTAAATATGGGAGTCGAGCTGAGTTTCAAAAGCATGTCTTCAGGAGGAGAATAATAACTGGGGGCAGAAAGGAAAGCCTATAGTGACTGAAACAGCCCGCAGTCTTGGACATGAGTCACTTCAGGGATGGTCTCACTGGCCTCTGTGAGCCTGCAGGCAAACTTTTTATAACATGATGGGACCTTGTTAAAAAATAGATACTGTTTTGGCTTCTCTTGGGATCTTAGTAGACACTGAGGGGAAAGCATATATATTATAGAAAAAGTCAAAATTCCAGCTAACACGCAGACGAGTCAACAAATCTTAAGCAGTAGCAAGGAAAAATCTGGCAAAGGTTAACCCTTGCCAAAACCAAAATGAAACAGTTTGCTCACTAGCCAAGCTTAAAGGCTCCCCCATAGATGTCAGGTGTTAACAATTGCAGGTCTTAACTGCTAATTTGGAAGCAGATGTACCAGGTTTCTGGCTAATGTTAAAAGTGAAATGTCATATTATTTCCCACATTCAGTTAGATTTGGGGTTTCAGGTGTGATATTTGTTCATAACTATGGGAGAGGATGTGGCAGATTCTTCATAGTAGTGCCTTGCAGTCTGAGTCTTGTCATGGCAATAAAAAGAAACTGCATTTTTTAGAGCTTTTTATTGTGGAAAATTTCAAACATAGACAAAAGTAGAGAGTACAATGAACTTCCATGTACTTGTCAGCCACCGTCAACAATTACCAGCTTATAGTCAGTCAAGTTTTTTTATACCTCCCACTCCTTCCCTCTGCCCCAGATTGTTTTGAAGCAAATTCCAAACATCATATAATTTCATCTGTAAATATTTCAGTACGTACCTCTAAAATATAACTTTTTCTTAAATAGAACCACAGTACCATGGTCACATCTGAAGAAAAGGATTCCTTACAGTTAGCAAATATTCAGTCAGGATTCATTATTTTCCCATAGTTGGGAAACAATTCAAACATTGTTTGTTTGAGTCAGGATCCAAGTAAGGTCCAGGCATTGCTACTGGTTACTGTGTCTCTTCAGTCTCTTTTAATCTTTTGCTTATTTTTTTTCCTTACAATTTTTTGTTGCAGAAGCTTGGTCATTTGTCTTGTAAAGTTTTCTTTGTTTTTTTTTTAATTAAACCAAATAAATCCAAATCCTCCCTGATTTTAGTGATCAAAAACAAATTAAGCTTTAAAAAAAAATAACCAAACATGTATTTTTGGGGAAATGATGGCCTGAAATCCTACCTATCATCAATGTAAATAATAATAATAACTCATCATTGAACACCTTATTTTTGCTAAGCACTTTAAATGCATTATCTCATTAACCACAGACCATCAACATTCACAATAACCCTAGAAAGTCGACATGATTATTCTCATTTTACATATAAGAAAGCACATAAAAGTTAAATGACTTGCCCAAGGCCCTGGATGCTTATTCACGCATTCTCATTTTATCCCTCATGCACAGTAGGACATGCTAGAGCCACTGGGGCCCAGGGTCTGGGGGCATCACTAGGGCAAAGATCTGTCATTACATCATGCATCCACCTGTTTGGCGAGTTAGCCTTGTATGCCGAGTGTCTCTCACCCGGACACTCAGAGGAGTCACAAAGAATCTAAATCCCATGACCTTACTTTTAAACAACTTAAACTCCAACCAGAGACGCACCACTGAATAAACATGAAGTACAGAGATGCTACGGGGACTCACACTCATGACCCAGATCTCATTAGCCACAGAGTTATTGCTTAGACAATTCCAGAAGGCAGGTGGCTTGGTTCTCCCTTTTCCCACCCTCTCTGTAAAGAAGTCAGACTCCTTGCCCTGGAGGGTGGGTGAGCTGGCTGCAACAGACTTCGCCCCAGTGATGGTCTGAACTGGAAACTGGCCGCAGCAAAGTCTCAGCCCATCCATGGTGCCTGAAGGACACCTCAAGCCTCACCTCTGTGTTTTTTGCAGTCATGTTTCGTCTCTATGATTCAGATGAGAACGGTCTCCTGGACCAAGCGGTAAGCTCTCCAAATATCCCTCCAAGATCCAAGAAAGGCTGGGGGAGAGGGGAGCAGGTGAAGGGAGAGTCTGGTAAAGGGAAAACTCTCAGTTCCATCTTCATAGGAATAGCAATGTCTCACTATGGGCCACAGAGATGAGTAGAACCCCCCAGATTCTAATTCTAAAGAGCCAGCCCGGAGAGATTGAACTCCAGGTTGCCTTTTCATTCCAGAAGCCCAAATGGCAAAATCTCAGATTGGGGAAATGAGATTTACTATCTCATCTAGTTTAACTTCCCAACTGGTTCAGAAACCCCCCTGCAATTTCCTGCTGGAGGCCAGGGGCAGAGGGGAGGAGGTGGGGGGAGGCACTGAGACCAGGGCAGGAGGGCAGGAGGAAGGTAGGTAACAGCTGGTGTGCTTTGCCAACCCCCTTTGTCTTCCTCTCATACCCCGGGGGCACTAGTTCCAGGAGCCTGGCTCTGTCTGCTCTGAGCACAGGAGCCCCTCCCACTGCACCTGGGAAAGCCTGGGTCTGGCCCACACCTCCCCTCAGGAGGAGGCAGGGATAGGTCAGGGGTCACGGGGTTAGAAGAAGGATGGAAAAGAAAGAAGGCAGAAAGGGGAGAAGGCAAATCGAACCAGATAGGCCCCGTCCTCGTGACTGGCAGTGTCAGAGATGGGGCTCATTAATGGAAAGGCTCTGAGGTTGAAGTGCCTGGGGCTGAGTCAGACCAGAGAAAGGAAGAAAGGGAACACATCCACTAGACCAGCCACACCGTCATCGTCCCAGTTCCTTCGGAACTCCAGAGCGTCTTTAAGGGATGCCTGCAGCCACAGGGCAGTGCTGTCAATGTTGGGTCATGTGAGGGAACCACCAGAGAATCACACTCTCGAGCATTTGATCAACACATAATTATTGAGTTTCTAGTGTATGTCAGGCACTGTTCGAAGACCTGGGGATTTATCAGTAGCCAACGGAGAAAAATCCAGGCCCTCGTGGTGCTTTCCTTCTGGTGCAGACACACACACTGAAAAGTGTAGTAAAACATGTTAGATAGAGATGTGTGCTAGCGGAAAATAAAGGAGGGAGAGGAGACGTTGGGGGAGCTGCAGTTTAAGCTGGAGGAGCCAAGGAAGGTCTCCCTGAGGAGAGGACATCTGAACAGAGACTTTAAGGAAGTGAGAGGGTGAGTCACAGGGATGTCTAGAGAAAGCACCTTCCAGGCAGAGTGCAAAGGTCCTGAGGGGTGCCTGGAATGGTAGCAGATTAATTAGGAGGCCAGAGTGACTGGAGCAGAAGGACTAAACGAATCAGGTCGGAGTGCATAATGGGAAATGAGATCAGAAAAGTAATGAGAAGGGGCATTTGCAAAGCATTATCAAGCCTTACAGGCGACTGAAAAGGTTTTCTCTCTTACTCTGGAGAAACAGAGAACCACTGCAGATTTTGAGCAGAGGAGTGATGTGGTTGACTTAGGTTCTAACCGATCGCTCTAGCTGCTGTGCTGAGTCTAGACTGTAGCGATGCAAGCAGGGATCCAGATAGGAGGCTATTAAAATAAACAAGACAAGAAATGATGGTAACTTAACACCGGGGTGGCAGCATTGCAGGTGGTAAGAAGTGGTTAAATTCTGGATCTGTTTGGAAGCTAACATTGGTGGACTGAAGTGAGTCTCAAAATAGTCCTCTCTTTCAACATCCCACCAAAACTCCCTGGCGGTTGGATGCCCAGTCTGTTTGTTAACACTCCCAGTAACGGGGAGTTCATCCCCTACCTTAGAATAGCTGCTCCTCTGCTGTGGATGACTGTTAGAGAGGGCGTGCTCCCTGCCCAAGACGCATCTGTGGTCTGACAGGGAAATCTTCAATACAAAAACTGAGTATATCCTCCCCTCCCCGTCCCCCAACTCAATAGAGAGATCAAAATAGGCCAACCCTCAAATCCTCCTTCCCTCCATCCTCAGCTCACTTCTGCCCTCTGTGGCTGACCAGGACAGCTGACCGATAGAATACCAATTCTATACAATAGGCATTCGCGTATTGGACAGTACTATCACATCTTCCCTAAAATCTTTTTCAAGCTCAAATTTCCTAATTCCTACACTGTTCCTAATAAAGCAGGCTTAACTATCCACTCTGGCCAAGCTCTGATTTGTCAATGCCATTCTTAATATAAGGCACAGGACTGAACCCACTCCTCCAAGACGCTTTAAGTATCCACATCTGGGGAACTAATTCTTCCTGAAACCTTCCCGCTCTGCTTCCTGAAAATGCCCGCCCATTTACACAGCCCGAGATTGAGTCTTATTCCTGAATCACATTGTTTTCTCACGTTGAATCTGGGACTTAACCAGATTCACAAGCTCTTTTCTGTTGGAACTTCTGCCAACCCCTATGCCCACCTCTCTGCCCACTTCCTTACCCCTGTCTACTGCCTCATCTGCAGTTTTGCAATGGGTTAGTTTCTAATTTAAATGAAATACAATTTTTAAAAATCCCTGTTAGGTTTTAGCATGCTTGTTTTGACCTAGCATTCTACCTCGTGGAAGAATTTAAACCTTGCTTCAGTTCTCCAATGTGTATCCCCAAATCAACCTTACTATGAACTATCTTAGGTGGTGCCCAAGACATGCAAATGCTTCCTTGGTCCAGTATGTTTCAGTGGGACTCTCAGTGCACTGATTCATTAGCATCCAACAATTCTGTGAGATTTTAGATGGAGCCTGGCCTTGGAACCAAACAAAAGGCTCACTCATTAGGCAAACATACCCTTCATGAATTTCCTGTTCCCAGAATCCTGGGCTCGGGGCTGGACATGATACAAAGGAAACAAAGGAGATGCCAAAAGGAATCTGAATCATAGTGCCTGAGAAGGGACCAACACAGTGGCCCTACATCCAACTGACACTGACCCCTCAGGGGTAGAGATGGATCCCAAGTTGCTAAAGCTGTGAGAATGAGGTGTGGGGAAAGGGGGAGGAGAGAAGTGTCTTGGTTTGTAAGTATTTGTGGGAGCTACGATCACAAAGAAGGAGAAAACAGGAGTGCTTTCTATTCTAAGTGAAAGCACAGAATAGGGGAAGGAAGGTGGGTGCAGGTGGGTCCAGGAGGAGGTCAGTGTTCAGTGAGCTTTCTGCGGATCTCTGGCTCATCCACGGTCTGTGCTGCTTGTGAGCAGCTACTCTCTGCTGAGCTTTGTGGTCAAGGCAGAAATAAAGAGCAAAAACAGTGAGCTTGTGATGAAAGGCCAGTATCTGGCAGCAGCTGCTTCTCCCACCCCGCCCTGCCCATCTTCCCAAGGGGTTGGATTTTGAGTCTTGCTCTTGAAAACACATCTTCAGTTGGCTTCTCCCCTTGATGTTTTCTAGGAGATGGATCATATCGTCAACCAAATGCTGCACATTGCCCAGTATCTCGAGTGGGATCCCACGGAGCTAAGGCCTGTGAGTTTCCAGAAGCATGGGGTGTCTTCTAAGTGAGCTTCCAAGATGAGAGGGGGAGTTGGAAACAGATGTTTACTGTGCAAGGCTCTCCCAGACTCATCTTACAGGCGGCTTCCCTGGGGTCCTACGCTTGGACCTCCCACTTCTCTGACAGGAAAAATTAGAGGCAGCAGGGAAAAATGTAGACTAGATCAAATACCTAGTAGTACCCCTAATTTTTTCACCAGAGCTAAATATTTGTAACAGTTCATGGATCAAAGAATTAAGAGCTAGAAAGAATTTTAAAGGTTTTTCTCAATCATCAGATAATACTAATATTAATGATATTATTAATTGTAGATAATATTAATAATAATTATATTTGAGGGCTTCTGTGAGTCTGATATTCTCTTTGGCATTTTATATACGTTTTCTCTAATCCTCACTACAGTGCTGCAAACATAGCCACGCTAGTTGCATTTTACAGATGAGCAAAGCAGGACCCAGACAGTCGGAGTGGCAGCCCAAGGTCACAGAGTTAGTTAGGACGGGGCAGAGCCAGGCCTGGAACCCTGTTCTCCTCACCTGCATTTGCTTCCTCCCTGCTCCACTCACTCTGAGTTATAGGGAAAAGGGGGAAAACACAAGCCAGAAAACACAGAACAAAAGAGAAAGAAGAGGGAGGGGAGGGCACAGAGAGGTCGAGGATGAAAGTCTGTGGCTCTGTGGATTCCGCAGATACTGAAGGAGATGTTACAAGGGATGGACTACGACCGGGACGGCTTTGTGTCTCTCCAGGAGTGGGTCCACGGAGGGATGACCACCATCCCATTGCTGGTCCTCCTGGGCATGGACGACTCTGTAAGTGGCAAGCTTGAGCTCAAACATCTCTTGCCTTTCAGAAACATCAGGCTCCATGTGGAGGTCAATATGCTTGGCTTCTGCCCCAGACAATGGAAACCCCATATTCTCTAGGCCAGCCCCAAAGTCCTCTCTTTTTACTTAATAGTACCTGAAATACATTCATTAATTTGACAAGCATTTATTCAATCATTACTAAATAAAGATACTGTTCTGAGGGCTGCAAGGGGACACAGATACAATATTCACCCACCGGAAGCTTATGCTCAGCCAGGCCAAGGCCGGAAAACATTCAAAGAAGAATTCCATCTTTTCTACACGTTTGGTTTAAAAATGCTGAGAGTTGAGGAAGGAAAAAAGGAAAGGAAGAAAGGAAGAAAAAAATTCCGATCTGAGGTGAATGTGTTAAATTATGATATCTTCTTTAACAATCAAAACAACCAGATGAGGTAGATTATCTTTTTTACCCATTCATACAGACGGAAAACTGAGATTCTGAGCCAGGAGAGCCAGGGGAAGAGCCAGCATTTATTTGTACTTGACTCCAAAATCTGCACTTTCTAATGCCCCACACTTAGGAGTGAGCCCGGTGGAAGAAACCGTGGAGGGTGTCTGCCCTGACTCTGAAGGATGCGTGGGATTCTGATATCCCAGTCTTGAGATAAACAGCAAGTGGAAGGGCCTAGGATATTTGATCTGGCTCTCAAGGATGGGTGTGATTTGGATGGTAGAAGAGAGAGTTTGTGGCCAGAAGAATAGCTTGATCAAAGGTCCAAATGGAAGAAAGTTCAGGATGTATCAAACTTCCCAGTGCGATCAGCCTAGGAAATACACGTAGAGGTTTAGTGTGAAATTGCTGGTTGCATGTGCCTGCATCTGACCTAGTCTGCTTATTTACCATGAGAAGTAGCTTCCATACACGAGGTAGGAAAGATTAAAAACTAGAAGTACAAATGGTGACGTTAGCACTTACCAGGCCAAGTCACACAAGTTGCGTGACAGCATCTGTTTGAGAGTACGGAGTCAAGAGAGAGGAACAGAACAGGAAGCGCAGGGGGTCAGCCTCTAGCTGACATTCTTGCCCGTAATGTGTCCATCTGACGGTTCTGCAATTCAGGACTAAAGCTGAGCCTTCATTCCCAGCACTCAAGGAGACTAAGAATCCTGCAGTTATCTCACAGCCTGCCCAGTTCTTCCCAAGTGCTAATTAGAAATCAAGGAACCAGGATCTACACACTCCCTTTTTGTTCCCTTCTTAAAACCCTAGGAGGTCAGAGTTGGAAGAGACCTTGGTGATCCCTGATTTACCCCCTTGATTTTTCATACTGAGGTCCAGAGAGGTAACAGTGCCTGCCCATGGACATACACCTAGTTAGTACCAGAGGCCACCTTCCATATTCAGTAACAGCAGACTTCTCATGCAGTGATTCCTTACCAAGAACCTACTGTGTGCAAGAGCCCCCGTGAGCTAGGACCTGGGGGTGCTCAGATAAGTAAGATATACTTCCAGCTATCACTCCTCAAGATTATATCTGCCTGAGAGTGGAAGTTCTGCTTGAGTGCTGTTTCAACACACCTGTTTTTTCTCTGAAACATGAGAATAGAAATGAGAGATTTTAATCACAAGGAACCAATTTCTAGTTCTAGTTCCTATTTTGGACTTGCTGAGACCAAAGTGCCACCAGCCCTTTGCTTGGAGAGGATCCCCCTGTTTTACGGCTGGAAGAGGGAGAGACAGTTTCTTTAACATTCTCCCCAGTGTCTCCCCCCTATGCCAGATCAGCCTTCTAGAAAACCGTACTTTAAAAAAAAAAGAAAAGAAAACCGTATTTTATATCAGGGAAATGCAAACAAAAAGCAAATATGTGTTTGGTTTTTAATAATGAAATTTTTTATGTGTTTATTTGAAAATATGCACTGAATTAAAAGTTTTTACATGTAATATTTTGGTACTAGAGAAAACATTCCTCAGTGTCTTAAAAGTCACATTGCTTGTTTGGCTTTTTTCAAAACCCACATATGGCCACTGAAAAGTCTGGGGATCTCTGAATGGGGTATATGAGAAATGATCTGTCTCCCAGGGAAACTGCAGCTTCAGCATAAAACCTGGCATGCACAAGGAAGGTGACTCCCACGCCCTGCGGCCTCCCACGTGCAGAAATGAAAGAGCCACACGATGGCGCTATAACCCAAGCAGAAATGTTAACTTCATCCTGGGTCAGGGTCCCTTTGCCACTTACCCTGCATCCATGAAAATACTATCTGGGAAAGCAAGAGTCAGCTAATCGATTTCGCTAATAAAGGTATTTTCAGGTCAGATGACCGTCCTTTGGGCTGCATGAAGAAGGAGCTGGTCTGCTAGGACTATAATTTCTATTCTGTCCACGAAGGAAAACCCTGGTCTGTGGAGGTAGAGGAGAGGCATGGAAGGAGCATGGGCTCGGAGGCCAGCAAGAGCCCCCAGGGTGACCACCGGCTGGGTATCATTTGTGTGGCCTTGAGCTATTGTTTATGTAACTTCCCTGATTCATTTCTAGACAAGGTGTGTGTCTATCTCCTTACACATAGGACAACACTGTGAGCTTATTTTTGTGTCCCCCTGTTTAGCGTGGAGTAGGAACTTGCTGAAAGTTTTCATTTACAACGTGTCAGGCACTGGATTAGGAGCGTCACTTATATTATTTCATTTAATTCTTACAGACATCCCTTGAGGTTGATGTTTGTCAGAGGAATGAATGACTCGAACTTTTAATGAATCATTTCATCACTTAGTGAACCCATTTACGAAAGTAGAAGCCATAGATACAAAGGCTTCAATTCTGTAAAACTCAGGTTTGGGAAGCAGCAGGGTTCAGAGGTGGGAAGAAGAAAAGAGCTTATCCTGGCCCTGGGAGGAGACCAGCATCTGGAGAAGCACATGGGCCCCTCTAGAGACCACTGGAACGGGAGTGAGCACAGGGATGAATCTGGCTGCCATGACCAGCCCAAACCAGAGGGGCCCGGGAGTAAGACGTGGGTTTCAATCCAGCACGTTGGACTCCGTGTACCTGATTCTCGATCTTTATCACCTTCCAGTGCTTTTCACTACCCTTGAGATCAGCCCAAGAGTGTTACTCTTCTGGTGGAGCCTATGACAAAGGTTCAGGGACCCTGTATGTGGAGGGAGGTTTCTGAAGCACAGCCCTCAGCGAGGCTGCACTCCCAGGGGCTAGAAGGTGGGCGCTTCAGTGTCCAGGGAAGGTGTGTGACTATGTGAGGCTTGGCTTCTCTGCTGGAAAAGGTTGGGTTCCCTTCTGAGCCAAGTCAGGAGGAAGTGGCTTAACCCTCTCTTTGTCTCTGTCTCTTTGCTGTTTTATCTGTGTACAGAAAGTTGATGAGAGAATACATTACTAAGCTATTTTTGAGTACATACTCACTGTAGAAAATTTGGATAATACAGAAGAAAGTAGAAATTAGAGAGTAAAATAAATCCAGAGTGCCACTAGCTATAGCTAACTTCTGCCAACAGTTTGGTGACATTTTTCCCATCCAAGATATTATTGTATAAAACCAAGATAATAATATATCATCAAATTTGCATTCTGGCTTTTTTTACTCAGCACTGTGCCATGAGCACATTCCCAAGCTATTCCATTGTCTTGTAAAACCTCTTTGATGGCCACTTAACCTGGAGTCATACAGATGGACCTCCGACCTTTTGGCCATTTTGAGGCCTTTAGGATACTTTCAGTTTTTCATTACTGTAAATAATGCTGAGTTATTACATCTGATGGGGCACAGAAGTGCTCATCTAGCTTTCAAAAACGATTTCGATAGACTCCAGGAATGGAAATTTATAAGTTGAAGATCATAAACATTTAAATGACCTTGAGATAGGTAGGTAGGTAGGTAGGTAGATAGCTAGACAGATAGATGGATGATTGGTAGATAACAGATGAAAGAAAGAGAAAGAGAAAGAAAGAAGTTCGTTCTGATTCCCACTTCCACCAGCCGTGCAGGCGAGGGCTAATTTTATCCCCTCCACACAGACTCCACTCAGATATTCCTAATTGTTAATATTTTATATTCCTAACTGTTAATATTTGCTTATTTTAGAAACTACACACGCACAAAGAATTTTGTTTTGATTTGCATTTCTATTAAAAGAGTCCATACGACAGTAAAATAAAGGAATAACTTGTCTTTCAAATATGAGGAGAGACTCTTTTTAGGAAAAAGAGGCCATGCAGGAGGCGGCCCCTGGCTCCTGCCCCCGTGGGGCTGCCTACTCAGCGTCTCATTCCCTTGCTGTCCCTGCAGGGCTCCAAGGGGGACGGAAGGCACTCCTGGACCTTGAAGCATTTCAAGAAACCAACCTACTGCAACTTCTGTCACATCATGCTGATGGGTGTTCGGAAGCAAGGCCTGTGCTGCATTTGTGAGTAACCTTCCTTCAAACCCCCTTCCCCAGGCACTCTCTTGCTCTGCACATGGATAAGCCATTGCCGAGAAAGTCTAGGCATCTCTGCTTCTTAGCTTGAGGGGCCTGCCATATTGTTCCAACAGCAGGAAGTAAAGTGAGACCCCCATGTCCTATTTGTGTTCTACCCAAGTCAAATGGACGAATATTGTCCTATTGGATTCCCGTCATGGGCCACTGAATCCCTAGAAAAAAGTTATTCAGATTCATGTGAAATTAAAAAGCATCTCATATGAATTTCAATTGGGTTTTGCTTGTGACTGTTTTAGGTGGTCAGGAGAACCTGGGTTTTTTAATTAATATGCAATTATATTCATAAATGCAATGGAAATTAAAATTTTTTGTTTCACCTTATAACCCATTTAGTAAAGTCAGAGTGGAGAGGAGGGAAAAACACACGTGGAAAAGGAGGGAGGGAGGCTGGAAAGGAGAACAAAAGAAAGATGGAAGGAAGGGGTGGTATAAGAAAGGAGGTAGATTCAGGGAGCAGGAGGCGGGGAGGGGCTGCAGCAAGAAGACTTTGCAGGGCCCGGGTATGTGGGTGCAGAGTCCTGCCAACCACCCCAGAATACAGACAGCAAGCATTCAGCCTGGACCCACCTGAGAGTGGGGAGCTGCTGCTGCAGGCAGAGGGGCCCTCGGGCGCGGGGCAGGTCACCAAACAGTTTCATGTGGCATGCACGCGGGAGCTCAGCAGCAGGCGACCTCTGCCACAAAAGTCATCTTAGCAGAGCTAGGCCCGGTGTCCACCAAGACAGGCATCAGCAGGCAAAAGAAGGGGCCCCTAGTCTTCCCAGCACCCATTCAAATCCAGCTTTCATTATAGATCCTTTTGGGTTCTATGCCTGTGGGCCTCAGCTGTTGGCCTAGTAGTAACAACGAGAGTCATTTGTGGAATAGCTGTTCTGATCCAGACACATGGTGCTTTGTACAGATTATCTCATTTAATGCCACAAAGGGCCCACAAAGAGAGAGAGGCAATTTTATTCCCATTTTGGAGAAAACCCTGAATGTCAGGGTGGTGAGGGACCATACCCTGGATCATATGGGTAGTTACAGATGGTGGAGCCGGAGTTCGGGCCCAGGCCTGCCTGGCTCCAGAGGTAGGAAGACTCCTGGCCTTTCTGTCCACTCCCCACATCCCGACATTCAGTACTGTGGCACTAGCATCCCTGGGAGGATGGCTCCTCACCCTCTCCTGAAGTCAAAAGCGATGTTCTGGGCATGTTTTCATGCTGCGTTCACTGCCCGTGGTGGGAGGCAGCGGGGTAGGCAGGCTGGAGGGGGCAGGAGCATGTCTGGGAGATAACCGTGGATGCTCTTCTCAGTGAGCAACTGGAGACTTTCGACTTTCCATTAGACAAGGCCAGCTCCAGGGTACATCCCCTGCCCCAGACTGGCCACGCAGAGGGAGGCACAAGCTAGAGTGAGGGGACAGGGCTGGGGGTGAGGGGTGGCTGACCCTTCCTAGGTGGTGACTCACAGCCACTTTTCTTTTTTTTTTCAGACTGTAAATACACTGTCCACGAACGCTGTGTATCCAAAAACATACCTGGGTGTGTCAAAACGTACTCAAAAACCAAAAGGGGCGGCGAGGTTGGTGACACCTATTACCTTGTTCTCCCGCATGCTGTGTGCCAGGCAACATGTCCATCTCCACAGACTTGTAGGCAGGAAGGGGCTTTGGGAGCTTTATCCAGTCCCTTCTGTGCCTCGAGGACCACCCTGAAACCATCTTGTTCATCCATCAATCCATTCAGCATCTCCCCAGTGCCCACAAGTACCAGGCACTGTGCTAGGGGGTATGGAGGTTGAAAGGTGGTCCTCAGCCTGGAGGCTTGTGCAGTCCAGTGGGGGGAGACAGGCACGAGAGCAAAGCCCAAAGCAGTGAGATGAGCAGTAGCAATAGGGCTGTGCGCGGCGTGCATTTGAGGCACCACTGGAGGGCAGGGCAGGGAAGCTTTCATAAAGGAGCTGGCATTCGACTTGTGTCTTGAACCCAAATCAGGAGGATTTCATAAGGAATCAGGGAGGACAAGGCACCCAGGCTAGAAGAGCCTTGGGTGTAATGGCGTAGGGACATGGCTTATTTTGGGATCTGTACCTGGTTAGGTATGACCAGGATAGAGAATGCTTAAAGGGCAGTGGCAGGAGATGTGCTCCAAAACTGGGGTGACTGGGCTGGGGAAGGTCTTGTGAGGCCACTGCGAGTTTTTGGGAAGGAATTTCGTATGCAGCTAAAGGGCCTTGGAAGAATTTTGAGCTCATGAAGAAACAACTGGGTTTGCAAATAAGGTTAATTGCTCTGACCAGGGTGCAGGAGAGAGAGCAGATCAGAGTGGGGGAAAAACTTCCAACAAGAGTGCACTCAGGGCCTGACTGGGGCAGGGTGCACTCACCCGCTATGCTCTGATATGTCCACAGCAGCACAGGGGTGGCTGTGTCTGTGCGGAGTGCGTCTCCCACAGCCGTGCCATTTGCTGAGTATTTTGACTGTCCCACTGGCTAAAAGGGGAGTTTGAGAGATAATTTGGAGATACTACCACCAGGACTTGGTGATAAGGATATAGGCGATGAGAGAGGGGGAAATGTGGAGAATGGCTACCAGATTTTTAACATGGCCATTTGGGGGATGCCATTCACAGAGCCTGGAAATAGATTCTTCTTCCAGTTAGCAGGAGAAGGGCACTCTGAGTGGCTGCAGAGGGAAGACCCCATAGACGAGTCTGAGTCAGGAGATGGTTAGCACGTGGGAGTGGTGTCTGCCCTCTCCAGGAGGACTCTGAAAGAAGGGCACCTCCAAGGACACACATGCATGCCCATGAGACACCACATGGCCTCATGTCTCCTTCAGTACCATGCCCATACACACCTCTCCGTGTCCATGCTTTTCACCAGGACTTGTGCTGCACCTCCTGGGCTCAGGCCCTAAGCCTGCTCTCCAGCCGTTGGCACACTTGGAACAGAGGGAGACCACTGAGTGGCCAGCAGGGCACATTCACGACCTTCTGAGTCTCCAGGGGCAGCCCAAGTCCTTCACCATCTCTTCCGACCCCAGAAGAAGATGGAGAAGACAACGTGGTGTTGGGAGATTACTATGGACTTGGAGTCAGAAGACCTGGCCATGAGTCCCTGCTTGGCCACTTAACAGCCTTGCAACCTAGGGCCAGTCACTTAACCTCTCTGAAGCCTCGTTTTTTTCTCTGTAAAATGCAAATAATAATAATCCCGTTGCAAATGATGTGACCAGGTAGATGATAGATTGATTAGTAAGCTGGGTTCTTTTTACCTTCAGGGGTGAATGGCAGAAGGTGAGAAATAAAAGTGACACAACTTCTAGAGCAACGATTTGACCAAAAACCTTGTGGAAGGAAGACAAACTTAATTGATAAGTAACTTAAAACATTTATCTAATGCAGACATGGAGGGCATCATGCAAATATTCCATGTGTTTTTAATATTGTGCTTGTAGGTGGCACTTCAGGCTATGTCCCCATGTTCCGCCAGAGTCCATATCCACCCCCTTCTGCTATTCGAGGTACCCTGGTAGGAATTTTTTGAGAAGTTCTATAGAATTCCTGGGGGAATTGACTGAGGGGCTGAGGCCCCCAGAATTTGGAGTCATGGGTAACTTTGCACTTACAGACACACACACACATGCATCCCACCTACTTCCCAAGTTCCTAGGCTGCCTTAGGGGCATCTCCTGGCCCAGAAGCAGGTACAAGCAGCTCTTCAGGGGACAATGTGGAGGCCCTGGCTGATGACCTGCACCGGCTCCTTTGGATTTTCTTTCTTAACTTCCTTCCAGAGTGCTTCTCAACCTTGGCTGCGTATTACAATCACTCAGCGTGCTTTGAAACACACGAATGATAGATCTCATCCCCCAGAGACTCTAATTTATTTGGTCTGGAGTGAGGGCTGGGCGTTAGGACTTCTAGAAGCTTCCTAGGTGGTCCTGAGGGGCTGCTAAGGCTGAGAGCCCCTGGCGCTTTGAAGACAGAAGGGGTAAGGGAGCTCCCCTTCAGGGGCACTTCCCAAGGGCCGCAACTGTGCCAGGAAGGTCCTTCCAAACGTGCCGACTTATTTAATCCTCCCAGCAAACCTAGAGGTGGGGCTTATTTTGCCAATTTATACAGATGAGGGACCTGAGACTCAGAGAGGTCCAGGAACTGGCCAAAGGTCACCCTGCTGCGAAGTGGAAGATCAGCGACTCCAACCAGTTCTGTCTGCTGCTCAAGCCCTCCCGCATTCCCCTGCATCGCGCTGCCTTCCAGAAGAGGGCGCCCACAAGCACATCCCTCTGCAAAGAGTTCTGCAAGACAGACGGACAGCCTGACGAGATGCTGCTCCGAGGCTTGACTGCCAGGGGTAATGAACTGCTTCAAGAGCAGGCAAAGTGGCTTTTCATCCCCCTTGATTAGCACGATAGCGGTTAGGCAGGGAGCAACCACAGCAGTGCAGTTCAGCAAAGCAGCCCAGCATCAACAAGTGCGTCCACTAAACAGGAAACAACCCTCTCTGGCCACTGCCCACCCCGCTCGCGCCTCCCCACCGCCCAGGCCCTGTGCTCCTCCCCGGCCCTTCTCCTCAGGCCCCGGGCCCAGGGGCCGAGTTCTGCAGCCATTCCTGGTATCCTTCCCTTCCCTCCTGCAGGTGATGCAGCACGCGTGGGTGGAAGGGAACTCCTCCGTCAAGTGTGACCGGTGCCACAAAAGTATCAAGTGCTACCAGAGTGTCACCGCGCGGCACTGCGTGTGGTGCCGGATGACGGTGGGTTGGCGCCCAGGGCAGCCCTGCTTCCTTTCAGTGTGGTTTTTGGCTCAAGCTGTGGACATCCTGCCAGAGGGCGTGAGCAGAGCCAGGGGACAGGATAGAGGCAAGGGGGCTCAGAGCCCCTGTTCAGTCCCTAAGTCTGGGAGCCTCCAGTGAATCACCAGGCTGCCCAGAAGAGAGCACCCCCAGAACCAGGGGAGTGTGGGCTGCTTGAGAAGAAGCTGGCCGATCCACTGGTGTTACGGCCAGGCAGCTGTGAACAGCAGGCTGGACCATGGACTTCCTTCGCCTGCATGTCACCCAGGGCCAGGGTGCTGACAGAGTGGGAGAGGTTTTAGACACCAGAATCCCTGTATCAGAGGAAAGCGCACTCTTGATAGTCTCCACTGCCCAGGCCAGAGGCCTGTGCCTGCTGCCACCAGGCAGGCGAGTGTCCGCTTCCTCCCTGGATACCTGGAGCTGCCCGACGTGCCTTCCAAAGCAAGCCCAGTGCCATGTCTAGTCCCCTTGACCAGGCGTCAGCCTCAAGAAGGACGTGTCTCCAGATCAGACTGTGAACTCTTAAAATGCAGAGGTTGCATCGTGGGGTTCAAATCCAGCCTGTCATGAGTTTCTTCAACAAGATCTCCTTCCTTCCAGTGTCTCAGAGCCTCGGGAGCAAACCCAAGGCAGGCTCTGGAATCCACGTGGGGCTGCCACACTGACGGGCCACAGACCTGCTCGGGGCTGTTTGGCCCCGGCTGCCTGGGCAGCACTGGGTCTCCTTCCTCTGTTTACGACAGACACACACCACACACCACACACCACACATACCTGTACCACAGACCACACACACCACACAATCATACACACCACACACACAGCACATACCATACACACCACACACGTACCCCCATCCACATTACACACCACACACTCAAACACACACACCACACATGCCACACAAACCACACACTACACACACATCACCCTCACACACCACACACTTAAACATACACACCATACACACCACACTCACATACCACACACACACACTCTTTCTCTCTGTCTCCCTCTCTCTCTCTCTCTCTCATATACTGCCAAAGCCAACAGTGAATCAGGATTTGGAGGAGCACTCAACAGCCTGCCTCCCCAGTAAATCTCCAAACCCTCATACTTGACATTTCCTTGACTTTCATTCACACTCATCTTCATTTTTCGCTCCAGTTTCACCGCAAATGTGAATTGTCAACGTTGTGTGACGGTGGGGAACTCAGAGACCATATTCTGCTGCCCACTTCGATCTGCCCCGTCACCCGGGTAAGTGCTGCTGCCCTGCCAGGGCTCCGCCCCCGCCCCCGCCACTCCTGCTCACATTTCAGATGCAGGCAGCTTTCAGACAGCCACATCCTCAGAGGGCCTTCCTCCACAACTCTTAGGTTTCATGTTTTCAGCATAAATTTGAAAGAGGTCAGTGCTGTGCTGTCAGACTGTGAGGGAAGACTTCTCTGACTGAAACAATTCCAACTGCTGGCCACCCAGTGCGCTCTGAGATGGCCCATCAAGGAAAGCACATTCATTCCAAGCACCTTGCAGGCAGATCACCGTTCAAGGAACATCAGTCACCACCTGTGCACAGCTAGGCTTCCCAGGCCTCCCTTGTCCCTGTCACCCTCTCTCCTGTGTCCAAACATGGACCTCCCTCTGCCTTGAAGATTTCCACCTGGGTGTCTCAGCCCTACTTGGAAATGAAGCTGTGAAATTAAACTCCATTTATCCCCACCTGGAACTTTTTCTGTCTCCCATGTTGAAGTCCCCTCTCTCAAACCAAGCACCAAACACCTTAACTGTTCTCTTTCCATCTTAAAGATGCTGCTGAGTGCCACTGATTCCTCACATCTCACGCTTGACTTGACCATCTTCTTTTTCATTAAAAACCAAAGAAAAACCACCACTTCTGAAAACCACTTGGCAGTACCTACTAAGTTGGAAATACACAAACTCTGTGCCTGATAAGTCTCCTCCTGTGTATCTACCTGAGAAATACAAGCATTTATTCTACCAAAAGACAGGTACAAGCATGCTCATGTCAACTTTATTCACATCAAACACTGAAAATAAGCTAATGACGCACTGACAAGAGAATAGATAAGTAAGTTGAGGCATATTCATACAGTACAATACTACATTGCAATGGAAAATAACTATATTTAGAAGCAAAAATATGAATAACCCCCAAAATACAATGCTGAACAAAAGAAGTTAGACTCATAAAAAGACATGGTCTATGACTCCATTTATATGAAATTCAAAAGCCAGGCAAAAGCCAATATGGCATCAGGAGTCACAGCAGAATTACTACGCCAGAAGAGGCAGTAGCTACAAGGGCCTTAGGTGTGTAGAAATTCATGGAGCTGTAGATTTAGATTTGAGCATTTTACTGTATGTGACATAAATCTCAATAAAATAAATAATAAACATTGAAAAGAAAAACCAACACAAGATTAATTACCTATTCAGTATCACAGTGTTTAGATAGTGCTGAGCAGAGAAACCACATTGAGGACCTTGCTTCTCAGAGTTCAAGCTTCTAAATCAACAAAGTAGATTCCTGCTAACTTCAGTGCTTCCTCTCCCTGTGTCCCTTCCAGTGTCTCGAAGTTAAAGTCAGGGCAAGTGATGACAGAGGCCTGGAGAGTCCTAGAGAAACCCAAAGGGAGCATTTCTTTTTTTAGGTCCAAAGCCCCACTTTGAGAAGTGCCTCCCTACACTATACTGGTTTTCTGTTCTCTCTCCTTAGGGTAACCATTTGTTTTTTCTTCTGAGCTCTCTCTTTTTTTTTTTTTGTATTAGACATATTTTTTCAAAAGATGCTTGTCTTTCCTCTCTTCTCACAGGACAGGCAAGATGGGAAGTCGGATGGTAGCATGTCAGCCAAGGGTGAACTTATAATGCAGGTACCTCAGCAAAAGCCCCCAGTCTCCTCATTCATTCTAAGTGGGTCCAAGGCTCTGGAGGGGAGGACAGGGTTTGGGTTCTAGAGAAACACATCTCAACCTTTGCTTTCTCATCCGACCAATTATATCACACAGGACGCTGTATTTCCAGCCTCTGGAATTATCTTCAACAACTACACTGTAGGCAAGTGGTGAGAAGGGAGGTAGGTCGATCCCATGGCTGGCCAGACTGGCTTTATCACCTTTTAAGAACACATTGCATAAAACTTCAGTGTACAGATCTCCTGAATAATAACAAGAATGTGGCCTAAAAATAGACAGTTGAGTCTTCCAAGACGGCCAAGCTGTCTCCAGAATGTGACTGCCAAAACAAAGTTCACCACATCCAAAAGTTCTCCTTCATCCTTAAATGTATATTTAAGAACTCATTTTTCACATGAATTCACCAGTGAGCTCCTCTTTGTGCATTCCACAAAGTTCCAGAAAGGCAGCCTGGTGAGGTACAGAGAGTGCTAGAAAAGGAGATAGAACACCAGGGCTCCTCTGCCTCTGAGCCTTAAGTTTCCTTGTCTGGAAAGAGGCAGAGCAGCCCCTGCACTGCCCACCTCCCAGAGATGCTCCCAGATCCAATGAGAACATGCAGATTAGTGCAAAACTTCGGTGATATTGATGGCTGAACCTTAACGTGGGAAATCTCTAGACACCTTGAAGGGCAGAAAGCCAGATGGAGCAGACACACACACACACACACACACACACACACACACACACACACACGATGCAGGTCAGTTGTTGACAGCTGGCATCTATCTGGTTATCCTGCATCTGTTCCAGTTGGACAGTGCCCACGCTGTATACTGGCTATGAAATATTTTGAATATCACCCCCAGAGATAAAAAAAAAATTACTCCTCAGGCTCTAAGATGCTTCTGGGTATCTCACAAATAATCACCCTTGGCAGATGAGAACATTGCTAAAAGTTATAAAGAATGTTGCTGTCCATTTCAAACACTATGGCACTGTGTTTGCTGAATTTTAGCTTGAGATCTGGAAAGGGAGGCACTAGGTATGAATATGGAGCAGAGCAGCCTCTCTGGATCTACGTGTCCTTCTGCTGAACCCACAAGTATGCTGAGGACCCACTCTTGAATCTGGTGCAATGGGGTCCTTGGTTGGAGGGTTGTTCACACACCTGCCCAGCTCCTGAGGCATTTAAAATCCAGTTGATGTTTTGAGCATTTACTTCAGAAGATAAAATATATATATATATATATGCAAATAAACAATAACAAAAGAAACCCAGAAGACAGGACGTGCTTCAAGTGCAGTCATTTTAGCTGCAATCATCAAGGAAAACTTCATGAAATAGCTCTTGAATTGGGCTCAGGGGAGGAGAAGTTTTTTTTAAGAGGTTGCAAAGAAGGAAGAGGGGGTATTTCAGGGCAATAAGGAGGAGAAGGAACTTGTGTGAGGGTCCCCATAGGGTGGGAATTCAGGAGACACACTAGAGGGTAAGAGCTGGGCTTGGCTGGAACTGTGACGAGGGTTAGAGTAACTGAGGGGGAACAGTAGAATGGGGCTGCATTAAATGCCTTGCATGCCAGGTGAGGAAATTTGGATTTTATCCTCTGGGTAATGAGGTGTCATTAAAGGTTTTTGAGCAGGAGTGGCATGACTAATGTGATGTCCTGGAAAGGAAGTGCGTGGGGGCGGCATGCAGGACTTACCTGAAGTGGGAGGAGCCCAAGCAGTGTAGGTGCTGTGGCAGCTGCTCCAGGTAGAGAGACATTCCAGGGAAAGACAGGACAGAGTCTTCCCTGGATGACTGGATGAATAATAATAATAGCCAAGAGAAAGGACAAGTTTTGTGGGGAAAGAAGATAAGTCAGGTTTAGGGTGTGCTCTGATGAGACATCTGGCTTGAAGGTACCCACTGGGCAGTGACAAATGTGGAACCAAGGCTCCAGAGGAAAATCGGGGCTGGATTTGTGGATTGGGAGGGTGCTGGGGTGGAGGTGATGGTTAATCCCACTGCTGTTGCTTTATCTAGGTTTAGGACCAGATGACCATACCTTCTAAGATCATATTTAGTTGGATCCCTCACAAGATCTGATCTTGTGCTGTGGGCACAATGCCACACCATTGTTGAATAATTTCAAGCTATGATGCCACTGCCCCGTCTCTGATCCTGACCTCAAACTTTCATCCCCGTTAACACTGTTTAAAGGCCACTAAGGCAGGAGACACTTAGCTGCTTAATCCCTCAGAAAACTCAGCCAGTAGACAAACACCTACCACCTCCTGACCTCCTCTCCTCCATGCCTGGATCTGCTTGCCAGTCACCTCTCCCAGAAACTGTCTTGACACTGACTCTCATTGCTTTCCTCCTATTGCCTGAAACAGAGCTAATTTCTTTTTCTTTTGCCTTTTAAGTATAAGATCATCCCCACCCCGGGTACCCACCCCCTGCTTGTCTTGGTGAACCCCAAGAGTGGAGGAAGACAAGGAGAAAGGTATGTTCTCTTCTTTTCCAAGATGGGGAGGCTGGGTCAGCCTGACTGGGGTCCATCCTTCCTCTCAAGCACAGCAGCGTGGGCAGTGGAGACAGGCAGACCTGCAGTCCAGTCCAGCCCCACCACAGACCACTTGATGATTTAATTCAAGTAACTTAACATCCCTGTGCCTCCGTTTGCTCTTCTGTAAGATGGAAGTAATAATCATGTCTCCTCCTATAGGGCTTTTGTGAGCATTAAAATAGACACACAGCGCTTAGCCTAGGGGCTGTCACGTGAGCCATTATTTCCAGTTCCCAGGGTCAGACCAAGTTCTGAGATGTCTGTTAAATTCCCAGCCTTCCAAGTCTTTTCTTTTCTTCTTTTTTTTTTTTAACATTTTTTATTGATTTATAATATCTAAGTCTTTTCTTGATAAAAGAGTTGTGGTGGAGGCACCTGGTTGAGACCTCCTGGCCTATCCCATCCCTGAGAAAGCAGGGCACCTGTCTCATCAGTGACGGAAACACCTAGTCTGCTGGGAGCACTTGGGGGTGGGGGTGGATGGCCAGAACAGCTCTGGCTGCCAGTGTTCAGCTCTGGGGTGAGGAACAGATGGCATGTTGATCTGGAATCCAGGTTTTAAAAAACAGTAAGTAGCACCTAAGTGAGAATTGAGAGCCTCCACCCCAGTCCCAGGGGCAGAGCACCCCTCCTGAACTGACCTGATTAGCCTCAAGCTGGAGCCTTGAAACCAAGCCTAGATGCAGTCACTGCCTCCAGCCCTCCTCTGCCCCAACCCCATCTCCTGCATGTCCTCCTGATCCCACGATGTGGGGACCTCTCCACAGAGCGTCCCTTGGTGCCTTTGTCTAGTCCACAGAGAGCAGAATCATACTAACTAGAACATACAGAACTTTTGGGAGAAGGTCTCCATGAAGGAAGAAGCTTTAGGAGAATGGAAGTCCTGTTCTCTGGGTTGATCTGCCCTTTCCTCTATGCAAGGGGTGGCTACTCCTTGGATGGTGCGGAGACCTTGAAACAGGGTGAGGGCGTGGGTGCGGCCAGCTGGACCTGGGACATAAGGGTCTGCAGGGCCTGCGTGCGGTCTTCTCCCCTCTTGGGTTTCAGTGGAGCCACATTCCCACCATCAGTGGGCTCCAGCAGCGCTTGCCCTGCTGTGACTTCTCACAATGACATTCCCCTTCTCTGTCTCCATCTCTCTGTCTCTCTTTTTTTTCCCATAGAATTCTTCGGAAATTCCACTATCTGCTCAACCCCAAACAAGTTTTCAACCTGGACAATGGGGGGCCTACTCCAGGGTATGGAGATACAATCTTTTCTTCCTATTTCTCCCCCTCACCCTTCAGTCTCTAAAGAAGATACCATTTTTGGGGTTGCCTTTTTTGTCTCCTTCGTCTGTGGATTTATCCTTCCTACCGTTTTACTGCTTTTCTCTTCTTTTCCTCATATCTACCCTGTGTCTTCCTGGAGATACTCAGGAATACTCATATGGCTGACTCTGGGAAGTAGCCTCCTGCCCTTCATCCCAGAAAAAGCTGTTGATTTTGCAGGAGGGAAAAATTGTATATGCCATTTCATCATTGGATTGCCAAGAAGGACAGGCTGGTAAATTATTTTCACTCACTTGCAAGGCTGCGTTAGCTGGTTCTTCATACTGAATCATCAGGAAGAAGGATAGGGTCTTCTTATCACTGTCAGTCAGTGGTTCAGAAATCTATACCGCTGATTCCAAGTCCTGCTGCGTGCTCTGCTGTGGGGCATTTTAGGACCAAGACAAGTGGTGGTTCAATGAAATCACTTTTTTTCTGGATCATCCAATTTAAAGGTTGTTAAGCTCTCCCCTGGCCCTTCTCCTCCTGTCATTTGCCTATTGGCTATTTCCCTGCTCTTTGGCAAAGTGCTGAGGAGAGGGACAGCAATAAGAGGAGACTAGGCAGCCCTTTTGCAGCCTGACCCAAGGTCTATGGGAGGAGCTGGTCCTCGTGCTGGTGGCTAACATGATGCGCTGTGGGGCCCTGTAATCAGAGGCCCCTCCAGCATTGGGGCTGGAAGGTACCCAAAGACGGGGCTTCTTACTAGATAGAGCCAGTGCACTCGGGACCTCTGCCCGCCAGCCCGAGGCTATTCTCAGATCTGTGCCTCCTGGGCTGGGCTTTCTAACACACAGCTGCTTTGCCCAACCTTCCAACCCTTATTTCTACTCTGGGTTCAGCAACACCTTCAGAGGGGCTGGAGTAAGGAGTGTTAAAAGGGGCTCTGTCCCTGTCTACAATTGTTTGACACAAAGCTATTGTCTATGGCAGTGGTAGGACAAGACACACTAAAGGAGAAAGAAACATAAGTGCAGATGCAGCCGTGACTCACCTGTAAAACTAATTTCGAAATAGAGTCCACCTGTACTGCTGCGTGCCCCATCACGGTCACCGTGACTGCCAGTTACTGCTCTGTTATGACTTGTGACCAAGCAGCAGCCCACAGATACCTTTACCAGCCCGCTCTCTTCTCGGGCACTTTGATACTTGAATACAGTCCTTCAGCTTAGCTGCATTATCCAAAATTGGTTTTGCCTTGGATGACAAGCCTGGCGGCTACTTCTCAGACTGCTGTGCCCTGAGTATCTCTGCTGTACGTGTCAGTGTGTGATCAGACAGGCTGTCTAGCTGAAGGGAGCCTCCGTTCTGAATCCACTTCCTATAGGAGAGCAGAGTTCTCAAGAGAAGGGGAGGAGAGGGAAGGTTCATTTGCCCAGGCGTGCATCCATGACTTAGAAGGCTCCCGGGGTCTTCTCAGACCACCGTGCAGGGCAAAGAGGAAATACAGAGCTTCAGCCCCACCCCCAGGCCTCTACAGGTTACATCTGTACTAAAGCAGAGCTTCTTAACCTCTTTTGTGCCAGGAACCCATTTGGCAGTCTGATGTAGCCTACAGACCCTTCAGACCCTTTCTTAATAAATAAAGATAATATTTTTTTAAAGTATAAAACCAAATATATAGGATGACCAGGGAAACTAATATTGAAAAAGCAGTTATCAAAAGCTTAAGAAACAAATTTTTGCCATGAGGATATATGTGATTAACTGAGATATTATATAGCAAGTTCCAGAGGCAGATCTAATACCTATGGTAAATTAAAAGCAGTGATGAGCACAAGTGATGACAGAAACTATCCACCACAGCCGTAGTAAGACAGTAAAACACCTGTGATTTCGGCTGCTTAACCAAGTCACAGGTATAGTTAATATCCCGTGATTTGCATCTTACAGTCATAGTGGAAGGAAACCCTAAATTTCAGTTAGAGCTGAAGGGAGATAAGAGGGTAATATGGCCCTCTGGATTCTATCCACAGACCCCCTGGAGGTTCATGCAGCCAGTTAAGGGCTCTGCTCTAAAAGGTTAAGGGCTTGGGGGGAGATGGTCCTTGCTCCACTTGGGTCCAAGTTCTAGACCCACAGGAGAGTGGCATGAAGACCCAGCTAGTTCAGTGTATCTGACTTAAAGGGAAGGTCGTGCAGACAGAACAGGTGAGGGAGCCAGAGAGAAGTCAAAATGTTGGGTGTTAGCCAAAATAAGCAAACTCTAGATTTCTTTTCATAAATAATAGAGAATTTCTAGAAGACCATTTTCTTCTTTTTTTTTAATGGAGGTACTGGGGATTGAACCCAGGACCTTGTGCATGCTAAGCATTGCACTCTACCACTGAGCTATTTCCCTCCCCACAAAAACTGTTTTCTGTGTTGAATGTTGAGTCAGAGTCTGCTTGAATAGAGATGGCTCCCTGGGATTCATGGTCAATGGCATTGCTTAGTAAGTTCTGGCTTTAGAACCTTAAGTGACCCTTTCAACTCCGAAAGGCATCAAGGTAATAACATACTCCCAGGGAAGGGAGCAGTGGGGTAGGGGGGGATTCTGACTCAAGGCGTGTCAAAGGTCAGCCTGTAAACAAAACCATTTTGGCCTCTTTACTTCCCAGACTGAACTTTTTCCGTGATACTCCAGACTTCCGTGTTTTGGCCTGCGGAGGAGACGGAACAGTTGGCTGGATTTTGGATTGCATTGGTAAGAATGGGCTGGGAGGGCCTTTGCAGTTGACTTATAGTAAGTACATTAAGTCAGGAAGGCACTAAAGAAGAAAGAGAAATGGAGCCATGTCTTGCTTATCTTTGTTTCCACTCTTGGATCAATGCTTGACGAAGTATCTACTTTGGGTGGAAAAAAGAAAGGAAGAAGACAATGGAAGGGTTCCCACAGGTACAGATATAACAATTTAGTTTCAGCCTTGCCTCACAGTTATCTGCCATGGCTGGGGTTTGGGCAGTCGCAGGACAGGCCAGATGAGAAGTTGGGTGGAGAGAGATCAGGACTGAGACTCCAGGCAGGTCAAGGGTGCTGGATAAAGGCCAGAGAACTAAGCGTAGATGCACAGCCCAGGGCAAGTCACCTTGAGATAAACACCTGGAGCCGGAGCCCAGAAAATGCACGTAGAAAGCGCAGATCAGTGAAAGCAAAGAAAAGCTATGGTGGGCTGTGTCCAGCATACCTAAATCAAAAATAAAGGGCGATGGGGAAGGCCCAGGCTGGGAGTCTGGAGGCCTGGGGTCTAGTCCAGCTCTGGCTAGATCTGTGAATCCTTGGACACATCACCCGCAGTAAATAATGGAGAGTGACTCTGAAATTCTGAGACATGGGGTATATTCAAGGTCTAACCCTGGAGAACCCACATAAACACCAGGACGTGGGTACATAAGCACAGGAAAACAGCCAAGGAGACTGCTGGGGAGGGTCGTCACCAAAGTCCCCAGAGCAACGAGCCCTGGGCTGCCTCGGTTTTTTTCATCCTTTGCTCCACAAATCCTGCCAGTGCACTTCCAGGTGCCAAGTTCTGGCAATGCATCAGTGAACAAAAGGACAAATCTCCCTCAGGGAGCCTCCTTTCTAGAGGGAAGAGACAGGCAGTACACAAATAAATAAGTGAAACGTACAGTATGTCAGAAGGTGTTAAAAATATAGCAGTAAAGGGGCAAGGGGCGCTCAGCGGTGGGAGTGGGAGGTCCGGAAGGCCTTGAGGAGCAGCTGACCTTTGCATGGAGACCTGGAGGAGGGTGAGCCTTGCGGGTACCTGAGGGAAGAGCAGTTCAGGCAGAAGGAATGGCAAATACAAAGGCCCTGAGGTAGGAGGAGGCCCGGCTGCCGAGGGCTGCAGGAAGGCTTCCAGGCAGTGCGGGGTGGAGTGTGTGAGGGGAGAGGATGAAGGGATGAAGCAGAGATGATGCAGGGCCCAGTCACTAGGACATGTAGGACATTATACGGAATGTGGCTCTCATGCTGGGAATGTCCCAAGATGCTGGATGGTGTTGAGCAAAGCAGAGAGGCAACAGATGCCAGAAACAGAAAAGGGCAGAAGCAGGGAGACTAGTTAGGAGGTGCCTGCGGGAATCCAGGGGAGAGGGGACCAGGGTGTGGACCATGGTAGAAACAGGAGGTGGTAAGGAGTCAGGTCGGGATATCTTTTGAAGGCAGAGCCAGCAGGATTTGCTGACAGACTGGGTGTGGGAGACGAGGGGAAGAGGGGAGTCAAGGATGGGCCAGAAGAGACCCTGATCCGGGCGGAGAAGGCTGGGTCCCCAGAGATCGCAAGCAGACCACCTGGAGGGGTGGGGCCAGCACCACGCACACCTGCCACATCTGCTCCCCCACAGGCACTTTGGTTTCCATGGACACAGCCCTGCCAAGCAGCCACCCACGCTCTCCTGTCACCTCGGGCTCTGGAGTTGTTTGTGGGAGGAGGGAGGCATCCTCTGGGAGCCAGGGAAGGAATTGCTGATCAGCAGAGGTTGGATGGCTGCAGTACCAGGAGCTCCCTCTCCATCCCAAAGGAGAAAGTAGGCTGTGCTGACAAGTTGTATAAGATCTACCTGCAGAGAACACAGGTGATAGAAGCTACCAGGAACAGAAATATCATGTGAAAGGAGCTGCTTTTTCATGGGTTGGTGACCCAAGGAGAAAAAATTAGAGGGGTAAAACGAGTAACTGCACCATGTTCATTCATTCATTCTTTCAAGAGAGATTAAGGCCCTTGTTCCGTGCTCTCCAGCACCCCTCTTGGTCCCCTTTGATCTGTTCTGCAACAGCCAGAGTGGTCATTCCTGAGTGCCAGTGGGGACCATGATATGTAAGGCACATCAGTGGCTTCCCAGGAGTCTTAGATAAAAAGAAAACCCTTCAGATGCGCTACAGGGCCTGGAGTGATCTAGCAGCTGCCCCCACTTCCCAGCCTCATTTCGTACTCCCATTTCTCTCTCTCTAAACCCAGACACCCAGTCCCTCTCTCAGACCCTCGAAGGCACCAGTCTCCCTTCCACCACAGGACCTTTGCACAAGTTGCTCCTCTTGTCTAGTCTGCTCTGCTGGCCTTTGCTTGGTCAGCTTCTGCTTCAGATCTCAGCCAAAGTGAGGCTTCCTCAGGGGGAGCCCTCCCTGACACCTCATTACAGGACCACACTCATTTCCAGCATGAATTTGAAATTATGCATCATTTAAATGAAGACCTTGTTAATATCAGTCTCTCTCTCTCAAGTGTTAGCTCCCATGAGAGCCTGAGCCATAGCTTTTTACCTGCTCTCAGAGGCAGAGCATCTAACACAGCACTTAGGCCTTCAATAAATACGTGTAGAGATACCACAGTGAATGAGTTCCCCCAGGGAGGTTCCGGTACATTTGGGGAACAAATAGTCAATTGCAAGAGAGTGTGATGAGATCATGAGATCATCCTTGGTGCTAAGGAAACACTCTGGAGAAGCACCAGGTCCAGACTAGGGCAACCAGGGAGGGCCTCTGCTCTGAGCAACAGAGAGCTTGTGATTTAAAGCACCGAAAGCACTTCAGCGTGGTTGACATGTTGAGTGGGAGGCAGGATGTGAGAAGGATAAGGCTAGAGAGAAAGGCAGAGCCAGGAAGAGCCTCACTGCCATGCTAAGGGGTGATGGGAGCCATGGCAGAAGGGAACACAGTGGACTAGTGTGATCAGGCTTGTGATTCAAGGATGCCTGCCTTGGTGGAAGTGTGGGAAACACACTAAGGCATGGACCTGGAGACCAAGAGGGCAGAGAGGAGGCAGTTACAGCAGTACCGGGGGAGGAATCATATACCAGAATCCAGGATCACCATAGATGGAGAGAAGAGATGGCTTGGAGATCTATTTAGGAAACAACTTACAGAAATTGATATGTGAATGGATGTGGGGTGAAGGAGAGGAAAAACCCAGGGTGACATCCAGGTCTCTAGCCTCAACACTGTGAGGATGGTTGACTTGCTGGGATGGGGAGCTCAGAAGGAGGAGCAGACCTAAGCAAACAAGGGCCTTCCAGGCAAAGGGAAGAGCCCGTGCAGAGGCAGGGAGGCACAAACGCGGACTGCATGTTCTGGGAACAGTGAGAGAGTCCATTGCTTTACTCCATGCTCCATCTCAGCCCTCCCAGTGATGATCTCAGCCCTCCGTCTCTCCTGAGCTCAGCCATTTCTAGCATGAGTCTGACAACCTGGGGGACCTATGAACTCTCGTTTTGCTGGGGCTGCCCTAGCATGAGCCTCATGCAGGAGGCTAATTCTTGCATTGCCCCTGTCCCCCACTCAACCCCTACCCCTGCTCCCCAATCACATCACTCACATCCCGGCACCAGGTGCACTGAGATTTATGTAGGTGGTGTCCCCTGGAGCCCTGCAGGTGTCTGGCCTCCTTCAGCTTCCCCAGCTCAGCCACTGTGCTGCTGTAGATCTGCAGCCAGATTAAAACATACATGTTTCTCTAATGGTTTGGTCTGATGCTCCTTCACGGCCGTCATGAGACAGGATTAAGAATCTGTGTATTTGCAAGTCTGGGGGCGGTGAAAGTGGCAAACTGGTACCTGGGGGCCAAGTAACACCTGCGGCTTTGCTTGTTAGACACGTTGTTATTTTTAAGTTTTTGACCCTGAGTGACTAGAAGTGAGGCATCTTCAGTCTTCCAAGTGCCCCACCAATCTTCTGATGTCTCAGACCCACCTGTTTCACTATTTATGCACCTGCCTAGTCTCTGGAAAAAAGGAAGAATACAGACTTGGAGCCTCAGAGATCTGGGTTTGGATCCTGGCTCTGAAATTACTTTCCCTCTGTGAACCTCCGTTTCTTCATCCATGAGAATGACAATACCTTGCAGGGTCTGTCTGAGGAATAAATGGGGTAAATGCTGGTTATCGTTAAGGATTAAAACTGTGCAAACTAATGTTTTTGCGGTGTCTGCTGTCACCCTTAAGGAAAGAATTAGGATGAAATGAGGATGAACAGGTGCATGTTGCAGGGAGACAGACTTAGCTCAATGTGAAAAAATCCTTTGCAGCGGTTAACACATTGCAGAAGGAAGAGATGGCTTTAGGAAGTAGTGAGTTCCCCATCGGGAGAGATATTCAAACAAAGAAAGCTATGGAGGGCTTCAAGCATTAGATCAGAGGTAACTAGACAACTCGGACATTCTGTAATCCCATGGCATATGGCTCTCTCTTCCTCTTCATGGGTCGCAGATAAGGCCAGGTTCGCAAAGCATCCACCCGTGGCCGTCCTGCCTCTTGGAACAGGAAATGACCTGGCCCGCTGTCTCCGCTGGGGAGGAGGTGAGTCTGCGTGGGAGGAGGGTCTGAGGACAAGCGCTCCAATCTACTGGGGCTCTGCAGAGCTAGGATGAACTTCCCTTTAAGGATGACGTTTCACCGAGTAATACTCAACTCTGGGGTCCTGTCTGCTCCATGCCTTTTCCCTGCCCTTGTTTCCAGGCCAAGGCCTGTGTTTACCCATCACTAGACTTACTATCATCCCCAAACTCTCAGCTCAGAGCCTGCCTCCCCCAGTAGAACAAGTCAACTTTAGGGTAGAATCTCCTTTGTCTCCTCCCCAGTGTTCATCCCAGTAGGGGGCTCACTTAGACAAGGGTTTTCTGCATGTAATTCCCCCTCTCCAAATTACTGATCTTTTTCTGAAGTAGGACTCAGAATGCCGACAGAAAAGCCACATCACCAGCTACCAGGGACATCCAGATCATCCTCAGCCCCTGTGGCCGGGGGCCTTCATTGTGAAATTCCCCAAAGAGGGAACTCAGAGTGGTAACCAGCTTACAGGGCAATGGGCAGGAGCTAAAGAGAACTCTGCAAACTACCACAGCCTCCTGGAGCTGGGCATGTTCTAGAGAGTGGAGGAGTTCAGGTCAGCCGGCAGAGAGGACAGATCAGTCTGGCAGGCGGAACTGGAGTGAGACTCCAGATGGCTGATCAGTTCCCAGAATGACTCAAGACCAGGCCAGCCAGTGGTCAGTGCGATGCTCGGAGGACAGGGGCAGGGCAGGCAGGAGCCAGCCCTGGAAGGAAGTCGGCAGGCATGGGAAGAGCTGCCAGGGTCCCCGGCCTCATGCCAGGCTAGGGAAGAACCCTCTGTTCAAGAGGGACAGGCAGGGTGTGGCCCCATGCTCTGGGCATCCAGGCCACATAGCAAGGCACAAATTTCACACAACCCTGTGTTCCCTGATAGCAGCGAGTCCCTCAGCTACCTAGTTGCTAATATTGCTATCTTGTGAGGCATCCCTGAAGGAGCTGACCAGAGCCCTGACAATTTGAAAATACTCTTCAAGATTGCCCCAAACATAAGCAGGAACATGGATGTGTTTTTTGAAAGAAGAGATTCTCTCTCTCGTTAACTTCTCATCACTTAACAGTTCACTTGCTACATTGGTTTTCTATTGCTATTATATAATACTGACAAATGATTATAAGCTAAAAGGCTTAAAATATCCATTTATCAGCTCACAGTCCTGTAGCTCAGAAGGGTCTTCTGCTCAGGGCCTCACAGGGTAGAATCCGGGCATTGAACAGGTTGAGCTCCTGTCTGAAGACTCTGTGGGAGAATTTGCTTCTCATCTAATTCGGTTGTTGGTGGAATTCAGTTCTTTGTGGTTGTAGAGGTGAGGTCCCTGTCCCCTTGCTGGTGGTCAGCCGGGACCACACCCAGATCCTAGAGGCCTCCTACATTCCTCACCCAACGGAGCCCTCTATCTTCAAAGGTGGCAACAGAGAAGCTCCCTTACTTCAAATCCTTCTCAAATCTATTTCTTAAGGAAAAGTCCAGTCTTTCTAAGGACTCACCTGATTAGGTCAGAACCACTCAGGATAATCTCACTGTCTTGAAGTCAGCTCTGCATATAGCTAATCCTGACAGTGACCATCCCATCTTACCCCAGGTCCTGGGGCTTTTGCTGGGTATATACACCAGGAGGGCAAGAAACATGGGGACCATCTTAAACTTCCGCCTCCCACGCTGTCCGTCTCTGTCACGACACAGTCCTGGCGCAGATCCTCTGTTCTCCCACGTGCAGCTTCCTGACTGTCCAGCCCACCGATGCCCCAGGGCTTGCTTCAGCCACACAGTCCTGCCCATCTCTGGCCAGCACCCCGCCCTACCCCTGCTACTCTGGTTCCAGAGTGCCCCAGCTTCCTTCTAATCACTCCATATTGCCGTCTCCTTCTCCAGGGCTCAGAAAACCTCCCTGGCTCTGGCCCACAGACACACTGGGGAGACCCCAGCACCCTCGGGGTTCCCCACCCTGACCGCTGCCTTGCAGCAGCAACAGCAGCACTGAGGGCGAATGCGATGCTGTGCTCCACAGGTTATGAAGGGGGCAGCCTGACCAAAATCCTGAAGGACATCGAGCAGAGCCCCTTGGTGATGCTGGACCGCTGGCACCTGGAAGTCATCCCCAGAGAGGAAGTAGAGAATGGGGACCAGGTCCCGTATAGCATCATGAACAACTACTTCTCCATCGGTGTGGTAAGTTGGCCAAGGATCACTTTTCTTCCTAGAAGAGAAGTGCCTGGGCAGGCAGAAAGGGTTCTAGTCTTCCACTGTCCCCTCTGGGTCCCTGCTCTTTACCTGTCCCAGCTGCCCCCAGCCTTGACTTGGGTCCACGCGTCCTGGCATCTGGCCTGGGCATGGACATCCTCATTGCGCCAAGCCCCATCCTTGACTATAAGGGAGATTTCTGCCTCTATCATATCCCCACCATCCACCTGTTAGGGATGAGGCCTCAGGACACTTGACAAGGAAAGGGTAGAACTTCGCACCCATGCTCTGCCTCACTCTGAAGCCAGGCTCCTTACTCTCTGCTTCCCTGTCTTGGGAATTATGCTGCCCAGTTTCATATGCATACGAGTCCTTCCAGACTGAGACTCTGTGATCATCTCAATCACTGTCATCTGTGCCTCTTTTGCAAATTTTGGTGGTTTAAAAAAAAAAGAAAAGGAGATATGATAGGTAGCTTGAGGAAACTGCAGGTTTAAGGGAAGGGTTTTGTTTTTTTATAAGACTAAAAGGAGAACCATGAAAGAGAAAAGAGTAATAATATTAACACTTTATATTTACAGGATTTAAAATTTACCATATTTACCGAATTTTCTTAATTCTTATGATTACACTGGAGGGCAGTATTACCTCCATTTTATAAGTGAGGATCAGACAAAGGGATTTGCCTTCGTTTTCTGACTCCCAAGCCAGCACTCTTTCTATTACTAAAACAGGAGAGAGAGAGAGACCCATGATCAGGTTCAGAGAGGATGGAGGCATCAGACTAGAAACATACTCCGGGGTCTCTGTGTCCCGATTTGTCTTATCTCCCCAGCTCCCCTGCCCTCAGTTGGGGGAGGCGTCTTCAAGCTCATCCCCCTGTGACCTAGGCAGACCCCTCCTCCTTTTCTTGACTCAAAAGCCCCTCTTCTTTTGGACCACCTGCTCAGGCTCCCCTTCGCACGATAGGAACACACAGTCATCAGCTCCTGCAAATCAGACCTGACTGGCAGGTCTGGTGCCTGGCTTCTGGAGCACGGGCTTCCCAGCATTACAGTTTGACAAAAACTATGTTCTTTTTTTCTATAGTAACCAGAGTATACTTGCTTACATGTATCGAGTACCTAATGCACACCAGGCAGAGTGTCCTTATTAGTAGGTTTAGCCATTGCTCCTTTACATTTTGTAAGAAGGAACAGTAGTTTAAAAAGATAGAGTCAAGTCCAAGCTGATGAGTGGGAGAGAAGGGAATCACTAGTGTCAAGCTCCAGAGCCCACCTGGCTGTGGACCGTGAGCCATGCAGCCTCTGCCCAGCCCCTGCAGCTTCATGCAGCAGCACGGGGGGTGGGGGGACCTCAAAATGTAGGGTGTGATGGCTCGCTTATACCTCACCCATACCCTTGGTCAGAAATACAGATTCCACCCCCACGACAGATCCTGATTCATACTCTGATTCAGTTGGTCTGGGAAGGGTCTGGGAATTTGCATTTTTTTAAACATTTTTTTATTGAGTTATAGTCATTTTACAATGTTGTGTCAAATTCCAGTGTAGAGCACAATTTTTCAGTTGTACATGAACATACATATATTCATTGTCACATTTGTTTTCACTGTGAGCTACCACAAGATCTTGTATATATTTCCCTGTGCTATACAGTATAATCTTGTTTATCTATTCTACATATGCCTGTCAGTATCCACAAATTTTGAACTCCCAGTCTGTCCCTGGGAATTTGCATTTTTAACAGGCCTCTGAGGTAATTCTGATGTAGATGGTCCCGATCAAGTCCTCGGTGGGTGAAGACAAGCCATTAGAGCAAAGAAGGATGGTCAAAGAAGTGGTTCTTCACAGGAGCAGAAGCCAGATCTGAAGGAGGGGGAACCAGCACCTGTCAGCAATGAGCCAGAAATGAGAGCTGAGCTGCAGGACAGGGTGACCTGCCTGGGAGCTTACAGATGGCAGGTTACATCCACAGCTGCCTTCAGAGTCCTCAGCCCCAAGTCTTCTCTTTCTTAACACGCCCAGCTCTAGCTGCCAGAACCGACAGGATTCCTAAAGCCTCCCTGTCCATCTCTACACAGCGCCGTATGCAAAAAAATGATACTCACTTAGTATCTGCTGACCAAATGGATGAAATGGCTAAAAACGAATAGATGACCTCCCCTCAACTAGATAACCAAGCCCTAATCCCAAGAAGCAAGACTGAGCTTGGTTTTAATTCCCGGTTATAAATAAGAAGGAAGTGTTTGGGAGAAGGGAGTGAGGGGTGGAAGAAGGAAGGAGGGAGGGAGGGAAGGCACAAAAGGAGGAAAGAATACCAACTAATTGTCCCCCAGGGAAATGCATGTGAAGAGATTCTCCATTTCCCTCGGTGGTCAAGGTGTTTATTTGCCCTGGGCTGACCTATAATCATCCAATCCATTCATCATTCAGATTATGAAGAACTGCACAATATCTTCCTCACAATTTTTTTCATACACCTGTAGCTTGTGCATGTTTAATATTTTATTGCCAAGCAGTGAAGAACCAGGTCTGCTTTGATCTCACTGCTGTACCCTTAGCCGTCTCCCAACAAAATGTTTGCAGGGATTGTGTGCTCACTCTTTAAAAGTTGGAAAGGGAAATTCTTGAGAAAACAAGTAGCCAACCTGTAACCCTCAGAGAATCTGGGGCTGACATTTGCAGAAGCTCTTGCTCCCTATTTGACTTCCCAAACTTTGTAAGAGGAGAAGTAATATGTAAACCAACCCACAGTTTTACTTCCTTAAGATGATTAGAGCCGGACTCCTTTGGCAAAGAGAGCCCTGCAAAGTCTTTGCCTCTTTTGAAGGACCTAGAATATCTTATTGGTATCAGATGTCTGCTGCCTGCATTTATAAAGGTGGTGACAATGACCGCTGCTGTGGTGCCCCTAGGTGGTAAAGAATTCTCCCTGGTGAGTTCACTCGCTCCCCTGGGCGCCAACTGAACCCATTTAACAGATGGAGGGATAAACAAGGCAGACTCTCCTGGCCTATGGAGGGAGTGACAAGGGCCTCACTGTCAGCAGATTCCCATCACCTCCAGACATGCCAGCACCCCACCAGCGAAGAGTTGAGACGGCTGGCCTTCTCAGTCCCTCTAACTGATGACATCCATTGGCAGGAGATTTTAAACACAGTCATTCAGGATGCTGCTTCCTGACTTCTCTGGCCTCCCCATCCCTGCTCTTTATTTTTGGATTTGCAGAAATGTCAGGATGGCCAGGTATCAGTGACAGGAAGCTGGGGACTGCACAGTAATTCCTGGGGTGTGTGTAATTCTGAGCGCCCCACAGGCTCTGCTTTCACTGAGCCTTAACAGGACGAGTGAACAGCTAATCCCTTGAGTCAATGAAATCTATTTCTGATGCTGAGGGAACCCAGGGGCCAAGGAGAGGCCACAGTCATCACACTGACCCACACAACATTTTCCACCTGACAGGCTGTACTTGTTAGACTTCACTGGTAAACCCGTTAGGTAATTTGTCAGAAAGTCATCATTTTAAATTGCAACCTTTTAAATTCCCTCAGTCTGAGGTTCTTATCTGTCACCTATGAGAGCCAGGAGGGTTCTAGAACCATGGGATTCCCTGAGAGGGGTCTGGGACAAGAGGTCTACACTCTTCTTCATTCCCCAATCTGCCGTAATTTTTCAGAATAATCCACATTCCAAATAATGTCTTATTGTCTCCTTTCTGGTTTTTTTAAGTCTCTGTAAGTTGCCAAAGTGACTAGACTATTGGACTAGACTGTCCAGTGTGGCAGCCATGAGCCGCTTGTGGCTACTGTGCGCTGGACACGGGGCTGGTCTAAGCCAAGAGACGCTGTAAGTGTAAAATACGCACCAAATTTCACAGTATATTGAAATATATTATTAAAATTAATTCCATCTGTTTCTTTTCACTTTTTAGATGTGGCTACTAAAATTTTTTTTAATTTATTTCTATTGGATAGTACTGGCCTAGACATCTAAATACCTCAGAGTCCAAATGACTTCTATTTGGAAAGGGCACAAAAATCTTTTGTCCAACTCTATACTTGGAGTTTTGGTTCAGGAGAGAGCAGACGTGTATCCGTACTGCTTTCATCTTCTTCTTACCCCATGCCTCACAGAAAGGAGCTGGGAGAGTGAGGCCGTCAGAAAGACCATCATCACCTCCGGGGTTTGCAGTCCCCCCCACCCCCCACCTTCTGAACAGAAGTCTCATTTTGTTGTAATTATTACAAGAAAGGGTGGGAACCATTATAGCAGCACTGATTTCTAAATGAAATCCCTACTGAGTGTAAGTACAGCTCAGTGCCTGACAGAGAGAAGCCCAACAGAGGGTGAAGGTGAATCTTGACTCTCTTTTCAATCCCCAGGCAGGGAAATACCATCAGAGTCTGTATCATCGTTGCCTTTTCAGAACTGAATGGCAAAGGACCCTACCACTTTGTGTATTTACCACGGGATGACATTGTCAAATTAGGAACCACATGCTTAACTAATAATATTGTAAAGGCTGGTCTTTGTGAAAAGAAGCTTTGCAAAACCCAGTTAGGAAGAAAAAAAACAAGGATAATTGGAACTACACAGAGGGAAGGGGCCTGTGCGCATATCCCAGGGAACTAAAGAACTAGGAGCCAGTCACAGCAGCACTGGGGGTGGGGGACAGTGAAGCACAAACCGTGCCAGGCAGCATGTGGTTGCTTTTTTCTTTTCTTTCTTCTTCTTTTTTTTTTTTTTTTCTGACAGAAGAAAATTAGTGCTTCAAAAGAACACAAGTAGATGGAATGTTTTCTTGAATTCTAGAGCAAGAAGCATTTGACAGATGTCACATGAATCTTACTCAGAGTGTTCATGAAACTTGCTCAGAAAGAGGGAGGTGGGCAGACTCTGGGAGCATGAAGGCTCCTTCCTGGAGAAGCTGGGCAGGCTGGGCAGACCCAGGGGACACAGGCCCCCCCGGGGCTTTGCACATCTCCCACCGCTGTCCACATGGCTGCCTAAACTTCAACCCAAGATATGTCTTAAACAAAAAACTAACAACTCAATAACTAGATCTTAAATGTTAAATTCCCAAGACATTATTTCAGCAAAGATGTTTGCCAAAATAAGCCCATATCCTTGACTTGCCCTGTCTTTCAGTAGGGGGCTGCTAGCTGGGTTTACTCCTCTGCCAAGTGCAAATATTACAAAAGCTCCTCGTTGCCCCCTAACTTGCTTCTGGATTTTCTGTCCCCACCATTAACTAGCATTTTACTCACCACACCCAGCACATGCTCAAAAAAAAGCAAAGCTTCTTCACTGAACTACACCTCCTGATGTTAAAAACAAAATTCAGAAATTTTCTTTTGCAGAATTTCCGTTTCAAGAAAAGAAATTATTAATATGCACTAGCTCAAAATTCACCGTATGGAATTAAGAGTTTTCTTTTAGCTACACATTCCAGTAAATGAGTTTCTGTATCTTTTTTTCCCTGCACAAATCTGAATCAGCTCCCTTGTTTCTGTTGCTCCTCCCCCTACCCCAGCTCAATTAGCCTGTTTATTTCTAAAATCCACCACCTGCACCCGACCGGCTGGCAGGAGGCCTGAGCAGTGAAGGGTTGTTACACATTCTTCTGCTAGAAAAGGAGACCATTAACAAGGGCAGAAGACCAAGCTGGAGGAGGAAAGATGTGTTCAGTTTTAGGTCTGAAATTCAGGGTTGGTTCTAGAGATATATACACTGTGGAGATGTGGGCATCTAGATGCTAGTCAACTCTGAGAACTTGAGATGGCCCATGGCATGCAGTGTAGGCTGCGGGATGCACTCAGAAGTAAGAAGGTGTGGTCCGAGGATGGAGAGCCCGGAAGCACGGGGTCATGAGAGCCATCCTCACTTTGAGTTCCAAGAGCCGGTGGCCAAAGTGTAGCAAAGGAACGTGCTAACAGGAGGACAGCAAAGTGTCCACACAATGTGGTAATGAGACTCTCAATGACCTTGGGGAGTCATTTTCATAGAATGTTCAAGAGGCAGAAGCTGGAAGTTTAAATACACATTTTAAATTATCTGGCTAAGCATGTCATCCAGTGCTACCAATTAGACCTACTGATATGGATGATTAAGAGTTAATATGTAAAAGAATCTACCAACATGGGTTTTCTGGTTTTGACAGTGTACTCTAGTTATGTAAGATGTTATCACTGGGTGAAAGGGACAGAGGAACTCTCTGTACTATTTTTGCAACTTCTTATGAGTCTTAAAATATTCCAGAATACAAAGTATTTCTTTTAAGAGTGAATAGGGCCAGGCATTTCCAAAGGCTCACACTCGGCCCCACAGGGGCTTCAGCGTTCTCACTGCCCTCAGACCCAGACAGACTCCCTCTCCCCAAAGGGCAGCAGGGACCCCTTCACTTACCCCAGACTAAGGCGAGTAGAGAGCAAATATTGCGAGGAGTCAAGTGGTAAAGGCTCTAGGAGCATTGATGGCAGTCGCCCCTAATGCTGGGCCTGGTGTCCAGCCTCTGTGGGGGGCCTCCCGGTTTTCCCCTGTGAGATTTGGGCTATTTCAGTGACAATGTGTGCTCCCTTGCTTCCTTCCACGTCGCTCAGGGTCAGGACCACTTACCAGGGATCTGCTTTCTGTCTTTCCTTTTCAGGATGCTTCCATTGCACACAGGTTCCATATGATGCGAGAGAAACACCCTGAAAAATTCAACAGCAGGTAAGAGGGCCCTGCGGCTGTACCCCGGCTGCCCTGCCCCCCTGCCCCGCCCACGCGGCCCGCAGGTCGGGGGCCTCCACCTGCTCTCACCCAAGCGTTCTTGGCCCGGCTGCCCAGTGCTTTACTGCCACGTTGCCGGAAGGAGGGTTTCCATTTCCAAGAAGAAAACAATGTCAGAAACCTGCCACATTCTGGCCGCCGGTCCCCTCCCAGAGGATGTTGTGCAGAGGGAGGATATGGGATTACGGGACCAGAAGGGCTGGCGTGATGTGCCCGCCTTGGGGAGTGGGGGAGTCTGCTCTTCGATAAATAGACCCCCTTCCTGGGGCGCAGCGCTTTCTCAAAACGTACAGCTGCCCCACCCCAACCCGTGATTCTTCAGGAAAGGGGCAGGAAGGGGGCAGGGACCTCAGCTTCCCTCCGGCTCAAAGGGGAGGGGGCGGCCGCTCCCGGCCGGGCTGAGAGGAAGGTGCCTCCGCCTCCCCTGCCAGCAGAGGGCAGCAGAGGGAGGCCCCACAGAGGCGGCCCGGAGCCCACCGGAGCCCAGCCTCAGCCTGCGCGCCCTCTGAAATTTGGATGTTAGGTCCAGAAACGAAAGGGAAGAGAGAATCAGCTCTTTTGCAGACCAAGTCAGACCCTTCTGCCGATGAGTGGCATAGAGCTAACCCATGGAGTTCTTAAGTTACTTTTCTCGGTGGTTAATTTGCATCCTTTTTCCTCTTTGTTATACCATCTCAAACGACCGCTGGATCCCACCCCACCCTCAGGCAGGTGGGAAGAAGAGCGGGTATTAATTTGGGTTCAGGTTGAGCCTATGGGACTTGGCTTTATTTAGCCCACAAAGCAGAAGCCCAGTGTTAACTGCCCACATTCATTTAAGGCCGGGCACGCCCATAGACCGCCATCATTTTCATTCCTCCTCCTTACCTCCCCCGCCCTCGCCTGCCTGGAAGGTTAACCGAGAATAAGAAAGTGTCTAGGGCTCAGAAACGGAACAAAATGAAGCTACTTAGACTTCAGGAAAAGTGATCTGTGGGATCTAATAGTAGCTGCGCTAACCTTTTTAAGATGTCCTTTCTCACACACACACCAAGCCGACTCATAAGACACTGTTAACTTGTATACTTTCAGCCCCTACTCCTGCTAAAGCCACAGACTTGCAAATCAATGGATGCTCCTCTCGCAATCTTTTTCACTGTAATGTATACACAAAAAATCACTTTTAAAAAAGTACTCTTTCTCTTTCCTCCAGTGCAGACTTTTAATGCTATCTTTTCACAGGGGACCCTTCTGCATACTCGTGTACACATGGTTGTTAAGATGCCAAATGTTTGTGAAATCCATGGAGGGGTTCGTTCATTCATTCATTCATTCATTCAATGAATGTATCTTTGGAGAACAGTACCAGGCTCTGGTCTGTTGTGTAGGTGTTTTGGATAGACTTGTTTAGGGGACTCACAGTCCGGGGTGGGAGAAAGACCAGACAGCAGATAATGCAGAGTGATTTATGTTCAGTGATGTGAATCAAGGTAACGCAAAGCAAGGACATAGAATTTGATGTGGAGGGTCTTCAAACTACAGAGATGCTTGAACCAAGACACAGAAAACAAGTACTTTCCAGGTTGACAGAAAGAGAAGGGCAACCTACGGAGGAGGAACCAAGAGTATAAAAAGATCCAAAGGAGGGATAGGGGAAGAGCAAGCGGTTCACTGTGGTCTGTCGTGTGGTCTCTTCCTGGAAAGAAACAAAACCTCTGTTGTTTGCAGAGAGCAAGGAAGCAGAAGGAGGCAGGAATTTCTCCATACTCCAGAAATCAATGGACAGGTCAATATATGACACAAATAGAGCAATCATCAGTCATCCACATGGTTAAGTACAGTTAGGAAGATACTTCTGTCAGAAAAAAAGGTGTAACTCTGCGTTTCAGCGCCAAGTATCATGAACAATTTCACTGTGAGCTGAATGACTGCTTTTCCTCCCCACTTCCCAGACTGCATCAACAAGACTACTCTTTGTAGTTGGCTGCACACCTCACCCTTCACCTGGTTGAGGTCAAGGTGGTGTGGTCACCTAGGATGACAGTCATGGGGATTTGTATGTAAATCCATGTGCCTACTGGTGAATGAAGACTCAGTGGCATAGTGGTAGGCCCTGTTTCACAAGGTCCCAGAACACTTCCCATTAAGAACTTTGAGTCCATGGTGCTTCTCCCCGCCTGCTTGCTTGTGTTGAAAATGCCCAGGAGTGCCCAACTTGCCCACTGAGAGGCAGGCGAGCAGCCATTTTTTCCCAGCCTTCCTTATTTAGCTTTGGAGATGGTTTTAAATAGGCAGGTGGTTGTTGCCATGGTTACCCCATTACACCAGTGGCTAAATTTAGGAAGGGCCACAAGGGATAGGAAGAAAGCCTGATACCCGGGATTTGGAAATATAAACGATATTATCAAACAAGGCTTTGTTTTACTGGCTGAACTTAGGTTTTCCAAAGAATAGTCACTGCTTGGCTGGATGCCCTTACCATTAAGGCCTGGGACTGGGCCCTTGGGGATAACCCTAAGGTTAAATCTAGGGAGTTGTAACTGTTTTGTTTTGTTTTGAACAAAGGAATGTGACTAATCAGAGCTAGAATTTCAGGACAAATGAATCTTTTTTTTTTTAACATTTTTTATTGATTTATAATCATTTTACAATGTTGTGTCAAATTCCAGTGTTCAGCACAATTTTTCAGTTATTCATGGACATATACACACTCATTGTCACATTTTTTTCTCTGTGAGTTATCATAACATTTTGTGTATATTTCCCTGTGCTATACAGTGTAGTCTATTCTACAATTTTGAAATCCCAGTCTATCCCTTCCCACCCTCCACCCCCCTGGTAACCACAAGTCTGTATTCTCTGTCTGTGAGTCTATTTCTGTCCTTTATTTATGCTTTGTTTTTGTTTGTTTGTTTGTTTTTGTTTTTGTTTTGTAGATTCCACATATGAGCAATCTCATATGGTATTTTTCTTTCTCTTTCTGGCTTACTTCACTTAGAATGACATTCTCCAGGAGCATCCATGTTGCTGCAAATGGCATTATGTTGTCAGTTTTTATGGCTGAGTAGTATTCCATTGTATAAATATACCACATCTTCTTTATCCAGTCACCTGTTGGTGGACATTTAGGCTGTTTCCATGTTTTGGCTATTGTAAATAGTGCTGCTATGAACATTGGGGTGCAGGTGTCATCCTGAAGTAGATTTCCTTCTGGATACAAGCCCAGGAGTGGGATTCCTGGGTCATATGGTAAGTCTATTCCTAGTCTTTTGAGGAATCTCCACACTGTTTTCCATAGTGGCTGCACCAAACTGCATTCCCACCAGCAGTGTAGGAGGGTTCCCCTTTCTCCACAGCCTCTCCAGCATTTGTCATTTGTGGATTTTTGAATGACGGCCATTCTGACTGGTGTGAGGTGATACCTCATTGTAGTTTTGATTTGCATTTCTCTGATAATTAGTGATATTGAGCATTTTTTCATGTGCCTTTTGATCATTTGTATGTCTTCCTTGGAGAACTGCTTGTTTAGGTCTTCTGCCCATTTTTGGATTGGGTTGTTTATTTTTTTCTTATTGAGTCGTATGAGCTGCTTATATATTCTGGAGATCAAGCCTTTGTCGGTTTCACTTGCAAAAATTTTCTCCCATTCCGTAGGTTTTCTTCTTGTTTTATTTCTGGTTTCCTTTGCTGTGCAGAAGCTTGTAAGTTTCATTAGGTCCCATTTGTTTATTCTTGCTTTTATTTCTTCTAGGAGAAAATTTTTTAAATGTATGTCAGATAATGTTTTGCCTATGTTTTCCTCTAGGAGGTTTATTGTATCTTGTCTTATGTTTAAGTCTTTAATCCATTTTGAGTTGATTTTTGTATATGGTGTAAGGGAGTGTTCTAGCTTCATTGTTTTACATGCTGCTGTCCAGTTTTCCCAACACCATTTGCTGAAGAGACTGTCTTTATTCCAATGTATATTCTTGCCTCCTTTGTCAAAGATGAGTTGACCAAAAGTTTGTGGGTTCATTTCTGGGCTCTCTATTCTGTTCCATTGGTCTATATGTCTGTTTTGGTACCAATACCATGCTGTCTTGATGACTGTAGCTCTATAGTATTGTCTGAAGTCTGGGAGAGTTATTCCTCCAGCCTCTTTCTTTCTCTTCAGTAATGCTTTGGCAATTCTAGGTCTTTGATGGTTCCATATGAATTTTATTATGATTTTTTCTAGTTCTGTGAAATATGTCCTGGGTAATTGGATAGGGATTGCATTAAATCTGTAGATTGCCTTGGGCAGTGTGACCATTTTGACAATATTGATTCTTCCAATCCAAGAGCATGGAATATCTTTCCATTTTTTAAAGTCTTCTTTAATTTCCTTCATCAGTGGTTTATAGTTTTCTGTGTATAATTCTTTCACCTCCTTGGTTAGATTTATTCCCAGATATTTTATTACTTTGGGTGCTATTTTAAAGGGGATTGTTTCTTTACTTTCTTCTTCTGTTGATTTATCGTTAGTGTAAAGAAATGCAACTGATTTTTGAACGTTAATTTTGTAAACTGCTACCTTGCTGAATTCTTCGATCAGCTCTAGTAGCTTTTGTGTGGACCTTTTAGGGTTTTCTATATATAGTAACATGTCATCAGCATATAATGACACTTTTACCTCTTCTTTTCCAATTTGGATCCCTTTTATTTCTTTCTCTTGCCTGACTGCTGTGGCTAGGACTTCCAGGACTATGTTGAATAGGAGTGGTGATAGTGGGCATCCTTGTCTTGTCCCAGATTTTAGTGGGAAGCTTTTGAGTTTTTCACCGTTGAGTACTATGCTGGCTGTAGGTTTGTCATATATAGCTTTTATTATGTTGAGATATGTTCCCTCTATACCCACTCTGGCGAGAGTTTTTATCATAAATGGGTGTTGAATTTTATCAAATGCTTTTTCTGCATCGATTGAGATGATCATGTGGTTTTTGTCCTTTCTCTTGTTGATGTGATGTATTACACTGATTGATTTGCGTATGTTGAACCAGCCTTGTGTCCCTGGGATGAACCCCACTTGGTCATGATGTATAATCTTTTTTATGTGTTGTTGGATTCTATTTGCTAAAATTTTGGTGAGGATTTTGGCGTCTATGTTCATCAGTGATATTGGCCTATAATTCTCTTTTTTTTGTAGTGTCTTTGCCTGGTTTTGGTATCAGGGTGATGGTGGCTTCATAGAATGAGTTTGGGAGTATTCCTTCCTTTTCAATCGTCTGGAAGAGTTTGAGAAGGACTGGTATGAGTTCTTCTTTGTATGTTTGGTAGAATTCCCCGGTGAAGCCGTCCGGTCCTGGACTTTTATTTGTAGGGAGGTTTTTAATTGCTACTTCTATTTCCTTTCTAGTGATCGGATTGTTCAAGTGTTCAGATTCTTCTTGATTCAGTTTTGGTGGACAGTATGTTTCCAGAAACTTGTCCATCTCCTCTAGGTTATCCAGTTTGGTTCCATATAGTTTTTCATAATATTCTCGTATGATATTCTGTATTTCTATTTTGTTTGTTGTAAGGACAAATGAATCTTTTGCATTGCTCTTTTGGTTTTATGGACAGTATTAACAAGAATTCTTAATCTGAGGTACAAGGGTTGCAGGAGCTCCAAGGACACCTTGAAATTGTATATAGGATATTGAATACACTTTTCTGGAGAGACTGTCCATAACTATGTTCTCAAAGGGACTCAAAGGGACTCAAAACCCTCAAATGGTTAAAAGTCACAGTTCTGAACCCTCTTTTGAGTCCTAAGAGGCAACAAATTATGACTCAACTGTTGGGGTTTCAGGAAATTCTTCCCCTGGTGGCCTCTCCACACAGGTTGTTGCCAGGGAAGGTGGTTGCTTGCACAAAACTAAGTTATGTTCCCTAGTGGAATAGCTTTGTTAATGGAGCAGGAACCAGGCCCAAGGATGCTGGAGGATGAGCCAAGAGTGATGGACAAGGATTAAAAGGCCTTTAATGGTAGGGATGGGGCTATTTTTGGTACATTCTACTTCCTAATCATTAACAGGCTAATCATTGATTGCTAATTTAGGAATGCTATGAAATTTATCATCTCATTGTTGGCATAAACAACAAAAGAGAAATTTAATTCACTTGAGATTATCTAATGTGTTAGAAGGTGTTCTAGGATACAAGGGTAAATAAGACATGGTTGCTGCCTTCGAAGAATTCATAGTCTAGCAAAGAAGGAAAAATAATCCTAAAATATTTTTTACGAAAGGATTTTCACATGCAAGGCGGTTACATTTTGTAGGTCACATAGCACACAGGAAGCTGTATAGTATAAGGCATTGACTAAGGCTGTATCCCAACATCACTTGTAAATGAATCATGTGGAGTGAAGAAATAGTGTTATAATTATGAGACCCAAACTAAGAACTGTTATTTCTTCAGTGCCTGTGAAATGCCAGGTGATAAACTAGATTCTTTAAATACATTAGAATATTTGAATCCCAAAATCACCCTACAAGGTAAATATTAATATTCCCATTTTACAGTTAAAGGAACAGAGGCTGGGAGAAGCTAAGTCACACAATTATCGTCATACATCTTTTTAAGCAGTGGATTAAGCCGACATGATTTAAGATAGCTCCTAACTCCAGAGTTCAAACTAGTTTTCTGCACCTGCTGTCTTCCATGGATTCCGTTTAGCAAACACCAACTGCGTATCAAACATTCTGATGGCACTTTATACGTGGTCCCATCCAATGCTAGCATTAATCTGTAAGGGTAAGTGCTACTGTTCCCATTTTAGAGGTGGAGAAATTGAGGCTAAGGAGGGTGGAGCTATTATCGGCTTGATCCACATTTATGGGTCATATCTATGGGAAGATGCCTGCTGAGTTCCAAAGGGGGACTACGGGGGTACCACCAGTCTTACTACCTGTGTGGTATGACTCATCTCCCTATCTGTGTCCACACCAAGGAGCTGGACTGACTACATGATTTGCATGGCTCAGTGCAAAGTGAAAATGTGGGACCCCTTGTTCAAAAGCCATTAAGAGTTTTAAGTCAGGGCCCTTCTCAGGGTGGGGCCCCATGTGACTCTACAGATCTCACACTCACGAGCTGGCCCTGACAAGGAGAGAGGAGTTAATAAAAAAAGAAGACACATTTGCCAGGCCTCACAGAGTGGGGAGTTTTCAATAAAGGTAAAAGAATGGAGGAAAGAGGGTTCCAATTAGGGGGAAAGGGAGAGGGATTATCAGTCCCTGAAATAGGCAGTAGTCAGTGTCTACGGATGAGCTGAAAAGGCTAGCAAAGTCTTCCAGCTATCCAAGAGTGAAGTTTCTGGATTAACTCTCTGTGAAGGGTTTTGTATGTATGGAACATTTACATAAAAGCTCCCTACTTCCAATGTCACTGTTAATGAGTGTCCAGAAAGTGAAGTCTAACTATGATATTTTTGCACTGTTGGTCAGAAACTCCGAGCACTTGAGGAATGTGTTATTCTAAACCTGTTGAGTGCCATCCACTTGAATATGTCCCTCAGCAGTTCAGGCTGAAGCAAGATATTTCCTGTTAGGTCCTTGAAAGGGACCGAAACAGTGCTTTATTTCTACCAGAAGCTGACCACCTTTCCCAATAGCCCTTGGGCAATTAACAGCCTCTGGAGTGTTCACTTTCTCGGAGCCAGGCCTGTGGAGTAGTTGGTGAGGGGTTCCCCACAAGCCCTAGTGAAGCCTGAGTTCTTAAGAGGTTGGAAATACATCTCACATATAACTAAGCACTTAATAGGTATTTATAGAATGAGACAGCAGGGTATAGTCTAAGTTGGCATCAAAACTTGGCTCTGCCACTTACTAGCTGTGTGACCTTGGGCAAGTGACTTAATCTTTTTAATCCTTTGCTTCCTCCCTTGAAAATCTTGCAAGGTTGCTGTATTTTATGAGATAGTGTGTAAGTGCACAGCACCTAGTAGGTTCTCAGGAAGTGTTTGTTTTTGAGTATTGTTGAATGACAAGCATGAGGAAAGCATTGCCTTAAATTGGCAATAAAGCATTGACAATAAAAGGCTTTTCTGATGGGGTGGCAAATGGGATTCAGTTATAGAGTCTTTGCTTCATTAACATGGCCCTTGAACTGAAAAGTTGGAGGAGGCTCCAGCTATGATACATTGAATATGTCCAAATCCTCCTCTTAATGGGTGGAGGGATGGCAGTAATTAGCTAGGATTGGGTTGGATTCTACAGGACTAGGGCTTTAGAGAAAATTCCCTTCATTGGCTCCATGGATGTCCAGGAGGCAGAAGTCTGGGATCTGAAGACCGATTCTATGTCCACATGCCAAGTTCAGGCTAGAGGCAGGTTCGAGGTAAGGGACACAGAGCCCCACTGACATGGGGACAGGAGGAACAGGGTGAGAGTGAGTAAAGGACAGTTGCAGGACTGGTGTCATGTGCCGCATGGATCCTTTGGGCTACCAGCTGGGGCCATGGAGTGCACAGTTGGTGGGTAGGTGGGTGGCCCAAGGCAGTGTGACACTGGAGATGCGATTCCCCTTCCTTCATTGATGCTCATTCTCCCCTCACCCACCGAGCACCTCGTCTCCCACTTTAGATGAACACAGCGATGTTCTATGGGAGGCAAAAATAGAAGCCAGCAAAGCTCAAGTCGTACAATCTGGGAAGCGAAAAGGCCTTCTTTCTTGAATACCTGTAGCCTGCTCTGCAGTCACAAGCATAAACTCGATCACCGTTTACTTCAGATTTTCTTTTTTTAATCTAAAAATGAAACTATTCTAAGCTGTTCTTTCCTGGAGCCCTGTGAGGGAGCTCGATGTTACAGCCCAGACATTTGACTTTCCCAAAGCATAAATGTACAACAGCAGCAGACAGGGCTAAAATCCTCACCGTTGGAGTCTTCCTTCTGTGCCTGAATTATCTAATACTCGGCACCTCGAGAAAGACCTGCCCTAGGTACCCCGAGGTCCAAACTGTTTCCCTCAGTAAAACAAACTATTTTTTTCCAAACATTTAGGATTCAGAAAAGCTCCAAATGAAGTTGATTATGGGATTTTCTATTTTTATTCTTACTCCTGGAGGTATTTATAAAGGAAATGCAAACCTTATGTTTTGTGTTCAAGTACCTTAAAGTCTACAAGTCAGGTCTAACAGAGCAACTTACTTAATTAGTTGAATGTTTATACACTAGCCCACAAAACTGTTTCATCCCCCACTGTCCCCACCCCTCCTCTAGAGAGATGCGGTGAGTGAAATGAATGAAATATGGGGTCATGTTTTTTCACCAGGCATTCGTCATTATGCAACTGCTGAAGACCAGGTTTTTTTGGCTGTCTTATTTGTTTACAGTCAGCCCTTGATTATTTGCAGAAACGAGGGAACAGCAACGTGGACCATTTAAAGTTGTAGATGGTTGAAGATTTTAGGAGGTTGTTATTAATATCTGTGTGCAGGTCTCTGCTCTAAAGAGTCACAATATTTTATATAATGGGATGAAATGACATTGACTCTTAATGTTGCCTTCGTGTTCCTCCTGGCTCCCAAGTCTGTGTGGGACTGGACAAGCACAATTTCTCGGACTGGTACAGTGAGAAGCCTCTGATAGCTCAAGGCTCCTTACAAATATGCTTGTTTGCCGGAACAGTTCCTTACTGTAGATTAACAGGCCTTTTCTTCTAGCCCCAGCCAGGCTAGAACAAGAAAGGTATGAGTCATGTCAACAAAGAGTGGAATCAGTTTGTGATAATATCTGAAGGAACTTGAAAGCCAGCTATGTTTTCAAGTCTTTGGGCCAGATAGTCCAAAAGTTATCAGTGTTTATTTATTGATTGCTCTCTAGAAATATTTCCATCAAAGAGCTCAAGATACAGTATATAATCGAGTTCAGAAGGGTTAAGGTCAGCATGATAACCTCCTGGAAGAAAATCAAATTACACAAATTCAGAGGAAGGTAGCAACTGGCTGGGTCCTCAAATGGGTGTTGACAGTCTGGCTGTTTTCCAGAAGGGAGAGGTTGGGAAAGGGCTGGAATTTGAAACCATGTCTCATAAGGAAGGGCTGAATTGGGGATTGTTTCACCCAAAGAAGAGAAGACTTAGGGAGAAGTGATTATTAGCCTCAAATATTTAAAAAGTATTTCTCATAAAAGAGGAATTAGGTTAGTTTGAATGATGAATCAATGGGAAGGGTGACTGGATGGACCAGTTTGAGCCCCCTGTAGAGGACATCATTTCCACCATTTAGGGCCATCCTCAAGTGCAGGGGGCCAATGGACAGGGGAGCAGGGTGGTGAGTTTTCAGTTTTATGCCCAAGCAAGGGCTGGACAATCATTCTGGGGCTCAGTGGAGCCAAGTGCCCAAGAGTGCAGGTTCTGTCATCAGACAACCTGGATTCAAATGCTGGAGTTGTCACTGACCACCACCTACATGTGACCTTGACCAAGCTACTCTTCTAAACCTCAGTCTGCTCACCTGTAAGATGGGAATATAATACTGTATTAGTTTCCTATGGCTGCTCTAACAAATTACCACAAACTTAGTGGTTTAAAACAACACAGATTTATTATATCATGGTTTTAGAGGGCAGAAGTCTGAACTAGGTCTCGCTGGACTAAACTCAGGCTATCATCAGGGTTGCATTCCTTTCCAGAGCCTCTAGGGGAGAATCTACTTCCTTGTCTTTTCCTGCATTTAAAGGCTGCCCACATTCCTTGGCTTGTGGCCACTTTCTGTCTTTAAAGTCGGCAATGGCCAGTCAACCCTTCATCGCGTTGTATCTCTCTGACAGGCTCTCTTCTGTCTCCTTCTTCTACTTAAAAGGACCCTTGAATGACACTGGATTCACTCAGATAATCTAGGATAATCTCTCCATCTCAAGGTCAGCAGAGTGCCAGTTCAGATTCCATCCTGCACCCTCAGGTGCCCTTTGCCATGTAACCTAACATATCCGTATTCATAAGTTCCAGGAATAAGAAGATGGACCTCTTCAAGACACTGTTCCCCCTGTCACAAGTGCCTTATCTCATAGAATTATTTTGAAGATCTAAAAAAAAGTGCATTTAAATACTTATTACAAAGGTGTGGCACATTACTGATAGCTACTATTATTAATATTATTAATATTCTTATTATTACAAAGACAGAATCCACATCAGATAATAGTCATGTTAGATGACTCTGAAAAGCCATTAAAATTCGAAGGTTTGGAGATTCTCTAAGAGAGACAGATAATTACTATTGGTCATAGGGTATGAGTCTCAATGTAGCAATATAAAGCATGTTGTTTTTCTTCATTTATCTTGACAAAGTTTTTTCAATAAAATAATAATAGTATTATATAACTTAATGCATCATATAGTATGACAGCATAGTGTATTTCAAAATCATTATTAATAATTTGTAAAGTTCAGAAGAGTCAAAATAAGAAAAAACCAGTCACTCATACTCCCATCACTCAAAAACATAATATTGCCATTTTGGTGCATTCTAGCAGTTTACTTAATATACATATTTTTAATTTTTTTTATTTTATTTTAATTTAATTTTTTTTGGTAGGGGGAGGTAATTAGGCTTATTTGTTTATTTTTAGAGGAGGTACTGGGGATTGAACCCAGAACCTCATGCATGCTAAGCGTGCACTCTACTGCTTGAGCTATACCCTTCCCCCATATACATATTTTTAAATAATTATGCTAATATGTCTTTATAAAATTGTATGTACTATTTTTGAGCAAGTTTTCTTTATACAAGTAAAGGTTTATTGTAGACAAATAAATCATATTGTCCCTCCCCCATCATGAGCACTATTAACATTTTCCTTCAGCGCTTCACTGCGCAGTTTTATTTACTTAAGATCACATTGTTTAAAACATTTTAAACATTGTTAGCCCAGTAGCACTTATAGGTTATGAAAGAAAAATGATATAAAGGAGCTGATTGGAGTGAGTTTACATGCAGTGGGAGTCTTACTAGTCTTTTCCAGTGTAAAAAATTCCAATGATTTTGTTCAGTTAATATGAGAATTTTAAAGGTATCATTACTCAAGTCCCTTTGCAAATGAAATAACTACTTGATGTGTCATGTAGTTCTACTTTTGTGGAGAGTAAATATAAAAATACGATTCTCTTAGCACAGTTCCTGGTCCTGTATATAGCTTTGCTGTATCTGAAAAAGATCAGTTTGTGTTTTATATGACCACCAGAGGCAAGAATTGCCACCTGAATTCTTCAGCGGTATAGTTTTTTAAGCATGTATGCCTATCAGAGTGTATTAAAGTGCTTAGAAAGGTGGTATTCCCAATGTAATCAGCATGGCTCCAAACCATACTAAAAATAGGAGCTGTCATTTATTGAAGGCTTTCAAGAAGTTCACAGACATCATTTTTAACTGGCACAGCTCCCCAGGTAGAAGATAAATAAATAGTATTGATTCATTTTACAGATGAGAACATTGAGACTCAGAGAGTTTATGCAACTTGCTCAAGAACATACAACTAGTTAACAGGGGAGGGGCTATTCATACCCAGTCTGTCTCACTCCATATCCTACACTCATCCCACCACTACATTTCCCTGCCTCTCTGAGTGCTCAGTTTGGTGCCCCATGTCCAAAGAAGTACTCAGGAAAGAGACAAGAGAAGAGTCACAGAGACAGTTAACAGGACCTATGAGAAAACTTTTTTTTAAATAATTTTTCCTGGAGCAGAGAAGCGGAGAATGTGCTGGGAATGGACCTCGAGTGTGTGAAGGATTCACAACAGGAAATAGTGGCCGTTCCTCTTTACTCTTCACCTCGGCTAAGGAAAGAATGAGAAGGGGGAAATGTGCTTCTAAAATGAGGAATTGCCGTTTGGAATGGGAGGAAGAATCTCCTGGCTTGGAGACATATTAAAGGCTCAAATGAGTTATTGAGAGAAGTATTGTGGAATGTCTTGCAAAGTTTTCTAAAAACAGAAGGCAGCCTCATTTGTCTGGGCTGACAAACGCATCCTCTTCTCTGAGCCCAGGAGTGAGCTCGTTGTCGAACCAAATGGGAGCCCCTGCGTCCCACCTCATTACTGACTGGGGGGTGGGGGAGTGGCCTAGAGACCTGCTACCCCCTTGTTCCTCAGTTCCCAGTTGGGCCCCGAGATGACCCCTCCTCAGATGTCCTCAGCAGCCCCCAGCCCATCCCGAAGCTCTTTCTCTCAGACCCGCCCTAGCTGGAGCTGCTCATGGTTTTTGTCCCCTTTCTGCCCCACAAGAAGCTACTGCCACAACCCACATCCCATTTTACAGAATTTAAACTCACCTGCTCTGCGTTCAGGGCCCTTTATACAATTCTGCTCCCCAAACGCCAGTCCAGTCTGACTGTTTGCTTCCTTACTCTCACCTTCCCCACTCGTGCCCTTAACTCCTCAGTCTAGTGTGACATCTCCTGCGATCCAGTCATCACCTATTACTTGTTTCAAAATGCACTCTAAAATATTCTGAATATTCTCTCCCTGCCCAGCCCTAGCCCTGGCCTCCACTTTTTCTTAGAATCCACCTACCAGGCTTTTGACACATTTTTTTCCCCACTTTGATTTTTCCTTTTTGTCTTCTATGCGGCATCATTTCAGTGCCAAACTCTTCTCTCTCTACCTCATACATAAGCTTGCTCACTCAGAGAAGGGTCTGGACCCTTCTGGGGCTCCACTGACTTAAGACCAGAAGGGCAGTGCTGAGCACATGCCCTCATTGGGCCAAAACGTGTTGAGCATCTCTTCTGTGAGTGTGGTGCTGGGGCCAAGAGGAAATAGGGGTCACTGGAGTCCCTACTTGTAGGAGTCTGAGGGTCTGGGAAGGGGGGGGGGTGCCTACAGAAGTTACTATCAACTGTATTCATCTTCTAAGGCTGCCAGGGCAAATTGCCACAAACTGGGTAGCTTGAAACAACAGGAATTTCTCCTTCACGGTTCTGGAGGCTAGACGTCTGAAATCAACATGTCGGCAGGGTTGGTTCCTTCCCAGGCTCTGAGGGAGAATCTGTTCCGTGCCTCTCTGCTTGCTTCTGGTGGGTGCCAGCATTTCTTGGCATTCCTTGACGAGTAGCTGCATCACTGCAGTCTCTGCTCTGTCTTCACGTGGTGTTCTCGCTCCGTGTTTCTGGGTCTCTCGGTCCAAATTTCCCTCTTCTTATAAGGACACCGGTCATTGGATTTGCCCTCCCCACCCCACCCAGTATGGCCTCATCTTAACTGGATTACATCAGCAAAGGTAGTATTTCCAAGTAAGGTCACATTCTGAGACCCTGGGAGTTAGGACTTCAACAGATCTTCTTGGGGAGCCCAGTGTAACTCCCAATACCCCCCCCCACCCTCTACCCTCACAGAAGAAGGAAATACACTATAAGGTGGGGAGCTTCGTTTTAACAAGGGGACGTGGATGGTGTGTTGTGGGAGCACTTCACTGAGAAAGTGGGATTAGACGTCAGAAAGAAGTGACATTTGAGCATGAGCTTGAGAGAAACCGGAGTCCCCGAGGCCAGGAGCTGGGTGTGTGCTGGGAGGAGGTACAGGCTGGGCAGTGGGCAGGATGTGAGGAGACCTGGGCCGTGAGAGGAAAGCAGAGGGGTTCCCAGGTGAGGTGGAAAGGCAGTGGGGAGGCAGCTCCGGCAAGATCCTGGGGTTCTGCCCAGAGTTTGCCCTTTATCCTATAGGTGAGTGAGTGCACGGCGAGGTAGTGAGTCGGCAAACACTCTTTGAAAATATCAATGCAGGAATAAATTATTCTTCAAAGTATTTCCAGACCCAAAATGTCAGGGCTCCTGAAATACAGGGACCTTTACATCCTGAATCTTGCTGAAGTGTTAGGCTAGTGCAGGCTGTTGGATCAGGGAGAGGCCCGGGAAGAGGGGAGAACTCCCAGGAGGAGACAGAAAGCAGAGGGGGTGTCAGGAGAGAAATAAGGGGAACCAGCTCTGCTAACCCCGGAGTCAGTACACGTCAGGGATAGAAAGGTGGAAACCAACCACCTTTCTTACAAACCCTGAATTGTGATGCGTGCTGTTTGGTTGTACAAGTAGAAATCCATTTTGAAAAGAAAAATTCACCCGTCTTTCTCTCTTTCCTGCCGCCACAATTTCAGATTCTCTCATGCAGAAGTTGACTTAGGTGGCTTTTAAACTTAACTTAATGTGTTTGTTCTTAGCTCCAGAGAAAAAAATATCAGATCTTATCAACCCTCTATTGTACTTTACTAATTAAAACTTAGGAGAATTATTGTCCTTGTGCACAGGGACGCCTCGGTGATACAGCAGAGTCCATCTTTATATTTAGAGCTCATGTGATTAGCATATTCATTCCGATATATTTTCCTTAAACTGTTCATCCTTGTACACATTTTATTAAAAAGAGTTTGGAAGACAAGGCTGAAGAGTAATAGATAAGAATGATTAATTTTAATTCCTTATTTAAATCAACATTTACTAAAGAAAATTTTACTGCACTTATTATTTGGCCAAAGGAAATTTTGAAAGCAGCTTTTTGTTACAGTTACCATGAAACTCAGTTGCTCTCTTGGGAAATAAGTGAATTATCTCTCAAGAAACGCTGGGCAAATGGCTTTACAGTTTCGTTCTCAGGCGTGTCATCCTTACGTGAGATTTAGATACTAATCCCTCAGGAGGGTTACTTCTCTCTTAATTTTATGGTATGTAAATAGAAATTACAATTATCTCACAAGATGCTCGTGAGTATTTAGAGTCGATAAATAAATGGATTTGAAATGTTTCAGGTGCTGGTATGATGCTATTGGTTACCTCAGGAATTTGTGAGAACACGCAGCAGTATGTGTGGGACATACACAACAGAACCTCTCATTTTTAAATGCGTAGTGTTGTGATTCTTTTTTTTTAACTTCTTTTATTGAGTTATAGTCGTTTTACAATGTTTTGTCAAATTCCAGTATAGAGCACAATTTTTCTATACGTTATAACTATACAGGAACATACATATATTCATTGTCACATTTTTTTTCGCTGTGAGCTACCACAAAATCTTGTATATATTTCTCTGTGCTATACAGTATAATCTTGTTTATCTATTCTACATTTTGAAATCCCAGTCTGTCCCTTCCCACCCCCCACCCCCTTGGCAACCACAAGTTTGTATTCTATGTCTATGAGTCTGTTTCTGTTTTGTATTTATGTTTTTTTTTAATTCCACATATGAGTGATCTCATATGGTATTTTTCTTTCTCTTTCTGGCTTACTTCACTCAGAATGACATTCTCCAGGGACAAAATCACAATGTAGAGAATCTTAGCTTTGGACTGGACCTTAGGTTTCAGCTCCTTTCCCTGTAAGCATCCCTTCTACTAACATCCCTCTGAGAGTGTTCATCCGATCTCTCCTTTGAAGATTATAGGAGTGTTTTTGGAGAAAAAACAAAACAAAACTTTTTTTTGGCCTTACCACTTCACATTTTACAAAGAAAGCATTTTCCCAATCTTCTAATGCTCTTCAGTGAAAGAGGGGCTCTCCTCATTCCAAGAGTGTACTTGTCCCCTCCAGTTGCCAAAGCATCAAGGGACTTACATAATTGCTGAATATTCATGTTTATTGAACCTACACTTAGACTGAAATTCCTCACTGTCTAGTAACAAGATGTTTTCTATTCTGTTGAATGAAGAGGCTCTTTAATCTTGAAAGTGGGCCTTTTTGGAGAGCATTCCAAAGTGCCAATCAAGCCAAGTACCCTACCTTGCCTTTGAACTCAGTAAGCTGAAAGTGTGTCTGTAATCTCCAGCGTTGGGTTACCATAAGGCAAGAGGTAGTAGGAACGTTGTGGATAAATTAAAACCCCAAACTGTTAGTCTTAGTGAGGCTTGTATTGGCACTATCAACAAAGAGCATTTTAATCAGTCAGATTCTCCCTTTTGTCTTCTGTCCCACCTGGTCCCTGATCTTGGGCAGGGAGAGGAATGGAGGCTGCTTATAACTGGGGTTTCTGCAGATGTGCAGGTGTGGGGGTGAGACAACAGGATGCCCTCCAACTTGAGCTGGTGGCCTGGTTCAAGATTTGTTCTTGTAATCTACCCAACTGGAGATGAGTGTTCTAAAGAAAAATTAAATGGCCAACAGTAAGTCAATGGGTTAGAAAAGAAGAGATTTAAGGACTAGATAATTTGTCCCTTAATTACAAGACCTAATAGTATAACGTTAACATGCGTAATAACCATCCATTGTGCATAGTGGGAAATTCGGGAGAAAGGTAAACATGAGCTTAAGCTGCTTCTGCAGTGGTTAAAGGGCAAGTCCATTACTTGGTGTTCCATGATTGTTGAATAGTCAATAAACCTATTGGGTAATTCCTGATTTATCAACACAGAGCAACTGAAAGTTTTTTTTTTTCCCCAGAAAAGGTGGACTTGGATTGACATTTTATTTCTGTGGGCATGATCTTTGCAGATACCAACAGCTTTGGCTCTTACACTGCTGCAGCTGGTCAGCCCTTGAAACCAGACTCATATTAGGACTCGCAACCAAAGGTACCAGGGCTTAGATAGGAAGGATCAGATTGGGAAGGAAGTGGACAAGACATTTTTTAGGCAGCTTCTAGGAAAATTTCCAGGAGGAAACTACAGGATCTCTCTGGGGGTTCTCAAATCCAAATGCCAATAGAGGCCAGGCAGTTAATATGGACAAGGGAAGTTGAGGGTGTAAGGCTTTAAGGAGTGGCGAGGACTCTAGCAAGGTGGAGAACACATGCCCTTTGTAATGGGAGCAGCCAGTACTCAGCTCCAGCCAACTGTTGCCAGGTTGGAAAGCAACCCAGGTCTGATTTCTCAAGAGAAGCTAGACTCCAGGTGTGAATGTGAAATCCTCCAATTTTAAAAACCACTGTGCAAGTCAAATAAACACATTTCCAAGGGTCGGAAGATCTGTGGGCCTCCAAGTTGTCACACTGATGCCCAGGAAATAAAACCTCAGGGATATGATGGGAGCCAGTTACTTAATTTTCTTGCTTTGAAGGTGGTCACAAATTATTGGTGTTGCAAATGTAAACTGGTCTCCTACCAAAGGAGAGAATGAATGGGCTTGAGGAAACTAAAAGAAGGAATCCAGGAAGAAAAGACACTCGGAAGGTCAAAGACAACATAAAGCAGAGCCACAGTCTGAGTAATAAGTAGATATGACATGGAAATAAAGAAGGGAAGGCCCAGTCCCTTTTGGGGAGAGAAAAAGTTAAAGTGTGAGACTGTACTCAAAGAGGATAAATTTGGACCTTCTGGAGGAGGGAAAGTAGAACAGCTAACAGGATCATCGTGAAGTCTGATGAGAGCCTATGGCGGTCACAACCAGCTTGTCTTCTTCAGGCATTCGTTATAGTAGCATTAGTTAAAGTGCATTCCACGGGATGTTAAAGGGCGAGTCCCAGGAAGACAAGGGAGTTCAATCATTGGAAAATTCCAAATTAAATATATTTCTTTTCTGTATGATAATGTAGAGCCTTTAATATATGTAGATTCTAACCTATTGAGACCATGCAAAAGCAGGATAAAGTATTTAGTTTCCCAGATTTAATTAACCACAGAGTCCTCCTACACCAGAGCATCTTAAGAGACCAATATTTTGCAGAATTCGCATTGCTGAACACCAGATGAAAAGGAATACACGTACTCAAATGACCCATAGACTGTCCCTTCTGGCCATGGGTGTGGGGACAAGTCACACTTCTAAGGGAATCCTGGTTAGTATCTCTAGCGACTCTGGTCTCTCGGATAGGGAACTAAGGGATGTGGGGCAGAGGTGATGCTCTAGTCTCTTCCTCAGTCATGAGTCAAGGTTCTAGGAGGAACAGGCATGTATGGGGCACAAGAACAGTTCTGTAACTGATCTGAGAATGACTGTTCCTCTGGACCGTGGATTTCGATTCTGGAATGACAGGCCACTTGGCAAGGAATCTGGAGCTTGTCACATAAACCAAGAAAAATATTTTTGGCCAGAGACTTGGAGACCAAACAGGAAAGTTTTAAAATGAGATTTAAAGGGGATAAAGTAGAATGTTCAAATGAAACTCGAAAATCACAGCCCACAGAGGGGCAGCAGGTGTGAGCTAGAAATAAGAGGCCCCACAGAGGGGGTGCCAAGCAGTTCTCCAAGGGACTGGCAGTGGGCTCACGTCCACACTGGGAGCACATTTGCCAACTGCACTGGGAGGGGGCAAAGTGAGCGGGTCAAGTTCATTGCGGGAGGCAAGCATGACCTCTGAGACAGTGGATGGGTCTCACAGTGGACTGGGGTGAGTAGAACACACAGCCAGAAGGCCATGCTAGATGAGGGTGACACGTTCTGGTGATCACAGTCACTGAGGTGGATGTTAGAAATGTATACACAAGTACACAAGTAAGTCACAAAAATGTCAGAGTGGAAGTAAAGCCAAGCACACATGGGTGAGATTTTCAAAAGGGCAAAACAGAAAGGATTTTGCTGGCGGTGGATACTCCAGTCTTCTCAGGCAGAGGGAGTCTCTGACTGCTGCTTTCCTATTTAAGACTTTTTAAAAGCAGCACAGGAAGAAGATGGAGTAAAGATGGGAAGAGGGTATTTATCAGCCATCTGCCCCATCTGATGAACTGTTGACTTGCCTGGCTAACAATCTCATGATTTAAAAGTTAGAGGAACCAAGGAGGAACCTACTTACTCTGTACTTAATTCTGACTGGGAAGCATCCAACTGGCTCACAGTGTAGAAGGCACAGGAAACGCAGGAGAAAGTAACCAGATCATCGCGTCATTTTATGAAAGCCAAAGGAGGAAATACGGTGCATGCTTGAGGTGTGCCCTTCCCTCACCTTCCTACCTCTTCTGCTGCTTCTTACTTCCTTCTGGTACCTCCATTCCCATTCTAATAAGAACTCCAGGCCAGATTTCAGGGTGGCCACCAGGGATTTTAGGATGGACAAGTCACCATGTTCCTTTCCCAAAAATGGAGGAGAGCAAAGATTCTTCAATCCAAGTTTAGTAGGAAATATGTATCGCTTGTATTTCAAGTTGGAACTCAGAGCCCATGAGCCCACAAAGTTTTATACATGGCAGGGGAGTTTTGTTGTTTCATTATTTGAGTGTATATTATAGGACCCACGTGTACATTCTCAACTGATACTCACAACAACCCCTGCAAGGTAGGTAATATCATCCCAATTCAGAGATGAAGAAACTAAGGGATAGAGACTAAATGACTTGCTTGCTCAAAGCCACATCGCAACTGACCTGTGGCTTGAACCCAGGCCTTTCTGGCTTCTAAGCAGAGCTTTTTCAGCTCTACCAAGCTGTCTCCAAAACCTGACACTGGATACCTAACGGGCTGATAGGCTTTAGTAGTTACTCTGAGAACCCGGTCTCTACATAACATTGTTTCTATGGGGAAATGTGCTCGGAGTGACAAACAACTGGCTTAACCAAGGAACTTTTGTAACCTGACCTGTCACAAATCAGGCACTGCCTCAAGCTCAGAAAGGCTAGTTGTGGGAAGTAGAGAGGAAAGCAGACTTTATTCAGCCAGCGTCCCCTCAGACACCATGATACCATTCCAGGCTAGCTTGGCATTTGCCGAGAAACAACAGCTTCAAACGCATCTACAAAGTCACCATGCAGCACCTACCACTGAAGATGGATGTGAGGACCATATGTGGGGGCCCTTTGTTTCCTAAAGCAGCTAGTGCCGCTCCAGCACACAGTGAACGCTGGATAAGTGGGGACTGAGATGATTCTCAACAGCTGAGGGTGAGCTAGAGTGGAGGGAGTGGCGAGGGAGGGAAAGCTCTGCTGTCTCTCTTGGGGCCTCCCTGGGAATTATGGTAGGGGGAATTACGGTAGGGGGAGGGTGTGGGCCTACTTTTGGGGGTTGCCTCCTGCTCCCTCGTACAGTTCCTAGTTTCTGGCCTTGGTTGTTCAGGACCCAGGAAGTGATCTTTCTCAGCGAGAGCTCAATTCCAGCAAGTGGCCTGTCTTCTCCAGGTATTCAGGGCTATGTTCTCATCAGCCATCCTCCCCATCTGCCTTCAGATAGCAGCTATCTGGGCTGATGGACGTGTGAGTGCTGGTAAAGCTAGTTCAGAATCAAAAAGCTGCACAACAGCTGAGCAGTCGTTATAGAACCTCAGAGATCCGCACTCCCATCTCCATTGCCTGCTACCTTCTGGGAGCAGAATTGCTTTCTGCCCCCGTGTTTGACTTTGCTGTCTGAGAACTGTGAGATCAAGCTTATTCAGAGCCCTCTAGCCTCAGCCAAATCGGCCTGAAGGGGATTTTCATTCCACAAATAAATCTTCAAAGGGAGAAAGGATAGCTAAAGGCAGCCAAACTCGGCGAGATTTTTTTAAAACAATTTTTTATTGAGTTATAGTCATTTTACAATGTTGTTTTTTATTTTATTTTATTTTTATTTTTTGGATGGGGGAAGGGAGCTGTTTTCTCTTGTCCAGGACAGATCCTGACTGGAAAAAACTCAAGAGACTTAGCCCTCAGGAGAGAAAAACTCCAGCTGTCTCACTGGCTCTCTCCTGAGGGTCACCCCCAAAGTGGCAGGACCATGTGATGGACTTCCCATCAATGTGGTAGTTCTCAAGTCAGGCCATGGAGCTTCAGAGAGACCCTGGGACCTCAGAGCAGCAGTGTGTGTGAGCGTGCTCCGTACCACGGATGGAGAGTATAAGAGAAGCCTCCGTGTTTTGGCCAGCACGTGTGCCCCGCATGCATACACGTGTGTCCACAGGTGCTGCACTAGGGGAGGATCTGATTTCCAACTTCAGCAGGCTTCGTGCTGGAGTCCTGTCCTTAGGGGGAGATGCTGTCAGGTGCCAGACAGAATTAGGGAGAGACTACCCAAGGAGACTCTGTCCCCAGCCCGCAGAAACAAGCTGTCTTGTGTGCAGGAGAAGGGTCACTGCTCAGTGGGAGTAGATTCTCTGGAGTTCAGAATTAACCTTGAAGGGGTAGGGAGGCTGCTCTGGACCCAAGGCTGGTAGATTTGGCCCTTTGTTATTCTGGGGCAAGAATGGAGACCAGAGACCAGTAGGGAGACCCACACCACAGACTCTGTGGGGAAGAACGCCACGGGGTCTTTAGCCGGCCAACCTCGAGCTGAATCTCATGGCCTGAGTAGTAGCTGTGATCAAAACTGGTCCACAAGCATGAATGAGAATGACCCGCAGCTTTGCAGTCACTGGCTCTTATGGCTTCGCTTGACCTTTCCACTTCTCTAGAGGCTTTAGGGGCATAGCAGGAGCTCAGGGGAGTGGAAAGGTAAGGGATGAAGTTGGGAAGTTTGGAGCTGGGGTTTGAATTCCAGCCAGTGCATCCTCAGGGACTGGTCTCAGTTTCCTAATATGTACCATGAGAAGGCTGCTATGGCTTCAAAGGGGACCACAATCCAAGCTGGTATGGAGTGGTAGTTCTGCATGCATCCAGGTACTATCAAATAGTACACTATTTTTATTTATTTGTCACCAGCCCCCACCATGGGTGCCATATTGAGTAAGATTTCTGTCAGCCATAAAGCTGTGCTAAGTAATCATTCATTCTCCACCTTTATGACTCAACAGCATCCATTTGCCATTCACTCAGTTCATCTGATTACCAAGAGTAACCAGTGTAAGTGATTTTCTTCCATTCCACAACAACAACAACAACAAAATTTAACCCACTGTGCAGTCTTTGTTATGAGTAAATGCACAAATACTATCCCACATTAAGAAATGTTGATAGCAACTCATGGACTCCTTCCATACTTTGGACTATTCTTTGGGACCTGTGATCTCCTGGCTGGGAATCCCTAGACCCCAAAGTCCCCTTAAGTGCAAACGATCTGCCATCTGTGATTTGGGGGTAATTTTTCACAGATGAAAATGACTTAAGAAGTGTCCTCATAGGTTATTAAGAAGGTTCCCTATTTATACTATAAAACAAATAGAGGCCAGGCAGGCTTTCCTCCTTCCTTGGCCTTTGTGTTTTCTTTAGCCCTTCCTTGAGTTCTCCCTCTTATTCCTCACACTTCTGCCCACCCCCTCCTGGTTCTGGTCTCCCGTCCCCCAGCCCATTCACACCCCTTAGATTATCCTGAGTGCCATGAACATCAGTCTTGTCCCCAGTATGGAAAAAAGCCAGGGAATACCTTGCCCCTTGAGCTGAGCCAAGACAAATCTGTTGGCAGGAACAGCGGGCACAAGAGTCACACTCAGAGAACAAAAACAGCTGTTTATAAAGCCTGCTTCCTGGTTGCTGGGGGCTCACTTTCCCTTGTACCAAAGGGGCCACTGCCTCCTCTTGGAAAAGGTCCTTCCATCCATAGCTCTGTGCCGGGGGGGTCACCGAGTGCCGTTCCAATGAGCAGTGAGAGCAGGGGACAGCATGCAGGGTGGATTAGATGTGGTGACAAGCTCTTTGATGGGCCAGGGCAGCTGGGTGTGCGGGTGACACAGATGGCCTCTGCAGCACCTGTGAGGTGACGGTCACGGGCCCCTTGCAGGACTTCACATCCTGGCCTTAGAACTAAGCCCACCTCCCTTGGTTTTTCTTTTTCTTTTTTCAACCTTTGATCTGAACTTTGGTTTATACAATTATTCAATGTCCAAAAGCACTTGGGATGCAAATAATGTAAAATGTTAACAGATAAAGTGTTCTCAATATTATCAGTAAGATCTGTCATTCAACTCGAGTTGCATTTGCCCGTCCTGTGCTGCCGTCATACCCATCTGATTGTGCTAGGTTGTTATTTTCTGTGACAGTCTGCCACAAGTCTGCTCTTCAGTAGTAGCAGTAACACCACCCATAACCCAGCGAACCCATAATATTCAGTGATATCATTTGCTTTTGTTTTTTAATTAAGATGAACCTTATGAAAATGTATAATTAATGTACTGAAGCAGCTGGTTGGCTAGGCATTGTGTCCCCTGGATGTGTAGTTTGGGGCCTTACGGTGTTCTTTAAAAAAACTGAATTAGTTGCCAACTTTAATAATCAGGAGATTTTACATAAAGAACACACATCTCTGGCATCTTTGTAAAAAATGGCAGCTCTGGCAATGGTTGGGCCCACACCCCAACATGGTGGTGGTTGTGGAGCACATGGGCCCCCCACCACACACACACCTCATCCTGTGCCACGTTGTTCAGGGAGCTTGGAGAAACCTCAGAAGTCAGTTGCTCCGAGTCCTTCATTGTAGGATGAGGAAACTGAATCCAGGAGACCCTGAGTAACTCTTGTGGGGTCATATTCTAGTGTGTGTGAGGCCTGGGGCTACAAGGCGGGTCTCCTGCCCACTGGCCCAGTACGGCCTCCACATTCTGTCCCCTTAGCGCACCCCACAATGCCACCTTGTGTAGCGCCTGCTTCACCAGGCTGACACAGGAGGCCTGACTGACTGTTTGAGGCATGACCCATTCGGGGAACCTGGTTATCAAAGTCCAAACCACAAAGAGGAACACCTTCACGTTAAGGGCTCCTATTTCTAGAAATAACTACAGTGTCCTCTTTGTAGCCTTCTAAGCCCAAAGAAATGTTTTCATGTTTGGATGACTTCAAAAGTCTATTGCCCTTAAAACTTCCTAGATTATCAGAAAAGGGCCATCAGAAGCTCACTGCCTTTGCTGGTAAAAGTGCCCAGCAGCTAGCTTGGTTGTACTTGTGGACATCTTTGAAAACAGGCTATTCATAGGCTGTTAGGATGGTGACCAAATCTAGCCCTAAATTGCTGACAAATATAAAAGAACAGTAGTCTCATTTTTCCCTCATCTGTCAAATGAAAAGATTCAACTAACTAGTGTGCAATCAGTGTTATTTTCTTATAAAGCAGGGGGAAATTAAGAAAGCCCCAAAATAGAGTCAACCCACGATGTCCCTGCTGCTATTTGCCACACCTCCCTGTGAATGAGAGTCCCTTGGAGCCCAGACGAGGGTCTTCTGCCTCAAGAACAGGCTCACCTGGGTAGCTTAGAGCCTGACAGTGAACCTCGGAGTTTCGTGGACCTGGAAACCAGCCTCAGGACAACTGGTTAAGGATTAGTCATCTCCAGCTGAAAGGTGATTATGAGAAGGAAAGAAATGGTGGGCCAAAAAAAATTCAGGAAGAGAGATGAGGAAAAAGCAGTCCAGAAGTCATTAAAACATGGTTAGTTTTATTTTCTTCAAAAATATTGGCTGCCTGGGATAGACCCCCACACTGCTCCTGTCCCTACTCCTGCAGCAGTGGGGGAATGAGTCTCCCACTGAGTGGGTTTCCTAGCAACAAGACAGAACAGTCAGGGAGCGCTTACCATGCGTTAAACACCTGCTTGGTGCTTTGCATTTGCCACATGAGCTTCACAACTTTGCTGGGTAGAGAATAATATTCCCACTTTGTAGAAGAAGAAATAAAGGGTCAAAGAACTTAAACTGTCTAGCTAGAAAGTGGCAGAGTCAGGCACGAACCCTACCTTCTCGGATTCCAAATGCCATGTTCTTATAAAGTGAAAATGAAACAGACAAAAACCAGAGCTGTATGTAGCAGGGACAAACCTCCACCATGGGCCAAGAGTAGAATGCTTGGGGAGACACCTTCAAAAGACAAGAAGAACGCTGGCATTCAGGCTGTCTGCTTGGCAGGGAGAGTGGGGGCTGTCTCCCACCTCACATTATAGGGTATCATATGCCTACAGGCTTTTACCAAAGACTTTGGAAAGGTGCTGGTGCTGGTAGAACAAAATGGGAAAAGGGAAAAGGGGAAGATGAGGCAGAGAATTTGCTTCAACCTGTGAAATTCTTATTTGTATCAACAGTGCCTATTCACAGGATTCTTCTGAGAATGAACAGGATAATATATGTAAAACGTTTAGTAGAGCGCAAACTGAAAAGCCCAAAGCCTCCCTGACGAGAGGCTTTCTCTACTTCCAGATCCACAAACAACCTGTCAGCACTCCGTGCTATACAGATCTGCTCTGCCAGTGTAGACAGAACCAAAGACTCCAGATGACTGCTCCCTGGTGTCTTGGTATGCAGTGACAGTAGGCTGGGAGTTTGGTTACTTCCTGTTCTCAAAGCAGCTGAAAAAGGGAGCAGCCAGTAACCTTCAGGGAACCCCGCCTCAGGTAGGCATGCCCATGAAGTCCTTGGCAACAACACACCAACATACACAAAGAGAGGGTCTGTCTTACCTTCTCTATGTCACTTGACCTCCACCTCAGTGCCCACCATTAATGGCTGACTTCAAACAGGTAGAATTCTGGGAGCCATCTCTCCCTGATCAGCCTTTATCCAGGCAGGAATTTCTTCTTTTCTCTGTCCCTACCCCCATGGCCCCTGCCTTTGTACTTTCAACCATTTTGGTAGCTAGGACAGAGGCAACCAAAGTAATCCCCCTTTATATTATCTCGAAGGCTAGTGGCTATTTTTCTGAGTAACCAGGGAGGTGGCCTTCATTAGGAAGAGAGTACTTTGATTATTGCAGGGCATCAGCAACACTCAGTCAACAAACTTTTAATGTATATGGGAATGAAGGCCGTCGACCTGTTCTACATGATTTTCATTTAATATTTATAATATTCTGTGAATTAAGCACAAGCCTATTTTATGAGTAAAGAGGCTCAGAAAAGTTAAAAAATTGCTCAAAGTTATACAACCCGAAAGGGCAGAGTCAGAGTTTGAACCCTGGGCTCCTTGATTCCATTCTGGGGTCTTTGCATTAGGACTGCACTGCCCCCTCTTACCGAGAACAGCTGAGAGTGGCCCACTTGAACCTGAAGTGGGAGTTGCCTAAAGAGCATTTGTGTTTGTCTCCCAGCCCAGCCTTCCCTGTTTCACTCTGTGTAATGTGTAGTTCAGGGGCACTGCCTCTGCCTCATTGCTGGGTGAGCCAAGAGAATGAAATGTGCAGGGTGTCCTGGGAGCATCTAGCCTTTCTAGGGGTCAACGTTGGTCTCCCTCACTGTCTGAGACTGTGTAGATTCAAGAACAGGAGGTTCCTGTGACAAATCCAATTCAAACTCCTCTAGAACTCACCTGGCCTCCAGGACCCGAGGGAATCTGACACTCTTCATCAGATAGTATTTCCTAGCATGTGATGCAACCACTAACGCCCCAAGCCCTTAAATACATCCATTTCACAGCCTGGTGAAGGAGAATCACAGCAGCCAAGTAAGTGTAATAGGAGCACAAAACACCACACCACACAATATGCAAAAGCATGCTAAGGAAGGGTAGCAGGGCGGCAAAGCACAGGCTCGGGGGTCAGTCAGGGGGCACTGCCCCCTCGGCACTTACTTGCCCGGCAACCTTGGGCAAGTTACTTACCCTCCCCAAGCCAAGTCTTTTCTTATTTGTAGCCAACAGTACCTACTTCTTAAGGTTCTATTTTTATTTTTTAATTGATATATAGTTGATTTACAATTTGTGTTAGTTTCTAGTGTACAGCATAGTGATTCAGTTATATACATATATAATTCCTTTTCCTATTCTTTTTCATTATAGGCCATTACAAGGTATTGAATATGGTTCCCTGTGATGTACATTAGGACCTTGTTTATTAGGACCTTGTTTATCTAAAGAATCTAAAGAGATAGTGTATGTGAAATGTTTAGCAGAGTGCAAAACCAAAGAACTATAGGAATAGAAACTATTTACTTCTAACTAAAATGTGCCTGAGTTAACAGAGGAGAAATAGAAGCTCTTCGATTTTGAGCACATAGTCTCCTGTGGGTCAGAGGTCAAATGTTAGAATCTTGGTAAAGCTATTAAAAATATGGAAACTCTGTGAGGCAGAGATCCTGCCTCTCTTATTCATCACTTTTTCTCCAGGCGCTTTGTGGTACGTGGCCCATACTAGGGTTCACTAGATGATCTATGAATGGATGAATGTTGGATGCATGGATGGATAGATGGATGGATGGGCCAAAAAAACAGAAGTGCCATCCTTCAGTTACAAAGAGGACTGCCACTGGAGAATTCATCTCCTGGTTCCCCTCTCTCAGTGAATGGCACCTGCCATCTATCATGCCATCTAAGACAGATCTTTTAAAAGCACAAATCTGTTCAGGTCACTACTGCCATGCATCCCCCACCAGTACCCCCACTTAAGAATGGTCCACAACACTCTGTAAACTTTAAGATAAAGGCTAAACACCTAAGTGTGGCATCCCCAGCCTTTACAATCTTGCTTCTGTCTGCCTTTCCAGCCTCCCCTGTTCAACCCACCTTTCTGTGAGTTCTAGGTCCCCTCCAGCAGGTCTGTGCCCTCTTGCCCTGTGCCAAAGCTTGGGCTTCTTCCTCTGCCTAGAATGTTCTTCCCCCACCTTCCGTATTCCCTTCCACGTTCCTCCAAACGCAACCCCAGCATCGCCCCACTAGGATGCTTTCTCTCACTGCCCCTGGCCCCACTAAGAATTAGATGTCCCTCCTCCTCGGTGCTCCCAATGCTTAGTACTTAGCTCACTACACTATGGTCTGACTCCTTATCTGCCCTTCCCAGGTGCCTGGGTCATGGAGTGCTGTGTTTTGTTCTTCATTGTACCTAATACACCTCCATCTAGTCCTGGCACAGTGATTGTTTCTTGAATTGATAAATACTTTGTCTCACACCAAATGTGTACTTTCTCAGAAGCATATTTGCAATCAACATCATGTCTTTGGACACTCGTGTGACCAGTCAAGACAATTAACCAAGGATTGGGGTGTGGTCTATGACTCTGGCAAAATCTGTTAGATTAGACATATGGGGAACGTATATCTTTAACCAAAAGTCTAGACACATGATCTGACAAATATGATCACATATTTTTCTGTTGTAGAAAAATTTGAATATATAATGTCTATGGCTACCCAACTTGATCTGTCATTTTTGCCTTACTATGTTATCCAAACATGCCAACTCAAGACATTGAAATACTAGCTAAGTAGCTAACATTCTTGGTGAGCTTACTATGCAGCAAGCATCTTGTGAGGTGCTTTGCAGTCATCTCATTTAATCTTCTCAACTACCCTTTGAAGTGAATCTTATTATTATCTCCATTTTACAGGTGAGGAAACTGAGGCTTAAAAACTTGCCAGAGGTTACACAGCCAGTAGGTTACACAGCCACATCTGTCCAGCAATGGAAGAGCAGTCTGTTTGATCTTCTCAGTCATTCTTCGATACTGACCTAACCATGACCCCTTAACCTTATTAGATCATCAGAAGAGCCACTTCTGGGCAAAAATAGCTTGTGGCTTCTGGAAATTTTTATTAAAGCTCTAAATCTCCTGGCAATAACTTTCAAAAGTCATGATTCAGACCAGCAGTGATATTTGAAAACGGAATCATAATGCAAGTCTCCTGGCTACAGAGATGCTCTCGCTGCTGGAGAGAAATGCTCAACCTTGACATTTATGACAGTCTGTGCTTTCCCTGTTACTGGGTCTTTTGCCATTATTGTCTACTGAAAGGCACTGACCCTCATTCTATCCTCTCCAAGGAATCCTCTCTTTCAGGGCTAATCGGTCTGTCCTCTTCCTTGGTTGTCATTTCACTGGGATCTAGAGCAGTATTTCTCAAAGTCCTACCAACTGACCACCTGCATAATGATCACCTGGGCACTTATTAAAATGCATATTCCTGAGCTCCACCCCACAACTGTCACGTAGAATCCTACAGATTGGGGCCCAGGGAGCAGCCTTTTAATCACATTCCCCAGGTAACTCATATGAATACTACTGTTCGAGAACCACAAATGTAGTCCCCTCACAACTCCAGGCGTGATCACTGGACCAGCATCAGCAGCTTGTTAGCAAACAAGGAATTCTCAGGCCCCAGTCCTGAACGACTGAATCAGAATTTGCATTTTAATGAACGCCCTCAGATTTGTATTCACATTACTGTGCATGCGGAGAACTAGTGATCTAGAACAGTGTTTCCTGTGCACATCATGGCATGCACAGAAAACACAAGCACTTGTTTGGCATACAGATGACAATGCCAGCTGTGGCATCAGGCTCAGCCCGCCCCACACCCCAACCTGGCCATCCTGAGGGCTAAGGAGATTGCTATCCGGGGCATACTTGTGCCACCGCACACTGGTTGAGGAGCACTGGTCTACCTAAAATAACCCCAGCCCTCCTAACTCTCTTCATGAGCAGCAGTCTATAAATCTTGCTTATTCTGTTTCTCTCATTTATCATCTCTTTTCCTGTATACTTAGAGTCTGAAAGGCTACTTCCCAATTAACAAGGCCTTAGAAATCTTCATGCAATGGTCTCATCTTCAAGTTCTGGGTGGACTCTGAGAAATGCAGAGAGAAAAGTTGTGTCTGTCATTCTGAAGAGTCGTCTGCTGTGGCCTCAAGAATACTGGGAAGAAATAAGAGCCTTCTACCCTTTGAAGAACGCTCCATTCCTCTTAGTCCACAGATCTGAGGCGGCTTCCTCTCTCCTGAAGAGTGTGCCAAGAGGAATGTGATTGTATTTAATCCTTCCTCAGCAAAATCTGCCAGCTTATAAACTGGACAGGTGTCCCTTCTCTTAGCCAGCCCCTGATAATGGGATGACAGTTGGGATGGAAGGAATGGAATACCTTCAGAAACACTTCCTGGTGAGACCATCTGATCAAAACGACCAAGTGTCAGGCCACACCATCTGACTTTGCAAAGCTCCCAGCTATGTGGGAACCCCATTGTTTTTCTGCCCCTCCCCCCACCCAATAAGGAAAATGTTGAAAAAATTTAAAGCTTAAAATGTTGAGCTCAGACTCTGAAGCAAATCTGACAAGGTCTACCCCTAATGAAGGACTAAGCAAATACAGTTGAGAAAGAGGTGGGGGAAGGGGACTATTGCTACCAGATAACTCACTTTTTCCTTCTCTTTCTACCTTGCCTGCAAATGGTGTCTATTTCTCTTCACTCTGCTTCCCCCAATCAGAGCGTAGACAGAGTAGCACACATTTAAGCTGGATTAATGTGGGGCTATCCCTCCTCTGTCCTGAGACTGTACATCCAAGTCTCAAAAGGCTGTCTGATCCTCCCTTCGTGCCCCAACCATTGAAGTTCCTCTGCATTAGTAGTAGAAAGGACTGTGACCAGAGCCTGCTGTCACTTGCCCCCTCTGGTTGACTTTCATGGAACTCTTCCCTTGATTCAGACATAGGCAAGCAGGCCTTTCTCCTGCTCTGACCAGGAAGTTCAGAGAGCAGCTGGCAGTTCACCCAGAGCAGCCATGTTGTCTAAGAAAGAAATGGGTTTTTCTCTAAGTTCATAGCAAAAACAGTTGGTTTAAAAAAAAAAAAAAAAAAGTCTATCCCTGATCATCTGATTGACAAGCACTGGAAATACAGGATTGGGGACTGCCGAGGGCTTGGGCATCCCAGCCCCCACAGCATAGCTGTTGTACACGACCGTTTCAAACCCAGGACACTGAACCATCTCTCTGCTTCGTGGTCCAGGATGAAGAATAAGCTGTGGTACTTTGAATTTGGCACCTCGGAGACCTTCGCAGCCACCTGCAAGAAACTCCATGACCACATAGAGTTGGAGGTGAGTTCCCAAGGCTTGCTGGACCTTGGCTCTGTTCTTGGACTGTCACACACCCTCAGGACATGTCCCCTAGGGTTCTTAAGAGGTGATCCAGAGCGTCATCCATTTGTTGTGCCTCCATCCTGTTCCCAGCTCCTCCACAGCCTCACTCCCAGAAGGTTCCAGTCATGGGGCCTGCTTTCTCAGCCTATCCAGGGAGTCCTTGGGGCCCTGAGAGCTAGAAGCCCACAGACCCAAGGCCCCAGACCCTTCCTACCTTCAGCCCTCTCCCCACCACAGCCTTGCAATCTCCCCTTTGCAGAGAGGTCAAGACTTAGTTGCTGCCCACGCAGGGAGAAGAGCCACCATGGGGGTGGAGACAATGTCCCAAGCCTGGTAAAAGCCTGGGAACTGATGGCCTCAGGGCTGCAGGAGTGAGGGGTCCGGGCATTGAGCCCAGAGGTGACCAGTCATCTCCCAGCTCACCCACCTCAGCTTTCGGGGACCTGACTCCCAGGCACCCAGTGGGCTGCATTGGGGTACACCTGTACAGTCGCTCAGAAGGGCCCTCGGTTTAATGCTCTCCTGTCACCATCTTGAAACTCTTAATGATTTTTTAGCAAAGGACTCTACATTTTCATTTGGAACCGGGCCCCTCAAATTACACAGCTGCTGGTGGTGGTGCATTTGTGTGTTACTGGCTCTCCCGGCGCTGGTGGCAGCCTGCCTCAGACGGCAAGCCGTCTTGATAAGCTGCCAGCCTCCCACCCCCCACCCCACTTCTGCTGGGCTGCTCTCGTGAAACCTGCTTGCCACTACAAGGTCTCCTTGGTCTCTGGCCACCCAAAAGCCCAAACTTCTACGCACACCTCTGCTGTGAGGACCTCAGGCCCATGGGTTCTCTTGCCCTGTGGTTCTCATCTGTCAAGCCCCGCCCTTCCCGTGGGATCCAGGCCTCTTTTCACTTGAGAAAAACAAATGAAAGGCAGAGAGTTCGGCCAGGATGGTCTCCTCCTGGCCCACCGGCTTTGTCCCTAAGCCTGCAGTAGCATCGCAGTCAAGTGGGGCCCGGGCATCCCTTGAAGGAGGAGCATTTGGCCCGAAGCAGTGTGGGAAAGCCCTGCCACTCCCTGCGGGAGGAGCCTGTGCTCACAGGGAGTTCGCACAAACAAAACACAAAGCCAGAGAGTCTGTGCTTCTCTTTGACTCATCTGCCTGCCTCTCCCCAGCGGTTGCTGGGTTACCAGCCCCAGGGTGGGAGGAGCCGACCCAGCTAATCCCCAAAACTTTTAACCAGCCCAGTAACAGGGCAGAGAGGCCCAGGAGTCAGATGCACGTGTCCCCAGGTGGGACCACCTACATCTGTAAGAGGCTGAGGAGCCTGCCATCCTCTGTGGATGCGGAAATTCACTGCCAGGGCTGCTGCAAAAGAGGAAAGGGCTGAGCCAAAGACTGAGCGTGGCTGGAGCTCTGTGTGCATTTTTCCCATGGCATGATCATCTGGTGGGGTGTCTTTAAATATACCCCGAGTGAGGGACAGCCCTGGCCTAACCACTGCCAGCTGCAGGCACACAGCGACTGCTTGTTCTCCCTGCAGCTGGCCTTGAAACTGTGCCCGGAATAGAGCAGCTCAGCTCCCCTGCCACCGCGGGGCCCCCGCCCTCCCAGCTCCCAGCTCCCGGCAGGCAGTGCCACGGTCCCTTCTGAGTCCAGTAGGCAGCAGGCCTTCCTCAACCGCAGAGGGGGCTGGTGGCCTCCAGAGAGGGGTGGGGGGGTTCATACTGTGGGTCGTTGGGGGGTTTCGGGAGCACTTCTTGTTTTCCTTCTCTCCCCATAATGAGTCTTTTTAGTATTTATTCAAGAGGCTAAGGATGGGAGGCTTATATGACAGGCGGGGTATCTGACAGCCCACAGGAGTGGGGCAGGCATCATTTTTGCATCCAGAGAGCAGTGGGTGGACGGTCCTGGGTCTTGTGATCCAGAGGAGGAGAGAGAGACAACAGGGGAGGCACGTGAGTGACAGGTGTTAGGAGCCTGCAGGGCACCACAGGTAGACGGCAGAGCATCAGGGATCTCAGGGAGGGCAGTAAAAGACGCTGTGTTGAGGGCCCTTCCATTTGTGGCCCCTGCACACAATAACCCAGGCCTGGAGCATGCTCATCAGGTCAAGGTCAGCCGTCTCGAGAATAACCCCACACAGGTATTCATACTGCATGTCACCGTTTCCAAAGCCCCACCACAGCCTTTATTTGAGTCACACATCAAGCCAGTGAGCTAAGTAGGCCGGGTATTCTTGTCCCCGTGTCTCAGAAAGCAAGCTGAGGCATAGAGGTTTAGAAAGATAAACAGAAGGGAGAGAAAAGTAACAAGGGAAGAGGAAAAAGTCACATGCTCCGACTGCATGCTGTAATGTGTCCTCATTTGATACAATAACCCCATGAGGTTAGTATCATATTTTTTAATGAGGAAACTGAGGCTCAGATACACTAAGTAAGTTGACCAAAGTTTCGTTGCCGAAAAGTTGCGAGAGAGGAGATTCTAGGTATCCTGGAAGGAGTTCAGCTTAGAACCCAAAAAACAGAGATTTACCTAACAAGTGCTAGAAACTTGGTGAATTTTTCCACGTGGATGCGTTGTTTTTTCCTCCTTTACTGAATGTGCAGCTATTTGGTTCCCTCAGCTGAGACAGCTGGGCAGGTCTGCTGAGAAATGCTTGAGAAGAACAGGAGGCACAGGCCTACTGCTCATTTGAGGAAGGAAGGGGTTCAGGCTGGACAGAAGGAGACAGAGTCAGAGGAAAACTTCCCTAAAGTTTACCAAAGGTTTTCCCACGCAGCATCTCATTTTAGTTCCATCCACAGAGCATGTAGGGCAGATGTTAATGTCCTCACTTCATGGGTGAAGAAACTGAGGCTGAGAGGTTCAGTGACTTGCGAAAAGGTACAAAGGTAAGGGGTTCAGGGGGACAGAGAGTAAAGTCTATTTCGTTTCTTTAGGTATGTGCATCTGTGTGTCCACCTTGGTAAAACTTGGATGGTGAAACTTAAAGCTTAAATGAGATTAGGCAGGAAAGGTCTCCACTGAAAGTCTCTCACAGGGAACACAGCCTGTTTCTTGGAGGCTTGTGGCTTATTGAGAACTAGGAGACTTGGTCCCTTCCCTGAAATAAAGCTCACATACGGCCCAGCTGACAGAACCCGGGAGAGCTGGTTAATAGAATACTCACTTAACTAGCGCTGAGGAAACTGGATCCACGTGGGCAATCACTCTGGACACTGTTTTGGGGGCTCAGAGACTCCAGTAGGGGAGGTGACTCCAGATCTACCGCTCACCTGCACACACCTGGCCAGGGCTGGCTCAGCTAATAGGGCTTGGCCCAGAGAGGTGTTAGCACTCCTCGGCTGAACTGTGTTGTCTGAGCCTCAGTATTCTCATCTATGAAATGGGAAGAAAGGGGGTTAGCCTACTTCCCAAGGCTAATATTCAGATTAAAGTTTTCAGTTTTTTTTTTTTTTTTTTAAGCAACTGATAATGGTGCTAAATGCCTCACGGAATCTACAAAGCAGCCTCAAGTGGCAGGTGTCAAATCACCTTTCCAGAGAAGGGGGTAGAAGCTGAGAGAAGGCAAGAAGCTCACCTGAGGCCCACAGCCTCTGAGTGGTCAGGTCAGGCTTTAACTCCAGATTGGCCCAAAACCCAGGAGTTTCAGGGAAGTACTGGCGCTTCAGTCTGGAGCAGAGATTCTCAACCAGGTATGAGGCTTATCTGATCTGCTCTTAGTCACATACCTTAATTTATTTTAACATCTCAGGCAACATTAAAAGCAGGCATGAGGCTTTTACATTTATCAAAAAGCGAGAATAAAAAATTTGGCAAGTACTTGCTCTAGAAGCTCCCCTCTAGGCACGCAGAGGAAGCTGGGAGAGCTGGTGCTGTTCCTCGGAAATGGGTGCTAGTATGTTGTGGGTGCCTCTAATGAGGATGCCAGCATGTCACCCACATGGCTGTCATCAGTCCTGGTCGAACAAAGGCATTCTCTCGGGGTTTTGATGTCCCTGACTCCCCTGCCCTTCCAAAGCTGCCCTTGATGTTTATTCTAATCTGATTTTACCTGAATAAATGGGTCGGGGTGGGGAGAGGGAGGGACACAGTGAGTCACCTCCCCCACCCCAGGCCCGGAATAGCCTTGCCTAGGCTTTGAGTTATAGTGAATAGTTATAGTTACAGTTAGGCGGAGCAAACCAGACAGGCTTCGACGCGAGCACTTATTTTATATGCTGTGGAAATTTTTCACTTTACTGGCTAAAAATAAGAACTTCCCAAATTCCTTGATACAGTATCTACTTTAAAACAATGTTCACAAGGGATGGCTTGCCAGCTCCACTAAGATGAACCTCTGCAGGGGGAAAAGCAAGTCCAAATGTGGAAACTGCTCCCCTGAAAACCTGTTCTCCAGCATATTTTGGGAATCTCTGCACATCAGTTTCCCCCTTTTAAATGGAGGATTTTTTTAAAAATACAACAAAGGTTTGAGAACAGTACATCAAAGGCCAAACACTCCCATTTCCCCCTCACTTGGAATTAGTATTTGTCAGTATTTTGTTTTATTCCCTTCCAGTATCTTTTTAACCAAAGAAAGAAAATTTTACAGATGGAACTGAGTTCCCCACAACTCTCTTGGGCTCTGCAGCTTGCCTTTCTCACTCTCCATCAGATCTTGAGATCCCTTCGTGGTGAGGGTGCTAGAGCCAGTTCATTGCCTTTACCTGCTCTGTGAACACCCCACCCATGATGGGGAGGAGGAGCAGAAATAGTCACACTCAGACACTGCCGGTGGGGCATGAGCGGAAAACCCCTTCGGAGAGCAGTATGGCAGTAAACGCTGAACTGAAAATGCACTGTGGGCCGAATGAACCAGCAGATGCTTCACGTCCTAGGCCTAGAGAATTTCCTGCCCGTGAGCTCACGAGGGGATGAGCACAGAGGTGTACTGCAGCCCTTTTTTATCACAGCAAAATGGAGCCATCCCCAAAGACTGGGTTATTCTAACTTTGGAAAAACAGTGTGAGTGAAAGCACTAAAGGCCATTGAATTATACATTGTAAAATGGTTAATTTCGTGTCCAAAGAGTTTCATCTCAATGCTTTTAAGTGTGATTTTACAAAAGGGGCGTGTGCTTGGGATCTTGAAGCTGTATCATGAGATGGGCCCTGACTATGAGAATCCTAAATTCTAAAACTAACATTTAGCACAGCCATGTGCTGAATAAATAACAAATCAGATTAAGATTTAGCAGGTATCTTCGGCTACTCTGATCCAGTAAGATATCATTATTTTTCGTAAGAGGGAAATCAATGACTTTACAGGTTAAATAATTTGACTGAGTTCACCCAGCCAGTAAGTGGTAGAAGAGAACCCGTGGCTGCTTTGGTACCCACCTGCAGTGTCGCACACTCCTAAATTAGAGAAGAAGACATCTTCAAGCACCTTGGCCTCTTCTGGCATCATCCACCCCTTCTCAGCTTGGGCAGGTAGAACCTTTCAGAGCTTGGAGTAATGAAGGTAGAAATTGGCCCAACGCTCGGCCCATCAAGCCCACCACAGTGATCCCAAGGGCGATGAAAACATGTTCATGGGGGAGGTAATGCTGAGATGAGCATTGCAAGGGATTTTGAGTTCTTAGAAAATAAAAGGTGTTTACCTGATCATGCATCAAACCATAGAGTCAAAAGGCTGGAATGGGCCTTAGACATCCTTGTCCATTCATGGAGTCTGTTCCCTTCCTCAGTCAAGTCTGGTGGCTCCATCCTCATGGTGAGACCGCCCAAGGCAGCTCTTGCCCCTTCAGATGTCTTCTCCTTACCAATCCTACAGTTCTCACTGCTCCAGATACCTCAGCCTCAGTTTCTTCCTGCTCCCTCCTACTGGGTGCACTATATTCTTTTCTTGATTATAAAAGTAATCCGAATCCATGGTAGAATATTTTAAACCACAGAGAAGCAAAAAGGAAAAGTAACCCACAATCTCACCAATCAGGGATCAGTTCTATGATAATTGTTATAATGTTGGCCTTGTTTCAATCCTGTAATAATATTAGCCCTTGTTTCTTTAAAAGCAGGCCTCTGGAGGACCTCTGTGATTCTTTGAGTTTCTAAACCTTTATCCATTTTTAAACACAGCTCCATCCTCCCTGTTTCTCTACCTCTTTCAGCCATGCACTGACTATAAGTTTCTTTCACTGATCCTTAAAATCTTTCAGCCTACTAAGAAGAAATTGTTCCTGTCAATTTTCTCTTTAAAAATCCCATTGTTTGCTTACAGTTTCTGACACATAACTTTTTCTCTCTTAAATGACCCTCATTTTATTCCCTACAAAGCATACCCCCTGTCGCCCTTCAAGCCTCCATGCATCCATATGCTTTTATTTTCTTGTTCTTTTCCATTTCCTTTGTTCTTTGTGAATTGCTTTGATTTTCTTTGTATTCAGACTCCTGGTTACATATACTTGGTGTCCCCCAAGGACTTTGGAATAACTTTCAGGGATGACTTCTCATGCCTATGCCCTCACAAAGCAGGGAGGCAGGGATACACAGCACAGTGGATAGACAAGGCCCGAGGAGGTCTCAGAAGACCCAGGTTGGGGTCACATGACTCAGCATATCCGGCTAGAAGGCACCTCCACAGCGGGGTCCTGGGAGCTCTCTCGGCTAACCTCTGCCCCAACAAGCTTACCTTTTCTACCCTAAGGTCTCTTAGTGAATAACTTCCTCTAAGTTATGTCTACCAGACAAATACATCTTTTAAATATTAATGACCTGTGAGGCCCCATCAGTAAGGAAATGTATTATTTCTCTTAGGCTTTTTAGATTATTGAAAAGAATTCATGATCTTCATCTCCACACTCAGGAGATTCAGGGACCTTGAGGGAAAACTATTCCAATCCTTTTCTGCTTCTGCAACTGGGTTATGAAACAGACAGAACATTACATACAAATATATCTCACTGGCTATAGTGGATTGGTCTTTGATTATCTATCTTAGTGAGGTCATAAACTTGCTGATCCTAGTCTTCTGTAGAAAAGGAATAAGAAGGGAGAAGAATTGACTCTTTCAGGAAGGGCGTATCACCTAACAAAGGACCAGATAAATTCTGTGCACACATACACATTATATCTCAAGTCCACCGGGATCCAGAAGTTCATAACAATAGTAGCCACTTAACTGAGCACTGACCTGAACAAGCCCTGTCCTGGCACCTTCATACACTGTCTTGTTTAATCCTCACAAGAGCTCTGCGTGGTGTGTATTATTTACGCATGGAAAATGAGTCTCCTAAAGATAAGTACTTCGAGATTAGCTGACTTCCAAGCCCATGTGGCATGTGTCCCCACCATGCCTTGGCACTCCCTGTAGGAGCTGGCCTCTGCATTACACTTCTGCTCTCCCCTAATGGATGTGGCATCTGAGTTGGTGGCGGGGCTGCCTTCGGGACTGAGCGCATCACATCTACTAGGCAGTCAGCTGTCTGAAGCAGGGACTCTATCTTATTCATCCTGTATCCCCAGGTCTAGCACAGTACCCGAAATGAAGTAATTGCTCTATGGCTGTTGGTTGTACAATCGGACCCAAAGTGCGAAAAATCCCATATCAGTGTGAATGCGAACAGAAATTACTACTTGACCAGCCTCAAGTGATGCCTGTTTGTTGGAAGCCACCAGCATGTAAGGGCCCCACCTCGCTCCATCTATAACGCGAAGTGGGTGCTGGCTGAGCTTGCAGCCTGGCGCCCAGGCCTTCTCCTAACTGAGCGGTGAGTGGGAAGACTGGGAAGACCTCCCACGCCTGTCTCTGTGCTGTTGCTGGGACCTCTGAAAGTAGCCCAGGGTCTGGGACAACTGTGAACCTAAGACAGGAAATGCCAGAGTTCTCCCACCTCTTTCCCACCAGCGAGTGAAGACAGTGAGTGGGCAGAGCCCAAATGGCAGCAAGGGTGCAGGGCTGCTGTGGGGTCAGAGGAAGTGACTCCGAAAGGCAGAAGGGGTCTCCATCCTGAGCCCTCTCTCGTGTCCCAGAAGCCTGCCTGCTCCTGAGCCCTGCTGGTCCCTACGACCATCAGCCCAGCTCTGCCTGCAGGCAAGTTTGTCCCTTCAAGGAAGCCCCATCCACCCCAAGCTGGCCTGAGCTCCCCAGACAGACAGCAAAGCCTGTTAATCTGCACCCAGCGCAAGAATCCTCAACCCATCAGGGTTGTTTTTGGGGTTTTTTTTTTTAACTTGGGGAGAGTGGAGCAGCGGATGGGAAATGGCTTTGCCCTCCGTCCAACTCTGAGGCAACCCACCACCATGAGCTCTGAGAAACAGCAGTTTTGTTTCGGAAACTGGCACCCAGTGCAGGTTTGCTCCTGGAAATGAATTCGGTTCCCCCCTCCACTGCAATGTTCTGCTCCCAGCCTCTCTGCCAACACCCCCTTCCAGCTGCCCCTCTCAAAGGCACCATTGTGCCCGCCTGGCACAGCAACAGAGGAGGGCTGAAGAGGAAGAAAACATTCTCTGCCCATGGGATGTTCTTAAGCAGGTTGTGTGTACATGGCTTCAATGCTGCATTCCTTGAGCCCACACATCCCCGCCAAGACTCCATCATCCCTGTCACAGATGGCAGCCACTTTCCAGTCTCACTGGCCCTCCATTGCTCACCGTCAGAGAACGCAGGGCGTGCAGCTAGATGGACGAGGCTGGTGGGAGGGGGTCACAATGAGACTTTCTCAGGACAGCGCTTTAGCCTGCCAAAGCAAGGCTGAATGCAGACGCTGGGTCTCTGAACTGGAAGGAGATTTAGTCCCACGTACCACTCAACAAAAAATGAAGACTCAAATCCCTGTATTCTGGCACATTCTGTTAAGTACACATCCAGCCTTTCCCTGAATCCTCCAAGGATGGAAAGCTCACTACTTTTGCAGAAGCCTGTTCCATTGCTGGACAGCGCTGACTTTCAAAAAGTTCTTCCCGATGTTGAACAAGGATATATGTCCCTTTCGTTGTCATATCTTTCCCTTGTCAGCCCTGAGCACAATGCTTGGAACAAAACAGAGGCATAATACGTGTCTGTGGGGTGTCTGACGGAATTCTCCATCCTTTGGGCCTATTTCCACCCTCTGGGGACACACAGAACATGCCTTCCTGCTCCTCCGTGTGACTGCCCTTCACAGGGCTGAAGATCTATCTTCCATGTCATCTTCTATTGATCTTCGTGAGCTAGGCATCCCCAGTTCCTTATATGACTCGATGTACAGATTCATGACATCCTGACCACTCTTCTCTTGCCAGACTCCATTTTTTCCAATGTCCTCTTTAAAATGAAGAATCAAATCCCTGTATCTAGAATATTCCAAAAGTCGTCTCATAGGTAATAAAGCACAAAATTAACAGGTATCAGATACAGGCTGTGTAAGCTGGACTGTCTTCTTAATTTTTGGATGGGGGGAAGTAATTAGGTTTATTTATTTTTATTTATTTTTTAACATAGGTACTGGGCATCGAACCCAGGACCTTCTGCATGGTAAGCACGCACTCTACCACTGAACTGTATGCTCCCCAGGACTGTCGTCTTGATTTCATCATTTGCGTCTTATGCAGGAAACCTGTAGGTTCATAAAGCCCACCCCAAACCTGGATAAATGTGGAAAAGAAGGACCTTCCTCAGTTTCAATGAGTCAGTGTTTTCCTCATCTGTAAAAAAGAGGATACAAATACCAACACTGGAGGGTAGTAAGGACTAGACATAAAATATATGGAGTGCCTGGTTCATAATAGTTATTCAATAAATGATATAGTTTAATATTATCATAAAACATGTATATGTATTGGTATTTAACTGCCCATAACAGACATTAGCTCCTAAAATGACATAAAACAACCTCTGAATATAAGGGAAGCCACTGCTCTGTAAGATTTAGCCACCTGCCAGGCCAATTTTTTTTTTTATTGAAATATAACTGATTTACAATGTTGTGATAGCTTCTGGTGTACAGCAAAGTGATTCAGTTATATATATATATTCCTTTTCAGATTATTTTCCATTATAGGTTATTATAAGATATTGAATATAATTCCCTGTGCTATGCAGTAGGACCTTGTTATTTATCTATTTTATATATAGTAGTGTGTATCTGCTAATCCCAAACTCCTAATTTATACCTTCCCCTCTGGTAACCATAAATTTGTTTTCTATGTCTGTGAGTCTGTTTCTGATTTATAAATAAGTTCTTTTGTATCATTTTTTTAGATTCCACATATAAGTAATATCATCTGATATTTGTCCAGAAGTTTTTAACGTAGATAATACTGGACTGTCTTTCTAGCAATGCTATCACCACTCATCAACACCACTCGATTTCTTCGCTTTTCTTCCCTCAGGATACACATTAGATTATTGACAATAAAAACACTCTAGTTCTTCTCTAGGGAAAACAGACAGTGCAGTTTGCCCTGACTGCTTGTCTTCACTCCAGTGAATTTCTCTATTCTGGCCACAGGCCCTGCGATATGCAGACATCTCCCACCTTCTCAGTGGTGTGCTGGAGCCAGCTAGCTTGCTGGCACGTCTGTTCCCAAGTCCGCTTTCAGTGATGTCATGTTGGTAGCTTGAAACTGGCCATAGTGGGAGTATTTACACCGTGGAACACCACAATCAGAGCTGCTTTTGTCCCTGGAGATCCTGCTGTTAAGCATTGAGCAGCACAACACTGCCCCTAGCATTGACCCACTAGAGGTCCCTTGAAGACAGGGACTGCATCCCATTGCCACTCCATGCCCAGGTTTCTAGCACAGAGTAAGTGGGTTTGCATCATTCTTGGTGGATGAATGAATGCCTTGGTCTTCTATCTCTTGCTGTTTCCTTCATATACATTATGCCCCATGTGCCCTATTCTTGTTCCCAGCTGTTCAGATATAGATTTCCCTTATCAGTGATCAGAGGACCACTTCTTGAAGACATGGATTAACCTTCCATATGTCTCCCTAATCTGGACATTCAGTCCACTCTATTCAGTCAGTATATTCATCCTAGAAAGTTCTGGGAACTCATCTGGAAGTGAACACCTTAGTTTTCATTTGGGGATTGGTCTACACATTCTTTCAATTAAAAAAAATAGTTCTATTGGGCTTCTGAAATGGATAAGACATGTCAGAACCATGGAGAACACAGAGCCATGTAACGTATGGTCCCTACCCTCTGGGAGCTTAAAATCTCCTCGGGGGCAGGTGAATATGAATGATATGAGGCAGAACATATATTCCATACACGACAGAAAAACAAAGCAAGGAAAATTCAGAGAAGGGGAAGATCAGTTTCCATCTAGAGCACTGGGAAAAGCCTCAGTGAGGAGTCGGCTTTCACATTGGCAAGATAGGATCTTAACAGACAGAAGAGCGCTTACTGGCAGTTTAGGTGGCGAGCACAGCGGAAACGGAAGCGAGCAGGCCCAACCCCATGGCCCTGCACAGACCAGTTCAGGCTACCATCAGTGCATGGCCTTTGCTAGGGCCCAGCTAACCCTCTTCCTCATGTACTCTCCTCTCTCTAAACCACAGAGGACCATGGACCAGTGCCCAGGCTTCCCCACAGTCTAGCCTGCATTCCAATCTGCCAGGCCAGTTCACAGAGAAAATACCCTCCCCACCTACCGGAGCAGAGATGCTCCCACTGCAAATGGGCACTACCTCCCGCTCCTTACTCGGGCCCCTGTGGCTGTTTGGTGAACCAGGGCTTTTCCTTCACCTGATACCTATCAGCATCCTGTTCCCTCAAACAAGGGGGTCGGGGACAGGGGGAATCTTGGTCAGGTCTTTATGCCGGCCACCCTCATGCCCTTACATATGTATCTGAGGCTCGGACATGGAGCCCACGCATCAAGGGAGGCCACGCTCGCCTCCTGCCCATCCCCCTCACAGCCATCAGAACTCCTATTGAAGTGTGTCTGCTCGTCACCCACTTCTTCCTCGCCCTCTCTCTTCCTCCCCACCATAACTGAAATATGGTTTTCCCTCAAAATTGCCCAGGACTTCCTTACTTCCCTCCCCAAAAGACACTCACATACACACCGTTTCTCACTCCATAGGGAAGGAAAGAAAAGGAAGGCAAGGACTCCGTATCATCCCCAGACCTGTGTCCCACCACCATTTTCAGCTCCTCCTCTTCCATTCTGTCTATTTCCCATCTTAGGCATTCCCTCCTTCCTCTTCCCGTATGTGTTCTTCCAGCAAGTATGCAATGAGTATCTTCTCTAGCTGAAATATCCATGAAAAACCTTTTCCTCAACCATATTCTTCTTTTGGATCCCATCTTCTTTCTCCAGCCCCATTTGCCACAAAGCCACTGGCTATTCTAACTGTGTTCTCTCACTACCACCCCTACTCACCCTTTAGTCCCAAGGTAAACCCTAGTTCTTGCAAGAGACAGCTGTGTACTCTAGGAGGCTCACTTACCAACCCTGGGCCTCGTTGTTCTCATTTTAGTAATCAGAAATTACCAAATCTAATGTTCCATTTGGCTTTACCATTCTAAGATTCTGTGGTATGGCTCTCGTCCAGCTGCCAAAATTCCTCTTTACAAATCACTCATGACCTCTTGGTTGCCAATCTAAAGGTCTAATTCCAGATCTGCTGGCTCTGATTAGCTTTTATGACATTGGACCATTCCTTTCACCTCCTTAACCTCCATTTTTCTTATCTATAAAATGAGGTAATTAGACTGAATGACCTTTCAAGACTCTTCAGGTCTTTGATTCCATGAGAACACAAATGCAGAGATGAGAGATAGAGATCGATCCTTTTTGGAAAATGGAAAGGAAGAGTTCATGGAGAAAATGGCATTTGTAGAGATTTGGAAGCAAAGTACAAAGGATGCTAGGGTGTCCTTAAGGGTATCCTACCACTAAGGACTGTAATAATGGGTACAGGCAAGGATCACTACCCATTGACTAAGAACTCTGTAATGGAAGATTCAGGCTGAAAATACCTGAACCCATTAACCAACCTGAACATCACCAAAAAAAGGAGACAAGCAAACTATGTGCCTCCTGATGAGATGCAACAGGAAACACACTGATAAAGTACTCTTGCCAAAAAATCACCTCTGAATCTGATCAAGCCTCCAGATCTAAAAGTACCAATTAAATGAAAATAGAGGAGATGGGCTGGGAATATGTTTAAAAGACAGCTCAGAGATGCAATCAGCAAAATTCAGAATCTGGAAAATGCTACACAGCCTTCCTTCTCAAAGTGCAGCTCATCACACACGCAGCACCAGTATCACCAGGGAGCATGTAGAAATGCAGAGTCTTAGGCCACCTCTCCTGAATCAGAATCTGCATTTTAATCATCCTGAACTGATCTGTATGCACGTTAAAGTTTGAAAAGCACTGCTCTACAGGACAAATGACCCATTTCCTTCAATAAATGTTAAAAGACAAGGGTGAAAAGGATAGGGAATTTATAGATCAAAAGAAACCTAAAAGACAAAACAACCAAATTCAATCTGTAGACCTTTCAGACATACCAATTATTTTTTTAAATGAAACTATCAAGGAAATTTGAACAATTACTGGATATTTATCACTATTAAAGAATTAGTATTACTTTTTAAAAGTGATAAGAAAATTGGGGTAATTCTTTTTTTCAGAGTTATCATTTAAAGACACATAAGTATTTATAGATGAAATGACAGACTATCAGAGATTTGCTGATGTTCAATATGATGGTGGGGAAATGAACTGGGTAGAGTTAAAACAAGATTATCTGTGAGTTGCAAATTGCTGAAGCTGAGATTTGGGAGTACATGGGATTTATTATTCTGTTTTCCTGTATGTTTGGAAATACCCATAATAAAAAGATTTCTTTTTAAGAAAGTCCAAGAGAGAATCATCAAAGATGGGAGACAATCCCAAGATAACATAAAGGCAGGGAACCCAAGAAAGAAAGTTTCAAGGTGAAAGGGAACAAGTGCCCCAGAGCCATTGAGACCTGGGTTACACTTTATAATCCGGCCTGTAAGAGGACGCTCCCGAGAGCAGGCACAGTCCCACAGCAGGAGTATGAAACAAAACAATCTGCGTTCTAAACCAGAGAAAATCGACGTAATCTGTGGCACCGTGAATCGAGGTTAGAAGAAGGGAGAATTTCCTAGTTGCTAAAAACTGAAACAGGTCATCAAATAAATTATGGGATATCCTTCTCTGAGGACCTTCAGAAATAGGATCGGCAGGGCTGAAATGGAGGTGGCCTCGCTCAGATTCGCCGCTTTTTTTTTTCAGGTCACCGAGGCCTGCAGCACCCGGGCGCGAAAAAATCCGCAGCCCGGGCAGGGAAGCATCAATGCCCTCTCTCACCTCCTCGGCTCTCTGTCCCTCTCAGGGAGCACGCATAAGTTGGCGGGCCCTAGTTCGGCCCAGAATTTTGCAGATTTGGGGGATCCGAGAGATGGGCTAGGGGGTTGGGAGGATGGGAATGAACACGAATTCCCAGTGCGTTTTATTTGCACCTGAATGCGCTTTGCGGTCCTGACCCAGGCTCTGGTTACCTATGCACAGGCCCTCCACTAAGCAAACAAACCACCCCTTAGCTCTGGAAGAAACCAGAACTACGGGTATTGTCGTCGTAAGGCGGGGACCAACGTCGAATGTTGCCGACAGCTGGGGGCCAGCGCAGTGGGGCCTGGGAGCAGGCAGGCGCAAGCGTCTCCCGGCCTGGGCTCCGGCCTGAAGCGCTTCCAAGCGAGCAGGAACAGGGCTGGCCTGGATGCACCCCACCCCGCCCCGTCCCTGCCGCGCCGCCTTGGACCCGGGCGGCCTGCGGTCAGGCACCTCGCCGCCCGCGCCCACTGTAGGCATGGCTCCGGGCGTGTGCGCGCTTGCTGCCGGGGAGCCAGGGACAAGAGCCCTCTGTTTCGGCCCATACCCAGCTATAAATACCTGGGTTCCGCTGCAGTGCTGCCGCGACTTGGAGGCGAGCCTGCCAGCCCCGTCCTAGGGTAGGGATGGCTAACGGTGCGCGCAGGGACCGCCGCCCTCCTTGTGCTCTCCCCAGGAGCCCCTCGGTCAGAGCAGGGGGAGGAGGCCCATGACGTCATGGAATTGTTGGAAGATTTAGCTCAGGAACCCGCCGGGAGCGGCCCTGGGGCCCCTGTCCCACTTAAGCCAACAGTGTACTTCTCTGGGCCCCACTTTCCCAAATCTAGCACAGCAGCTTTCCACCTTTCCCGAGCCCTAAGCAGCCCTGGGGGTTCTGAAATCAGTGTGTGATGTCTGGGCCAAGAACCGCGAGGAATGGGCAGGCAAGTATGGTCGGGCAAGGCTCTCACTAGCATGGGCTGGGCCAAGAGGCCATTAAATGCTTCCAGCAAGCGCTCAGGTAGTGGGAGAATGATTTCAGAATTCAGAGAAAGAAATAAGCCTCATAGCACAGGTAATACTATTAACTGTAATAAAATGCAGACAGTTGTGGAATGCTACTGCCTTCCAGAGACCAGACAAACCCTTGAAGTAGATGTTATTTCCCCGCACCATCCCAACTCCCACTTTACAGGTGACAAATTAAAGCTCAAAGAGGCTAAGGAACCAGCACAGGATCGCACAGCTGGCAAGTGACCGAGCCAAGATTTAAACCCATATCTCTTGGTCTCCAAGCCCGGGCATGCTCCTTCCAAGACAGGGCATTGCCTCTCAGTTTTCAAATAGGTGCATTCCAAAGGTGGGGGCACCTACAACCTACAGTCCTCAGGCTTCCCCCGCGCCCCCCTCCCCCCCCCACATCTTCTACTTGCCCCAGTTTTCCTATGACTCGATGAGATAGTGGGGGAAGGGGACAATCCATCATAAAGCAGAGGGAAAACTGCACTTCCAGAGACAGGTTAATGGCTTACCAGGTTAATAACTAACACTCCTAGCTTGTTATAACTAGAGATGGAGGGGACAGGGTACACTTAAAATGGCAGTTGAGAAGAAAAGTGACTTTGTGGAATACTATGTGCCAAGGACCATGCTGTGCTAGTAGGTTTTTTTTAAACAAAACTGGCACAGAGGCAAGATATAATAATACTGATACCAACAATGATGTGCCAGGCACTGGTCTAAGTACTCTACAAGACAGAGTCATGGTGGGAGATTTCAGTTATTCAAACAACAGCTGGAAGTTTAATTTTGCTGTAAGTCTATCATCAGCAAAGTCTCGATTTGCCTTACTGACTCTTTGGTCTCCAGAGTCTGGCATCTGACTGCCTGGGTTTGCAACCTAGCTCTGCCAGCTTGTGGAATGGAAGTTGCATAGCCTTGAGGCAGCACCCTAACCCATGTGATACCCTGTCACTTGTGGGTAGCAGTGGTGCCTCCCTCCTTGCGTTCACATGAGCATTCCAAGAGTGAATATAGGAGAAGGACCAGCACAATGTGCAAGGAAGCTCTCATCAAGTAACTACCAATATTATTATTATTACCTCTAGGAGGGAGGGGGCGTTTTGACCAACAATGGATAAATTGAGGTCAGGCAGAAGTAACTGCAACCAAGAGGGAAAGTGACTGTGTTGTCTAGGAGATGATTAGGGTGCAAGAATTCAATGCCAGGCACGGGGTTGAACAAAGCTGATTTCAGAGAGTTTGGAGAAAAGTCTGACCCAGTGAGATTCTAGCCTAAATCCTTAAATATGAATATGGGTATAAAGGGCAAAGGGATGGAAGATATTTCAAAATAAATTTCTAATAGTTTCTTTCAGGAAGAAAACAGAAAAGAGCTTTAAAAAAAAAAAAATCACCATGACAGCCACAAAGAACTATAGACTGAGCCCATGTTTTTGGAGGACTGTACGCATATTCACGAAGAGGGTGTGAGCATGCAGCCAGGTGTGAATGCACAAGAGCAAGTCAGACCCGTGAGCCTGGCTTTGGGCAAGCTGAAGGGAGAGCAGAATGTTAGATAATGTTGAAGCAAAAAGGAACATGGGTTTGCATGTCTCTGATAATGAGCACTAAGGAGCATCTTTTCGTATACACCAGAAACTAACACAACATTGTAGATCATGTGTACTTCAATTAAAAAAAAAAAAAAACATGGAAACCATAGCTCATTACGACTTTGCCATTCTGAAAGTTTTTAACTTTTCCCGAGACAGAGTAGCCGTAACAAAAAAATGGAAGAACAGATGATAAAGGTGGGTATCAGAGCCCAAGGTTGACCAATAGAGAACTAACTGGCCTTGGAAAACATACATTTGAATCCAAGTTGCTGGACAAACCTATAGATGTCTTTTGGGGGCCCCTTTGGTAAGTCTAGAAAACAGAGTGAGTTCTATACAATGAGAGGCAAACAGACAAATGTCCCAGTTTTTAAAAAAGGAGAAAAGGATACATTCTGGAAACCACAGACAGCTGCACTTCATCCTAATCCCTAGCAAGATTCTGGAATAAATTATTAACCAAGTAGTTGCCCTTTACATGTATTAGTGACTTAATATAAGTTCTCTTATTCCTTTTCTGATAGAAGTGGTAGGGTGGTCATTCAGGAAATGCTGTTTGATCTCAGCACAGTGTCTTATGTTTTAATAGAAAAAGCACAGAACTGAGGTCTGCAGGCCTGGATACTAGCCTAGCTCCACCATTAGTAAATTGGGTGACCACAGGCAAGGTCCTTAATTTCGCTGGGCGTCACTGATGAAACCAGGGCATGTTCTCTTAGTTTCCTCTCATCTCTAAGTTCCATGATCCCACCGTGTAATGAAAAGTGGTCTGGGTGACAGTCTGGTACACCCATGCGATGCATGGTTTCTGGTGTGTTAAACCGACCAAGGAGAGGGCTTATTCCCTGCTTTTGCCCTTTATATACATGCATTAATGGCTTAATCTCCAAATGACAGGAGTTATGGCCAGGGTCATAGAATGAAGATTTAATGTAATCTAGGTGGACTGAAGAGGGCTGGGTCTGAAACCAGATGAAATTAAATGACATAAATGTAAAACCCCATGTCTGAGCTATTAAAAAAATACCTACACAAGTTCAGGGTGGAGATGAGCAGGCTGAGAAGTAGATGTTAGGAGGAGGGCCTGAATGCCCAAGATGACCACTCATTCAGGCTGAAGTGATCCAGCCACCATCTCCTGCTAATAAAGAGTTCGTGCAACACTGATCATATTTAACAATAAGATTAATGATCATGGGGGACATGTGTTGAGCCCCTACATGGGCTGCCCACATTATCTCCTTTCCAGGGCATGATAGTGATAACACTATCACAGGAAGTGCTGGGGCGCTCGCTGCCTGTGCCATCAGGTCCTGTCACTGGTGTTGCTTGCAGTGCTGGGACCTTATGGAGTAGGAGAGTAACAAACCGTGGTGTGTGCAGAACAGGGCACCCAGGATGGAGGTCTGAAAACCACATCCCACAGGAGAGGCTGAGAGAATTGGCAGCCTTCAACCCAGAGGAGGCACACCCAAGGATGGTGTGAGAGGGAGGAGAGAGGAAGCAGTGGGTGAGCCTGAGGCTCTGCCTGCCTGCCGTCAATCTGTATACTTACATTTGTAGGATGTGTGACTTTGGGCAAGTTACTTAACCGCCACTGTGTCTCAGTTTCCCCAAATGTAAAGCGAGGGTAATCCTGGTAACTAACTTGTAAGATTTGTTATAAAGGTGCTAAATGAGATGTGTATACAAGCCTGCCTGGCAAATGGCAATGTCTAATGCACATGCATGATGATGATGATGACGATTAATGTACATCATCATGTGTCTGGTGGGCGGTCCCATGGAGGAAGCAGAAGGCTCATTCTGTCCGACTTCAGAAGGAAGAATAGGACCAATGGGCAGAAGCAGGAAGAGAATCTAGTTCAACAAAAAAGGACCTTTCAAATAATCGGAACTTCCCAATAAAGAAAGGTATTCCCAAGTAACCAGAGAAGCTCACTCTATTCCATTTTGTAGCTGGGGAAACAAGTTGTGGGGATTCTAAGATACCATAAATTAAGAGCTTCAGAGAAATCAGGAGGTATGCCATTATGAATAGCAACAAGCCTTTCCTTTCCTATTCCTCCTCTGTTGAGAAATCTCTGGAAGTTTGGATTCCTAGGTAACCTCAAAGACAGTGGATTTTTGCTGCATACTTTTGACTTTTTTTTCCTGCCTCACAATTATCAAGATAAAGAGCTTGGGCTTTGTAATCAAATACCCCAACTTTGAATCCCTGCTCAGTTATTTATCATCTGTGCAATCTTGGATAGTTTAGCTTACCTCTCTGGATACAGTGTTTTCTTCTGTAAATGAAGTAACATTACCTCCAGTCCTGAGGAACAAGGATCAGAGCTAATACATTTCTTGCTGCATTGGTAAGCATTATGCCAAAGTGAGTTGACTTTATAGATATGTGAGACAGGCAAATTCAAGCCTTCTGGCCTTTTGTACCTGGCGGGGATGCGGGTGGTGAAGATTGGATAAAGAAACTGCTACATCAGCAAGCACGTATGCCAAAATTGCACTTACGATACAGATACAGAAGACAGGAAAATTCTGAAAGCCTTCCAAATCTTAAAGTCTTGTACTTCTCACAAGAGGGATAAAATAAGAGGGGGTAAAGTGAAACTTTTCTGTCATTTGCTATGTGTTAGGTTCTCGACTCAGCATCCCACCAAATCTTTACAGTGGTTAGGGAGGGGCAGGATTAATGATAATGAGGTTGGAGAACAATCTTACAGTTGTCTTCTGAACCATCCCTAAAGCCCATCTAGGATCTCAGAAGATTCCTGGAGCCTGGTGCTGTCTTACCCAAAGCTGACCAAGACTAGCCCTCCCTCATCTCACTACAGTGGCCAAAGCATTAGGCCTGAGCAGCTTTGCCCAAGATTCAGCTTCTGACAGAGACCGGCTGGTGGCTGAGGGCCGGTCACATTCTTCATGAGAGCCCCCACCACACACACACTCGCCCACACACACACAGCACCTTGGGTTGGGATATGCTGAGGACACTAACCGATGGCCTTTTCTCTCTGTCCCCCAGTGTGATGGGGTTGGAGTGGACCTGAGCAGCATCTTCCTTGAAGGCATTGCTATCCTCAACATTCCCAGCATGTACGGGGGCACCAATCTCTGGGGAGAAACCAAGAAGAACCGTGCTATGATCCGGGAAAGCAGGAAGGTCGTCACTGACCCCAAGGAACTGAAACTCTGTGTCCAAGGTAAGCCAGGCATGAGGAAAATTGCTTAGGTCAGTGCCCCAGTGGGAGGGATGTTCAGATGGGTCTGTTAGCAAACTGTATTAGGTTCTACAGCCTTACAAGAACCTGGTGCTCTGGAGATACACTGACTCATCATCCCTGATGCTGCAAAGTTTATAACCTAATTGAGAAGAGAAAATTTACAATAAGGGAGCCCTAAATGATAATCAGTGATCAAAGTGGGACTCCATGAGGTTAGGAGTGACATGCTGCTTATGTCAAGGTTACAAGTGTCCTTCAATGACTAAATACAATAGTCAATTCTCAACCTTGACCTTGCTCCATCTGTCAGCAGCATTTGACCCAACTGATCACTCCCTCTTCCTGGAAACGCTGTTCACGTGGCTTCTAGGACTCCACACATTTTCGGTTTCCCTCCTACCTCACTGGTTACCCCTTCTTAGTCTCTTTTGCTGACTCCCCATCTTCTCTCTAACCTCCTGATGCTGAAAGGTCCCCAGGCAGGATCCTCAACCCTCTTCTCTTTTCTGCCTGTACTCACTCCCTTGATGACCTCATCGTGTAGTGAGGCTTTATTTAAACACCACGTGAGTGCCGGTGACTCAGCATGTCCAAAACTGAGCTCCTGATGTCCCTCCCCAGAACCTTCTCCACCCACAGCCTTCTCCATCTCAGCTGAGGATAACTCCAACCTGCCCGTTGCTTAAGCCAAAACACTTGGCACCATCCTTGATCCCCTTTTATCTCACATCTCATATCCAATCCATCAGAAAATCTGTTCACTCTGCTTTAAAAAAACATCTAAGATCCTGCTTCTCTCCACTGTGTTCCTATCACTTTGGTCTGAGCAACATCTCGCATCCTCTGTCCCCTGGGTTACTGCAGATCCTCCTAACTGGATTCTCTGCTTCTACCCCCACCACCCTTTACAGGTATTCTCCCTCCTGTATCAGAATGCCCCTGGGAAAATAGGTCTGCTTATGCCACTCTCCTGCTCAAAATCCTGCAGTGGCTCAGATTAAAAGCTAAAGATCTTCACATGGCCTAGAGAGCCCCAGATGGTTTGGCCTCTAATTACCTGCAGATTTCATCTTCTTTTACTCTCCACCTCACTGCCTCTGCCTCCACCACCCTGGCTCCTCTTAACACAGCAGGCTGCTTCTGTGAACCCACTATTCTTTCTGCCTGAAACAACAAGGTAGGCTGTCTTAGAGGCCATCAGCTGGGCCTTCCCCTTCTCACCCACCAGGGTACAGAACAGAGCTTCCTCAGCTTTCCCAAAACTACTTTCAGCTCTACCCCTTACCAGCTCTTTCCACCAATGAACCAAATGGGACTCACTCAAAGCCCCTGGCAGTTCTGATTTCTCTGTGGATTAGATGAATGGGCCCTTCTGACCCCCAGGGATACTCCGTGGACTGGTGAGCTGGGGGAGAGAAGCCATATGTGAGGGCTTTGGCCAAGACCCCACACATCAGGAGGGAGGAGAATGGATTTGAATCCAAGTGCTGGCACAAATGTGCTTTTTGGCACTTCAGTTTTCTTTGCTATAAAACCAGCGTCTGGTGTAAAAGTTTTGGTAACTGAATGGATGGCATTGAACCAGATCATTGGTTTTTAAACCAGGCCTGCCTATTGAAAATGAAGAGGCCTGGGCCCTAGCCCAGATCTCCCTAATCAATCTCTAGGTTGGTTCCTGGGAATCTAAATTTGTAATGAGCTCCCCAGACAATCTGACAGGCTGCCAAGTTTGAGAACCACTGACGTAGACAAGTGTCCATGAATCTGGGTCTGGGTTCTTTGATGTCCCAGGCTGTTAGTCCTAAGGCTGGATGTGATCCCACCAGTGTAAGGAGACAAACCAGGCTGACCATTGAAGGGAGTGGCTTATTTCAGACCCATCTATTAGAGAACCAGATTGTTATATCTCGAGGCAAGGTCACCAAGAGGTGTCATCTCCACACCTCTGTCCTTTAAGAGAGGACTCGAGAATTTTTTTTTCTCTGACACCCTAAGTCCTTTTTATTTCACACACTGAAGTTTTTGATTTGTATAAATTATTAAACTGAGTAATGTTCCTCCTTTCTCCTTTGGCAGGGGAAGTTGTGGGTGCTAACAGAGGGTGGGGGAAGTGTTGGAGTTTGTAGAAAGTTCCTGCAAATTTTCCCATCCCAGTGTTCCCACCCCAACCCCCACTCTGGCCTCTAGGCAGAACAGAATCTGGGTAGAATCCACCTCCCCTCACCCAGGGCTGTGGGGGAGCTCTTGTTGAGGACATGTTCTGCCTGGGACTCAAGGACAACTGTCATCTTCCCCTTACATGTCTTACCATGTACCTTCCCCTTCTTCAGGCAAAAGTAATGTGTCTGCTGATCGCTCTTGACCATCTTGTACAGGAACTCTCTTCCCCAAATCCCCCTTTCCCACCCCAAGAATATGCTTTCAGAGCTAAAATGAAGCTACTTCCTGTTCTTTAGATGAGAACATGAACTGATCAGAGCAGAGGCCAAGGAGGGAGCCTTGGCTTCTGGGCTTTGCAGAGACACCAACGTAGAGCTTTCTTTCTTAAAGGGCCATGATCTCATTTAAGATGAGATGTTAATGAGGAAAAACTAAAGAGGCAACCCGTTTTAGTGGAAATGCATTAGCCTGGGGAGTCAAGAGACCTGGGTTCCAGTCCAGACTCTGCCTCTCACTAGTGTGTGATGTTGGGTAAGTCCTTCCACCTTCTTGGGATTTCAGTTTTCATTATCTGTTAAATAGGCAAATCTGACAATCATGTAAATTCCTCTGGAGCATAAGTTCCTTAAGGCTTAATCCACAGGATTAAGGCATGGCCAGGTTTTGGACTCCTTGGACAGAATTATATGGCAGGTTTCTTCCTTCTTGAAGTGTGTTGGTCTCACAATTGACAGGTCAGTGGCAAAAAAGGTAGCGCTCTCTCTCTGCAGGCTCTTCATTTGTTGGGCTTTGTTACTATTTGGCAATTTCACTGGGATCGGAGGTGAGGGAGAAGTCAGGAGAGAATAGCGGGAGGGAAGGGATTTATCATAGGAAGTATAAGAGGAAATGACAACAGAAAAGGTTATTGTCAAATCTCATCACAGATCATCAGTCTTTCTCCTTGGGAAAGCAACCCAAGAAAGGTCATTCCACATTAGCATGAAATGAGTTCTGTAAAAACCATTGGCTGATCAGAAAGCAAGATGCGGTACTGGGTTGAGCACCAAGCTTGCAGTCAAATGACCTGGATTTAAATTTAGGCTTTACACTTTCTAGTCTTAGAAACCTGGGAAAGTTACCCAATCTCCCCGAGTCTCAGCTTCCTGATCTTTAAAATGGGGATAATAATATCTAGCTTGTTATGATGATGGATGCCACAGTACCTGGAACATAGTATAAGCTCCAACTTTAGAAAAGTGTTCTCTTCCCCTTTAATGTGATTTTATGTTGGGGCATACCAGTTGAATTCCTGATTTTGAAGTTCTTCTCTTTAGCGTTGCCACCCGCCTGCACTATCACTAAAAAAGAGCTCCTGCCAAATTCCAGCCTGGCCTCTGCCCTAGTACATTAAACTTATACCATCGATTGTACTTACTGTCTGCTTTCCTACACCTTTCAGATTCTAAGGATAAAGGGTGGATGGTATTCATCTTTGTATCCCCGGTGCCTGACCCAATGTAGTTAGTCCAAAAAACATTGTTGGATAAATGAGAAGTACCTGGGCACTGGTTCTTTTTCGTTTTTAAAACAGCAATAAGAGTAGTCACAGATCATCTCTTGTATTTATATTTCGTTTTGGCCTGCAAATAGTTTTGTATATATTGACTTAATCTGATCCTAAGCAGAAACCCATGAGCAAGGTTAGACCCATTCACCTCCATATCCCTATCTCATAGTTGGGAAGAACAGAAGCCCAGCGCAGCAGCAGGACTTAACCAATTTATGTCCAGTGGTGGCATCAGAACCAAGTCCATGATTCCTGGCCTCGCCCCAAGTGGCTAGTGTCCAACTAGAAATTTTATTTAAGGTCCTACTATGTGTATCGCACAGGCCAGGAACTCAGAAAACAGGAAGCATTTATGACCCAGTCCAAGGAAAGTCTCCACATACACTTGGTTGAAATTCTGCTCCTCCTGCTAGGCTTGCCTCAACAGCCATCTCCTTCCTGGAGCCTATTGGTGGCGCCTCTGGAAGTGAGTTCAGCCTCTGAAATTCTAGAGCGCTTAATTTTGCCTTCTGTCTTGACAGTTCACTAATTAAGGGTTGCCTTGTTTTATAGGCATGTGTATCCTTATATCTTTCTCCTGCCAGTACCTGGAAAATTGGGAGCTTGTGTTCTTCATCTCTGTGACCCCTTCAAAGCCTAACACCCTACCTGGTTCACGTTGTTCTACAGAAACGTTTGTCAGAGGGAGGGAGAGGAGGGGAAGGAATCTTGCCCTTGGTCTGCCCCCATAGTGGGTGGTAGATTCTGGAGCTGGACAGGAACAGACACTCAGTGAAAAATCTTGGGGAAAAAAATAGTCTTATAAAGAGTTCGATGCAAATATTTGTGAGACTGAGAATTTCCTTTCACAGAACTATTAGAAATTCACTTGTTAATTAAGATGAATTGGCTGTTTCAAAGAAGTCAACACATATGGCCCCTAGAGAACTTGTAGCTGAGAGTCAGTGTAGAGGAGGGGACTGGCCATTGAGCTAGGAGTTAGAAGACACAGGCCTCCCCATCACCAGCCGTGTGATGCTGGTTGAGTCAGTGAACCTCTCCAAGCCTCCACTGCAACCCTTGCAAAATGGAAACAATTACAGCCTCTCTCCCTCAGCAGTGCCACCTTGTTCTGAGGGTTAAATGAGATCATCCACATAGGCACTTAGCAGGATACTCAGAACACAGGGTGCTTGATCAGTAGTAATCAGAAGTATCAGAGGTATTGCTAAGTGACAAGTGGAAGGTGATAAGTATGTAGTATTTAAATAAGAAAAGGCCCAGATTTAGAATTTCACTCTCTTGGCTTCTGCTTCAGGAATTCGGTCTTGATTGTCTTTAAATTACCTGTGGCTCTAACAACATGTACCTCTAGGGTTGTCTCTGGGCCCTCTGCTGCAGTGTGTTTGGCTGCTGCTGCCCATGTGGGGTTCCACCTGAGCTGCTGTCTGGGGAAAGGGGCCCAGTCCTGAAGCACCAAGGGCACATGTGGCTAGATTGGTCCCCGCGAGGTTAGGGAGCGAAGCCCCAGGAAGCTCTGCCATTGGTTCTCTCTGGCCCTGCCCTGGGTATTAATGCAGAAACTCCCTACACACGTTCTCAAACTCTTTACTGAGCCTCATATCTGCCCCATGCAGCCTTCCCCTTGGGCCAGCAGCAGCCTCGGGGCTGGGCCACCCACACCCAGCCCCTCTAGCTCTCTGATACTAAGGCCACGTTTCCCGTAGTGATTTCTTAGCCAGTCCCATTTGAACCACCACAGGGTGTCCTGGACAAGACTCTAAACAGAGAGGGCAAAATCTCCCCGGACTTTCACTAGGTAATAATTTTTGCCATTCCTGGTGAACAAACACAGGGAGACAGCACCGTTGGTAGAATGTACCCTTTGAGTTAATTTCCCAGCCATGGGGACAGGCTTTCTGTCATTTATTCAACACACATCTGAAAAGCACCTACCAAGTGCCAGGTACCAGGGCACAACAATGAGCAAAAACAGACCTAATGCCTGCAGCCACTAGGGAGTATGGGAGCCAGGCCTCAGGAAAGTAATCCCACAGACAGGCAGGAAATTAGGATTGGTGATAAGGGCTAATAGGGACACTTGAGTGACTAGCCAGCACTCCAGCAAGGCCAGTGTGTGGCTCACAGACAACGCCTTGCCAGCTTGGTACTCAAACCAACAAACAGGCACTCACACAGGACCCCTCTTGGCAAATGCATACAGTCATCAAATCTGCTGCCCAGATGCCAGCCTCTTGCCTGGAAAGAGGAAAACCCTCCTGCTTCAAGATCAATTGATTCCGCTACTTTGCAGGCACAGGCGGTTCAGTCACCTGTGTGGATCGTCACTAATTGTATGGGTCATACCCTGAATCCCAAAGCCAGGGAAAGGGATGCCACCCAGCCATCACAGACCCACCCTCGCAAGTGGGGAGCCAGAGCTCAGATGGGACAACAGAGTAGTCGTGAGCGCCTGAGTTCACTGCTTCTGCGAGCTGTCTTCTCACTGGTGTGAAACTGGAACAGAAAGTGGCCTGTTGGGTTCAAGAGCTGTCAGGGTTGTAGGTTCCCTATTTTCCCATTAAAGATGGTCAGAGTGAGCAGTTGTCAGTTACTTACTGCTCATTTGGGTTGGAAAATAGAAATATTCCTAAAAAGTATGTATTTTACAGAGGTCTCTCTGGCCAAGGTCTCACCTGAGGGGCTGAGACAGGGCAAGGCAAGTGGCCCCTAAAGAGCCTGGGGGTACTTGGGGTGGGGTGTGCACTGGGACTCCCCTTGGTGCTAGGAACTAACCATGGCAACACAGTCATTCTTCTCCAGTGGTGGCAGGCCTACAGAGAGACTCCACTTTTCACAGGAAATAGCAGCTTTGTCATTCAGTCCTTCAAGCACCCACATTGAAATCAACATGCCCCAAACCAGGCATTATCTTCCCACTCTTCACACACCCTCCCCTCTCCTAAAGTCCACTGCCCAGACCCAGGTTCTCTGCCGTGTTGATAGCATCCCCAAGCTAGAGCCCCAGGGTCACGCATTTGCCCTCACAGCGGCTCGTGGAACTCTCCTGTAATTTTTTTACTTACAGAGTGTCTCTCCATCCCAACTGTGAGCACCTCAGCTCCAGATGTCATGGTTCCTTCTTCATCCCTGTGCCTGGCACAATCTCTGAGTCTTTCAAAGAGCTTATTAATCTAGGTTGACCAAAAGCACCCAGGGTCAGGGACACCTGGAGGGGTGAGTTAGGGAGTTATGTTCGATGGAATGGAGTGTATGTGTGTGTGTGTGTGTGTGTGTGAGAGAGAGAGAGAGAGAAAGAGAGAGAGAGAGACGCCGGTGTGCAGTGTTCCAGGACCCCTGTGCCGACATCGGCCTGTACAGGAGGCCGGGACGTCCACCTCCCTCCCGTCCTCACCCTTCCCTTCTCCAAGCCGCTATGTGTTCCCAGCTGCCTCTATACCAGGCAGTTGCTCCATGCCTGGCAGGGCTGCCTGCTAGACTCTGTGGGTTAGGGCAGGTATGTTTTTGTAGCTTCCAAATGAAGGCCACCCAACCTGATCCCCAGATGCCTGTTTCTGTAGAAACGATGATGTCTTCGATGGAGTACTGAAATCCTAGAATCTCTTGGAAATTTAGAGATCATTCTGTCCTCTAGATAAGGAAAGTGAGAAGCAGCAAGGTGAAGTAGCTGGCCCTTGGCCAAACCCAGACTGAAATGCAGGTCTTTTCACTCACACAGGCCAGACCTCTGTCCCCTGAGGCAGAGGTTGGCAGATTTTTCTGTCAAGGGCCACACAGTAACTATGAAAATAGTTAGGCTTTGTGGGCCCAACAGTCTCGGATACAAGTGTTTACCTGAACCACTTAGTGTGAAAACCGCCATAGACACCACAGCAGCGAATGGGCATGGCTGTGTTCCAACCCAACTGTATTTACAGACAAGCAGCAGGCTGGATTTGGCCCTCGAGCTGTGGTTTGCCCATCCCTACACTAGAACCAGCAGCAAGGGCATCACCTGAGAGGGTCAGAAATACAGACCCTCAGGCCCCAGGCCAGACCCACTGAAGCCGAGTCTGTCCGCCGACAAGCTCCCCGGGGATAGACACTCACTCAAGCTTGAGAAGCACCACGCTGGTGGGCCGGGCTGCTCCCCCTGAGAATGCCAAGAAGAAACTTCACAGATTAGAAAAAGGAGGACCAGGGAGATTCATTGACCTACCCAAGTTCACACAAACTGGTGGAACTGGGACTGGAACCCAAGTCCCAGTATTTCAAATATAGAATTCTTTCTACCCACCCCAGCCTCCCCACTTCTGCCTGTCCCTCACCCCACTCCTACTCCAATTTACTAGAAATTCCAGCAAAGCCATCCTTCATCCTTCCTCAGCCGACTTCTGAATCAACAGGGCTCTGCCTCCAGCTGTCCCCGCCCCTCCCCACCGAGGCCGGGAGGGGCGGGCAAGGCAGAATTCAGCCTCCGGAGGCTGTTCACATCTGCAGAGAGAAACTTGCTCACACAGGTTCAAGCTGGAGTGAAACTCCAGCTTAATTCCTGCCTTAGGAGGTTTGCTGCTCAAAATAGAACCAGAGAGCCAAGGAACCATTCATTTTTCACATGCAGAAAAAACTTCCAGCCTGGCTCTTTGGCTGGCCTAGACACCTTTGATTCTTCCCTTCCCACTTGCCCCACCTCGGCCCACATGCTGACGCCTGTTCCCCTGTAGCAGCTCTTCAGCTGTTTGATATCCGGCACCTCCTAAGGCCCAACTACGGCAAAACTGCACGCTGGCCACACACTTGGCACAGCCTAATAAACATCACTATGCTTCTTGACCTGTTTCTCAGTTGTACAAGAAGTGTCCCATCTTCTTGACTAATCAAAAAATGTATATTGTGCTGTTATTTACTGAGCACTTACTTATGGGCCAAGCCTGTTCCATATCTAATTATTTAATCCATTTTATGGCTGAAGACACTGAGGCTCATGGGGTTAAGTGACCGGCCCAAGAATATAGGCAATACTCAATAGAGTGGGACTCAAACCTGCCTTCAAGGACCCAGAGTGCTGCAGGTGCTGTAGAGGGTGCAGGCAGGAGGGTGAAGGGGTCCTGATCTCCAGGAGTTCTCAGTCTAATACAAGAAATACATGTAGAACAGTCATGCTAACACTACATGATAGGCACTGCACCTTGGAGTGGCAGAAATAGTATCATCAGGGTGGGGGGAGAAAAGGAGGGCCTTTCCTTAGGAACTCAATTCCCAGCTGCCCAGCACTGTGCCAGGCACCCAGGAGGTCATCAATAAATGTTTGCTATATGACCAAATGATGAAGGAATGAATGCATAAGTGAGATTGAATGTGTGTGTGCTAGTAATACTTGAAGCTAGAAAGGACTTGAAAAGACAGAAGGAAAGAAGGGGGCCATGAGCTACAGGAATAGCAAAAGGGAAGACTGGAAAGATGGGGACCCTTGAGTAACGTGCCATGGAGTGTATATGTGATCCTTTGAATAATGGGAAGAGATGAAGGGTTTGAAGCCAGGAGCAATAGGATGCGAGAGAGGCATGTGGTGTGGATTTGAGGAAAGGGAGAGAAACTGGCAGCGAGGAGGCCAGAGAGGAAGCCGGTGCAGAGCACAGGCTTATAACTCTAAGGCCTTGAATGGGACTCAGTGGCACAAAAGGGGAAATGGACAGAAGCCAACCAGAAGTAGGGGACAGACAAAAGGGACACTACCATGTGGGTGACTCCTCCCTCCCCATAAATCATCCAGCAGGGTCCCAGCTTCTTCTACCCACAAGCTCAGCCTTCTCCTGTCTGCCTCCATTCCAAAGCCCTCCCCTTTACTGGTGCTTCTGTTGGCAGAATAGACGCCTTAAGCAGATTCCTAGGTCTCCTCCACCTCCGGCTGCAGCCAGCACCCACCTCTTCCCGTTTTCAGGACAGTTTGTCCAACACTTGTTAAGCACCTGCTTGGATATAGCAGTAGATGCTAGAAATATTTTGCATTCATCATCTCATTTTAATCCCCTACAGCTCTCCTGAGAGACACTTTATAAGTCAGAAAATGAGGCCCAGGGAGGTTAACTGACCTGTCCAAGGCCACCCTAATTAGTGGACCTGGGACTGGCACCAAGGCCACGTATTCCAAACCTGGCATCGTTTCCATTCACACCACAGTACCCTCCCCCACTTCCCCTTACCCAACAACCTGGAAGAGTCACAACCCTCCTCTAGCCTTGCCTTTCTGCGTGTGCATGTCCCTCTGAGCTGTGATTCATTTGGTGGGCGTAGATCTCTTTAATGTACCTTCTGTGTGTTACGCCTGAGAATCAGGCTTGAGTTGAACTGGAAAATCTCACCACTAATTGATTTAGTTTATTACATACACTGTACCTGGAATTGAAGCTTCTTGAGTGGGCAGAGTCATGCCAGATAATACACCAACTAGTATTTGATCTTAAGGCCAAGAAAGTCGGCATTCCATTTAACAAGACCTCATTGCTGGGAAGTCTTCCCTGAGAAGGGCTGAGAAGAGGCTCACCCCACCCCACCCGCGCTTCCCTGCCCTCAGATGCCCCATCACTCCAAGTCATCTTGTCTCTGCCTTGAGTCCTTTATTCAGAGCTTCTGAAGAAACGTAAAATCGCAGTAACGGCCTGTTTCTCGAGGGCCTTCCGTGTGCTCTCTGTGCAGGCCCTGGGTGGCATCACTTCTAAACCTCACAACGCTGCCAGTGAGGTTATTAGAGCCGCATTTTCCAGATAAAACACTCAGAGAAGCTAAGTGACTTCTCCCAAAGTGACAGAACTAGTGAGCGCCGGACAGTAGGATTCAGACCCACGTGTGTCCAGAGCCTGGGCTCTGTGCTTCTCGAGCTGGCCCAGCAGCACGTTCTCTATGCTGGGTTAACAGGATGCCCGGGGATGAGCCCCCTGCCTGTTTGGTTTGCCTGCAGAGGGTCCTCTGCCTTTATGCTGTGTCTGAGTTAGGATCTCTAGGGAAGGCACAGGTCATAGGTTACCCTTCAGTTAAGTTATGATTGGGATGCCTGAGGACCTGGTGTTTTGAAATGCCGGGTGGGAACATGCGGGGTAAGTTATAGCCTTTCCTTACTCGCCCTTTTGTGCCCAAGGAAACCCCAAAGCCCCTTCCATCTCCATCTCCTCACCCACAGCCTGTTTTCAGGCTGCCATGCTTCTAAGCCAGCTTTGAAGCTCTCTAGCTGGGAGCAGTCTTTCATCTGCACAGATCAGACCCAGTGGGGAGCTTAGGTGGGCTGATCAGTGTCCGGCTTTGTTGGGCCCTGGTTGCCTCAGCCACCAAGGGCACAGGGCCCATCTCATGGGAATTTGGAGGCAAGAGAGGAGGCCAAGGTGACGTCTCCCACAGCCTTGGGAGGCCGTGTCTGCCGGCTACCACTCACCTGTCTAGGCTGTGGGGACCAATCCTGGCCCACTGGAGCAAAGCAGAGCTTGCATCCTCTTTTTCCGCAGAGAGTAAGAAGGTCCTGCACCCCTTCCCAGGGAAGGCAGCTTCTCACAGCCCAGTCATAAGGGGTGTTTCTAGTTGCTGCTTACGGGGCTTCTTCACATTCTTTATCTCTGCCTTCCTCAGAATCACCCATGATGTAGTTTTTATTATTGTCTCTGTTATGGGCAAGGACATTGGCAGGGAATTTTGTCCCCCCCCACCAAATTTATATGTGAAGTCCCAACCCCCATGACCCTGGAATGTGGCTATATTTGGAGATAGAGACTTTAAAGAGGTGATTAAGCTTAAATGAGGCAGTTAGGGTGGGCTCTAGTCCAATCTGATGGGTGTTCTTATAAGAAAAGGACATTTGGACACAGAGAGACACCAGAGATGGGTGTGCAAGAGGAAGGACCACTGTGAAGAGGAAGGACTATGTGAAGTGGCCAGGGGTGGCCACCTGCAAACCAAGGCCAGGGGCTTCGGAAGAAGCCCATCCTGCTAGGTGCAAGGTGCACCTTGACCTTACCCTTCAGTCTCCAGAGCTGTGAGAAAAATAGATGTGTGGTGTTAAACCCACCAGCCTGTGGGATTCTGTTACAGCAGCCCTCACAAACCAACAGAAGAGCTTCAGATCAGCATTCGCTGACTGGTGTTACCCACTGAACTGATAGGATTCCAGCCCAAAGTCAGGACACTTAGCATCTTAGTCTGCCTGTGCTGCCATAACCTAGATAAAGGGACAGCACCCACAGGTTTTCCTGTGTCACACAGCTGCTCTAGGGTATGCAGCAGCCTTCCTCACCACTCTGATGGGGTTGTTCAGAAACACCTGTGGTGCCACCACATAATCAGAGTTTCAGCCCCTTCACTGAGGGTTGCTTGATTTCCTAGGCTGGCCCTCTTGGTTTCCTCAGACTGAACCCTGGAGTGCTGATAGAAGGGGGGATGGAGGGGGAGGGGAGAGTGAAAGTGAAGATAGCAAGGCATCCTGCTAGGCTAAGGCCCTTGCACGCTTCTCCAGGGCACCACAAGAGCGAGAAGCCCAAATCAGGACCCCATCTATCCCTTACACCTTAAATGACTGCATTTTCATTAATGTCAACCAGCTGGCAAGATGAGGATGGACATAAAAATTATGCATTAAGGCAGAGAGGCAAAAAACAGACTGGGTCATCATTATCTGTTACATGCAGATTAAATGAGTTAACTCATGGAAAGCCTGTTATCCAGTTCAATCTAGACAAGTTGTTATTACTATTAATCATTATCTTTTTCCTCTTTCATGCTAAACCTGTCAGGGTCTTTGGCACTAAAGCATGTATCTAATTCAGTTTATTCAACAAACAATTATTGGGAGCCTTTTATATGCCAAGGGCTGGGCTAGTTGCTAAAGATGCAAACACAAACAAAACAAGAAGAGTAAATACATCCTTGCCTTCAACTCTCAATGTGGTTGGGAGAGTGATGTGTGTGTACAGAAACAATTGTCCTTGAGTGAGAGCACTATCTGAGCACAGGAGAAGGAAGAAGCACAGTGCCTGGCGTATCCCAGGAGGATAGAGAGGAGTTCTCCAGGCAGAGGGTTACCTGTGCAGGGAGCAGGACCAGATAGCGAATGACCTTGCCTGACTCGCTCAGAACTAAGACCAATGGTCCCTTGGGCTTCCAGAGGGTTTGACGAGGGAAAATGTGCCCCTTAAATACGAGTGCTCTGCCAGCCTTTACCTGTGGGTACTGAGCTGCAAGCCTTCCTCCCTGCAGTCGGCAGGACTAAAGAATTAAAAGCCAAATGGCGCTGTTGAGATCAAAGAAGTGGGGAAAGGAGCAGAATCAGGGAAGAGTTTAAAGGAGGAAGAAACCTCCGAAGAGGGATGCTTGCTTCCTCTAACGCTCACCTGGATTTACAGCCATGGTGTGAACCCATGAGGGACACTGAAACATGAAACTTTTTTTTTAAATTTTTTTATTGAGTTATAGTCAGTTTACAATGTTGTGTCAATTTCTGTTGTACAGCACAGTCCCTCAGTCATACATGAATATGTATATATTAGTTTTCTTATTTTTTTCACTGTGAGCTACTACAAGGTATTGAGTATATTTCCCTGTGCTGTACAGAAACATGAAACACTCCTAATGCTTTAGCCTGAATACTATGGTCTGGGGACTCCTGTACACAGCTGTAAGACAGTAGGTAGACTGTTGGGAGTTGTCGGGGTGAATGTGGCAGAAAAGGAAAGCGAAACTAACAGAGTTTCAGAGCCCGCTCTGTGCTAGGCACCGTCACACACACGTCTGCCATTTCATCTCATAACCACATTCTGAGGTCATTGTGATTAGTCCTAAAGCCTGCTTTTCAAGTGAAGAAGTAACATGTTTATATTCTTCACTCCAACTCTGGCCTGTGCTTTGGGGCGGTTTTATTGTCTAAGGCTCACGTTCTCTGACTTGAGTGTACCTTAGAATCTTCCAGAGGGCTTGTTAGAACACAGACCGCTGGGCCCAGCACCCTGTTTCTGATTTAGCAGGTCTGGGTGAGGCCTGACGATGTGCGTTTCTGACAAGTTTCCAGGCGACGCTGCTGCTGCTTCTGGACCACACTCTGAGAGTCTCTGGCCTCTGGGGATCATCTGATAACTGAGCCCAGTAGTTCCCAAACTGTTCGCATTTTGGAATGGCCTGGGGATCTTTAAAAGCAAATACTGATTTCTTACTCCCAGGTCCACACATTCTGATTTGCCCATGTAGGGGCAAGCTGGGCATCGCTATTTTTAAAAACTCCCCACCCAGGTAATTCTAACACGCAGCAAAGCTGACCTAGCCTGCTTCTCCTCAGCTCTCATCCCTATCACCACCCTCTCCCTCAGCCGCCCACTGCTGGGGCCACAGAAGGAGCTTATTTCCTCACGCCACTCAGAGCACTTTTCCAACCCTCCTTCTCCCACTGTCTCAGCACACCTGCTCCTGGAACTCATCGAGTCTCCTTCTTGCCTTCTCCCTTTTCGTCCGTCCAGTCCCTCATCTCTTTCCCTCTTCAACCTCGAGCTCATGGTGCAGTTATTACCGCAGCCATCTCTTGCCCTCAGTAATACATCAACCGCCTTGTACTTTCTTTGGCCATCTATATCCACCTGGGAACGTTTCAGGAGGAGGAGCTAAATCAAACTGCAGGCATGGAAGTCCAGGGAGGCTTCTTGAAGTTGGTGACACTTGAGTGGAGTTTTGATGGGCAAGTCAAAGTGGAAGAGGGCATCTCAAGCAGGGGCACAATGTAGGTGGAGCCACAAAAGAGGGAGACAGTAGGGTTTGCCTGGAGAGCTACCTGTTGTGTACGTCTGGAGCAGGAACTTAGCCCTGTGGTGTCAGGACATAAAATTTTAGAGGTAGCTTCTTGCCAGATGGGGACGGGCCTCGGGCATCAAGTCAGGGAATTTGCATCTTTACAGGTATAAAGAGCAGTTGATAGGTTTTTGAAGTGACTTTTTAAAATGATAACAGTAATACATACTTAGAGAAAATGCAAAACACCTAGAAAAGCATAAAGTAGAAAATTATAATCCCGTGTAATCTAACTACCCAGATCTTACCACTGTTAAGATTTTAGAGGAATTTGCCCTTTTCTTCTATGCATATTCTTACAGAGTTGAGAGTGTGCTGCAGAAGTGAGTTCATATCCTGCCTGCACGCTTAACATTATAACATATATATAATTCGTGTTTTTGAAATTTTGTAAATATTTTAATACCAGGGTACAATACTATCATATGATACCATGTAATTTATTTTACTAGTCTCATACAGGCAGAAATGGGGGAGGGGGAGATTTCACTATAATGAATCTACGATAGTCATATTTGTATGAACTTAGATTCTAACAATGGTTTCTTGTGATCAATGCCAAGAAAGAAATGAATGAATCAACAGTATGGAAGTTTTAGGCTCTTACTACCAAACTTTTTTCTAAAAAGTTTTCTGAGAGTGGGGAAGGGTATAGTGTGTGCTTAGCATGCACGAGGTTTTGGATTCAATCCCCAGTACCTATGTTAAAAGATAAATAAATAAACAAACAAACAAACAGACCTAATTACCTCCCCCCACCAAAAAGAAGTTTTCTACCAGTTTCCACTCTGATCAGAGGTAGGAAAGAACATACATTTCATCCTGTCTTCCCAGCACGTGGGGTTATGATTGGTGCCACTGAAGGGTTTTTGGTAGGGAGTAGTGACATGAGCAGACTTGCATTTATAAACTCCTGCCCTGGAGGCTGAGTCCAGAGGCCAGATTGGAATTACACTGTCGCCCGTGCTGTTCCACCTCTCCTTCCGGATTCTCCTCTTCCCGTCTTCCCAATCTTCCTCTTCTTTCTTTCATGAAGAGTGTACACTAAGTGTTTGCTGCACACAGAGCTCTGCACAAGGCTTTGTTACCAAGAGCAGTGCTAAAAGGTGGTTGTCACAAGGTGGTGCCCAGCCCAGAGACCATCTTTTTATAGTTCTATTAAAACAAACAAACAAACAAACAAACAACTTTCCTGACAGTAATTCTCATTAGGTAGAAATCTTTTTTATATTTTCCAGCAAAATTGCCAAGTGAGTTTACTGCTAAATTAAACTTTTCTGCATCCTGTGACTATCCAGCCCTATATGTGATCATCTCTGTCCCTGGAATGTCCTTCCTCTTTCTCCTTCTTAACACAACAAATTACCTAGGCATTCATCCTTCAAAACCTTCCTTGAACGTCTGTGAGATCTTTCTTCCATGCCTTGCCCAGTCAGAATCAGTTACTCGGGCCTCCTGTTCCTATAGTTCAATTACAACATTTTCTGCAGTTAACACTTTTCTCCCTCTTGGCTAAGAGTCCTTCAAGAGTAGAACGTTTTGTATTTCTAGTTCTTAACACAGGGTCTGGCACTTGGTTGCTTCTCAGTAACTGTTGAATGAATGAGTGAGTTAATTAATTCCTGTTTTACTGAGATGCATGGAATGAGGTGAAGAGTCTAAAGACAATATGGAGATAGTATGAATTGCCAAAACCACACTCTGAATCATGGGTGCCTAAAGTGACACAGACACCTGGTATATCAGATGTCCTGATCCTGGATTCTAAGTTCTGAACATTAAATGTTCTGTGTGCCTGGACATTAACTTATACTCTGTTCTGTTTCATTTTAACTCCAAATTTAGTTTCTGCATAAGTATCTGTATGCTAGAGGAAGTACCAGGAAACAAGTGATGCCAGAATTTCCCAAAATGTGTTCCAAAGAAAACTACCCTGGATAACTATAAAGCTGTTTATAGGTATCACACAAAAGAAGAGTCTCATGGTCCAATAAGTTTGGGAAACAAAGTTAAATATATTTCTTTACCTCAGAACTTCCTGGTGGGCATTTTCAGCAGTTGAAAGAAAGATCAGTTAGACAATGGTAGAGAAACAGAAGAGCAGTCAGGTCCCCTTCAGTAGTAGACAGGAGTCATCCTAGCCTCTTCATGCCAGAGAAGATGCAGAGTACAGATACAAAGGCAGAATGGCAAAGAGTATGACAAGACCCTAGCCCCTTCCCCTGCTCTTACCTTCTAAGTCCCACATTTGTGTAAGCCCCTGCCCCCCCACCCACCCACCCATCCATCTGCCCACCAGTCCGCCATGCTGATGAGATCAGCTTGCATTACTTCCCTCTTCTGGAGCCAGGGAGCAAGGTAATGTGTGGGAAGTGATAGCTGCAAGGTAATGTGTGGGAAGTGATAACAACTTTTCGAGTTAAAGCCATTCAACAGGAAAATTTGTTAAAAGACCAAGACATTGTAAAAAGCTGAAACACTTGAGTCTATTAAGTCCCCTGCTTCTCAGAACATTTTGTTACCAGGGAATGTTTCAAGGAGGGGAAACACTGAACTATCACAGCACTGTCAGATACCAAATCCTGGTACAGAGAGCAACATTTTACAAGACATCTGTCTCTCTGCCAACAGGGTAACTTCTACAGAGTTCTGTTTCTCTTTTCTCCTCCATTCTCCTACCCCAGTATAACTCCCCCACCCTCCTCACCCCTAACATATCCTACACATATCCCCTGCCTCTTCCTCCTCCTCCTGCCCCCTCCTCCTCCACCTTCTTCTTCTCTCTCTCCCCCGCCCTCCTCCTTTCCCCTTCCCTCTCCCTCCCCTTTCTCATTCACAATCCATACTGATTTCACAGGCACTGTAAAATGACTCTAAAACTATCCAATGGTTATTCAGCTTTGGTAAGAAGAGAACTAATTAAGTGACTAGAGGTTTAGACATTTGTTGTTTATTGGATCCAAACTCTTTACAAGAGCTGGAGTGTTCTCCTAAGCAAACATTGCCCTTTCATGGCTTCTTGTTCCATGTCCAAATGAGATGGAGGGTTTCAGGAGACAGTAGCTTTTCACAGATGTGCAAAAAGGAGTACCAGAGAAGGAGAATGGGAGTGTTGATGGATGTCGAGGGGAAAACCTATGTGCCTATCACAGAGAGACTAATGCAGTTTGTGTATCTGTTGGCAGCTGATGGCCACACATTTGTGGTCACATCTGTGGTCAGCCCAATAGTTTAACTGTCTTCTTTAGCAGTATATCCGTCAAGAGAATGTTTTCTAAACAATAGTTAGTCTTCTAAACCAAAAAGTAAAGACAAACCCAAATACCTCCTTGCCAATCGTAATAAACACTATCACACTATACCAGGAGGCACCTTAGAAGACAGAAGCCATCTGTTAAATAAACAGAAGCGTTCACACAGAACAGTTTTCTAGTTTGTAAGTGCGAATAGGATGTTAGTGATTAGCCACAACCTATGAGAAAATTACCCTCGCCTTAGTAGGCAAAGGAATGGAAGCTTTTAAAGGATCTGCCTTTTTACTTTGCTTCTGTTTTAAATAAATAGACGTTGTGTTGTGAAAATGAGTTTTGGGCCCAACATCAAACCTTAATCCTGCCATTGCTTTCCCAAGAAATTGAACCGGCCCAATCCAAGCTCCAGGAACTCTGAAAAATGGACCTCTTCTAGGTGTCGAATCAGAAGCAACTGCCATTGTGGGAGGCCCTCGAGCCTAGGTGACTCTGAGCCTAAGACTCATATTTTCTGTCCCTCTTTTTGTACTGTGCACCCAGAATCATCTGGTGTAGGTGAAATATTCTTTTCTTTGGCTCCGATTAGGCACCTGGTGTCCTGAAAGAGGTCACTGACTTCCCCAAGGATGTCCAAGGAGGTTGGCTCACCACTGGCTCACCGCAGGCCAGATTTGCAGTTAATTAACCATCAATCATCGCCAGTAGGGCCAAGATGTTATTCAGACATTCAGAGAGGAGAAACCTGATCCAGCTATGGATAATGACCTTCATCAGCATTCCTTCCTATCCTGATCCCAAACCAGTGTGTCTTCAGCTGCACTGGGGGGAGGGGGTTGAAAAGTATTTCAGAAATAGCCAGTCCATCATTTACGTTACTCTCCATTTGAAGAGGCTCCTGGATATATCTGCCTATTCATCGGATGCACGGTAACCTTCTGAATCAAAACCTTTTTTCACTAGAACTGGGTTTCTGTTCATGAAAAGGTACATTTATTGACTCCTGGGGAAATTCCCTCTCCAGAATGAGGATGAAAATGCTGTTTGGTGGGAAATGAACGGCTATGGACAGATCTGGGTTGACCACCTTGGGACCAGACCTTCTGGCCTGAACCAGACTGGGGAACAGAGAGATACGTGCACTGCTTTAACTTGTCTCACTCTGCAGACCTCAGTGACCAGCTTCTTGAAGTGGTGGGGCTAGAGGGAGCCATGGAAATGGGGCAGATCTACACTGGCCTGAAGAGTGCTGGCAGGAGGCTGGCCCAGTGCTCCTCTGTCTCCATCAGGTACGCTTCCTCATTTACCCTACAGCCTCCCACTCTCCCCACCTCCCTTAATATTCTTACAGATAACAACTAGGAAGCCATCTTTGGATTTCCATTCAGGGAGAGTTGGGGACAGAAGTTTGATAACATTTCTAAAGAATGTCTTTGGAGACCATTTCCCAAACCAGTTATAATGCAACCACCCAGGACATCGACTGGAAAATCCACCGCAGCCAGTTTGCTGTTCTCTTAGAATGAATTGGTGAAATTCTCTAAATAGGATTGAGAGGTTATGAGGCCCAGGGAACCAGAGATCCAACTCCTTGCCTTCTTTATCTTTACAAATTGAAATGTTAAATGTGTGCCACAGGGCACACTTTGGCAAAAACCAGGTTCTCTGCTGTACTCTGCTCTTTCCTGGGTGGTGGTCTTAGAAATACTTTTATTAGAATTAGAAACCCTGAATACCTTTGTAGAGCTAAACCATCAATGTCAGCAACATGTCATAATTGACTTAAGTGGATAACAATTCTTTAGCGTCTGAACCATCCAGGTCAGTCACTGCAGGCTCCTGGAAGAGATGGGGTCTACTGGAGGGGACCTTCTGATTTTGGTGGCTTCTGATTTTAATAAGTGCAACTAGTCACAGAGTTTTCTCCACCTGATTATTTTAGAAGTCTTTATTCCTTTCCATATCCCATTTAATTTCTACAGATCAGATCTATCCATGTGTCTTGGGGATCTCCTAGAGGGGACCACAGCATGCAGGTTGCCCAAAGTTATTTAAACACAAAACCCATGTAACCCTTAACCTCTTGGACAAGTGTCCTCAAAGCTCATTTAGGGAAACTCTGTTCTTAGTGCCACCCTGCATCTTCCAGAAAGGTCTCCAGAGCTGGTTTCCCGGTCTATCTCACTAAGCCCTTTTCTTCATCCCCATTCTGTGCCTTCTCTGTTTTTTCTATTGTTCCCCAAATCTTTGCTCCTCTTTCTGTCTGGGTGGTTCTTGTGCTGGGGCAGTTGTTTTCCAGATTAATCTCTGTGGTTCCTTCCCTGTCCTTCCCCCAGGACTTGCACACTGAGTAGGTCCAGTCTGTTAGTGCATCCAGGCCATAACATATGTAGACCAAAGAATATAGCATCTTGGTCCCTGAAGAATTTTTTTAAACATGTATAAGAGAGAAGATATTTTCTATTTCCAGACAGAAACAGAGGGGATGAGTCAGGGGCCCCGTCCTCCTGGGCATTCCCCAGATAGCCTCCTCAGCCCCCCAAGCCAGAATGCTACTCTCTCCTCTTATTATTTGTTTTATTAGTAGGTTTATTGTTTTCGTTATTAAATATCCTCAGGGTCAGTCAGAGAATCATCTCCATCAAAACATGGCTTGCCTCTCTCATTTTATAATTTCAAAACCAGGGAAGATGCCAAACCCAGGTGAGAGCTTTCTGGTCAGTGGGTGGCAGCTGTTGCCTGCTCACCCAGACCAGAGGCCTCTGAAAGGACCTGCCTGAGTTTCTCCTTTGTCTCTCTGTCTATATGCCAAAGAAGCCCTGTCCCAAGCAAGAAACCAATGCTTTCTCCTCTCCCCTCCACTGACCCATGGGGATCATATTCCCAGTGGCCCCCTTTCCCAGCTAAGCCAGGTCCACAGTCCATGCAACTGCATGGGCTACTCTTGTTCAGGAGATAAAAGAGGGGATGGTTTAGGATCGGGGGCCAGGCAAGACACACTCAGACCTGAGCTGTACCTCGTATAAGTGGGAGACGTTACCTCATTGACATGATGCAACCACTCACTCAACATAGAACCCAGGCCTTTCCCCATTTCATAACCCTTCCCATTTCACAGGGGAATTTCTGGCACCGTGGGCAGGCCCCCCGGCTGGTGTGTTTGACTGGGGGGGTCTGCTCAGCTGTGGTGCTGCCATACTGGTTGGCCACTGTTGCCCAGACTCCTGTGGACTTCACTGCTCACACAGGGCAGTGTTTCTCAAAGTAGAGTCTGAGTTCTGAAGCCACAGATTTGTCCATGGTGCTTATTAAAACACAGTCCCCTGGGCCTGGTCCAGACCTGCCCAGTTGGTACCTCTGAGGTGGGCTCAGAAGCCCACCAGGAGAGTCTTCAGAACCACTCTTAGGTGGGCGGATCAGGTCTTCCCACTTTGTTTCCCTGGTGAGGACCACCCTCATCCTCTGACTCCAGGAAGCTCACTCTGTTCTCTGTTTCCGGGGCTCCAGGACGAACAAGCTGCTGCCAATGCAAGTGGATGGAGAGCCCTGGATGCAGCCACCGTGCACGGTGAGTTTTGCTGATCTCTGAGATGAGGGTGAGCAGCTTTATTTTGGGCCCCTTTGGGTCCCTGACTTAGTATGAAATCACTGAGTCTCAGAGTGGCAGGGGCTTTGTGAGATCATCTAGTACAGCTTCTGCCCCACTTTATTCATCCATCAATCCATTCATTACCTGCCAAGCCACTGAGTACATGCCATGTGCCAGGCACTGCGAGGTGCCAGTTCCAAAAATGAAGGAGACGTAGGCCTATCTTCAAGGAGCTCACAGTTCTAGGCAGTGAATTCAGAGGCTTCATCTGCAGTAGCCTTGAGAGCCTCAGCTTGGATAACTCCAGTGGCAAGGAACTTACCACCCCAAAAGGAAGGCTGTTTTGCTGATGAAAAAATGATTCTTAGAAGGTGCTTCTTTAGGTGGAAGCCAAATCTGCTCGCTCACCCTAGAACTTCCACCTCATCGCTGTGACCGCCGGAGCTCCTGGGGGAGAATTCCTCATGCTAGTGGAGTATTCAGATGTCTTACTAACCTGCCATGTCAAACCCTTCAGAACATCAAGTTGTCTTCTTCTATCAGAGACGGTTTTCGTGAGACTGCTGCTGGGCCTGAATAGGAGGGGCATTTCTGTAACGCTTTGTTCCATGTAACTTCTATAAAGTGTGAAACTGGTCCTTAGGGGCGCAGGCTCAAGAAACGGCGTCTTCTGTAAAAGTTATCTGAAGTAGAACTTTTTCTACAAAATCTTACCTCAGTCTTTTGGTTTCTATAAAGTCTGAGAAAAGGATGAAAACACACTATAGCAAAAACTAACAATATCTGACCCATTGTTAGAATTAGGAAGGGTGGGGGGGAGTTTCTACCACTGATGATTTTGATGGAGCTGAACTAAGAAAGATCTAGCCAAGCTCCTCCTGTCTCCTAAAAGGAGGAAAAGAAGGGGGGTGGGGGGGGGGGGCTGGAGGGAAGCAAGCCCCCTGCCACCCAGCTCAGTGGTACCTGGAAACTGGACTGCTGTTCTTCTCAATCCAAGCACTGGTTTTGAAATAGCCAAATACTCCTCCTACCCCCACTCTCTCTCCATGCCACCCCTTGGAGATTACAAGTCATTATGGAAAAAAGCTGTGACCCAGTGATTGTAAGGTGTGCAGTCTGTGGAAATCTGTATGCGGAAGTATATTAGTCTGTTCAGACTGCCCTAACAAAATCCCACAGACTGAATGTCTGAAAAAACAGAAATGTATTTTCTCACAGTTCTGGAGGCTGGAAGCCCAAGATGAAGGTGTCCGCAGGGTTGCTTTCTTGTGAGGCCTTTCCTCCTGACCTGCAGAGGGCAGCCTTCTCACCATGGCCTCACATGGCCTTCCTCTGTGTGCCTTCACTCCTGATGTGTCTTCCTCTTCTTATATGGACTCCAGTCTTATTGTATTAGGGCTCCACCCTTATGTCCTCTTTTAGCCTCATTTATTTCCTTGAAAGCCGCATCTCCAAATGCAGTCACATGGAGGGGTTGGGGCTTCAACATTCTTAAACTTGCAAGAGTTAAAACAAAAGTGCCCTTTTTGAAACACTTTCCTGAAAACACACACCAACCATGAGGTGATTCAGAATTAAAGGCTAAATAATGGGATGTCACAGCACAAAAGAACTTTTGGTAAAAATTAAAACCAGTTAAGTTAGAATGAATTAAAAAAAAAAAAAAACCACTAAATTAGGTTATGCAACTGAACGCAAATGGCAAAAACCATTCTTTGAAAGAGAAGATATATGATGTAAACATTTGTAACTTGGATCCCAAAACTACAGTTATATTAACCAAGGCTGAAAGCATGTGGGGGACATTGTTGAAGGAATCGTAAAAAATATGTTAAATTTTCATGTCTCTCTTCACTTTGATAATTACAAAATACAAATCTGAAGAAAAATTTAATAACTAGATTAACTACTAGTGGAACTAATAAACAGGGAACACACCTTTCAAATCTGGAAGAATTTAAATTTTATGAACCCTAGCAAAGTAGCACAAGGCAGAAAGCAAATAACAAGCAAACAATTTAAAATTTTTTTATTAAAAGAGGTTAAAACTAAATATATCAATAATGTCAAAAAACATAAATGTGTTAAAGTCCCCTGTTAAACGAGCAGAACACTCATATTGGGTTAAAAATTAAAATCCAATGACATAGTTCTTAAAAAGAGGTACATCTAAAACAAAAGGACATATATGTCTTTTTATTTATTCTTTGTCAAACATAGAGAAATTAAAAGTGAGAAATGATAATTTGGGACAAACTAACCTTCTATAATATACCAAAACCATAAAGTGGAATAAAGAAGGCCATTTTTTATTTAATAAAAATACATTCAGTTTTGAGATGTAATGGTCATGAAATTTTAGGTGTCTAATAACAGAATCAAAATATATACTGTGAAAAACAGTGTAGATGTATATTCTGAGAAAAAATACATAGATAAGAAATTGACAGAAAGACAGGCATTGAAAGACTTTAAAATATTTGTTTCTGCCTTTGAGGTCAAGTAGTAAATAAATAAATGACATAAAACTTGGATTAGGAAAAAGAAGCTCATAGGTATAGAGAAGATCTAGAACTAGGTCTTCTTTAAACAAGTCAAATGTTTGAAAACCTGATTTCAAAAAGAGGAAAAGAAAAGCAGAGACAGAGACATTAAAATATTTAAAGTATATAAAAATGTAATATAAATATGGTAATAGTTTTAATTATTAGACATTATATAACTACATATATATAATCATCTTGATTCTAATAAACTTGAACATCTTATGGAAATCCTAGGTAACCATTAATGAAATAGAAAATATTTTTAACGAATTAGATCCAAAATTATCTTAAAACAGATGGCCTTACTGGTGAGTTCTTCCATACTATTAGGAAATAAATATTTATGTAAACTTTTCCATAGTATAAACAAAGATAGAAAGCTACCCAATCCATTTCATAAACTTAAGACAGATATAAATGCCTAACAAAAACTGTGCTTAAAAATAGAATACTGGAGACCAGTCTCAAATTTGAACTTGATACAAACATTATAGTTAAAGTATTTGTAGCTAGAATTGAACAACATATTAAAAGATTTATTCACTCCTCAGGAAGAACGTATCAAAGGAATGCAAGGAAGTCTTGTTACATAAATTTAGATAGAAAAATTACATAATATGAATAGATGACCCCAAAATACTCAAATACATTCACAACATTTCTGATTTTTAAAGATAAAAACTCTTAGGATACTCAGACCAGAAATCCACTTCCTCAAAATAATAAAAATATCTGTCTCAAACCAATAACTAATATTTTATGTAATAGTAAAACACCAACGGAATTCTCATTAAAATCATGGATGAGACATGTATGCTAACGTTGTTTGGAAGTTCTAGCCAGTGCAAAACACATGAAGCAGAAAAGAAATATAACTATTTGGAAAAGAAAGCCATCATTATTTCCAGATAATATGATTATGTGTATAGAAAGCTAATAAAATCAACTGAAAACCTCATCAGTTAAATTATTTCAATGAAGCTGTGGAAGTAGAGAAAGATAAAATTTAATAGCATTCATGTATACTAGCAATAACCAGTCAGAAGAATATAGATAGAAAAAAGTTAAAATTATCATAACGGTAACAAACAAAAACAAAATACCAAACTGAATTGTGAAAAATAGATAAGACTTCAAGACTTAACGAATATAAGAGAAAAAATCTGAATTTAGAAACATCCCACGCTTCTAAATATGGATCCCAAACAAAATCCCTATCGATTTTTTTTTAACTTGACAAAACAACGCAATAGCTAAGGCATTTTATAAGAGCTATGAAGAAGGACTTCCCACAAGATATTAAGATAGTTATAAAGCCACAATAATTGGCACAATATTGGATAGATAAGTCAGCAGTACAGAAGAGAGCCCTAAGAAGCCCTAGGATACATAGACGCTAATGAAGGAAAAAAGGAAAGATCATAAACTAATTTGAAAGTTATGGACTGTTTAACGTCTGGTATCCAAGAAACTGCCTGTTTGGGGAAATACCATTATATAGTTGGCCCTCCACATCCGTGGGCTTTGCATCCTTGGATTCAACCAACCTTGAATTGAAAATATTCAGAAAAAAAATTCCAGAAAGTTCGAAAAAGCAAAATTAGAATTTGCTGACTGCTGGCAACTATTTACATAGCACTTACACTGTATTTACAACTATTTACATCACACTAGGTATTGTAAGTAATCTAGAGATGACTGACAGTATATGGGATGTGCATAGGTTACATGCAGATAGTATGCCATCTTACATAAGGGACTTGTGTAAAACTGGCATCCAGGGATTTTGGTATCACAGGGGTTTGAGAACCAATTCCCCATGGATACCAAGAGACAACTGTATACTAACCTCTCACCTCAAACTATACTTCAAAACAAAACCAAAAAACCTCCAATTCCATTAAAGAATTAAATAATACTAGCTGTGGGGAAGAATAGGTGACTGTTATTCCACTGTGAGCAAAGACTTTCTAAGGAAAATGTGACATATTAACTATTAACAAATTTAAAATTCTAAGTCAAGAATCAATATAGTTTTGTTTTTTGTTTTTTGTTTTTTTTTCAGAAAAAGAATATAGATATTGACAAGTCTATAGACAAGGTGTTTGCAATAGCTATCTCAAAGAACAGGGTAATTCCCATAATGTATAAAGAGCTCTTAGAAACCAGCAGGAGAAAATACTAACAATGCAATGGTGAACAGACAGTTCACAGAAGAAGTGCCATGGGCTTATAAACCTGTGAAATAATATTTGATGTCACAGTTCTTAAAAAGGGGAGAAAAGTTTCAAATTAAAATAGTGAGAAAGGTGGGGAGGGTATAGCTCAATGGTAGAGCGTGCTTAGTATGTATGAGGTCCTGGGTGCAATCCCTTGAACCTCCATTAAAAATAAGCAAATCAGTAAACTTAATTACTTCTCCCTATAAAAATTAATTTTAAAAAAGAAAACCAGACCAATGGTGAGAAAGCCACACCATCTCTCACTTACCAAATTAGCACAATTTGTTTTTCTGTTAAAGATAATAATACTCATTGCTGTCAAGGCTGTGGTGAGATCAGCACACTCAAACAGCGAGGCCAGCGTATAAACTGATATAACCATTCTGGGAAGCTTTGGAACCATGTATCAATAGACCCTTGCAAATATTAATATACTTTGTTCCAGTTAATTTACTTTGACCCTTAAAATTACTCATATACTGCTAGGTATTTATTCTAAGTAAAATACACATTATCAGAACATTATCAGAAATACAGATGGATGTATTAGAATGTCATTTTCTGTATTATTAATAGTAGCAAAAAATTGGAAACTACCTAGAAGCTAAACATTTAGGGAAAGAGTTAAATAAGCTATGTGAGATTCATCAAATGGAGTAATTTTCAGCCACTGAAAATCATATTTAATAAATATTTAAGCCATCAGAAATGCTTGTAATGTTAAGTGAAAACAGCAGATTAAGAAGCTGATTGCAATTTTATTAAAAACATCTAAGCAGAGCAACAAGCTGAGAAATATATACCAAAAAGTTAACAGCAGTTACCTTTAGGTGATACTAAAATTTTTCTGTATTTTCGAAACTCTCAAAAATGAGTATATATTTGTCTACACATACAAACATATTTTATAAAGAAAACGTGCTTTGTGCTTAACAGCACTGTAAGATGACCTCTCATGCTTTACCATCACAGTTAGGTAGCATAATTTGAGCCTGAAAATTATAAATCTTCTTCTCCCAGAGTTATAGGATCTCAGAAAGAATTCTGGTTATCTAGTCCAGTGATTCCCTAACTTGGGTATGCAGCGAGGTAACCTGGAGGGCTTTTGAAACACAGATTGCTGGGTTTCAAATTCAGTAGGTCTGGATGCCCGAAAATTTGCATTTCTGACAAGTTCCTAGGAGATGCTGATGTTGCTGGACTAGGGACCACACACTTGGAGAACCAATAATCTAGTCAAATGTCCTGATTTCTCAATGAATTTCAGACTTCTCTTCCACTCCTAGCAAAACCTGATTGTCCAGCTACATTTGAAAGCCTCTGACAGCAGGAAACACTCCCCCAAAGCAGAGCATCCTGAGATCTTGGAGAACCTGAACCCAAAGTAGCTCAGACCTGAAAGACCGTCCACGCCCCCTCCCTGCTCCCCTAGGCTCCCTTTAAGGAGAAATATTTCCTTAACTCTTTAAATACCATAGAGACTTAGTGCGACCTTTCGGGTTTGTGCCTGTTTATCTCCAGCTGAAATTAGGGCAGACCTGGACATGTCCCACGTGATTTGGGAAGGGTGCACACTTGTGGCCATTGGCCACTTTGCTGGGCGGGATCCAAATCACTTGCCCTGAGAGGGCAATGTTCAGGAAGGAGTCCCTCAGCTTCTTGCCTCTCTTGAAGTAATAAAAATGTGTCATTTTGTTCAAAAGGGCCCCCAAAACAAAGTCCACCCCTAGCACTAGTGAAATTTTATAAATGGCTCCATTTTAAAGGGGAAATTTTATGCTCAGTAGTTTGTGAATTTTGAGCTATCACACAAGCATCTACTGTACCAATTTTCTCTGTAATAGAGCAGAGAACTAAGAGCATGGGGTTGCCATCCCTAGTGCTTGTCAGATGTTATAAATGTTATGAAAGCTTTTTAAGACAATCATAACAGACTTCAGTTAATTGCCTGACCTGCCCAATGACCAGAGAAGTTTGGGTTCTGACTACAGAAATGTGGGATGCTCTCTTTCCATCAGGGGCTGAAAAGGCAGGTTTCACCACATCCAACTACCTCCTCAAATGGGATATCAAGTGTTTAGCTCACTAGCCCCTCCTAATACGGGGATGAGGGTGTAGGAGACTGACATTTCTTTGACTTGAGATGAGGACATGATCTCATACTTCTTGCCCCTAGTGTACGTACGTACAGTGAACTCTCAGCTCTCTGTAGTACTAGAATCCACAACTACATCAAAATCGCATGTTACCCAGTACCTCCAAGCTCCTACCCCAACAAGACCTTTGTCAAAACTGCTGAAAACCCAAATGGAAGGGATTTGAGTTTCACTTCCTCCTCTTTTCCCTGGAGGTGCTAACAAGCAAATAAATTGGTCAGCTAAAGGGAGAAAAAGGAGAAGCAAAGGTCTTCTACGATCTAAAAAAATGGGCTCCATCAGCGGGAAATATAAACAGTGCACCAGCTGCCACTCTCTGCCCTAAACATCTCTGCTGCCAAGATGTTCCCTCTTTCTTCTTGGCTCTGCTAACCAGTCGGCCCTTCCATAGTGCGTATGGGCACTGCGCTGGCCTGGGGAATACCAAGGTGAATTTCTTCTTCCTCTCGGAGTTCATGTGCTCAGAAGTGGGAGAAGACTTACCACAAAGAAATGTGCCACAAATCACTATCATCAAATGGTGCTAAACTGCACACCACAGGTAAGTGTGTCAGAGCCCCTAGTCTGTGCCTCGCTTCCCTGAATTCTAGGATGAACACAATGCCCGGAATAAGGCACAACACGAAACAGTGCTGGATGTATTCTTGGTGTGCCCCACTGGTGACTACCACCAAACAGAGACTTAGTCCTAGGTCTCCTAGGTCTCCAGGCTGGTGGAAACCAACCTAATCGTCGTCTTCAGCTTCCATCACACAGGTTTTGCTCATTTTCCAAAATGTCTTTTGGTCCCATCTTTTTCTTTCTGTATCCAGGGGCTTAAATTTAAACCTGGCTTGCAGTTGAACCCTCTTAGCCAGACTCTCCCCATCTCCAGCTCATCTTGACAACAGCTGTTGAATAATTCCCCTCAAACTCTTTTCTCATCATAGTATTCTCCAGCTGAAAAAGTTATCATGGTTCCCCATTACCCCCATTTCTCACCCTTTGCCCTGCACTCAACCAGTTCATATGTGGCCCCTCTACCCAGTGCCTTTCCCTTTCTCTTTTCACCAACACATTTCCTTCCCTTCCTTTCAGATCTTTTTTTTTAATTTTATTTTATTGAGTTATAGTCAGTTTACAATTTTGTGTCAATTTCCAGTTTACAGCACAATTTTTCAGTTATACATGAATATACATATATTCATTGTCACATTCTTTTTCGCTGTGAGCTACCACAAGATCTTGTATTTATTTCTCTGTGCTATACAGTATAATCTTGTTTAATCTGTTCTACATATGCCTGTCAGTATCTACAAATTTCAAACTCCCAAGTCTGTCCCTTCCCACCCCTCTCCCCCCTGGCAACCATAACTTTGTATTCTATGTCTATGCGTCTGCCTTCCTTTCAGATCTTAAAATTCTCCTCGTTGCTTACCTAACTTCCTTTTGACACCACTCGGTTTATCCTCCATTAGTTTAAACTTGTTGGTGAGTCTCTTCAAGAGTTCTCCTGTTGTTCTCTGTGGTCATTTCAATAGATGGTAAAGATCATGAGAATGGATTCCTAGATTCTGTTTCTTTTGAAATACATCTTTCTCCTCCTCCAATGTAAGATGACAGTTATTTAAATGGTACGTTCCCTTTTCCAGTTTACACCGGGCTGTCATTGACAGTTTACCATTTGATCTTCATAACAACTTTGTGAGAAAAATAGGACAGTTGTGATTATTCTCCTTTCCCTGTTCAGCAAGCACTGGTTTTGAAGGTGACACGATTTGTCCAAAGGGTCACAGCAAAGAAGTGGGAGTACTAGGACCCAAACCCAGGTCTTTGAATCTTAAGTGCCTCTTGTCCGCACATCATCTTCCTACTCTGAACATGTGTCATACTTGATAAACGTTGATGGACTGACAATGCAGATTATCAACCATTCAGTATCACCAGGTCGGTCATACAGGGAGTAAGCATTTTGAAGCCATGCCCTGAGGACACAGCTGGGAAGAGAGGCAAAAAAATGAGAATTCACCAGTGTCTTTTACACTTTAGACTTAAAGTTTGCAGGAAAAAGGACTCATTGAACATAAAATTCAAAAAATAAAAGCTTTTAAAAAGAAAGTTGGGGCTCCCCTGGAAAACTGAAAAAGAGATGCCTAAGAGACTCACTTGGAAACTTTCCACGTGAGTGGAGCTTGGGTCAGAGGTCAGACTGAAGTCTGCAAGTCAGTTTTGAGTTACTAGCTGACATCCCTGCACTGCCCAGGCAGGAAGGGCCAAGAGCAGGGGTGGATGGGAATCTGAAGAACGGGGCTTTGGCTGTTCTGCCCCTCTCTGTGCGACCTTAAGCTAATCTGAGGCTCAGCAGAGCCTTGGGATCTCCATTCCTTCATCTGTCCTGCAGAGGGGTTGAATGAGATGGTCCCTGAGGTCTCCTCCGGCTGTGACATTCTGAGTCTATGAATAGCGAGGACACGAGACAGGTGCGAGCTGATCACCACGTAGGAAGCTCACACCTGTCTCTCCCCAGTGTTTCCGCCCCCAACTCCCAGCAGTGCCAAACCCCAGGCCCAGTCAGGGTCCAGTTGCCAATTCTGAAGCTGTTCAAGGACAGTCATCCTTCTGCGTGGGGCTCCTTCCAGCCTGAAGCTGGCCTGCCTTCCTCCCTCTGCAGCTCACTCTCTCATAGGCTTTTGGGGTTGGCAGGCCACTAATTCATCTCTGCTTCTTTGCTTTTAGATTAAAATCACTCACAAGAACCAAGCACCTATGATGATGGGGCCTCCCCAGAAGAGCAGCTTCTTTTCGCTGAGGAAGAAGAGCCGTTCAAAAGACTAGACCAGGTGCCCAACGCCAGTGCAGCCAAGAGAGAAAGCAAGAAACTGAAACACACACACACACACACATCACACCACACCGCCACACTCTCAAACCAGTGGAAGTAAAGCCACCCTCTAGGAAGAAAGCTTCACCCTGACATCCGTTCTCTTACAACAGTGGACACCCCCCAACAAAGGCAGTGCCGGCAGGACGTGTTGAAAGGACTTAGGGCCCACCGGATGTGGTTGGCTCATGCAGCACCCTCCACGTTCCCTGAAGGCCTTGAGAGGGACTTCCTGAGACCGCAGGAGAAATCCCCCTCTCTTTCCACTAGGCCCACAGGTTTCCTCACAAGGAGCAGGCTGCAGGTTTCCTGCCTTTGGTGAGATCGGATGTGGCCAAGGGAAAGCGCTCGCATTCAGAGAGCTTGCACAAAGGTCCCTCTGTGCGGAGACAAGACAGCCTCCGCCTCTCAGAGCACAACCCTTGGCAGGGCTCAGCCCGCGCACACCGACTGCTCTGTCGGTCGGTTGTCCTTCGTTCTTCGAGCGACAGTCAGCTTCTCCTGGAACTTGCTGAGGAGGCAGAAAGTCTGAGGAAAGCTGCGTTTCCTTTCTCGGCCGTGTGCGCGGTCGGTGGGCACTGCTTCTTTTCCCGGAGCCTGCTGGTGGCTGTGTGTTTGTTTAGAGCCGGCTTCCAGAGCCCTGGAGCTGCCTGCACAGCGCACCTTAGATGTGGTATTTATTTTCTTAGTTCTGTGAACACCTGGGAGGGAAAGCGGAGAAACTGGAATTTATTTTTCAAATTGGTGTCATAATATTGTGTAAAAAGGGAAGAAAAAAAAAAAACACCCCCAGCTTCTTTCTTTTTCAAGCCAACGCGTGTTTCCTGTTTGAGTTCCAAGCCCTGGAGGCAGACTATTCCTGAAGGCAAGAAGATGGGAGGGAAGGGCCTTTTGCCGAGGAGACCAGGAGACAGACCATCAGGCGGTTCCCTCCTGCCTCTTTGCACCTACCGCTCCCAGATTAAGACCTCAAGGCCCTTCTGATGGTCCTATGTGTGTGTACATATATATAGTATATATATTTATATGTATAGATATTTATTTACTGGTGGGTTTTTCCTGATTGCAAAAAAAAAAAAGTATAAGAACAGAAAATGAGAAACAAAAAGAAGGTTCTTCCCCCCCCACTTCTTCCATTTCATTGTCAATTTCCTGTGGTGATCATGAGATTTAAGGGAAATTAAAGTAGCTCCTTATCATAAATAGACTGAGAATTTCTATTCTGGATCCTCAAAACAACCATGAAAGATATGCCAGGCAGGATTTACTCTCCCATTTGTCAGATAAGGAAACTGAGTCTCAGAAAAGTTGAACTTGTCCGTGGTATCCTGGCTAACGTGGCTTGGGAATAGGTGCCACTGAGAAGAGATTTAATAGAGAAAAGCACCCACATATCTTGGAATAGAGTCATTTCTGGTCACTGAGAAGTGATTCCATTGGGATCCAGGTTGCCAGGGAAGAATGAATGTGCAACCCACGTGTGGCCGGAACAAGCCCACACGAGAAAGTGAGGGCCACTCGATGCTTCCCAGAGACTCTCTCTAGCCTGAACTGATGAGAATTTGGTCCGGGGTTGAAGGCACTAGAAGATCATCAAATTAAACTCTCCACATGTCACCTCATCATGGTCATCAGTCTCTTGATCTGGAAACACCCCTGGCGACAGGGATGACCTCAGTGGAGAGTCACGAGGAGGGCAGAGGCACCTCCTGCCGGGTGCTGCCAGCCAGCATGACATTTCAGTTCGGTGGGCTCCATTTATCTGGCGCCAGCATGACCTCCTTCCCTGAGGGCACGTCTGTGGAGAGCTTTGTTGGCGCGTTTGCTTCCTTCAGCCTCCATCCCCTCTGAGATTTCTCAAGAGGAAAGCTGGGCCCACTCAACACCACTCCACTGAGCTCCCTCTGTCTCCTTTCACTGGGTCAGGAACTTCGGACAAGAAAGGGAAAATTAAGATTGCATGTACAAATTGATTCTAACTCTGAAGGAAGCAGTCCACTAGGACCAGTCTAGGACAGAGATCTAGAATCATCCTGCTCTACCTAACAGTGCAGAACACTGGGCAAAGGGAAAATAGGCGGCCTGAAGCATGTCCTGAATGATGAGCTCCTTGGTGATGGGACCAACAAGCCCCAGAATGAACAACAGGTACCATCTTGGAAGCCACTTGATTCTGAAATGAAGGCAGGTTCAGTGCAAGGGTCACTGATTCTAAAACATTTACAGAAGTTTTTGCGTGTGTTCCAGCCCCAATGTCCCAACGTTGAGGCTGTTGAGACACAGCACTGTCAACAGGTGAAACTGATGCTCGAAGATCACATGTCAGAGACTGGCCCCTGCCTGCTCCACTCTAGTGCATAGGACTTGCAGTGTTGCTTGAGAGACAAGTCCCACGTCCTCCGTAGAGCCACAGAGTACAGCAAACATCGGTGGAATTGCACTTTCAGTGTTGTAACCTCAGTAAGTCTAGTGTTGTTTAATCTGACTTTGCAACTCATCCCTTAACTACTGTGACTGTGGTTTCAGTTCCCATAGAATACCTCATCACAGTGGTCCTCCCAGCAGCCCCTGAGGTTGACAGAAAAGGTGGTTATTGACCTCATCTAAATAATGAGGGAAAACGAGGCTTAATAAGACCTAGTGCCGTCTCAAAGTTAGGCAGTCAGGGGAGAATCCTCCCTTATTCCTCGTCCTGTTCTGATTCTGACCATGTCACAGACATGTTTTCACCTGCCCCCACACGTCTGCCCCACTGGCAATAAAAAGAATGAAACAGAAACAGGAAATCTTCGATAGAGTATGTTGTCCCTGGACTAATGGCTAGGAGCTGCATCTCACTATGACTTGGTCTTCGTGGGTTTCCTCCAGCAAGTTGAGAATGGAGATAGACTTAGTAGGATGATTACATTTCAGGTCAGAGACCAGCTCCTCTCAAGAGAGTTCTTTCCACAGATGGAAAAGATATGTTAAAATTGCCAAATAAATTAGGGAATACTTGGCAGAATCTGGAAGAGCCTCCAGACTGGCGTTACATAACATGCATATACATTATACATATGCACATTATATAAGGTGACATAGTATTTAATGTGCTGTATATATTATGTAAATTACATATTTGTGAGTAATCATGATAAATATAGAGACCCACTAATCACTTTTTTACACATACCCAGTGACAGATTAGGAAGTTACTTTGCCAGAGAGTCTTAAAACTTACTCTCTCCTGCTGCTTTGATTCCAACTCCTGCCAAAAATAATTGCATCAAGTTTTCCCATCTCTAGCCCCCTCTCTCTCCTCTTGGCCAGAACCCTCAGTTACCTCCTGTCCTGGCTAGGTTGTACCTTCCGTGGAACACTACTGTGACTGGGCTTCATAAAAATAGAATCTGGGGATGGGAAGGATCTAGACCCCCAGATTCCGTGTCACCAGCCTATGCCTCAGTACCCCCAGGCAGGTGGCTGCCTAATACTAAGATTAAAGGGAGCGATCAGAGGGGAGAGGGAGAGACGAGGAGTCCACCAGCCCCCCGAGGAAGGAAACTTCACAGTGGCCCTTGGCCACGAGCTCCAGGATCCTGATAATCAATCAGGAAGTTATTTCAAAAATCAAGTCTGAGTTTCCATAGCATATCCAAAGCCGTAATTTCCTAAAATGTGTTTCACGCTGTACTGGTGTCCATAAAATGCTCCATGAACGAAGAGTTCTGTGGTCAAGTGCTAGGTTCCCTTCTAGGAGGTACATAGAGAGGTTTAGTGCTAAGAACTCAGGGTAAAGAACTAGAGAGGCTTTATTTGTCTGTCAACAGCCATTGCCTGGAAACAGTGCCTTAAGCCCACCATTCCTTCTTTTTGTTCTCTGTGGAGATGGGAACGTGCAGGTAACTGCCCTCTGCAGTAATATTGCAAATAGTACTTTTCTAGGACAAGGAGTCTCTATTCTGAACACACTCTTTCTAGTTTCTTCTATGTGATTGCATAACTACTTTTATTATTTCCCTCTACATGTCTTCAAGCAAGAATCAAGAATCTGGCCTCATTGTTCCCTGAGTGGAGGAGGGATTGGGGGAAAAATAAGGGGAAAACATGACAGCTGCCAGGGGTCAGACTTCATCTGTATAGCTCCAGAGGAGAGGACTGGGTCTAAAGAACACAGCTGGGGAAAGGGTCAATGTTTATTCAGTGCAATGACTGCTCTTGGAGCTAGCTGGCCTAACCTGGAAAGAGCTGCCTTGTGGGGGAGTGGAGAGCCACCTGCACTTATAGGAAAAGCCTTGACCTGGTTGGGGAGGAACAAACAGTGATTGACCCACCTTGTTTAAAAGCTGTTGAAACTGTTTTTGTAAGCATCAATGTTCAATCAATAGGTCTATTACCTCCTTTTGAGCAGCACACAAGTGTCCCTTGTTTTCTGAAAGAATGAAGAATGACTCCCAGAGAGATTTCTGGATCAGTGGGTACTGACCAGCTAGACTGCACCTACACATAGTGGGATCAACCAGAATCCTATGCGCCCTCAAGGGCAGCTAGTGGTGGCGGTGGTCTTTCCTCGGGAGCTCTGAGAGTTAAAGGAATGAGTTACAGTGTGTGAAGACCAAAAGAGATTTTGCACTTCTGTTGGGGTTCATGTTAGCAGTTTGGAACTCTTCTCCTGGCCACAAATACCAGATCTGCATCCGACTTGGAATAAGCAGCAAGGAAAACGAAACTCTCCCACATCGCAGATATCAATCCAGTTTTGCATAAAACAAGTGAACAGAATTGTATAGAATTTCACACGGAGCCATCTTTTGTAGCTCACCTTAATGTTCCACCATACTGGAGCACATCTGTTAACTTTCTGCTGTAGAGAGAAAACAGGAAAGGGAATTCCCACTTCGGGCTGACTGGGTGCAAGGCAGTGTGTCAAGGCCTTTTTGTGTGCTATCCCATTTAATCCTCCGAACAGCCTAGGATGTGGGCATTGTGCGTATTTCACAGATAAAGGAGTTAGTGCATAGAAAGGTAAAGTCCAAGGTCAAAGAGATAGCAAGTGGTAGAGCAAGGACTAGACGTGGGTCTGTCTTACATCAACATTTGTGCTTTTTCTACTATATTTTAGTGCTTTTAACATTCTTATCTATTTCCAACTCTACTATTATCCTAGGTGAGATTACACAGCAATGACAAATTGATGTCCCATCTGGTCAACCTCTATAGAGCCATCTAATCATGTTCCTACTGAAGAACTTCCAGTGCTTGCTCGCATTTCAACTCAACAGCCTCCATGCGCAGCTAGAAAACCGAACCTCCTCCCTGCAGACAAACTGGCAGCCATCCCTGAATCCTCAATGTTTCAAATTCTGGCTGAATGGGAGTCGTGTCCCAAGGCCTGCCTAAGAGATTTTCTATTCAACTGTGTGAGTGGGAGAGCAGCAAGCAGCCTTCTCAGACTTAAATGGTCAGCAGTGCCTGGCCTGCATGGGGAAGGCGGGCTCGGGTTGTGGAAGGGAGCCTCCAGTAAGAAGGCTCTGCATGTGATCCTCATTAGTGATGGGCGTGGGCTGGGCCATCTGTGTTCCACAGGAGAACAGAATGTCAGGCTGCCTTTCAGATGCCAAGAGATGCTATCTAATGGCGAGATCCAGAGAGCTCAAAAAGCAAAGAGGCATCTTTCCTCCTGGGCATATCTGTAGGAAGCCAGGGACACAGAAAACCAAGGGGTTTTGGAAATTAGCTGCTTAACTTGCAGGGCATTTCACCCTTGCTACCAGTGCATTCTTCATGTCCATGGTGTAAGATGGCAAGCAGAGCTCGGCAGCCTCATCTGCTAACTAACTAAACTCCCTCAGATGGACCCCAAGCTGAACCTCTGTTGGCCTGAAATCTGTAGATGCAATGGCAGGTGCATTACAGCAAGGCACCAGAGTTTGCAGTTAAGCCTCTGGGTCTCCCAGGGGTCAGGAAACACTAGAGGTAGAAGAGATCATCTAATTGGATGCTGGATGCAGATTCTAGAGGATAATCAGAAAACTTGGAGAACTAGTCTAAATGGGTCAAATTAGAAAATGCAATTTGGAAGCAAAGAGGATAACATCTACCCCAGTATCCAGCATGTAGTAGGTAATGAGTAAATACTGTTAAATGAATGAATAGCTGAAGTGGGTATCTTTCCTTCCACCCTGGAATGGGTAAGGCAAGGGGAGGGTGGTTGGTAGAGGGGATGAAAGCTTTTTAACTAACAACTCAGGAACTTGAAACCACAGGATGTAGAGGGAGCTCATGGGGGCCTTTAGCTACTCAGACATCTGTTGAGTGATGGATACAGCTAAATATGGATCATCAAAGGGCTCTCTAGGTCACATGGAGGGCAGCTTCATGATTCAGAAAATATGAAATTCAACTCGGACAGAAAGATAGAAATATTTGCTATCTACTTCTTGGAGATCAGGTCAGAACTGACCCAAAAAAAAAAAAAAAAAAGCACAGACACGGAATCACAACACAGTAAGAAATCAGCATAATAAGATATAGACTCATGAGATGAAAAGAGAGAGAGAATGGATTTTTAGCAGGTTTATTTGGGCAAGGGAGATGAGCTTGAACACTACAGTCCACAAATGGGAGAAAGGACAGAGAAATCCTTTTCTTAAAAAAGCTTAAAGTTGAGTTAATGGAAAAATGGAAATGTCCTGGCATTGATGAAATGGTAGTTAAATAAAACCTACCATTTACTGTCCAGTCCAAAGCCTTTTGCTTTTATGACCACTTTCAAACTTCACAAGAACCTTATGACGTCAGTGCTGTATGGCTCCCCATTTGATAAATGAGGAAACCAAGAAATGGAGCAGATCTTGTAGGGGAAGATCCAGGTTCAGATCCATTGGGATCTGCCTTCAGAGCCCATGTTGGTGACTGCAGGGCCCTCGCCGAGGCATCTGAGCTGCCAGCATGATGACAAGGATTTACTCCACCCAAACTGACCCCCTGTGCATGAGTACTTCCTTCTCAAACTCGAAATCCAAGTCCCCTCCCTTTTCAACAGAGCTGGAGTGGAAAACAGCATTCCTTTGGGCGCAGAGGACCACTTCTTGAGAAGAGCACCTCCGGGCAGCAGCAAGTCCATATACGCCTTGCCCACCTCCCTTCTTAGGCCCTCTCTCCCACACATGGTGGGGCCATCTCCTAAGACACCACTCAGAGGACAGAGCCAACAGGAACACCTGGCGAAGAACTCAGCCAGATCAAAGTATTCACAGAATATTAAAGATCATATTAAAAGATACACAGAGACCGTATCAAAGATCAGGAGCAAGTAAAGTGAGGTCAGGCAAACATCAGAATTTTGTAACTGATATCTAAAGGTGGGATGGAGATTTGAAGTGTCCTTTTAAAAATGTATTGAATGAGTCATAATTTGGAGTAAAAAGACTGCTTCTAGAATAATGCAAAAAAACTTTTTCCCTTCCAGAAAAAAAAAATCCTTTTAAAAATGGAATCTTCACAAGAATTACAAGTGAGGGATAATGAAAATGGTGATTTCTTTTTATGTTAGATAATACAAAAAAAATTTATAAATGTCACAATGTAAGTGGCAATCCAGAAAAAGATTCCCTCAAGTCTGCATTTGCTGTTGAGGAACTAAATGACAGTACTTATAAAGTAATTGATAAACTGTTTTTTTTGTCCTTTTTTTGGGTAAAGAAAACTGATACCAATTGGTTACCAGAAGATCGCATGACCTTCAAGAAAAGAAAAATTTTCCTGGTGACTATTCCCTCTCTCCCCAACATTCTTGAGGTAAAAAGATTGAAAACTAGATCTTTCAGAGAACCATGCATGCATGGAAGGTGTTAATGATAGAGGATGTCACTGAATTACTCTTTGGGGTTTGCTATCATCACACCCTGCTTCTACCAGGTGTTAAGGTAATGATCATAAACTTCAGAGGATTAAGCAATTCTCACTCCCATCCCCTCCCTGCCAGCCTCCTGATGTTCCCCACCCCCAGTTAAATATAATTCCTGGAATTAGAACATCTGGGAGTAAGCTCTTTCTATTAGGACAATTTTCAAACATACGGAAAAGTAAAGCCACAAGTAGAACGAGAGCCCCTGTGCCCATCACTGAGAATCAGGAGTTGCTATCACTTTGCCTTATTGGTTCCATATTTTTTTCCCACTGGAATACTTTAAATTGTAGATGTCATCTCACATTAAAATACTACACATCCGTCATTATGGGGGATCCTTTCATAAGTGTATAGTGTGTGTATCATCCACATTGCTGGAGGAAGATGTCAGGGTGTTGTACATATGAGCTCAGTCATTTCCCAACTGACTGAATCCAGTTGTCACAAATAGTTAATCAGGACATTGCTCTATCACTGATAGGAGAAAGTTTTGGGTGGAACCCAAGGAAGATCTTAACTGTATTCAAAATGTTCCTGATTGATCTGGAAAGAGGAAGGTAAACAGCACATTAACTAAATTCTCAAAAGACACTAAATTGGAAAGTGTCATAAGCAGTAATGATGCCAGAGAGAAAATGCAGAGCGCTTGAAGGAGTTAGAGCTTTACCTGAATGGTGTGTGTTCTTATTTTTGAAATAAAAATTGTTTAAAGCATTAGGAGTTGGAGAAAGACTTGGCACAGGATTGGTTGTGATAGGAAAACCATTAAAACATCGTACTTGCAGGTTCACTTAATCATACACAGAACGGTTCTAGTGACTGCTCCCACCACATGAAGAGTAGGAAGCCAGACTAGGGGAGAGGGTCAGCTGCTGAGGTGTACAGACTGGTCCTCCCCTCCCCAGGGCAACTGAACTGGAGGTGTGTCAACCCCCGAGAGAACGTCTGGGAGGCCTGGTTGTGAAGCGTTGGCTCACTTAGCAGGTGAGCCATCATTTTCCATAGTCAAAATGTAAGGAGAGCAGGGAGCTTCCCAAAGGCTCTGCGCTTAGCTGCTGGGGTCAGGGCGGGCGACTGCAGATGTTCTGGACAAGATGGCGGGCAAGGTGGTTGCTCAGCTTGCTCTCAGAGTGACTCTGCCAAACCCAAGAGAAGCAGGGAAAATGAGCGACAGCAGATTCCAGAATATTCAGCCCAGCTTAGTCAATAAATGAAATGTGTACTATTCAAGGACAGCCTAGGTGGTGGCACCAACTGGAAAGCAAGGCCTAATTCCCAGCCTGTGTGGCTGGTGACCTAACTGAGCACCCATCTGGCTTCCCACACATCAGGAGGAAAAGTGTTATCCATACCCCCAGTGCACATCTGCAGACCTCTGGCTCATTCATCACCCTGCCACCCTGTCCCCCAATACCATGGGGCTCATAAGACCAAGCACCACCTTCTCCTTTCCTGACACTGCTGCCCTGAGGAATGGGAGTCTGTGTTGACTAAGACAGGAATGAAGATTGTTTTCATCATCCTGAGGGCGGGAACATGGTTCCCTCCCAGAGCATCCCCTCTTTGGAAGACCACCGTCTCTTCTGAGCTCCCTCCTCCAGCCCAACCCCTGGCCCTGAAGCCCAGGATCAGCTGATGAGCATGAACACACATGAGCTCTCCCGGGCTTGGAGAAGAGCTCTGGGCAGGATGGCGGGCCATGTCTGCATGCCCATGCTGCCTCGTCCAGGCAATGTGGCTTTCCTTTTCTCTGTCTTCTTGAAACGAGAGGCCTGTCTGTACTGCTGTCCGTGAGCCGTTTGGAGCAGGGAGAAGGAAGCACAATGTCCCCTCCCATATCCCACGGAGCAAAATTGGCACAGTTCCCAGAGGGGGACATAAGGGTTCCGAAGACAGAGCTCACTGGCAGATGTTGAACCCTCTTCCCAGCGGTGCTGCCCTCCCCTCGGCTCTCTTCCATGATGAGCCCGTACTGCTTGGGATCAGGACCAAGGAGTACTGAGAGAAACAGCATCCCAGGCAGAAGGCTTCCTGACGACTCAGAGGACTCCAGCTCAGATGTCCCATGTGAGATGGTGGTGAGCAGGGTCTAGGGCAGAGGGAGAGATGAAATAGGAAGTCCCATCTTCCCTGAAAGGGGACAAGAAAGGGCAGGGGCGTTTATGGAAATCTGCTGGATATTCTCAAAGGCAGGTCGTCTGCAGGAAACTGATCCTGCCTGCACTGGACGTGAGAGGAACACTCGTCCTTTCCCAGATTCCATTTTCTTGAAGGAGGAGAGAAACTCTGGGGGACTGAATTCTGGAAACTCAGGAGTGAGGAGACAGAGAAAGCAAGGGAAGGCCAGGGGCCCAGCCTCCAAACCCAGCAGAAGTTTTACATGGCTCCCAAGAGGAGTAGGGACAATTTCAGGTCAGAGTTTGGTTCTTCTGCTGCCCTTGAGGAAAAGAAAGGGTCGGGAAGGACCCACAAGGCCCTTTGCAGAAATCGGCTCCATGTTGCTGCCTCAGTTACTCCAGGCCTGGGCAGCTGGAGCAGCGCTAGAGGAGACTGGGGTCTCAACCTGTCTCCTTCTGAGGCCACTGCCCAGGGCACGTCCTCCCCACGCAGCATCAGCTGGGGTCAAGTACCTTCCTCCCTCTGCTCAGCGCCACACTGCTTCTCTCGTGGGCCAACTCCACTTCCTACCCTGACACCTGTTAGCAGCAGGGACTTGGGCAAGTCATATTATATCTCAGGTTTTCCACCTGTAAAATGGGAGTGGCGCAGATGAATAATGCATTTATTCATGTATTCATCCATAAATATTTCATGATTAAACAATGTCTACTTGCTAAGCAAGTACCTCTTAACATGTTTCAGTGCAGTTCCCTGACTTTCTCCCATCACATTCTGCTCTTCTCAACCTCCACCCACCCCACTCCCCAAAGGGCCTGCTGCTTCTACTTTTTCTCGTTTCTTTTATCCTCCTGATGTTTCTCTTCATTCCCTGCCCACCATGATTCTATTTTTAGAGTGTTTCTACATAAAATCAGAGGATCAGGTGGATCTTAAGGGGTATCTGCCCACTTTGTTATCTCCAGGCAAGTCTGTGCTTAGAAGACCCAGGAGAGATCAGAGGACACAGTCCAGGGCTCAGTTTCAGGATGCACTCCAGTGTCTCGCAACTTCTCCCATCAGGAAATTGCTCTCAACATCTCATTTAAACCTCAGTCAATACGGGGTTCCTTTTTCTCTTTACCTTTGGAGTCACATCTCAGGCGTAAAGCACCTTTGTGGGTATAGAACTGTTGGGAAGTTTAACCCAGAATGACATTACTTCAACATCCCAGACCGTGAAAACAACAGAATCAGAAACAAAGAAGAGGTTAGAGGCCACGGCAGTTAGAAGAGTTTGGCTTCTATAAAATCAACAAAAATAGAACAAATAAGCAACATCCCACAAGTATGACCCTTCTGGAGTCACAATTCCTGATAGATTATCTGAATTAATATGAAAAGCCCATTGAACAGGGACTTCTGGAATCATAGGCCCTTTTGTTGGAACGGCCTCTCTTTAGATGCCATTGAGTCCAACTTTCACATTGAGTTGGTTGCCGTATAGCATGACGTCTGCTCTGTTGAGGGTAGTTAAGTAATGGTTGGTGGTTATTCAGCATTGGTTCCTATGTCACCATACACAGAATTCCTCTCCAAAGCCATTTTCCCAGGCCCTTGGGTCAGGAGCAAGCCTGGACAGGGCCTAATGCCCCAGAATGTGTCCCTTTTGATCTATGCAAACCTGCCAAGGTAGCTTACAGTCCTGATAGGGGCAGTGCCATCTAATGGGCAGGTCCCATTAAGGAGGCAGATTGCAAAACCTGCAGCATCTTGTTTCTTTCTTCTCCAGATTGCAAGAGACCCAACTGAAGAGAAAGGGATCCAACAGCAAGTCACTGACCCGGCTTGCCTCTCCCACAGAACGGCAAGGAGTCACCTTGCGTGCCTCTCTGTACCGTCATCTTTGATGCTCGGTAGATATTTCAGGGAAAGGCTTATTGTTAGCAAGCAATCCTAATTCCAAGAAGCCACCTGTTAAGGAGATGCTGATGGATGCTTTTCTCTCTCTGCAGAAAGCAAGTAAGACCCTTCTGTCTTGGAAAAGTCTGGCAAATGTTCTATAGAGGCTGCTGAGGAAGGGCACCCTTCCATGTCCTGTAATGGTAGGAAGGATGAAACCCTGCCTGGCCACAAGAGCAGCACGGGGAGTGGGCTGCAGTCCCGTCTCAGCCTCATGGCTTTGGACACATCCTTTAGTCTTCCCGCAACTCTTTCTCCATCTGTCACACAAGGGGGATCTGAAGACCTTCCCACTTCAACCATCTTGCCTCTGCCTGGGGTAAACCCTGCAGTTCTTGCTCTCCTGGGTCTCCCATCAGACCCAAGACCCCCTAGGCCTGCTGACCCCAGAGGGCCACTCCCAGCCTCTCCACCGAGGATCTGCCTTCCCTCCCTTTTGAAGATTGATCATGCTCAGAAGTCAGCTGATTTGGGGAGGGGGGGCAACATGAAAAAAACGCTGCAAGAAAACTCTTTGATAAGCCTCAACCCACACACACACACACACACACACACACACACACACACACAAAATCTGACACACATACTCAATCCTTGAGGTGTAAACATTTTCTCTTCTGTGTATCAAATTTATTTTACCCTTTCTAATTGCCAGTGTGTTAGGAGAGAATTCAGTCCCACAGTGGAAAAGAATTGCTTCCTCTTAGGGAACTTAGCCAAACCTCAGTGTTTGGGGATGACCCTGGGCACAGGTTGAATGAGACTAAAGGTTCTAACACATCTCAGCTGTGGTCCCTAACGCAGAATCTACCAGCCGAGACGAGGCAGCAACTAGCGAGACAGTGCCAGGGTTCAGATCCTTCCCTCCTGGCTTGTCCACCTCCGCTGCCTCCCCCACCCATAGACCTGTTGTTCTGTAACAGTGGGTGTCTGCTCCAGCCTGCCCGCCCTGAGTGCCGTGGACTTGTTCTATAACGTACTGTGTGTGTGTATGTCTGACTCTGTGGTTTACTGCAAATAAAAAGGACAGCAGATGTCTGGCCTCTGACCTCCTGTTTTTGTTTGTTTGTTTGTTTGTTTTTTATGCCATTGCTTGAGAAATCAGGATCGTCTGGCCAGCCAAGAGCACTGGAGATGTGCACGTTTCTCTAGACTATTCTGTGGCCTCTCCACAGTTGCGCACTGCTGGGGAAGGAAGGAGCCACTGATACACCAGGACCAAGAAGACTGGAAATGCTCTGTTTTCACTTCGCTGATATTGAAGGAGGGAGAGAGGAAGCCCAAAATCCTATTACATAAGCACTTGCTGAACATTTTATCTACCTAATCTCATTGACCTCTGAAGAGTCCCCTGTGAAGTGGTTAGCATTTTATAGATGAGGAAACAGAGGTTCAGAAATAGTAATGAACTTGCTCAACAAGTAGCACAATAAGTAACTTAGTTCTGTCTCTCTCGTATCCCCAGATTCATGTTCTCTCCTCTAAACTAATGTTTCTCCTAATATGGCCTGTGGACTGCTTACATCAGAAACACCAGATTCCTGGACCCCACTCAAATTCTCCTGAATCATAACCTCTGAGATCTGATATTCTGTAACCTGGGACTGTTGATCCTTGTGCCCACGAAAGCTTGAGAACCACTGAGCCACACCTGCTGGAGGGCAGGACCACTCTAGGAGGAGCCTGTAGAAGAGCAGCCTTAGACAGAAGAGACCTAGAGAGGAAGCCTGGCTGCAATGCAAGGGCAAAGGGGAAGCGAGATAGTAGACTGCACATCAGGGTTGGCTGGCCCCTCACCCCAGAATTTAGACCCCAAGATCAGGTCCCTCAGCCCATCTCCAGGTGAAAGCTGTCCTGAGCCAAAGGTTCAAGATTACATCTGGGTGGAGCTGGGCAAGGACACACGGGCTCAACACAGCAGCTCCAGGTGGGGCAGCCGTCTGGGAAGAGGGGTCGTGGATGCTTGGCAACTGCCTACAGGCTCCTGCTGCCTTCTCAGCCCCCACCCCCCAACCCCCGCCCAGCCTGGCCACTCCCCAAGTGTGAAGCCCCACTGCTGTTTGCTCTCCAGGCTCTTCCTGCCACAACTAACCAGCAAGGTTCCAAAAGCCCCGAAACTCACGCCCAGAACCCTCAGTCTCTGTGACCCTGCTGCCTCAGGGAACCTACCCAAAATGTTACTCACTCCTCCCCACTCCCTCCCCCTTCCACCTGGACTTGACGAGTTCTATTTTGTGCCTCTAAGTCTAGGTGGTGTTTTCTGAAATGATGGCTGGGATGTTTGAGGTGGGGCACTGTGAGACAGATGCATAATTGCTACTCGGGGGCAGAACTAAATACTGGAAATAGCTGGGCTGCCCACTCAGCTGGGGAGACTCAGCGCTCACCTTCCTCCTGGCTGAAACACTAACTATGCATGAAAAATATTTTCCTCAAGAAAATGGCTTTTCTACAGTCAAGAATTCAAGAAAACCCCCTCTTGTACAGAATTTGATATTTCCAAATCAGCAAAACACAAATTACGAACCTAGAAGTCTCATCTATGATAGAGAACTCTTGTAGTGAGAATTTTGAGTCTCTGTAGCTAACAAAACAATTAGGTAAACAAGGAAAATGCTGGTCCATTCAAGAACAAAGGCCTTTTAGCAGTTGTGTTTGCATTTTAAACAATGGCGAAGAATAAGCCATTTGCTATAACAGTTACAAGATTTTCTAACACAAGAGACCCTGTTCCTGCTCCTTCCCCCACAAAACAGGTTATTGTGTGTCCTTAAAAGTTACAAACCTGCCTTTGTTTTTAAATATTCTTACTCCTACTTTCAATTAAACCAGACTTTCAATTGTTACAGGAATATTTCTGAATCTAAAACCCTAAAGCTATTCACTGGGAGAACAAGAAGTCAAAGGCAGCAAAAAGCAACAATGGAAGCAGCTAAGAAAGCTGAGAGAGATAAGGAGAGGGTTGTGGTCTCAGAATTGGAGGGCTCCCAGAGAGCACTCAGCCTAACCTCTAGCCGGAGCGAATCTCTGCAGGGCGGCACCTGTCCGGTGCACCGCCGCCTCTGCTTGAAGACTTCCGCACATGAGCAGCCCACTACCTTCCCAGGAAGCCCATTTAGGAGCAGTTTTCTGAGCCTTGGATGGCAAATCTTGCACCCAAGTCTGCCTACCATTCACTCCCATCACTGGGCCCTGACTTGGTCTCTGGTAACACAAAATAAATCTCCCCTGCAGAGCAGCTTTTAGATATTTGGAAATGGCCACCTCGTCCTAAGTTTTTTTTTTCCCCCTCCAGACTAAACATCCTCTAAATCCTTAAATCATCCGTTGTATGTCTTGAGTCTCAGACCCTAAGCTATTCTTGCAACTTTCTCTGGAACAACAACAGTTTGCCAAGGTCTCTCTTAAACTGCGATTCCCGGAGCTGAACACAGCACAGAAACAGGCGTACAAGTGCAGAGCCACATCCCTCGCTCTGGAGACCAGTGGGCTTTCTCTGGCACCTGCAGCACCTTGCTAAGTCACCTGTTCTCACAGCTGATGTCTCCCAGCCTCTAATGAATGCTAATAATTACCGTTGGTATGGTGCTTCACAGATCACAAAGTCCTTTCAGAAACATGTCTCCTTTACTCCACATAACCCTGAGGGGTTGATTAAAGATGAGGAAACAAAGGTTTTCCCAAAGCCACATGGCCAGGCTCAAGCTGTGAGGCTGTGAGTCCCCATCCATGCTCCTCTAAACACAACCTTGTTGTCTTTTCACTTGAACCTCTGTTAAGACCAAGAAAGTCTCCCTGGCTTCATCTGTTAGTGTCTATTCAAAAATCTCTTTTTTTTTTTTTTCTGTTCCATTTTGTCTTGTTAATTTCTTCCCATCCTTTAACCTATCTAGATCTTTTGACTCCCATTTCTGCTGCCCCTAACATTAAAGGGAAGACACCGACAGGTCAGAGAGAGAGGGCAGCAGAAAAGGATGAAGTGCCAAGCAGGCGGAACCTGGGGAAGGGAGGAGCTGGGAGGGAGCATCTCAGAGAAGGATGGGCAGTGTGGAGTGGCAGATGCATGTTGATGACGCGGGTTGGGAGGATGGGTTCCATGCCCCATCCACCTTGGCTGGCTCTGTTACCCTAGGCAAGCCACCTAGCCTCTCAGAGCCTCACTTTCTGATGAGCGGACATCACAGTGAGACTAGTCAATTCCCAAGACCTCTCCCAGGTTTATCAAGGTAACAGGTAGAAAAGACCTTATTGTTAATCCAGTGGTTCCTCTTCTCTTTCAATCCAATGAGGATATTGAACATCAGACTCAAAATATTTCATATGGTTTTCTTCTGCTAAAATAAAGGAAAGCAAAGATGGCTAGGGGTCATGACAATAAGCAACATTTATTTCATCTGATTGCCAGCCCTGGGTTTTTTGGGTTGAAGGGAGAGAAGGATTACAAAAGCTACCTCTCAAGAAGTAGGACCTGAAGACTAAGGCATTCTCAAAGGGGCTGAACAAGAGGCTCTCCAGCTGTCACCTGTACCCTCTTTACAGCAGAGGACCGAGGGTCCCACAGTGAACAACCCTTCCCACAGTGGCCACTTAGATGATGTGCGAGGGGAATGAGGCTCCTGTTTGTTAAGCATCTCTTGTGTGCCTTCCTGGGGAGGTCATGTGATAAATGTCCTTGGATCATTGCACTAAGAAATATCATCCCATGTTTTCATTCTTTCAGAGTAGAGACATTCAATGAAAATATAATATCATCCCATGTTTTCATTCTTTCAGAGTAGAGACATTCAATGAAAATATAATGTTAGCCACATATATAAGGTTAAATTTCCTAGTAGCCGCAGAAAGAGTAAAAAGGAATGGGTGAAATAAACTTTAAACAAATATTTAACTCAGCATATCCCAAAATATTATCATTTCAACCTGTACTCAATATAAAAATGGAGTTACTTAACATTATTTTTTATACTAAGTCTTCAAAATCCAGTATTTATTTTATATTGGCACCACTAGCCTGGGGTCAGTGGCTGCCATATTGGACAGAGAAGCTCCCACAGCATCTGGTACTTTCCCATCATAGCACTTCTCAAACTGCATCCTAATTGCCTGTTTCGTGATCTGCATTATCCATCAGGCTGGAGCTCTGGGAGGCCAGGGACTGTAGAGTTAACTGATACAGTCCCTACTCAGTGCTTGACATGAATGTAATAGACTCTTGGTGAGTATTTGCCAAGGAAGCAAGGAAAGGAGGAAGACAAGCTCACATACCTAGTCAGCACAGAGAAGAGCTTGGATTTGAACCTATGTCTGTCCAACAGGAAAATGCACCATCACCTCACTATATCATGCTGCCACCTAAACTTCAGGGAGCATTATGTAAAGAGCATGGTCCTTAATGCCAAATAGACTTGGATTCAACTTCAGCTAGGAGACTAGTGACAGG